>NC_140729.1:12387500-12987500 GCF_050655825.1 Lonchura striata | reverse complement strand
TGCTTATGGGTTCGTCCTGATACAGCCCCTCCTGGGAAACTCGTGCTCGTCCCCTGAGGCTCCGAGATGCAGAAACATCGATGGCAGCTGCAGAAATGAAGGGCTGCGTTGAGTTGTCGAGAAGCAGGAACATAGCCAGCGCCTAAGTGTCTGGGAGTCAGCAGCTGCTGGACTTTTGCGATTGCCTTCACTGTGCACTGATTGCCGAGACATGTGCACGCTAAAAAAACAAGGTGGTCAAGAGGAGGAAGAGAGTACGGGCATCAGAGAGCATCTGGCATCTTGTCCTGGAAACTGCAGTGTTTTTGGAGAGTACAGCAAATCCGTGTTTCTGGACAAGGGAGGCATAAGTGCGCTGCGCTCCTAAGCTATCTCCCTGCGAGACACACTGCCAAAGCTTTTCGCTATCATGCATTCTAGTGCAGACGCACACTCCGGCTCTCCGGAGCTGTCCGAAGCCAAGCGCCGGTGGCCGGCGTCTTTCGGCTGAAGCTGCGCTTCGGAGCGTACGGCTGCCGCTCCGCTGTTGTGTGCGCGAAGCAGCCGCTTCTCCTGCTCCGGGAGCCGGACAGAGCGGTAGCTTGTACGAGGGCGAAGAACGAAGCCGCAGAGCACCGGGCTTCTGCGCGCACCCTAAGGACTGCTAGAGGACCGTGGTGGACACTCGCCTGCGTCTTCAATTCCATTCTAGCATCCTTATGGAAGGTGTTCCAGGACAATTTTCCTGAGTTTTGAATTCCTCCTGATGCAGCCCCTCCTGGGAAACTCGTGCTCGTCCTCTGAGGCTCCGAGTGCAGAGACCTCGATGGCAACTGCAGAAATGAAGCACTCCGTTGAGTTGTCGAGAAGCAGGAACATAGCCAGCGCCTTGTGTTTGGGAGTCAGCAGCTGCTGCACTTTTGCGATTGCCTTCACTGTGCACTGAATGCCACGACGGCATGGGCACGTTAAAACAACGAGCTGAGCAAGAGTCCCCGAAAGATCACGGCCGTCAGAAAGCAGCTTATATATTGCCCTGGGAAGAGTACTGTTTTAGGAGTGTGCAGTAAAATCGTGTTTCTGGACAAGGGAGGCATAAGTGCGCTGCGCTCCTAAGCTATCTCCCTGCGAGACACACTGCCAAAGCTTTTCGCTATCATGCAGTCTAGTGCAGACGCACACTACGGCTATCGGCTGCTGTCCGAAGCGAAGCGCCGGTCGCCGGCGTCTTTCGGCTGAAGCAGCGCTTCGGAGCGTACGGCTGTTGTGTGCGCGAAACAGCCGCTTCTCCTGCTCCGGGAGTCGGAGAGAGCGGTAGCTTGTACGAGGGCGAAGAACGAAGCCGCAGAGCACCGGACTTGTGTGCACAGCCTACGGGCTGCTAGAGGAAGGTGGCTGCACCTCCCTAACCTATCAATTCACAGCTGGCATGCTCTTTGGAGCTGGTCCAGGACAACTTTCATTGCTTATGGGTTCGTCCTGATACAGCCCCTCCTGGAAAACTCGTGCTCGTCCCCTGAGGCTCCGAGATGCAGAAACATCGATGGCAGCTGCAGAAATGAAGGGCTGCGTTGAGTTGTCGAGAAGCAGGAACATAGCCAGCGCCTAAGTGTCTGGGAGTCAGCAGCTGCTGGACTTTTGCGATTGCCTTCACTGTGCACTGATTGCCGAGACATGTGCACGCTAAAAAAACAAGGTGGTCAAGAGGAGGAAGAGAGTACGGGCATCAGAGAGCATCTGGCATCTTGTCCTGGAAACTGCAGTGTTTTTGGAGAGTACAGCAAATCCGTGTTTCTGGACAAGGGAGGCATAAGTGCGCTGCGCTCCTAAGCTATCTCCCTGCGAGACACACTGCCAAAGCTTTTCGCTATCATGCAGTCTAGTGCAGACGCACACTCCGGCTCTCCGGAGCTGTCCGAAGCCAAGCGCCGGTCGCCGGCGTCTTTCGGCTGAAGCAGCGCTTCGGAGCGTACGGCTGCCGCTCCGCTGTTGTGTGCGCGAAGCAGCCGCTTCTCCTGCTCCGGGAGCCGGACAGAGCGGTAGCTTGTACGAGGGCGAAGAACGAAGCCGCAGAGCACCGGGCTTCTGCGCGCACCCTAAGGACTGCTAGAGGACCGTGGTGGACACTCGCCTGCGTCTTCAATTCCATTCTAGCATCCTTATGGAAGGTGTTCCAGGACAATTTTCCTGAATTTTGAATTCGTCCTGATGCAGCCCCTCCTGGGAAACTCGTGCTCGTCCTCTGAGGCTCCGAGTGCAGAGACCTCGATGGCAACTGCAGAAATGAAGCACTCCGTTGAGTTGTCGAGAAGCAAGAACATAGCCAGCGCCTTGTGTTTGGGAGTCAGCAGCTGCTGCACTTTTGCGATTGCCTTCACTGTGCACTGAATGCCACGACGGCATGGGCACGTTAAAACAACGCGCTGAGCAAGAGTCCCCGAAAGATCACGGCCGTCAGAAAGCAGCTTATATATTGCCCTGGAAAGAGCAGTGTTTTTGGAGTGTGCAGTAAAATCGTGTTTCTGGACAAGGGAGGCATAAGTGCGCTGCGCTCCTAAGCTATCTCCCTGCGAGACACACTGCCAAAGCTTTTCGCTATCATGCAGTCTAGTGCAGACGCACACTACGGCTATCGGCTGCTGTCCGAAGCGAAGCGCCAGTCGCCGGCGTCTTTCGGCTGAAGCAGCGCTTCGGAGCGTACGGCTGTTGTGTGCGCGAAGCAGCCGCTTCTCCTGCTCCGGGAGTCGGAGAGAGCGGTAGCTTGTACGAGGGCGAAGAACGAAGCTGCAGAGCACCGGACTTGTGTGCACAGCCTACGGGCTGCTAGAGGAAGGTGGCTGCACCTCCCTAACCTATCAATTCACAGCTGGCATGCTCTTTGGAGCTGGTCCAGGACAACTTTCATTGCTTATGGGTTCGTCCTGATACAGCCCCTCCTGGAAAACTCGTGCTCGTCCTCTGAGGCTCCGAGATGCAGAAACATCGATGGCAGCTGCAGAAATGAAGGGCTGCGTTGAATTGTCGAGAAGCAAGAACATAGCCAGCGCCTAAGTGTCTGGGAGTCAGCAGCTGCTGCACTTTTGCGATTGCTTTCACTGTGCACTGAATGCCACGACGGCATGGGCACGTTAAAACAACGAGCTGAGCAAGAGTCCCCGAAAGATCACGGCCGTCAGAAAGCAGCTTATATATTGCCCTGGAAAGAGCAGTGTTTTAGGAGTGTGCAGTAAAATCGTGTTTCTGGACAAGGGAGGCATAAGTGCGCTGCGCTCCTAAGCTATCTCCCTGCGAGACACACTGCCAAAGCTTTTCGCTATCATGCAGTCTAGTGCAGACGCACACTACGGCTATCGGCTGCTGTCTGAAGCGAAGCGCCAGTCGCCGGCGTCTTTCGGCTGAAGCAGCGCTTCGGAGCGTACGGCTGTTGTGTGCGCGAAGCAGCCGCTTCTCCTGCTCCGGGAGCCGGACAGAGCGGTAGCTTGTACGAGGGCGAAGAACGAAGCTGCAGAGCACCGGACTTGTGTGCACAGCCTACGGGCTGCTAGAGGAAGGTGGCTGCACCTCCCTAACCTATCAATTTACAGCTGGCATGCTCTTTGGAGCTGGTCCAGGACAACTTTCATTGCTTATGGGTTCGTCCTGATACAGCCCCTCCTGGAAAACTCGTGCTCGTCCTCTGAGGCTCCGAGATGCAGAAACATCGATGGCAGCTGCAGAAATGAAGGGCTGCGTTGAATTGTCGAGAAGCAAGAACATAGCCAGCGCCTAAGTGTCTGGGAGTCAGCAGCTGCTGCACTTTTGCGATTGCTTTCACTGTGCACTGAATGCCACGACGGCATGGGCACGTTAAAACAACGAGCTGAGCAAGAGTCCCCGAAAGATCACGGCCGTCAGAAAGCAGCTTATATATTGCCCTGGAAAGAGCAGTGTTTTAGGAGTGTGCAGTAAAATCGTGTTTCTGGACAAGGGAGGCATAAGTGCGCTGCGCTCCTAAGCTATCTCCCTGCGAGACACACTGCCAAAGCTTTTCGCTATCATGCAGTCTAGTGCAGACGCACACTACGGCTATCGGCTGCTGTCCGAAGCGAAGCGCCAGTCGCCGGCGTCTTTCGGCTGAAGCAGCGCTTCGGAGCGTACGGCTGTTGTGTGCGCGAAGCAGCCGCTTCTCCTGCTCCGGGAGTCGGAGAGAGCGGTAGCTTGTACGAGGGCGAAGAACGAAGCCGCAGAGCACCGGACTTGTGTGCACAGCCTACGGGCTGCTAGAGGAAGGTGGCTGCACCTCCCTAACCTATCAATTCACAGCTGGCATGCTCTTTGGAGCTGGTCCAGGACAACTTTCATTGCTTATGGGTTCGTCCTGATACAGCCCCTCCTGGAAAACTCGTGCTCGTCCTCTGAGGCTCCGAGATGCAGAAACATCGATGGCAGCTGCAGAAATGAAGGGCTGCGTTGAGTTGTCGAGAAGCAAGAACATAGCCAGCGCCAAAGTGTCTGGGAGTCAGCAGCTGCTGCACTTTTGCGATTGCCTTCACTGTGCACTGATTGCCGAGACATGTGCACGCTAAAAAAACAAGGTGGGCAAGAGGAGGAAGAGAGTACGGGCATCAGAGAGCATCTGGCATCTTGTCCTGGAAACTGCAGTGTTTTTGGAGAGTACAGCAAATCCGTGTTTCTGGACAAGGGAGGCATAAGTGCGCTGCGCTCCTAAGCTATCTCCCTGCGAGACACACTGCCAAAGCTTTTCGCTATCATGCAGTCTAGTGCAGACGCACACTCCGGCTCTCCGGAGCTGTCCGAAGCCAAGCGCCGGTGGCCGGCGTCTTTCGGCTGAAGCTGCGCTTCGGAGCGTACGGCTGCCGCTCCGCTGTTGTGTGCGCGAAGCAGCCGCTTCTCCTGCTCCGGGAGCCGGACAGAGCGGTAGCTTGTACGAGGGCGAAGAACGAAGCCGCAGAGCACCGGGCTTCTGCGCGCACCCTAAGGACTGCTAGAGGACCGTGGTGGACACTCGCCTGCGTCTTCAATTCCATTCTAGCATCCTTATGGAAGGTGTTCCAGGACAATTTTCCTGAATTTTGAATTCGTCCTGATGCAGCCCCTCCTGGGAAACTCCTGCTCGTCCTCTGAGGCTCCGAGTGCAGAGACCTCGATGGCAACTGCAGAAATGAAGCACTCCGTTGAGTTGTCGAGAAGCAGGAACATAGCCAGCGCCTTTTGTTTGGGAGTCAGCAGCTGCTGGACTTTTGCGATTGCCTTCACTGTGCACTGAATGCCACGACGGCATGGGCACGTTAAAACAACGCGCTGAGCAAGAGTCCCCGAAAGATCACGGCCGTCAGAAAGCAGCTTATATATTGCCCTGGAAAGAGCAGTGTTTTAGGAGTGTGCAGTAAAATCGTGTTTCTGGACAAGGGAGGCATAAGTGCGCTGCGCTCCTAAGCTATCTCCCTGCGAGACACACTGCCAAAGCTTTTCGTTATCCTGCAGTCTAGTGCAGACGCACACTACGGCTCTGGGCTGCTGTCCGAAGCGAAGCGCCGGTCGCCGGCGTCTTTCGGCTGAAGCTGCGCTTCGGAGCGTACTTCTGCCGCTCCGCTGCTGTGTGCGCGAAGCAGCCGCTTCTCCTGCTCCGGGAGCCGGACAGAGCGGTAGCTTGTACGAGGGCGAAGAACGAAGCCGCAGAGCACCGGGCTTCTGCGCGCACCCTAAGGACTGCTAGAGGACCGTGGTGGACACTCGCCTGCGTCTTCAATTCCATTCTAGCATCCTTATGGAAGGTGTTCCAGGACAATTTTCCTGAGTTTTGAATTCGTCCTGATGCAGCCCCTCCTGGGAAACTCCTGCTCGTCCTCTGAGGCTCCGAGTGCAGAGACCTCGATGGCAACTGCAGAAATGAAGCACTCCGTTGAGTTGTCGAGAAGCAAGAACATAGCCAGCGCCTTGTGTTTGGGAGTCAGCAGCTGCTGGACTTTTGCGATTGCCTTCACTGTGCACTGAATGCCACGACGGCATGGGCACGTTAAAACAACGAGCTGAGCAAGAGTCCCCGAAAGATCACGGCCGTCAGAAAGCAGCTTACATATTGCCCTGGAAAGAGCAGTGTTTTTGGAGTGTGCAGTAAAATCGTGTTTCTGGACAAGGGAGGCATAAGTGCGCTGCGCTCCTAAGCTATCTCCCTGCGAGACACACTGCCAAAGCTTTTCGCTATCATGCAGTCTAGTGCAGACGCACACTACGGCTATCGGCTGCTGTCCGAAGCGAAGCGCCAGTCGCCGGCGTCTTTCGGCTGAAGCAGCCCTTCGGAGCGTACGGCTGTTGTGTGCGCGAAGCAGCCGCTTCTCCTGCTCCGGGAGCCGGACAGAGCGGTAGCTTGTACGAGGGCGAAGAACGAAGCTGCAGAGCACCGGACTTGTGTGCACAGCCTACGGGCTGCTAGAGGAAGGTGGCTGCACCTCCCTAACCTATCAATTCACAGCTGGCATGCTCTTTGGAGCTGGTCCAGGACAACTTTCATTGCTTATGGGTTCGTCCTGATACAGCCCCTCCTGGAAAACTCGTGCTCGTCCTCTGAGGCTCCGAGATGCAGAAACATCGATGGCAGCTGCAGAAATGAAGGGCTGCGTTGAGTTGTCGAGAAGCAGGAACATAGCCAGCGCCTAAGTGTCTGGGAGTCAGCAGCTGCTGGACTTTTGCGATTGCCTTCACTGTGCACTGATTGCCGAGACATGTGCACGCTAAAAAAACAAGGTGGGCAAGAGGAGGAAGAGAGTACGGGCATCAGAGAGCATCTGGCATCTTGTCCTGGAAACTGCAGTGTTTTTGGAGAGTACAGCAAATCCGTGTTTCTGGACAAGGGAGGCATAAGTGCGCTGCGCTCCTAAGCTATCTCCCTGCGAGACACACTGCCAAAGCTTTTCGCTATCATGCAGTCTAGTGCAGACGCACACTCCGGCTCTCCGGAGCTGTCCGAAGCCAAGCGCCGGTGGCCGGCGTCTTTCGGCTGAAGCTGCGCTTCGGAGCGTACGGCTGCCGCTCCGCTGTTGTGTGCGCGAAGCAGCCGCTTCTCCTGCTCCGGGAGCCGGACAGAGCGGTAGCTTGTACGAGGGCGAAGAACGAAGCCGCAGAGCACCGGGCTTCTGCGCGCACCCTAAGGACTGCTAGAGGACCGTGGTGGACACTCGCCTGCGTCTTCAATTCCATTCTAGCATCCTTATGGAAGGTGTTCCAGGACAATTTTCCTGAATTTTGAATTCGTCCTGATGCAGCCCCTCCTGGGAAACTCGTGCTCGTCCTCTGAGGCTCCGAGATGCAGAAACATCGATGGCAGCTGCAGAAATGAAGCACTCCGTTGAGTTGTCGAGAAGCAAGAACATAGCCAGCGCCAAAGTGTCTGGGAGTCAGCAGCTGCTGCACTTTTGCGATTGCCTTCACTGTGCACTGATTGCCGAGACATGTGCACGCTAAAAAAACAAGGTGGGCAAGAGGAGGAAGAGAGTACGGGCATCAGAGAGCATCTGGCATCTTGTCCTGGAAACTGCAGTGTTTTTGGAGAGTACAGCAAATCCGTGTTTCTGGACAAGGGAGGCATAAGTGCGCTGCGCTCCTAAGCTATCTCCCTGCGAGACACACTGCCAAAGCTTTTCGTTATCCTGCAGTCTAGTGCAGACGCACACTACGGCTCTGGGCTGCTGTCCGAAGCCAAGCGCCGGTCGCCGGCGTCTTTCGGCTGAAGCAGCGCTTCCGAGCGTACGGCTGCCGCTCCGCTGCTGTGTGCGCGAAGCAGCCGCTTCTCCTGCTCCGGGAGCCGGACAGAGCGGTAGCTTGTACGAGGGCGAAGAACGAAGCCGCAGAGCACCGGCCTTCTGCGCGCACCCTAAGGACTGCTAGAGGACCGTGGTGGACACTCGCCTGCGTCTTCAATTCCATTCTAGCATCCTTATGGAAGGTGTTCCAGGACAATTTTCCTGAGTTTTGAATTCGTCCTGATGCAGCCCCTCCTGGGAAACTCCTGCTCGTCCTCTGAGGCTCCGAGTGCAGAGACCTCGATGGCAACTGCAGAAATGAAGCACTCCGTTGAGTTGTCGAGAAGCAAGAACATAGCCAGCGCCTTGTGTTTGGGAGTCAGCAGCTGCTGCACTTTTGCGATTGCCTTCACTGTGCACTGAATGCCACGACGGCATGGGCACGTTAAAACAACGAGCTGAGCAAGAGTCCCCGAAAGATCACGGCCGTCAGAAAGCAGCTTATATATTGCCCTGGAAAGAGCAGTGTTTTTGGAGTGTGCAGTAAAATCGTGTTTCTGGACAAGGGAGGCATAAGTGCGCTGCGCTCCTAAGCTATCTCCCTGCGAGACACACTGCCAAAGCTTTTCGCTATCATGCAGTCTAGTGCAGACGCACACTACGGCTATCGGCTGCTGTCCGAAGCGAAGCGCCAGTCGCCGGCGTCTTTCGGCTGAAGCAGCGCTTCGGAGCGTACGGCTGTTGTGTGCGCGAAGCAGCCGCTTCTCCTGCTCCGGGAGTCGGAGAGAGCGGTAGCTTGTACGAGGGCGAAGAACGAAGCCGCAGAGCACCGGACTTGTGTGCACAGCCTACGGGCTGCTAGAGGAAGGTGGCTGCACCTCCCTAACCTATCAATTCACAGCTGGCATGCTCTATGGAGCTGTTCCAGGACAACTTTCATTGCTTATGGGTTCGTCCTGATACAGCCCCTCCTGGGAAACTCGTGCTCGTCCCCTGAGGCTCCGAGATGCAGAAACATCGATGGCAGCTGCAGAAATGAAGGGCTGCGTTGAGTTGTCGAGAAGCAAGAACATAGCCAGCGCCTAAGTGTCTGGGAGTCAGCAGCTGCTGCACTTTTGCGATTGCCTTCACTGTGCACTGATTGCCGAGACATGTGCACGCTAAAAAAACAAGGTGGGCAAGAGGAGGAAGAGAGCACGGGCATCAGAGAGCATCTGGCATCTTGCCCTGGAAAGAGCAGTGTTTTTGGAGAGTGCAGCAAATCCGTGTTTCTGGACAAGGGAGGCATAAGTGCGCTGCGCTCCTAAGCTATCTCCCTGCGAGACACACTGCCAAAGCTTTTCGCTATCATGCAGTCTAGTGCAGACGCACACTCCGGCTCTCGGCTGCTGTCCGAAGCTAAGCGCCGGGCGCCGGCGTCTTTCGGCTGAAGCAGCGCTTCGGAGCGTACGGCTCCCGCTCCGCTGTTGCGTGCGCGAAGCAGCCGCTTCTCCTGCTCCGGGAGCCGGACAGAGCGGTAGCTTGTACGAGGGCGAAGAACGAAGCCGAAGAGCACCGGGCTTCTGCGCGCACCCTAAGGACTGCTAGAGGACCATGGTGGCCGCTCGCCCGCCTCTTCAATTCCCTTCTAGCATCCTTATGGAAGGTGTTCCAGGACAATTCTCCTGAGTTTTGAATTCGTCCTGATGCAGCCCCTCCTGGGAAACTCGTGCTCGTCCTCTGAGTCTCCGACATGCAGAGACCTCGATGGCAACTGCAGAAATGAAGGGCTGCGTTGAGTTGTCGAGACGCAAGAACATAGCCAGCGCCTTGTGTTTGGGAGTCAGCAGCACCTGGACTTTTGCGATTGCTTTCACTGTGCACTGAATGCCACGACGGCATGGGCACGTTAAAACAACGAGCTGAGCAAGAGTCCCCGAAAGATCACGGCCGTCAGAAAGCAGCTTATATATTGCCCTGGAAAGAGCAGTGTTTTAGGAGTGTGCAGTAAAATCGTGTTTCTGGACAAGGGAGGCATAAGTGCGCTGCGCTCCTAAGCTATCTCCCTGCGAGACACACTGCCAAAGCTTTTCGCTATGATGCAGTCTAGTGCAGACGCACACTACGGCTCTCGGCTGCTGTCCGAAGCCAAGCGCCGGTCGCCGGCGTCTTTCGGCTGAAGCAGCGCTTCGGAGCGTACGGCTGCCGCTCCGCTGCTGTGTGCGCGAAGCAGCCGCTTCTCCTGCTCCGGGAGCCGGACAGAGCGGTAGCTTGTACGAGGGCGAAGAACGAAGCCGAAGAGCACCGGGCTTCTGCGCGCACCCTAAGGACTGCTAGAGGACCATGGTGGCCGCTCGCCCGCCTCTTCAATTCCCTTCTAGCATCCTTATGGAAGGTGTTCCAGGACAATTTTCCTGAATTTTGAATTCGTCCTGATGCAGCCCCTCCTGGGAAACTCGTGCTCGTCCTCTGAGGCTCCGACATGCAGAGACCTCGATGGCAACTGCAGAAATGAAGGGCTGCGTTGAGTTGTCGAGAAGCAAGAACATAGCCAGCGCCTTGTGTTTGGGAGTCAGCAGCACCTGGACTTTTTCGATTGCCTTCACTGTGCACTGAATACCACGACGGCATGGGCACGTTAAAACAACGCGCTGAGCAAGAGTCCCCGAAAGATCACGGCCGTCAGAAAGCAGCTTATATATTGCCCTGGAAAGAGCAGTGTTTTAGGAGTGTGCAGTAAAATCGTGTTTCTGGACAAGGGAGGCATAAGTGCGCTGCGCTCCTAAGCTATCTCTCTGCGAGACACACTGCCAAAGCTTTTCGCTATCATGCAGTCTAGTGCAGACGCACACTCCGGCTCTCCGGAGCTGTCCGAAGCCAAGCGCCGGTGGCCGGCGTCTTTCGGCTGAAGCAGCGCTTCGGAGCGTAGGGCTGCCGCTCCGCTGTTGTGTGCGCGAAGCAGCCGCTTCTCCTGCTCCGGGAGCCGGACAGAGCGGTAGTTTGTACGAGGGCGAAGAACGAAGCCGCAGAGCACCGGACTTGTGTGCACAGCCTACGGGCTGCTAGAGGAAGGTGGCTGCACCTCCCTAACCTATCAATTCACAGCTGGCATGCTCTATGGAGCTGGTCCAGGACAACTTTCATTGCTTATGGGTTCGTCCTGATACAGCCCCTCCTGGAAAACTCGTGCTCGTCCCCTGAGGCTCCGAGATGCAGAAACATCGATGGCAGCTGCAGAAATGAAGGGCTGCGTTGAGTTGTCGAGAAGCAAGAACATAGCCAGCGCCTAAGTGTCTGGGAGTCAGCAGCTGCTGGACTTTTGCGATTGCCTTCACTGTGCACTGATTGCCGAGACATGTGCACGCTAAAAAAACAAGGTGGGCAAGAGGAGGAAGAGAGTACGGGCATCAGAGAGCATCTGGCATCTTGTCCTGGAAACTGCAGTGTTTTTGGAGAGTACAGCAAATCCGTGTTTCTGGACAAGGGAGGCATAAGTGCGCTGCGCTCCTAAGCTATCTCCCTGCGAGACACACTGCCAAAGCTTTTCGCTATGATGCAGTCTAGTGCAGACGCACACTACGGCTCTCGGCTGCTGTCCGAAGCCAAGCGCCGGTCGCCGGCGTCTTTCGGCTGAAGCTGCGCTTCGGAGCGTACGGCTGCCGCTCCGCTCTTGTGTGCGCGAAGCAGCCGCTTCTCCTGCTCCGGGAGCCGGACAGAGCGGTAGCTTGTACGAGGGCGAAGAACGAAGCCGAAGAGCACCGGGCATCTGCGCGCACCCTAAGGACTGCTAGAGGACCATGGTGGCCGCTCGCCCGCTTCTTCAATTCCCTTCTATCATCCTTATGGAAAGTGTTCCAGGACAATTTTCCTGAATTTTGAATTCGTCCTGATGCAGCCCCTCGTGGGAAACTCGTGCTCGTCCTCTGAGTCTCCGACATGCAGAGACCTCGATGGCAACTGCAGAAATGAAGGGCTACGTTGAGTTGTCGAGAAGCAAGAACCTAGCCAGCGCCTTGTGTTTGGGAGTCAGCAGCACCTGGACTTTTTCGATTGCCTTCACTGTGCACTGAATACCACGACGGCATGGGCACGTTAAAACAACGCGCTGAGCAAGAGTCCCGAAAGATCACGGCCGTCAGAAAGCAGCTTATATATTGCCCTGGAAAGAGCAGTGTTTTAGGAGTGTGCAGTAAAATCGTGTTTTTGGACAAGGGAGGCATAAGTGCGCTGCGCTCCTAAGCTATCTCCCTGCGAGACACACTGCCAAAGCTTTTCGTTATCCTGCAGTCTAGTGCAGACGCACACTACGGCTCTGGGCTGCTGTCCGAAGCCAAGCGCCGGTCGCCGGCGTCTTTCGGCTGAAGCAGCGCTTCGGAGCGTACGGCTGCCGCTCCGCTGCTGTGTGCGCGAAGCAGCCGCTTCTCCTGCTCCGGGAGCCGGACAGAGCGGTAGCTTGTACGAGGGCGAAGAACGAAGCCGCAGAGCACCGGGCTTCTGCGCGCACCCTAAGGACTGCTAGAGGACCGTGGTGGACACTCGCCTGCGTCTTCAATTCCATTCTAGCATCCTTATGGAAGGTGTTCCAGGACAATTTTCCTGAGTTTTGAATTCGTCCTGATGCAGCCCCTCCTGGGAAACTCGTGCTCGTCCTCTGAGGCTCCGAGTGCAGAGACCTCGATGGCAACTGCAGAAATGAAGCACTCCGTTGAGTTGTCGAGAAGCAAGAACATAGCCAGCGCCTTGTGTTTGGGAGTCAGCAGCTGCTGCACTTTTGCGATTGCCTTCACTGTGCACTGAATGCCACGACGGCATGGGCACGTTAAAACAACGAGCTGAGCAAGAGTCCCCGAAAGATCACGGCCGTCAGAAAGCAGCTTATATATTGCCCTGGAAAGAGCAGTGTTTTTGGAGTGTGCAGTAAAATCGTGTTTCTGGACAAGGGAGGCATAAGTGCGCTGCGCTCCTAAGCTATCTCCCTGCGAGACACACTGCCAAAGCTTTTCGCTATCATGCAGTCTAGTGCAGACGCACACTACGGCTATCGGCTGCTGTCCGAAGCGAAGCGCCGGTGGCCGGCGTCTTTCGGCTGAAGCAGCGCTTCGGAGCGTACGGCTGTTGTGTGCACGAAGCAGCCGCTTCTCCTGCTCCGGGAGCCGGACAGAGCGGTAGCTTGTACGAGGGCGAAGAACGAAGCCGCAGAGCACCGGACTTGTGTGCACAGCCTACGGGCTGCTAGAGGAAGGTGGCTGCACCTCCCTAACCTATCAATTCACAGCTGGCATGCTCTATGGAGCTGTTCCAGGACAACTTTCATTGCTTATGGGTTCGTCCTGATACAGCCCCTCCTGGGAAACTTGTGCTCGTCCCCTGAGGCTCCGAGATGCAGAAACATCGATGGCAGCTGCAGAAATGAAGGGCTGCGTTGAGTTGTCGAGAAGCAAGAACATAGCCAGCGCCTAAGTGTCTGGGAGTCAGCAGCTGCTGCACTTTTGCGATTGCCTTCACTGTGCACTGATTGCCGAGACATGTGCACGCTAAAAAAACAAGGTGGGCAAGAGGAGGAAGAGAGTACGGGCATCAGAGAGCATCTGGCATCTTGTCCTGGAAACTGCAGTGTTTTTGGAGAGTACAGCAAATCCGTGTTTCTGGACAAGGGAGGCATAAGTGCGCTGCGCTCCTAAGCTATCTCCCTGCGAGACACACTGCCAAAGCTTTTCGCTATCATGCCGTCTAGTGCAGACGCACACTCCGGCTCTCCGGAGCTGTCCGAAGCCAAGCGCCGGTCGCCGGCGTCTTTCGGCTGAAGCAGCGCTTCGGAGCGTACGGCTGCCGCTCCGCTGTTGTGTGCGCGAAGCAGCCGCTTCTCCTGCTCCGGGAGCCGGACAGAGCGGTAGCTTGTACGAGGGCGAAGAACGAAGCCGCAGAGCACCGGCCTTCTGCGCGCACCCTAAGGACTGCTAGAGGACCGTGGTGGACACTCGCCTGCGTCTTCAATTCCATTCTAGCATCCTTATGGAAGGTGTTCCAGGACAATTTTCCTGAGTTTTGAATTCCTCCTGATGCAGCCCCTCCTGGGAAACTCGTGCTCGTCCTCTGAGGCTCCGAGTGCAGAGACCTCGATGGCAACTGCAGAAATGAAGCACTCCGTTGAGTTGTCGAGAAGCAGGAACATAGCCAGCGCCTTTTGTTTGGGAGTCAGCAGCTGCTGCACTTTTGCGATTGCCTTCACTGTGCACTGAATGCCACGACGGCATGGGCACGTTAAAACAACGAGCTGAGCAAGAGTCCCCGAAAGATCACGGCCGTCAGAAAGCAGCTTATATATTGCCCTGGAAAGAGCAGTGTTTTAGGAGTGTGCAGTAAAATCGTGTTTCTGGACAAGGGAGGCATAAGTGCGCTGCGCTCCTAAGCTATCTCCCTGCGAGACACACTGCCAAAGCTTTTCGCTATCATGCAGTCTAGTGCAGACGCACACTACGGCTATCGGCTGCTGTCCGAAGCGAAGCGCCAGTCGCCGGCGTCTTTCGGCTGAAGCAGCGCTTCGGAGCGTACGGCTGTTGTGTGCGCGAAGCAGCCGCTTCTCCTGCTCCGGGAGTCGGAGAGAGCGGTAGCTTGTACGAGGGCGAAGAACGAAGCCGCAGAGCACCGGACTTGTGTGCACAGCCTACGGGCTGCTAGAGGAAGGTGGCTGCACCTCCCTAACCTATCAATTCACAGCTGGCATGCTCTTTGGAGCTGGTCCAGGACAACTTTCATTGCTTATGGGTTCGTCCTGATACAGCCCCTCCTGGAAAACTCGTGCTCGTCCTCTGAGGCTCCGAGATGCAGAAACATCGATGGCAGCTGCAGAAATGAAGGGCTGCGTTGAGTTGTCGAGAAGCAAGAACATAGCCAGCGCCAAAGTGTCTGGGAGTCAGCAGCTGCTGCACTTTTGCGATTGCCTTCACTGTGCACTGATTGCCGAGACATGTGCACGCTAAAAAAACAAGGTGGGCAAGAGGAGGAAGAGAGTACGGGCATCAGAGAGCATCTGGCATCTTGTCCTGGAAACTGCAGTGTTTTTGGAGAGTACAGCAAATCCGTGTTTCTGGACAAGGGAGGCATAAGTGCGCTGCGCTCCTAAGCTATCTCCCTGCGAGACACACTGCCAAAGCTTTTCGCTATCATGCAGTCTAGTGCAGACGCACACTCCGGCTCTCCGGAGCTGTCCGAAGCCAAGCGCCGGTCGCCGGCGTCTTTCGGCTGAAGCTGCGCTTCGGAGCGTACGGCTGCCGCTCCGCTGTTGTGTGCGCGAAGCAGCCGCTTCTCCTGCTCCGGGAGCCGGACAGAGCGGTAGCTTGTACGAGGGCGAAGAACGAAGCCGCAGAGCACCGGCCTTCTGCGCGCACCCTAAGGACTGCTAGAGGACCGTGGTGGACACTCGCCTGCGTCTTCAATTCCATTCTAGCATCCTTATGGAAGGTGTTCCAGGACAATTTTCCTGAATTTTGAATTCGTCCTGATGCAGCCCCTCCTGGGAAACTCCTGCTCGTCCTCTGAGGCTCCGAGTGCAGAGACCTCGATGGCAACTGCAGAAATGAAGCACTCCGTTGAGTTGTCGAGAAGCAAGAACATAGCCAGCGCCTTGTGTTTGGGAGTCAGCAGCTGCTGCACTTTTGCGATTGCCTTCACTGTGCACTGAATGCCACGACGGCATGGGCACGTTAAAACAACGCGCTGAGCAAGAGTCCCCGAAAGATCACGGCCGTCAGAAAGCAGCTTATATATTGCCCTGGAAAGAGCAGTGTTTTAGGAGTGTGCAGTAAAATCGTGTTTCTGGACAAGGGAGGCATAAGTGCGCTGCGCTCCTAAGCTATCTCCCTGCGAGACACACTGCCAAAGCTTTTCGCTATCATGCAGTCTAGTGCAGACGCACACTACGGCTCTGGGCTGCTGTCCGAAGCCAAGCGCCGGTCGCCGGCGTCTTTCGGCTGAAGCAGCGCTTCCGAGCGTACGGCTGCCGCTCCGCTGTTGTGTGCGCGAAGCAGCCGCTTCTCCTGCTCCGGGAGCCGGACAGAGCGGTAGCTTGTACGAGGGCGAAGAACGAAGCCGCAGAGCACCGGCCTTCTGCGCGCACCCTAAGGACTGCTAGAGGACCGTGGTGGACACTCGCCTGCGTCTTCAATTCCATTCTAGCATCCTTATGGAAGGTGTTCCAGGACAATTTTCCTGAGTTTTGAATTCGTCCTGATGCAGCCCCTCCTGGGAAACTCCTGCTCGTCCTCTGAGGCTCCGAGTGCAGAGACCTCGATGGCAACTGCAGAAATGAAGCACTCCGTTGAGTTGTCGAGAAGCAAGAACATAGCCAGCGCCTTGTGTTTGGGAGTCAGCAGCTGCTGCACTTTTGCGATTGCCTTCACTGTGCACTGAATGCCACGACGGCATGGGCACGTTAAAACAACGAGCTGAGCAAGAGTCCCCGAAAGATCACGGCCGTCAGAAAGCAGCTTATATATTGCCCTGGAAAGAGCAGTGTTTTTGGAGTGTGCAGTAAAATCGTGTTTCTGGACAAGGGAGGCATAAGTGCGCTGCGCTCCTAAGCTATCTCCCTGCGAGACACACTGCCAAAGCTTTTCGCTATCATGCAGTCTAGTGCAGACGCACACTACGGCTATCGGCTGCTGTCCGAAGCGAAGCGCCAGTCGCCGGCGTCTTTCGGCTGAAGCAGCCCTTCGGAGCGTACGGCTGTTGTGTGCGCGAAGCAGCCGCTTCTCCTGCTCCGGGAGCCGGACAGAGCGGTAGCTTGTACGAGGGCGAAGAACGAAGCTGCAGAGCACCGGACTTGTGTGCACAGCCTACGGGCTGCTAGAGGAAGGTGGCTGCACCTCCCTAACCTATCAATTCACAGCTGGCATGCTCTTTGGAGCTGGTCCAGGACAACTTTCATTGCTTATGGGTTCGTCCTGATACAGCCCCTCCTGGAAAACTCGTGCTCGTCCTCTGAGGCTCCGAGATGCAGAAACATCGATGGCAGCTGCAGAAATGAAGGGCTGCGTTGAGTTGTCGAGAAGCAGGAACATAGCCAGCGCCTAAGTGTCTGGGAGTCAGCAGCTGCTGGACTTTTGCGATTGCCTTCACTGTGCACTGATTGCCGAGACATGTGCACGCTAAAAAAACAAGGTGGTCAAGAGGAGGAAGAGAGTACGGGCATCAGAGAGCATCTGGCATCTTGTCCTGGAAACTGCAGTGTTTTTGGAGAGTACAGCAAATCCGTGTTTCTGGACAAGGGAGGCATAAGTGCGCTGCGCTCCTAAGCTATCTCCCTGCGAGACACACTGCCAAAGCTTTTCGCTATCATGCAGTCTAGTGCAGACGCACACTCCGGCTCTCCGGAGCTGTCCGAAGCCAAGCGCCGGTGGCCGGCGTCTTTCGGCTGAAGCTGCGCTTCGGAGCGTACGGCTGCCGCTCCGCTGTTGTGTGCGCGAAGCAGCCGCTTCTCCTGCTCCGGGAGCCGGACAGAGCGGTAGCTTGTACGAGGGCGAAGAACGAAGCCGCAGAGCACCGGCCTTCTGCGCGCACCCTAAGGACTGCTAGAGGACCGTGGTGGACACTCGCCTGCGTCTTCAATTCCATTCTAGCATCCTTATGGAAGGTGTTCCAGGACAATTTTCCTGAATTTTGAATTCGTCCTGATGCAGCCCCTCCTGGGAAACTCCTGCTCGTCCTCTGAGGCTCCGAGTGCAGAGACCTCGATGGCAACTGCAGAAATGAAGCACTCCGTTGAGTTGTCGAGAAGCAGGAACATAGCCAGCGCCTTTTGTTTGGGAGTCAGCAGCTGCTGCACTTTTGCGATTGCCTTCACTGTGCACTGAATGCCACGACGGCATGGGCACGTTAAAACAACGAGCTGAGCAAGAGTCCCCGAAAGATCACGGCCGTCAGAAAGCAGCTTATATATTGCCCTGGAAAGAGCAGTGTTTTAGGAGTGTGCAGTAAAATCGTGTTTCTGGACAAGGGAGGCATAAGTGCGCTGCGCTCCTAAGCTATCTCCCTGCGAGACACACTGCCAAAGCTTTTCGCTATCATGCAGTCTAGTGCAGACGCACACTACGGCTATCGGCTGCTGTCCGAAGCGAAGCGCCAGTCGCCGGCGTCTTTCGGCTGAAGCAGCGCTTCGGAGCGTACGGCTGTTGTGTGCGCGAAGCAGCCGCTTCTCCTGCTCCGGGAGCCGGACAGAGCGGTAGCTTGTACGAGGGCGAAGAACGAAGCCGCAGAGCACCGGACTTGTGTGCACAGCCTAAGGACTGCTAGAGGACCGTGGTGGACACTCGCCTGCGTCTTCAATTCCATTCTAGCATCCTTATGGAAGGTGTTCCAGGACAATTTTCCTGAGTTTTGAATTCGTCCTGATGCAGCCCCTCCTGGGAAACTCGTGCTCGTCCTCTGAGGCTCCGAGTGCAGAGACCTCGATGGCAACTGCAGAAATGAAGCACTCCGTTGAGTTGTCGAGAAGCAAGAACATAGCCAGCGCCTTGTGTTTGGGAGTCAGCAGCTGCTGGACTTTTGCGATTGCCTTCACTGTGCACTGAATGCCACGACGGCATGGGCACGTTAAAACAACGAGCTGAGCAAGAGTCCCCGAAAGATCACGGCCGTCAGAAAGCAGCTTATATATTGCCCTGGAAAGAGCAGTGTTTTTGGAGTGTGCAGTAAAATCGTGTTTCTGGACAAGGGAGGCATAAGTGCGCTGCGCTCCTAAGCTATCTCCCTGCGAGACACACTGCCAAAGCTTTTCGCTATCATGCAGTCTAGTGCAGACGCACACTACGGCTATCGGCTGCTGTCCGAAGCGAAGCGCCGGTCGCCGGCGTCTTTCGGCTGAAGCAGCGCTTCGGAGCGTACGGCTGTTGTGTGCGCGAAGCAGCCGCTTCTCCTGCTCCGGGAGCCGGACAGAGCGGTAGCTTGTACGAGGGCGAAGAACGAAGCTGCAGAGCACCGGACTTGTGTGCACAGCCTACGGGCTGCTAGAGGAAGGTGGCTGCACCTCCCTAACCTATCAATTCACAGCTGGCATGCTCTATGGAGCTGTTCCAGGACAACTTTCATTGCTTATGGGTTCGTCCTGATACAGCCCCTCCTGGGAAACTCGTGCTCGTCCCCTGAGGCTCCGAGATGCAGAAACATCGATGGCAGCTGCAGAAATGAAGGGCTGCGTTGAGTTGTCGAGAAGCAAGAACATAGCCAGCGCCAAAGTGTCTGGGAGTCAGCAGCTGCTGCACTTTTGCGATTGCCTTCACTGTGCACTGATTGCCGAGACATGTGCACGCTAAAAAAACAAGGTGGGCAAGAGGAGGAAGAGAGTACGGGCATCAGAGAGCATCTGGCATCTTGTCCTGGAAACTGCAGTGTTTTTGGAGAGTACAGCAAATCCGTGTTTCTGGACAAGGGAGGCATAAGTGCGCTGCGCTCCTAAGCTATCTCCCTGCGAGACACACTGCCAAAGCTTTTCGCTATCATGCCGTCTAGTGCAGACGCACACTCCGGCTCTCCGGAGCTGTCCGAAGCCAAGCGCCGGTCGCCGGCGTCTTTCGGCTGAAGCAGCGCTTCGGAGCGTACGGCTGCCGCTCCGCTGTTGTGTGCGCGAAGCAGCCGCTTCTCCTGCTCCGGGAGCCGGACAGAGCGGTAGCTTGTACGAGGGCGAAGAACGAAGCCGCAGAGCACCGGGCTTCTGCGCGCACCCTAAGGACTGCTAGAGGACCGTGGTGGACACTCGCCTGCGTCTTCAATTCCATTCTAGCATCCTTATGGAAGGTGTTCCAGGACAATTTTCCTGAATTTTGAATTCCTCCTGATGCAGCCCCTCCTGGGAAACTCGTGCTCGTCCTCTGAGGCTCCGAGTGCAGAGACCTCGATGGCAACTGCAGAAATGAAGCACTCCGTTGAGTTGTCGAGAAGCAGGAACATAGCCAGCGCCTTGTGTTTGGGAGTCAGCAGCTGCTGCACTTTTGCGATTGCCTTCACTGTGCACTGAATGCCACGACGGCATGGGCACGTTAAAACAACGAGCTGAGCAAGAGTCCCCGAAAGATCACGGCCGTCAGAAAGCAGCTTATATATTGCCCTGGGAAGAGTACTGTTTTAGGAGTGTGCAGTAAAATCGTGTTTCTGGACAAGGGAGGCATAAGTGCGCTGCGCTCCTAAGCTATCTCCCTGCGAGACACACTGCCAAAGCTTTTCGCTATCATGCAGTCTAGTGCAGACGCACACTACGGCTATCGGCTGCTGTCCGAAGCGAAGCGCCAGTCGCCGGCGTCTTTCGGCTGAAGCAGCGCTTCGGAGCGTACGGCTGTTGTGTGCGCGAAGCAGCCGCTTCTCCTGCTCCGGGAGTCGGAGAGAGCGGTAGCTTGTACGAGGGCGAAGAACGAAGCCGCAGAGCACCGGACTTGTGTGCACAGCCTACGGGCTGCTAGAGGAAGGTGGCTGCACCTCCCTAACCTATCAATTCACAGCTGGCATGCTCTTTGGAGCTGGTCCAGGACAACTTTCATTGCTTATGGGTTCGTCCTGATACAGCCCCTCCTGGAAAACTCGTGCTCGTCCCCTGAGGCTCCGAGATGCAGAAACATCGATGGCAGCTGCAGAAATGAAGGGCTGCGTTGAGTTGTCGAGAAGCAAGAACATAGCCAGCGCCTAAGTGTCTGGGAGTCAGCAGCTGCTGCACTTTTGCGATTGCCTTCACTGTGCACTGATTGCCGAGACATGTGCACGCTAAAAAAACAAGGTGGGCAAGAGGAGGAAGAGAGTACGGGCATCAGAGAGCATCTGGCATCTTGTCCTGGAAACTGCAGTGTTTTTGGAGAGTACAGCAAATCCGTGTTTCTGGACAAGGGAGGCATAAGTGCGCTGCGCTCCTAAGCTATCTCCCTGCGAGACACACTGCCAAAGCTTTTCGCTATCATGCCGTCTAGTGCAGACGCACACTCCGGCTCTCCGGAGCTGTCCGAAGCCAAGCGCCGGTCGCCGGCGTCTTTCGGCTGAAGCAGCGCTTCGGAGCGTACGGCTGCCGCTCCGCTGTTGTGTGCGCGAAGCAGCCGCTTCTCCTGCTCCGGGAGCCGGACAGAGCGGTAGCTTGTACGAGGGCGAAGAACGAAGCCGCAGAGCACCGGGCTTCTGCGCGCACCCTAAGGACTGCTAGAGGACCGTGGTGGACACTCGCCTGCGTCTTCAATTCCATTCTAGCATCCTTATGGAAGGTGTTCCAGGACAATTTTCCTGAGTTTTGAATTCCTCCTGATGCAGCCCCTCCTGGGAAACTCCTGCTCGTCCTCTGAGGCTCCGAGTGCAGAGACCTCGATGGCAACTGCAGAAATGAAGCACTCCGTTGAGTTGTCGAGAAGCAGGAACATAGCCAGCGCCTTGTGTTTGGGAGTCAGCAGCTGCTGCACTTTTGCGATTGCCTTCACTGTGCACTGAATGCCACGACGGCATGGGCACGTTAAAACAACGAGCTGAGCAAGAGTCCCCGAAAGATCACGGCCGTCAGAAAGCAGCTTATATATTGCCCTGGGAAGAGTACTGTTTTAGGAGTGTGCAGTAAAATCGTGTTTCTGGACAAGGGAGGCATAAGTGCGCTGCGCTCCTAAGCTATCTCCCTGCGAGACACACTGCCAAAGCTTTTCGCTATCATGCAGTCTAGTGCAGACGCACACTACGGCTATCGGCTGCTGTCCGAAGCGAAGCGCCAGTCGCCGGCGTCTTTCGGCTGAAGCAGCGCTTCGGAGCGTACGGCTGTTGTGTGCGCGAAGCAGCCGCTTCTCCTGCTCCGGGAGTCGGAGAGAGCGGTAGCTTGTACGAGGGCGAAGAACGAAGCCGCAGAGCACCGGACTTGTGTGCACAGCCTACGGGCTGCTAGAGGAAGGTGGCTGCACCTCCCTAACCTATCAATTCACAGCTGGCATGCTCTTTGGAGCTGGTCCAGGACAACTTTCATTGCTTATGGGTTCGTCCTGATACAGCCCCTCCTGGAAAACTCGTGCTCGTCCCCTGAGGCTCCGAGATGCAGAAACATCGATGGCAGCTGCAGAAATGAAGGGCTGCGTTGAGTTGTCGAGAAGCAAGAACATAGCCAGCGCCTAAGTGTCTGGGAGTCAGCAGCTGCTGCACTTTTGCGATTGCCTTCACTGTGCACTGATTGCCGAGACATGTGCACGCTAAAAAAACAAGGTGGGCAAGAGGAGGAAGAGAGTACGGGCATCAGAGAGCATCTGGCATCTTGTCCTGGAAACTGCAGTGTTTTTGGAGAGTACAGCAAATCCGTGTTTCTGGACAAGGGAGGCATAAGTGCGCTGCGCTCCTAAGCTATCTCCCTGCGAGACACACTGCCAAAGCTTTTCGCTATCATGCAGTCTAGTGCAGACGCACACTCCGGCTCTCCGGAGCTGTCCGAAGCCAAGCGCCGGTGGCCGGCGTCTTTCGGCTGAAGCTGCGCTTCGGAGCGTACGGCTGCCGCTCCGCTGTTGTGTGCGCGAAGCAGCCGCTTCTCCTGCTCCGGGAGCCGGACAGAGCGGTAGCTTGTACGAGGGCGAAGAACGAAGCCGCAGAGCACCGGGCTTCTGCGCGCACCCTAAGGACTGCTAGAGGACCGTGGTGGACACTCGCCTGCGTCTTCAATTCCATTCTAGCATCCTTATGGAAGGTGTTCCAGGACAATTTTCCTGAGTTTTGAATTCGTCCTGATGCAGCCCCTCCTGGGAAACTCCTGCTCGTCCTCTGAGGCTCCGAGTGCAGAGACCTCGATGGCAACTGCAGAAATGAAGCACTCCGTTGAGTTGTCGAGAAGCAAGAACATAGCCAGCGCCTTGTGTTTGGGAGTCAGCAGCTGCTGGACTTTTGCGATTGCCTTCACTGTGCACTGAATGCCACGACGGCATGGGCACGTTAAAACAACGAGCTGAGCAAGAGTCCCCGAAAGATCACGGCCGTCAGAAAGCAGCTTATATATTGCCCTGGAAAGAGCAGTGTTTTTGGAGTGTGCAGTAAAATCGTGTTTCTGGACAAGGGAGGCATAAGTGCGCTGCGCTCCTAAGCTATCTCCCTGCGAGACACACTGCCAAAGCTTTTCGCTATCATGCAGTCTAGTGCAGACGCACACTACGGCTATCGGCTGCTGTCCGAAGCGAAGCGCCGGTCGCCGGCGTCTTTCGGCTGAAGCAGCGCTTCGGAGCGTACGGCTGTTGTGTGCGCGAAGCAGCCGCTTCTCCTGCTCCGGGAGCCGGACAGAGCGGTAGCTTGTACGAGGGCGAAGAACGAAGCTGCAGAGCACCGGACTTGTGTGCACAGCCTACGGGCTGCTAGAGGAAGGTGGCTGCACCTCCCTAACCTATCAATTCACAGCTGGCATGCTCTATGGAGCTGTTCCAGGACAACTTTCATTGCTTATGGGTTCGTCCTGATACAGCCCCTCCTGGGAAACTCGTGCTCGTCCCCTGAGGCTCCGAGATGCAGAAACATCGATGGCAGCTGCAGAAATGAAGGGCTGCGTTGAGTTGTCGAGAAGCAAGAACATAGCCAGCGCCAAAGTGTCTGGGAGTCAGCAGCTGCTGCACTTTTGCGATTGCCTTCACTGTGCACTGATTGCCGAGACATGTGCACGCTAAAAAAACAAGGTGGGCAAGAGGAGGAAGAGAGTACGGGCATCAGAGAGCATCTGGCATCTTGTCCTGGAAACTGCAGTGTTTTTGGAGAGTACAGCAAATCCGTGTTTCTGGACAAGGGAGGCATAAGTGCGCTGCGCTCCTAAGCTATCTCCCTGCGAGACACACTGCCAAAGCTTTTCGCTATCATGCCGTCTAGTGCAGACGCACACTCCGGCTCTCCGGAGCTGTCCGAAGCCAAGCGCCGGTCGCCGGCGTCTTTCGGCTGAAGCAGCGCTTCGGAGCGTACGGCTGCCGCTCCGCTGTTGTGTGCGCGAAGCAGCCGCTTCTCCTGCTCCGGGAGCCGGACAGAGCGGTAGCTTGTACGAGGGCGAAGAACGAAGCCGCAGAGCACCGGGCTTCTGCGCGCACCCTAAGGACTGCTAGAGGACCGTGGTGGACACTCGCCTGCGTCTTCAATTCCATTCTAGCATCCTTATGGAAGGTGTTCCAGGACAATTTTCCTGAATTTTGAATTCCTCCTGATGCAGCCCCTCCTGGGAAACTCGTGCTCGTCCTCTGAGGCTCCGAGTGCAGAGACCTCGATGGCAACTGCAGAAATGAAGCACTCCGTTGAGTTGTCGAGAAGCAGGAACATAGCCAGCGCCTTGTGTTTGGGAGTCAGCAGCTGCTGCACTTTTGCGATTGCCTTCACTGTGCACTGAATGCCACGACGGCATGGGCACGTTAAAACAACGAGCTGAGCAAGAGTCCCCGAAAGATCACGGCCGTCAGAAAGCAGCTTATATATTGCCCTGGGAAGAGTACTGTTTTAGGAGTGTGCAGTAAAATCGTGTTTCTGGACAAGGGAGGCATAAGTGCGCTGCGCTCCTAAGCTATCTCCCTGCGAGACACACTGCCAAAGCTTTTCGCTATCATGCAGTCTAGTGCAGACGCACACTACGGCTATCGGCTGCTGTCCGAAGCGAAGCGCCAGTCGCCGGCGTCTTTCGGCTGAAGCAGCGCTTCGGAGCGTACGGCTGTTGTGTGCGCGAAGCAGCCGCTTCTCCTGCTCCGGGAGTCGGAGAGAGCGGTAGCTTGTACGAGGGCGAAGAACGAAGCCGCAGAGCACCGGACTTGTGTGCACAGCCTACGGGCTGCTAGAGGAAGGTGGCTGCACCTCCCTAACCTATCAATTCACAGCTGGCATGCTCTTTGGAGCTGGTCCAGGACAACTTTCATTGCTTATGGGTTCGTCCTGATACAGCCCCTCCTGGAAAACTCGTGCTCGTCCCCTGAGGCTCCGAGATGCAGAAACATCGATGGCAGCTGCAGAAATGAAGGGCTGCGTTGAGTTGTCGAGAAGCAAGAACATAGCCAGCGCCTAAGTGTCTGGGAGTCAGCAGCTGCTGCACTTTTGCGATTGCCTTCACTGTGCACTGATTGCCGAGACATGTGCACGCTAAAAAAACAAGGTGGGCAAGAGGAGGAAGAGAGTACGGGCATCAGAGAGCATCTGGCATCTTGTCCTGGAAACTGCAGTGTTTTTGGAGAGTACAGCAAATCCGTGTTTCTGGACAAGGGAGGCATAAGTGCGCTGCGCTCCTAAGCTATCTCCCTGCGAGACACACTGCCAAAGCTTTTCGCTATCATGCCGTCTAGTGCAGACGCACACTCCGGCTCTCCGGAGCTGTCCGAAGCCAAGCGCCGGTCGCCGGCGTCTTTCGGCTGAAGCAGCGCTTCGGAGCGTACGGCTGCCGCTCCGCTGTTGTGTGCGCGAAGCAGCCGCTTCTCCTGCTCCGGGAGCCGGACAGAGCGGTAGCTTGTACGAGGGCGAAGAACGAAGCCGCAGAGCACCGGGCTTCTGCGCGCACCCTAAGGACTGCTAGAGGACCGTGGTGGACACTCGCCTGCGTCTTCAATTCCATTCTAGCATCCTTATGGAAGGTGTTCCAGGACAATTTTCCTGAGTTTTGAATTCCTCCTGATGCAGCCCCTCCTGGGAAACTCCTGCTCGTCCTCTGAGGCTCCGAGTGCAGAGACCTCGATGGCAACTGCAGAAATGAAGCACTCCGTTGAGTTGTCGAGAAGCAGGAACATAGCCAGCGCCTTGTGTTTGGGAGTCAGCAGCTGCTGCACTTTTGCGATTGCCTTCACTGTGCACTGAATGCCACGACGGCATGGGCACGTTAAAACAACGAGCTGAGCAAGAGTCCCCGAAAGATCACGGCCGTCAGAAAGCAGCTTATATATTGCCCTGGGAAGAGTACTGTTTTAGGAGTGTGCAGTAAAATCGTGTTTCTGGACAAGGGAGGCATAAGTGCGCTGCGCTCCTAAGCTATCTCCCTGCGAGACACACTGCCAAAGCTTTTCGCTATCATGCAGTCTAGTGCAGACGCACACTACGGCTATCGGCTGCTGTCCGAAGCGAAGCGCCAGTCGCCGGCGTCTTTCGGCTGAAGCAGCGCTTCGGAGCGTACGGCTGTTGTGTGCGCGAAGCAGCCGCTTCTCCTGCTCCGGGAGTCGGAGAGAGCGGTAGCTTGTACGAGGGCGAAGAACGAAGCCGCAGAGCACCGGACTTGTGTGCACAGCCTACGGGCTGCTAGAGGAAGGTGGCTGCACCTCCCTAACCTATCAATTCACAGCTGGCATGCTCTTTGGAGCTGGTCCAGGACAACTTTCATTGCTTATGGGTTCGTCCTGATACAGCCCCTCCTGGAAAACTCGTGCTCGTCCCCTGAGGCTCCGAGATGCAGAAACATCGATGGCAGCTGCAGAAATGAAGGGCTGCGTTGAGTTGTCGAGAAGCAAGAACATAGCCAGCGCCTAAGTGTCTGGGAGTCAGCAGCTGCTGCACTTTTGCGATTGCCTTCACTGTGCACTGATTGCCGAGACATGTGCACGCTAAAAAAACAAGGTGGGCAAGAGGAGGAAGAGAGTACGGGCATCAGAGAGCATCTGGCATCTTGTCCTGGAAACTGCAGTGTTTTTGGAGAGTACAGCAAATCCGTGTTTCTGGACAAGGGAGGCATAAGTGCGCTGCGCTCCTAAGCTATCTCCCTGCGAGACACACTGCCAAAGCTTTTCGCTATCATGCAGTCTAGTGCAGACGCACACTCCGGCTCTCCGGAGCTGTCCGAAGCCAAGCGCCGGTGGCCGGCGTCTTTCGGCTGAAGCTGCGCTTCGGAGCGTACGGCTGCCGCTCCGCTGTTGTGTGCGCGAAGCAGCCGCTTCTCCTGCTCCGGGAGCCGGACAGAGCGGTAGCTTGTACGAGGGCGAAGAACGAAGCCGCAGAGCACCGGGCTTCTGCGCGCACCCTAAGGACTGCTAGAGGACCGTGGTGGACACTCGCCTGCGTCTTCAATTCCATTCTAGCATCCTTATGGAAGGTGTTCCAGGACAATTTTCCTGAGTTTTGAATTCGTCCTGATGCAGCCCCTCCTGGGAAACTCCTGCTCGTCCTCTGAGGCTCCGAGTGCAGAGACCTCGATGGCAACTGCAGAAATGAAGCACTCCGTTGAGTTGTCGAGAAGCAAGAACATAGCCAGCGCCTTGTGTTTGGGAGTCAGCAGCTGCTGGACTTTTGCGATTGCCTTCACTGTGCACTGAATGCCACGACGGCATGGGCACGTTAAAACAACGAGCTGAGCAAGAGTCCCCGAAAGATCACGGCCGTCAGAAAGCAGCTTATATATTGCCCTGGAAAGAGCAGTGTTTTTGGAGTGTGCAGTAAAATCGTGTTTCTGGACAAGGGAGGCATAAGTGCGCTGCGCTCCTAAGCTATCTCCCTGCGAGACACACTGCCAAAGCTTTTCGCTATCATGCAGTCTAGTGCAGACGCACACTACGGCTATCGGCTGCTGTCCGAAGCGAAGCGCCGGTCGCCGGCGTCTTTCGGCTGAAGCAGCGCTTCGGAGCGTACGGCTGTTGTGTGCGCGAAGCAGCCGCTTCTCCTGCTCCGGGAGCCGGACAGAGCGGTAGCTTGTACGAGGGCGAAGAACGAAGCTGCAGAGCACCGGACTTGTGTGCACAGCCTACGGGCTGCTAGAGGAAGGTGGCTGCACCTCCCTAACCTATCAATTCACAGCTGGCATGCTCTATGGAGCTGTTCCAGGACAACTTTCATTGCTTATGGGTTCGTCCTGATACAGCCCCTCCTGGGAAACTCGTGCTCGTCCCCTGAGGCTCCGAGATGCAGAAACATCGATGGCAGCTGCAGAAATGAAGGGCTGCGTTGAGTTGTCGAGAAGCAAGAACATAGCCAGCGCCTAAGTGTCTGGGAGTCAGCAGCTGCTGCACTTTTGCGATTGCCTTCACTGTGCACTGATTGCCGAGACATGTGCACGCTAAAAAAACAAGGTGGGCAAGAGGAGGAAGAGAGTACGGGCATCAGAGAGCATCTGGCATCTTGTCCTGGAAACTGCAGTGTTTTTGGAGAGTACAGCAAATCCGTGTTTCTGGACAAGGGAGGCATAAGTGCGCTGCGCTCCTAAGCTATCTCCCTGCGAGACACACTGCCAAAGCTTTTCGCTATCATGCCGTCTAGTGCAGACGCACACTCCGGCTCTCCGGAGCTGTCCGAAGCCAAGCGCCGGTCGCCGGCGTCTTTCGGCTGAAGCAGCGCTTCGGAGCGTACGGCTGCCGCTCCGCTGTTGTGTGCGCGAAGCAGCCGCTTCTCCTGCTCCGGGAGCCGGACAGAGCGGTAGCTTGTACGAGGGCGAAGAACGAAGCCGCAGAGCACCGGGCTTCTGCGCGCACCCTAAGGACTGCTAGAGGACCGTGGTGGACACTCGCCTGCGTCTTCAATTCCATTCTAGCATCCTTATGGAAGGTGTTCCAGGACAATTTTCCTGAGTTTTGAATTCCTCCTGATGCAGCCCCTCCTGGGAAACTCGTGCTCGTCCTCTGAGGCTCCGAGTGCAGAGACCTCGATGGCAACTGCAGAAATGAAGCACTCCGTTGAGTTGTCGAGAAGCAGGAACATAGCCAGCGCCTTGTGTTTGGGAGTCAGCAGCTGCTGCACTTTTGCGATTGCCTTCACTGTGCACTGAATGCCACGACGGCATGGGCACGTTAAAACAACGAGCTGAGCAAGAGTCCCCGAAAGATCACGGCCGTCAGAAAGCAGCTTATATATTGCCCTGGGAAGAGTACTGTTTTAGGAGTGTGCAGTAAAATCGTGTTTCTGGACAAGGGAGGCATAAGTGCGCTGCGCTCCTAAGCTATCTCCCTGCGAGACACACTGCCAAAGCTTTTCGCTATCATGCAGTCTAGTGCAGACGCACACTACGGCTATCGGCTGCTGTCCGAAGCGAAGCGCCAGTCGCCGGCGTCTTTCGGCTGAAGCAGCGCTTCGGAGCGTACGGCTGTTGTGTGCGCGAAGCAGCCGCTTCTCCTGCTCCGGGAGTCGGAGAGAGCGGTAGCTTGTACGAGGGCGAAGAACGAAGCCGCAGAGCACCGGACTTGTGTGCACAGCCTACGGGCTGCTAGAGGAAGGTGGCTGCACCTCCCTAACCTATCAATTCACAGCTGGCATGCTCTTTGGAGCTGGTCCAGGACAACTTTCATTGCTTATGGGTTCGTCCTGATACAGCCCCTCCTGGAAAACTCGTGCTCGTCCCCTGAGGCTCCGAGATGCAGAAACATCGATGGCAGCTGCAGAAATGAAGGGCTGCGTTGAGTTGTCGAGAAGCAAGAACATAGCCAGCGCCTAAGTGTCTGGGAGTCAGCAGCTGCTGCACTTTTGCGATTGCCTTCACTGTGCACTGATTGCCGAGACATGTGCACGCTAAAAAAACAAGGTGGGCAAGAGGAGGAAGAGAGTACGGGCATCAGAGAGCATCTGGCATCTTGTCCTGGAAACTGCAGTGTTTTTGGAGAGTACAGCAAATCCGTGTTTCTGGACAAGGGAGGCATAAGTGCGCTGCGCTCCTAAGCTATCTCCCTGCGAGACACACTGCCAAAGCTTTTCGCTATCATGCCGTCTAGTGCAGACGCACACTCCGGCTCTCCGGAGCTGTCCGAAGCCAAGCGCCGGTCGCCGGCGTCTTTCGGCTGAAGCAGCGCTTCGGAGCGTACGGCTGCCGCTCCGCTGTTGTGTGCGCGAAGCAGCCGCTTCTCCTGCTCCGGGAGCCGGACAGAGCGGTAGCTTGTACGAGGGCGAAGAACGAAGCCGCAGAGCACCGGGCTTCTGCGCGCACCCTAAGGACTGCTAGAGGACCGTGGTGGACACTCGCCTGCGTCTTCAATTCCATTCTAGCATCCTTATGGAAGGTGTTCCAGGACAATTTTCCTGAGTTTTGAATTCCTCCTGATGCAGCCCCTCCTGGGAAACTCCTGCTCGTCCTCTGAGGCTCCGAGTGCAGAGACCTCGATGGCAACTGCAGAAATGAAGCACTCCGTTGAGTTGTCGAGAAGCAGGAACATAGCCAGCGCCTTGTGTTTGGGAGTCAGCAGCTGCTGCACTTTTGCGATTGCCTTCACTGTGCACTGAATGCCACGACGGCATGGGCACGTTAAAACAACGAGCTGAGCAAGAGTCCCCGAAAGATCACGGCCGTCAGAAAGCAGCTTATATATTGCCCTGGGAAGAGTACTGTTTTAGGAGTGTGCAGTAAAATCGTGTTTCTGGACAAGGGAGGCATAAGTGCGCTGCGCTCCTAAGCTATCTCCCTGCGAGACACACTGCCAAAGCTTTTCGCTATCATGCAGTCTAGTGCAGACGCACACTACGGCTATCGGCTGCTGTCCGAAGCGAAGCGCCAGTCGCCGGCGTCTTTCGGCTGAAGCAGCGCTTCGGAGCGTACGGCTGTTGTGTGCGCGAAGCAGCCGCTTCTCCTGCTCCGGGAGTCGGAGAGAGCGGTAGCTTGTACGAGGGCGAAGAACGAAGCCGCAGAGCACCGGACTTGTGTGCACAGCCTACGGGCTGCTAGAGGAAGGTGGCTGCACCTCCCTAACCTATCAATTCACAGCTGGCATGCTCTTTGGAGCTGGTCCAGGACAACTTTCATTGCTTATGGGTTCGTCCTGATACAGCCCCTCCTGGAAAACTCGTGCTCGTCCCCTGAGGCTCCGAGATGCAGAAACATCGATGGCAGCTGCAGAAATGAAGGGCTGCGTTGAGTTGTCGAGAAGCAAGAACATAGCCAGCGCCTAAGTGTCTGGGAGTCAGCAGCTGCTGCACTTTTGCGATTGCCTTCACTGTGCACTGATTGCCGAGACATGTGCACGCTAAAAAAACAAGGTGGGCAAGAGGAGGAAGAGAGTACGGGCATCAGAGAGCATCTGGCATCTTGTCCTGGAAACTGCAGTGTTTTTGGAGAGTACAGCAAATCCGTGTTTCTGGACAAGGGAGGCATAAGTGCGCTGCGCTCCTAAGCTATCTCCCTGCGAGACACACTGCCAAAGCTTTTCGCTATCATGCAGTCTAGTGCAGACGCACACTCCGGCTCTCCGGAGCTGTCCGAAGCCAAGCGCCGGTGGCCGGCGTCTTTCGGCTGAAGCTGCGCTTCGGAGCGTACGGCTGCCGCTCCGCTGTTGTGTGCGCGAAGCAGCCGCTTCTCCTGCTCCGGGAGCCGGACAGAGCGGTAGCTTGTACGAGGGCGAAGAACGAAGCCGCAGAGCACCGGGCTTCTGCGCGCACCCTAAGGACTGCTAGAGGACCGTGGTGGACACTCGCCTGCGTCTTCAATTCCATTCTAGCATCCTTATGGAAGGTGTTCCAGGACAATTTTCCTGAGTTTTGAATTCGTCCTGATGCAGCCCCTCCTGGGAAACTCCTGCTCGTCCTCTGAGGCTCCGAGTGCAGAGACCTCGATGGCAACTGCAGAAATGAAGCACTCCGTTGAGTTGTCGAGAAGCAAGAACATAGCCAGCGCCTTGTGTTTGGGAGTCAGCAGCTGCTGGACTTTTGCGATTGCCTTCACTGTGCACTGAATGCCACGACGGCATGGGCACGTTAAAACAACGAGCTGAGCAAGAGTCCCCGAAAGATCACGGCCGTCAGAAAGCAGCTTATATATTGCCCTGGAAAGAGCAGTGTTTTTGGAGTGTGCAGTAAAATCGTGTTTCTGGACAAGGGAGGCATAAGTGCGCTGCGCTCCTAAGCTATCTCCCTGCGAGACACACTGCCAAAGCTTTTCGCTATCATGCAGTCTAGTGCAGACGCACACTACGGCTATCGGCTGCTGTCCGAAGCGAAGCGCCGGTCGCCGGCGTCTTTCGGCTGAAGCAGCGCTTCGGAGCGTACGGCTGTTGTGTGCGCGAAGCAGCCGCTTCTCCTGCTCCGGGAGCCGGACAGAGCGGTAGCTTGTACGAGGGCGAAGAACGAAGCTGCAGAGCACCGGACTTGTGTGCACAGCCTACGGGCTGCTAGAGGAAGGTGGCTGCACCTCCCTAACCTATCAATTCACAGCTGGCATGCTCTATGGAGCTGTTCCAGGACAACTTTCATTGCTTATGGGTTCGTCCTGATACAGCCCCTCCTGGGAAACTCGTGCTCGTCCCCTGAGGCTCCGAGATGCAGAAACATCGATGGCAGCTGCAGAAATGAAGGGCTGCGTTGAGTTGTCGAGAAGCAAGAACATAGCCAGCGCCTAAGTGTCTGGGAGTCAGCAGCTGCTGCACTTTTGCGATTGCCTTCACTGTGCACTGATTGCCGAGACATGTGCACGCTAAAAAAACAAGGTGGGCAAGAGGAGGAAGAGAGTACGGGCATCAGAGAGCATCTGGCATCTTGTCCTGGAAACTGCAGTGTTTTTGGAGAGTACAGCAAATCCGTGTTTCTGGACAAGGGAGGCATAAGTGCGCTGCGCTCCTAAGCTATCTCCCTGCGAGACACACTGCCAAAGCTTTTCGCTATCATGCCGTCTAGTGCAGACGCACACTCCGGCTCTCCGGAGCTGTCCGAAGCCAAGCGCCGGTCGCCGGCGTCTTTCGGCTGAAGCAGCGCTTCGGAGCGTACGGCTGCCGCTCCGCTGTTGTGTGCGCGAAGCAGCCGCTTCTCCTGCTCCGGGAGCCGGACAGAGCGGTAGCTTGTACGAGGGCGAAGAACGAAGCCGCAGAGCACCGGGCTTCTGCGCGCACCCTAAGGACTGCTAGAGGACCGTGGTGGACACTCGCCTGCGTCTTCAATTCCATTCTAGCATCCTTATGGAAGGTGTTCCAGGACAATTTTCCTGAGTTTTGAATTCCTCCTGATGCAGCCCCTCCTGGGAAACTCGTGCTCGTCCTCTGAGGCTCCGAGTGCAGAGACCTCGATGGCAACTGCAGAAATGAAGCACTCCGTTGAGTTGTCGAGAAGCAGGAACATAGCCAGCGCCTTGTGTTTGGGAGTCAGCAGCTGCTGCACTTTTGCGATTGCCTTCACTGTGCACTGAATGCCACGACGGCATGGGCACGTTAAAACAACGAGCTGAGCAAGAGTCCCCGAAAGATCACGGCCGTCAGAAAGCAGCTTATATATTGCCCTGGGAAGAGTACTGTTTTAGGAGTGTGCAGTAAAATCGTGTTTCTGGACAAGGGAGGCATAAGTGCGCTGCGCTCCTAAGCTATCTCCCTGCGAGACACACTGCCAAAGCTTTTCGCTATCATGCAGTCTAGTGCAGACGCACACTACGGCTATCGGCTGCTGTCCGAAGCGAAGCGCCAGTCGCCGGCGTCTTTCGGCTGAAGCAGCGCTTCGGAGCGTACGGCTGTTGTGTGCGCGAAGCAGCCGCTTCTCCTGCTCCGGGAGTCGGAGAGAGCGGTAGCTTGTACGAGGGCGAAGAACGAAGCCGCAGAGCACCGGACTTGTGTGCACAGCCTACGGGCTGCTAGAGGAAGGTGGCTGCACCTCCCTAACCTATCAATTCACAGCTGGCATGCTCTTTGGAGCTGGTCCAGGACAACTTTCATTGCTTATGGGTTCGTCCTGATACAGCCCCTCCTGGAAAACTCGTGCTCGTCCCCTGAGGCTCCGAGATGCAGAAACATCGATGGCAGCTGCAGAAATGAAGGGCTGCGTTGAGTTGTCGAGAAGCAAGAACATAGCCAGCGCCTAAGTGTCTGGGAGTCAGCAGCTGCTGCACTTTTGCGATTGCCTTCACTGTGCACTGATTGCCGAGACATGTGCACGCTAAAAAAACAAGGTGGGCAAGAGGAGGAAGAGAGTACGGGCATCAGAGAGCATCTGGCATCTTGTCCTGGAAACTGCAGTGTTTTTGGAGAGTACAGCAAATCCGTGTTTCTGGACAAGGGAGGCATAAGTGCGCTGCGCTCCTAAGCTATCTCCCTGCGAGACACACTGCCAAAGCTTTTCGCTATCATGCAGTCTAGTGCAGACGCACACTCCGGCTCTCCGGAGCTGTCCGAAGCCAAGCGCCGGTCGCCGGCGTCTTTCGGCTGAAGCTGCGCTTCGGAGCGTACGGCTGCCGCTCCGCTGTTGTGTGCGCGAAGCAGCCGCTTCTCCTGCTCCGGAAGCCGGACAGAGCGGTAGCTTGTACGAGGGCGAAGAACGAAGCCGCAGAGCACCGGGCTTCTGCGCGCACCCTAAGGACTGCTAGAGGACCGTGGTGGACACTCGCCTGCGTCTTCAATTCCATTCTAGCATCCTTATGGAAGGTGTTCCAGGACAATTTTCCTGAGTTTTGAATTCGTCCTGATGCAGCCCCTCCTGGGAAACTCCTGCTCGTCCTCTGAGGCTCCGAGTGCAGAGACCTCGATGGCAACTGCAGAAATGAAGCACTCCGTTGAGTTGTCGAGAAGCAAGAACATAGCCAGCGCCTTGTGTTTGGGAGTCAGCAGCTGCTGCACTTTTGCGATTGCCTTCACTGTGCACTGAATGCCACGACGGCATGGGCACGTTAAAACAACGAGCTGAGCAAGAGTCCCCGAAAGATCACGGCCGTCAGAAAGCAGCTTATATATTGCCCTGGAAAGAGCAGTGTTTTTGGAGTGTGCAGTAAAATCGTGTTTCTGGACAAGGGAGGCATAAGTGCGCTGCGCTCCTAAGCTATCTCCCTGCGAGACACACTGCCAAAGCTTTTCGCTATCATGCAGTCTAGTGCAGACGCACACTACGGCTATCGGCTGCTGTCCGAAGCGAAGCGCCGGTCGCCGGCGTCTTTCGGCTGAAGCAGCGCTTCGGAGCGTACGGCTGTTGTGTGCGCGAAGCAGCCGCTTCTCCTGCTCCGGGAGCCGGACAGAGCGGTAGCTTGTACGAGGGCGAAGAACGAAGCTGCAGAGCACCGGACTTGTGTGCACAGCCTACGGGCTGCTAGAGGAAGGTGGCTGCACCTCCCTAACCTATCAATTCACAGCTGGCATGCTCTATGGAGCTGTTCCAGGACAACTTTCATTGCTTATGGGTTCGTCCTGATACAGCCCCTCCTGGGAAACTCGTGCTCGTCCCCTGAGGCTCCGAGATGCAGAAACATCGATGGCAGCTGCAGAAATGAAGGGCTGCGTTGAGTTGTCGAGAAGCAAGAACATAGCCAGCGCCTAAGTGTCTGGGAGTCAGCAGCTGCTGCACTTTTGCGATTGCCTTCACTGTGCACTGATTGCCGAGACATGTGCACGCTAAAAAAACAAGGTGGTCAAGAGGAGGAAGAGAGTACGGGCATCAGAGAGCATCTGGCATCTTGTCCTGGAAACTGCAGTGTTTTTGGAGAGTACAGCAAATCCGTGTTTCTGGACAAGGGAGGCATAAGTGCGCTGCGCTCCTAAGCTATCTCCCTGCGAGACACACTGCCAAAGCTTTTCGCTATCATGCAGTCTAGTGCAGACGCACACTCCGGCTCTCCGGAGCTGTCCGAAGCCAAGCGCCGGTCGCCGGCGTCTTTCGGCTGAAGCTGCGCTTCGGAGCGTACGGCTGCCGCTCCGCTGTTGTGTGCGCGAAGCAGCCGCTTCTCCTGCTCCGGGAGCCGGACAGAGCGGTAGCTTGTACGAGGGCGAAGAACGAAGCCGCAGAGCACCGGCCTTCTGCGCGCACCCTAAGGACTGCTAGAGGACCGTGGTGGACACTCGCCTGCGTCTTCAATTCCATTCTAGCATCCTTATGGAAGGTGTTCCAGGACAATTTTCCTGAGTTTTGAATTCCTCCTGATGCAGCCCCTCCTGGGAAACTCGTGCTCGTCCTCTGAGGCTCCGAGTGCAGAGACCTCGATGGCAACTGCAGAAATGAAGCACTCCGTTGAGTTGTCGAGAAGCAAGAACATAGCCAGCGCCTTGTGTTTGGGAGTCAGCAGCTGCTGCACTTTTGCGATTGCCTTCACTGTGCACTGAATGCCACGACGGCATGGGCACGTTAAAACAACGAGCTGAGCAAGAGTCCCCGAAAGATCACGGCCGTCAGAAAGCAGCTTATATATTGCCCTGGGAAGAGTACTGTTTTAGGAGTGTGCAGTAAAATCGTGTTTCTGGACAAGGGAGGCATAAGTGCGCTGCGCTCCTAAGCTATCTCCCTGCGAGACACACTGCCAAAGCTTTTCGCTATCATGCAGTCTAGTGCAGACGCACACTACGGCTATCGGCTGCTGTCCGAAGCGAAGCGCCAGTCGCCGGCGTCTTTCGGCTGAAGCAGCGCTTCGGAGCGTACGGCTGTTGTGTGCGCGAAGCAGCCGCTTCTCCTGCTCCGGGAGTCGGAGAGAGCGGTAGCTTGTACGAGGGCGAAGAACGAAGCCGCAGAGCACCGGACTTGTGTGCACAGCCTACGGGCTGCTAGAGGAAGGTGGCTGCACCTCCCTAACCTATCAATTCACAGCTGGCATGCTCTTTGGAGCTGGTCCAGGACAACTTTCATTGCTTATGGGTTCGTCCTGATACAGCCCCTCCTGGAAAACTCGTGCTCGTCCCCTGAGGCTCCGAGATGCAGAAACATCGATGGCAGCTGCAGAAATGAAGGGCTGCGTTGAGTTGTCGAGAAGCAAGAACATAGCCAGCGCCTAAGTGTCTGGGAGTCAGCAGCTGCTGGACTTTTGCGATTGCCTTCACTGTGCACTGATTGCCGAGACATGTGCACGCTAAAAAAACAAGGTGGTCAAGAGGAGGAAGAGAGTACGGGCATCAGAGAGCATCTGGCATCTTGTCCTGGAAACTGCAGTGTTTTTGGAGAGTACAGCAAATCCGTGTTTCTGGACAAGGGAGGCATAAGTGCGCTGCGCTCCTAAGCTATCTCCCTGCGAGACACACTGCCAAAGCTTTTCGCTATCATGCAGTCTAGTGCAGACGCACACTCCGGCTCTCCGGAGCTGTCCGAAGCCAAGCGCCGGTCGCCGGCGTCTTTCGGCTGAAGCTGCGCTTCGGAGCGTACGGCTGCCGCTCCGCTGTTGTGTGCGCGAAGCAGCCGCTTCTCCTGCTCCGGGAGCCGGACAGAGCGGTAGCTTGTACGAGGGCGAAGAACGAAGCCGCAGAGCACCGGCCTTCTGCGCGCACCCTAAGGACTGCTAGAGGACCGTGGTGGACACTCGCCTGCGTCTTCAATTCCATTCTAGCATCCTTATGGAAGGTGTTCCAGGACAATTTTCCTGAGTTTTGAATTCGTCCTGATGCAGCCCCTCCTGGGAAACTCCTGCTCGTCCTCTGAGGCTCCGAGTGCAGAGACCTCGATGGCAACTGCAGAAATGAAGCACTCCGTTGAGTTGTCGAGAAGCAAGAACATAGCCAGCGCCTTGTGTTTGGGAGTCAGCAGCTGCTGGACTTTTGCGATTGCCTTCACTGTGCACTGAATGCCACGACGGCATGGGCACGTTAAAACAACGAGCTGAGCAAGAGTCCCCGAAAGATCACGGCCGTCAGAAAGCAGCTTATATATTGCCCTGGAAAGAGCAGTGTTTTTGGAGTGTGCAGTAAAATCGCGTTTCTGGACAAGGGAGGCATAAGTGCGCTGCGCTCCTAAGCTATCTCCCTGCGAGACACACTGCCAAAGCTTTTCGCTATCATGCAGTCTAGTGCAGACGCACACTACGGCTATCGGCTGCTGTCCGAAGCGAAGCGCCGGTCGCCGGCGTCTTTCGGCTGAAGCAGCGCTTCGGAGCGTACGGCTGTTGTGTGCGCGAAGCAGCCGCTTCTCCTGCTCCGGGAGCCGGACAGAGCGGTAGCTTGTACGAGGGCGAAGAACGAAGCTGCAGAGCACCGGACTTGTGTGCACAGCCTACGGGCTGCTAGAGGAAGGTGGCTGCACCTCCCTAACCTATCAATTCACAGCTGGCATGCTCTATGGAGCTGTTCCAGGACAACTTTCATTGCTTATGGGTTCGTCCTGATACAGCCCCTCCTGGAAAACTCGTGCTCGTCCTCTGAGGCTCCGAGATGCAGAAACATCGATGGCAGCTGCAGAAATGAAGGGCTGCGTTGAATTGTCGAGAAGCAAGAACATAGCCAGCGCCTAAGTGTCTGGGAGTCAGCAGCTGCTGGACTTTTGCGATTGCCTTCACTGTGCACTGAATGCCACGACGGCATGGGCACGTTAAAACAACGAGCTGAGCAAGAGTCCCCGAAAGATCACGGCCGTCAGAAAGCAGCTTATATATTGCCCTGGAAAGAGCAGTGTTTTAGGAGTGTGCAGTAAAATCGTGTTTCTGGACAAGGGAGGCATAAGTGCGCTGCGCTCCTAAGCTATCTCCCTGCGAGACACACTGCCAAAGCTTTTCGCTATCATGCAGTCTAGTGCAGACGCACACTACGGCTATCGGCTGCTGTCCGAAGCGAAGCGCCAGTCGCCGGCGTCTTTCGGCTGAAGCAGCGCTTCGGAGCGTACGGCTGTTGTGTGCGCGAAGCAGCCGCTTCTCCTGCTCCGGGAGTCGGAGAGAGCGGTAGCTTGTACGAGGGCGAAGAACGAAGCCGCAGAGCACCGGACTTGTGTGCACAGCCTACGGGCTGCTAGAGGAAGGTGGCTGCACCTCCCTAACCTATCAATTCACAGCTGGCATGCTCTTTGGAGCTGGTCCAGGACAACTTTCATTGCTTATGGGTTCGTCCTGATACAGCCCCTCCTGGAAAACTCGTGCTCGTCCTCTGAGGCTCCGAGATGCAGAAACATCGATGGCAGCTGCAGAAATGAAGGGCTGCGTTGAGTTGTCGAGAAGCAAGAACATAGCCAGCGCCAAAGTGTCTGGGAGTCAGCAGCTGCTGCACTTTTGCGATTGCCTTCACTGTGCACTGATTGCCGAGACATGTGCACGCTAAAAAAACAAGGTGGTCAAGAGGAGGAAGAGAGTACGGGCATCAGAGAGCATCTGGCATCTTGTCCTGGAAACTGCAGTGTTTTTGGAGAGTACAGCAAATCCGTGTTTCTGGACAAGGGAGGCATAAGTGCGCTGCGCTCCTAAGCTATCTCCCTGCGAGACACACTGCCAAAGCTTTTCGCTATCATGCAGTCTAGTGCAGACGCACACTCCGGCTCTCCGGAGCTGTCCGAAGCCAAGCGCCGGTGGCCGGCGTCTTTCGGCTGAAGCTGCGCTTCGGAGCGTACGGCTGCCGCTCCGCTTTTGTGTGCGCGAAGCAGCCGCTTCTCCTGCTCCGGGAGCCGGACAGAGCGGTAGCTTGTACGAGGGCGAAGAACGAAGCCGCAGAGCACCGGCCTTCTGCGCGCACCCTAAGGACTGCTAGAGGACCGTGGTGGACACTCGCCTGCGTCTTCAATTCCATTCTAGCATCCTTATGGAAGGTGTTCCAGGACAATTTTCCTGAATTTTGAATTCGTCCTGATGCAGCCCCTCCTGGGAAACTCGTGCTCGTCCTCTGAGGCTCCGAGTGCAGAGACCTCGATGGCAACTGCAGAAATGAAGCACTCCATTGAGTTGTCGAGAAGCAAGAACATAGCCAGCGCCTTGTGTTTGGGAGTCAGCAGCTGCTGGACTTTTGCGATTGCCTTCACTGTGCACTGAATGCCACGACGGCATGGGCACGTTAAAACAACGAGCTGAGCAAGAGTCCCCGAAAGATCACGGCCGTCAGAAAGCAGCTTATATATTGCCCTGGAAAGAGCAGTGTTTTTGGAGTGTGCAGTAAAATCGTGTTTCTGGACAAGGGAGGCATAAGTGCGCTGCGCTCCTAAGCTATCTCCCTGCGAGACACACTGCCAAAGCTTTTCGCTATCATGCAGTCTAGTGCAGACGCACACTACGGCTATCGGCTGCTGTCCGAAGCGAAGCGCCAGTCGCCGGCGTCTTTCGGCTGAAGCAGCGCTTCGGAGCGTACGGCTGTTGTGTGCGCGAAGCAGCCGCTTCTCCTGCTCCGGGAGTCGGAGAGAGCGGTAGCTTGTACGAGGGCGAAGAACGAAGCTGCAGAGCACCGGACTTGTGTGCACAGCCTACGGGCTGCTAGAGGAAGGTGGCTGCACCTCCCTAACCTATCAATTCACAGCTGGCATGCTCTTTGGAGCTGGTCCAGGACAACTTTCATTGCTTATGGGTTCGTCCTGATACAGCCCCTCCTGGAAAACTCGTGCTCGTCCTCTGAGGCTCCGAGATGCAGAAACATCGATGGCAGCTGCAGAAATGAAGGGCTGCGTTGAATTGTCGAGAAGCAAGAACATAGCCAGCGCCTAAGTGTCTGGGAGTCAGCAGCTGCTGGACTTTTGCGATTGCTTTCACTGTGCACTGAATGCCACGACGGCATGGGCACGTTAAAACAACGAGCTGAGCAAGAGTCCCCGAAAGATCACGGCCGTCAGAAAGCAGCTTATATATTGCCCTGGAAAGAGCAGTGTTTTTGGAGTGTGCAGTAAAATCGTGTTTCTGGACAAGGGAGGCATAAGTGCGCTGCGCTCCTAAGCTATCTCCCTGCGAGACACACTGCCAAAGCTTTTCGCTATCATGCAGTCTAGTGCAGACGCACACTACGGCTATCGGCTGCTGTCCGAAGCGAAGCGCCGGTCGCCGGCGTCTTTCGGCTGAAGCAGCGCTTCGGAGCGTACGGCTGTTGTGTGCGCGAAGCAGCCGCTTCTCCTGCTCCGGGAGCCGGACAGAGCGGTAGCTTGTACGAGGGCGAAGAACGAAGCTGCAGAGCACCGGACTTGTGTGCACAGCCTACGGGCTGCTAGAGGAAGGTGGCTGCACCTCCCTAACCTATCAATTCACAGCTGGCATGCTCTATGGAGCTGTTCCAGGACAACTTTCATTGCTTATGGGTTCGTCCTGATACAGCCCCTCCTGGGAAACTCGTGCTCGTCCCCTGAGGCTCCGAGATGCAGAAACATCGATGGCAGCTGCAGAAATGAAGGGCTGCGTTGAGTTGTCGAGAAGCAAGAACATAGCCAGCGCCTAAGTGTCTGGGAGTCAGCAGCTGCTGCACTTTTGCGATTGCCTTCACTGTGCACTGATTGCCGAGACATGTGCACGCTAAAAAAACAAGGTGGGCAAGAGGAGGAAGAGAGTACGGGCATCAGAGAGCATCTGGCATCTTGTCCTGGAAACTGCAGTGTTTTTGGAGAGTACAGCAAATCCGTGTTTCTGGACAAGGGAGGCATAAGTGCGCTGCGCTCCTAAGCTATCTCCCTGCGAGACACACTGCCAAAGCTTTTCGCTATCATGCAGTCTAGTGCAGACGCACACTCCGGCTCTCCGGAGCTGTCCGAAGCCAAGCGCCGGTGGCCGGCGTCTTTCGGCTGAAGCTGCGCTTCGGAGCGTACGGCTGCCGCTCCGCTGTTGTGTGCGCGAAGCAGCCGCTTCTCCTGCTCCGGGAGCCGGACAGAGCGGTAGCTTGTACGAGGGCGAAGAACGAAGCCGCAGAGCACCGGCCTTCTGCGCGCACCCTAAGGACTGCTAGAGGACCGTGGTGGACACTCGCCTGCGTCTTCAATTCCATTCTAGCATCCTTATGGAAGGTGTTCCAGGACAATTTTCCTGAATTTTGAATTCGTCCTGATGCAGCCCCTCCTGGGAAACTCCTGCTCGTCCTCTGAGGCTCCGAGTGCAGAGACCTCGATGGCAACTGCAGAAATGAAGCACTCCGTTGAGTTGTCGAGAAGCAAGAACATAGCCAGCGCCTTGTGTTTGGGAGTCAGCAGCTGCTGCACTTTTGCGATTGCCTTCACTGTGCACTGAATGCCACGACGGCATGGGCACGTTAAAACAACGCGCTGAGCAAGAGTCCCCGAAAGATCACGGCCGTCAGAAAGCAGCTTATATATTGCCCTGGAAAGAGCAGTGTTTTAGGAGTGTGCAGTAAAATCGTGTTTCTGGACAAGGGAGGCATAAGTGCGCTGCGCTCCTAAGCTATCTCCCTGCGAGACACACTGCCAAAGCTTTTCGTTATCCTGCAGTCTAGTGCAGACGCACACTACGGCTCTGGGCTGCTGTCCGAAGCCAAGCGCCGGTCGCCGGCGTCTTTCGGCTGAAGCTGCGCTTCGGAGCGTACGGCTGCCGCTCCGCTGCTGTGTGCGCGAAGCAGCCGCTTCTCCTGCTCCGGGAGCCGGACAGAGCGGTAGCTTGTACGAGGGCGAAGAACGAAGCCGCAGAGCACCGGGCTTCTGCGCGCACCCTAAGGACTGCTAGAGGACCGTGGTGGACACTCGCCTGCGTCTTCAATTCCATTCTAGCATCCTTATGGAAGGTGTTCCAGGACAATTTTCCTGAGTTTTGAATTCGTCCTGATGCAGCCCCTCCTGGGAAACTCGTGCTCGTCCTCTGAGGCTCCGAGTGCAGAGACCTCGATGGCAACTGCAGAAATGAAGCACTCCGTTGAGTTGTCGAGAAGCAAGAACATAGCCAGCGCCTTGTGTTTGGGAGTCAGCAGCTGCTGCACTTTTGCGATTGCCTTCACTGTGCACTGAATGCCACGACGGCATGGGCACGTTAAAACAACGAGCTGAGCAAGAGTCCCCGAAAGATCACGGCCGTCAGAAAGCAGCTTATATATTGCCCTGGAAAGAGCAGTGTTTTTGGAGTGTGCAGTAAAATCGTGTTTCTGGACAAGGGAGGCATAAGTGCGCTGCGCTCCTAAGCTATCTCCCTGCGAGACACACTGCCAAAGCTTTTCGCTATCATGCAGTCTAGTGCAGACGCACACTACGGCTATCGGCTGCTGTCCGAAGCGAAGCGCCAGTCGCCGGCGTCTTTCGGCTGAAGCAGCCCTTCGGAGCGTACGGCTGTTGTGTGCGCGAAGCAGCCGCTTCTCCTGCTCCGGGAGCCGGACAGAGCGGTAGCTTGTACGAGGGCGAAGAACGAAGCTGCAGAGCACCGGACTTGTGTGCACAGCCTACGGGCTGCTAGAGGAAGGTGGCTGCACCTCCCTAACCTATCAATTCACAGCTGGCATGCTCTTTGGAGCTGGTCCAGGACAACTTTCATTGCTTATGGGTTCGTCCTGATACAGCCCCTCCTGGAAAACTCGTGCTCGTCCCCTGAGGCTCCGAGATGCAGAAACATCGATGGCAGCTGCAGAAATGAAGGGCTGCGTTGAGTTGTCGAGAAGCAAGAACATAGCCAGCGCCAAAGTGTCTGGGAGTCAGCAGCTACTGCACTTTTGCGATTGCCTTCACTGTGCACTGATTGCCGAGACATGTGCACGCTAAAAAAACAAGGTGGGCAAGAGGAGGAAGAGAGTACGGGCATCAGAGAGCATCTGGCATCTTGTCCTGGAAACTGCAGTGTTTTTGGAGAGTACAGCAAATCCGTGTTTCTGGACAAGGGAGGCATAAGTGCGCTGCGCTCCTAAGCTATCTCCCTGCGAGACACACTGCCAAAGCTTTTCGCTATCATGCAGTCTAGTGCAGACGCACACTCCGGCTCTCCGGAGCTGTCCGAAGCCAAGCGCCGGTGGCCGGCGTCTTTCGGCTGAAGCTGCGCTTCGGAGCGTACGGCTGCCGCTCCGCTGTTGTGTGCGCGAAGCAGCCGCTTCTCCTGCTCCGGGAGCCGGACAGAGCGGTAGCTTGTACGAGGGCGAAGAACGAAGCCGCAGAGCACCGGCCTTCTGCGCGCACCCTAAGGACTGCTAGAGGACCGTGGTGGACACTCGCCTGCGTCTTCAATTCCATTCTAGCATCCTTATGGAAGGTGTTCCAGGACAATTTTCCTGAATTTTGAATTCGTCCTGATGCAGCCCCTCCTGGGAAACTCCTGCTCGTCCTCTGAGGCTCCGAGTGCAGAGACCTCGATGGCAACTGCAGAAATGAAGCACTCCGTTGAGTTGTCGAGAAGCAGGAACATAGCCAGCGCCTTTTGTTTGGGAGTCAGCAGCTGCTGCACTTTTGCGATTGCCTTCACTGTGCACTGAATGCCACGACGGCATGGGCACGTTAAAACAACGAGCTGAGCAAGAGTCCCCGAAAGATCACGGCCGTCAGAAAGCAGCTTATATATTGCCCTGGAAAGAGCAGTGTTTTAGGAGTGTGCAGTAAAATCGTGTTTCTGGACAAGGGAGGCATAAGTGCGCTGCGCTCCTAAGCTATCTCCCTGCGAGACACACTGCCAAAGCTTTTCGCTATCATGCAGTCTAGTGCAGACGCACACTACGGCTATCGGCTGCTGTCCGAAGCGAAGCGCCAGTCGCCGGCGTCTTTCGGCTGAAGCAGCGCTTCGGAGCGTACGGCTGTTGTGTGCGCGAAGCAGCCGCTTCTCCTGCTCCGGGAGTCGGAGAGAGCGGTAGCTTGTACGAGGGCGAAGAACGAAGCCGCAGAGCACCGGACTTGTGTGCACAGCCTAAGGACTGCTAGAGGACCGTGGTGGACACTCGCCTGCGTCTTCAATTCCATTCTAGCATCCTTATGGAAGGTGTTCCAGGACAATTTTCCTGAGTTTTGAATTCGTCCTGATGCAGCCCCTCCTGGGAAACTCGTGCTCGTCCTCTGAGGCTCCGAGTGCAGAGACCTCGATGGCAACTGCAGAAATGAAGCACTCCGTTGAGTTGTCGAGAAGCAAGAACATAGCCAGCGCCTTGTGTTTGGGAGTCAGCAGCTGCTGGACTTTTGCGATTGCCTTCACTGTGCACTGAATGCCACGACGGCATGGGCACGTTAAAACAACGAGCTGAGCAAGAGTCCCCGAAAGATCACGGCCGTCAGAAAGCAGCTTATATATTGCCCTGGAAAGAGCAGTGTTTTTGGAGTGTGCAGTAAAATCGTGTTTCTGGACAAGGGAGGCATAAGTGCGCTGCGCTCCTAAGCTATCTCCCTGCGAGACACACTGCCAAAGCTTTTCGCTATCATGCAGTCTAGTGCAGACGCACACTACGGCTATCGGCTGCTGTCCGAAGCGAAGCGCCGGTCGCCGGCGTCTTTCGGCTGAAGCAGCGCTTCGGAGCGTACGGCTGTTGTGTGCGCGAAGCAGCCGCTTCTCCTGCTCCGGGAGCCGGACAGAGCGGTAGCTTGTACGAGGGCGAAGAACGAAGCTGCAGAGCACCGGACTTGTGTGCACAGCCTACGGGCTGCTAGAGGAAGGTGGCTGCACCTCCCTAACCTATCAATTCACAGCTGGCATGCTCTATGGAGCTGTTCCAGGACAACTTTCATTGCTTATGGGTTCGTCCTGATACAGCCCCTCCTGGGAAACTCGTGCTCGTCCCCTGAGGCTCCGAGATGCAGAAACATCGATGGCAGCTGCAGAAATGAAGGGCTGCGTTGAGTTGTCGAGAAGCAAGAACATAGCCAGCGCCTAAGTGTCTGGGAGTCAGCAGCTGCTGCACTTTTGCGATTGCCTTCACTGTGCACTGATTGCCGAGACATGTGCACGCTAAAAAAACAAGGTGGGCAAGAGGAGGAAGAGAGTACGGGCATCAGAGAGCATCTGGCATCTTGTCCTGGAAACTGCAGTGTTTTTGGAGAGTACAGCAAATCCGTGTTTCTGGACAAGGGAGGCATAAGTGCGCTGCGCTCCTAAGCTATCTCCCTGCGAGACACACTGCCAAAGCTTTTCGCTATCATGCAGTCTAGTGCAGACGCACACTCCGGCTCTCCGGAGCTGTCCGAAGCCAAGCGCCGGTCGCCGGCGTCTTTCGGCTGAAGCTGCGCTTCGGAGCGTACGGCTGCCGCTCCGCTGTTGTGTGCGCGAAGCAGCCGCTTCTCCTGCTCCGGGAGCCGGACAGAGCGGTAGCTTGTACGAGGGCGAAGAACGAAGCCGCAGAGCACCGGCCTTCTGCGCGCACCCTAAGGACTGCTAGAGGACCGTGGTGGACACTCGCCTGCGTCTTCAATTCCATTCTAGCATCCTTATGGAAGGTGTTCCAGGACAATTTTCCTGAGTTTTGAATTCCTCCTGATGCAGCCCCTCCTGGGAAACTCGTGCTCGTCCTCTGAGGCTCCGAGTGCAGAGACCTCGATTGCAACTGCAGAAATGAAGCACTCCGTTGAGTTGTCGAGAAGCAGGAACATAGCCAGCGCCTTGTGTTTGGGAGTCAGCAGCTGCTGCACTTTTGCGATTGCCTTCACTGTGCACTGAATGCCACGACGGCATGGGCACGTTAAAACAACGAGCTGAGCAAGAGTCCCCGAAAGATCACGGCCGTCAGAAAGCAGCTTATATATTGCCCTGGGAAGAGTACTGTTTTAGGAGTGTGCAGTAAAATCGTGTTTCTGGACAAGGGAGGCATAAGTGCGCTGCGCTCCTAAGCTATCTCCCTGCGAGACACACTGCCAAAGCTTTTCGCTATCATGCAGTCTAGTGCAGACGCACACTACGGCTATCGGCTGCTGTCCGAAGCGAAGCGCCAGTCGCCGGCGTCTTTCGGCTGAAGCAGCGCTTCGGAGCGTACGGCTGTTGTGTGCGCGAAGCAGCCGCTTCTCCTGCTCCGGGAGTCGGAGAGAGCGGTAGCTTGTACGAGGGCGAAGAACGAAGCCGCAGAGCACCGGACTTGTGTGCACAGCCTACGGGCTGCTAGAGGAAGGTGGCTGCACCTCCCTAACCTATCAATTCACAGCTGGCATGCTCTTTGGAGCTGGTCCAGGACAACTTTCATTGCTTATGGGTTCGTCCTGATACAGCCCCTCCTGGAAAACTCGTGCTCGTCCCCTGAGGCTCCGAGATGCAGAAACATCGATGGCAGCTGCAGAAATGAAGGGCTGCGTTGAGTTGTCGAGAAGCAAGAACATAGCCAGCGCCTAAGTGTCTGGGAGTCAGCAGCTGCTGCACTTTTGCGATTGCCTTCACTGTGCACTGATTGCCGAGACATGTGCACGCTAAAAAAACAAGGTGGGCAAGAGGAGGAAGAGAGTACGGGCATCAGAGAGCATCTGGCATCTTGTCCTGGAAACTGCAGTGTTTTTGGAGAGTACAGCAAATCCGTGTTTCTGGACAAGGGAGGCATAAGTGCGCTGCGCTCCTAAGCTATCTCCCTGCGAGACACACTGCCAAAGCTTTTCGCTATCATGCAGTCTAGTGCAGACGCACACTCCGGCTCTCCGGAGCTGTCCGAAGCCAAGCGCCGGTGGCCGGCGTCTTTCGGCTGAAGCTGCGCTTCGGAGCGTACGGCTGCCGCTCCGCTGTTGTGTGCGCGAAGCAGCCGCTTCTCCTGCTCCGGGAGCCGGACAGAGCGGTAGCTTGTACGAGGGCGAAGAACGAAGCCGCAGAGCACCGGGCTTCTGCGCGCACCCTAAGGACTGCTAGAGGACCGTGGTGGACACTCGCCTGCGTCTTCAATTCCATTCTAGCATCCTTATGGAAGGTGTTCCAGGACAATTTTCCTGAGTTTTGAATTCCTCCTGATGCAGCCCCTCCTGGGAAACTCGTGCTCGTCCTCTGAGGCTCCGAGTGCAGAGACCTCGATGGCAACTGCAGAAATGAAGCACTCCGTTGAGTTGTCGAGAAGCAAGAACATAGCCAGCGCCTTGTGTTTGGGAGTCAGCAGCTGCTGGACTTTTGCGATTGCCTTCACTGTGCACTGAATGCCACGACGGCATGGGCACGTTAAAACAACGAGCTGAGCAAGAGTCCCCGAAAGATCACGGCCGTCAGAAAGCAGCTTATATATTGCCCTGGAAAGAGCAGTGTTTTAGGAGTGTGCAGTAAAATCGTGTTTCTGGACAAGGGAGGCATAAGTGCGCTGCGCTCCTAAGCTATCTCCCTGCGAGACACACTGCCAAAGCTTTTCGCTATCATGCAGTCTAGTGCAGACGCACACTACGGCTATCGGCTGCTGTCCGAAGCGAAGCGCCAGTCGCCGGCGTCTTTCGGCTGAAGCAGCGCTTCGGAGCGTACGGCTGTTGTGTGCGCGAAGCAGCCGCTTCTCCTGCTCCGGGAGTCGGAGAGAGCGGTAGCTTGTACGAGGGCGAAGAACGAAGCTGCAGAGCACCGGACTTGTGTGCACAGCCTACGGGCTGCTAGAGGAAGGTGGCTGCACCTCCCTAACCTATCAATTCACAGCTGGCATGCTCTTTGGAGCTGGTCCAGGACAACTTTCATTGCTTATGGGTTCGTCCTGATACAGCCCCTCCTGGAAAACTCGTGCTCGTCCTCTGAGGCTCCGAGATGCAGAAACATCGATGGCAGCTGCAGAAATGAAGGGCTGCGTTGAATTGTCGAGAAGCAAGAACATAGCCAGCGCCTAAGTGTCTGGGAGTCAGCAGCTGCTGGACTTTTGCGATTGCTTTCACTGTGCACTGAATGCCACGACGGCATGGGCACGTTAAAACAACGAGCTGAGCAAGAGTCCCCGAAAGATCACGGCCGTCAGAAAGCAGCTTATATATTGCCCTGGAAAGAGCAGTGTTTTAGGAGTGTGCAGTAAAATCGTGTTTCTGGACAAGGGAGGCATAAGTGCGCTGCGCTCCTAAGCTATCTCCCTGCGAGACACACTGCCAAAGCTTTTCGCTATCATGCAGTCTAGTGCAGACGCACACTACGGCTATCGGCTGCTGTCCGAAGCGAAGCGCCAGTCGCCGGCGTCTTTCGGCTGAAGCAGCGCTTCGGAGCGTACGGCTGTTGTGTGCGCGAAGCAGCCGCTTCTCCTGCTCCGGGAGTCGGAGAGAGCGGTAGCTTGTACGAGGGCGAAGAACGAAGCCGCAGAGCACCGGACTTGTGTGCACAGCCTACGGGCTGCTAGAGGAAGGTGGCTGCACCTCCCTAACCTATCAATTCACAGCTGGCATGCTCTTTGGAGCTGGTCCAGGACAACTTTCATTGCTTATGGGTTCGTCCTGATACAGCCCCTCCTGGAAAACTCGTGCTCGTCCTCTGAGGCTCCGAGATGCAGAAACATCGATGGCAGCTGCAGAAATGAAGGGCTGCGTTGAATTGTCGAGAAGCAAGAACATAGCCAGCGCCAAAGTGTCTGGGAGTCAGCAGCTGCTGCACTTTTGCGATTGCCTTCACTGTGCACTGATTGCCGAGACATGTGCACGCTAAAAAAACAAGGTGGGCAAGAGGAGGAAGAGAGTACGGTCATCAGAGAGCATCTGGCATCTTGTCCTGGAAACTGCAGTGTTTTTGGAGAGTACAGCAAATCCGTGTTTCTGGACAAGGGAGGCATAAGTGCGCTGCGCTCCTAAGCTATCTCCCTGCGAGACACACTGCCAAAGCTTTTCGCTATCATGCAGTCTAGTGCAGACGCACACTCCGGCTCTCCGGAGCTGTCCGAAGCCAAGCGCCGGTGGCCGGCGTCTTTCGGCTGAAGCTGCGCTTCGGAGCGTACGGCTGCCGCTCCGCTGTTGTGTGCGCGAAGCAGCCGCTTCTCCTGCTCCGGGAGCCGGACAGAGCGGTAGCTTGTACGAGGGCGAAGAACGAAGCCGCAGAGCACCGGCCTTCTGCGCGCACCCTAAGGACTGCTAGAGGACCGTGGTGGACACTCGCCTGCGTCTTCAATTCCATTCTAGCATCCTTATGGAAGGTGTTCCAGGACAATTTTCCTGAATTTTGAATTCGTCCTGATGCAGCCCCTCCTGGGAAACTCCTGCTCGTCCTCTGAGGCTCCGAGTGCAGAGACCTCGATGGCAACTGCAGAAATGAAGGGCTGCGTTGAGTTGTCGAGAAGCAAGAACATAGCCAGCGCCTTGTGTTTGGGAGTCAGCAGCTGCTGCACTTTTGCGATTGCCTTCACTGTGCACTGAATGCCACGACGGCATGGGCACGTTAAAACAACGAGCTGAGCAAGAGTCCCCGAAAGATCACGGCCGTCAGAAAGCAGCTTATATATTGCCCTGGAAAGAGCAGTGTTTTAGGAGTGTGCAGTAAAATCGTGTTTCTGGACAAGGGAGGCATAAGTGCGCTGCGCTCCTAAGCTATCTCCCTGCGAGACACACTGCCAAAGCTTTTCGCTATCATGCAGTCTAGTGCAGACGCACACTACGGCTATCGGCTGCTGTCCGAAGCGAAGCACCAGTCGCCGGCGTCTTTCGGCTGAAGCAGCGCTTCGGAGCGTACGGCTGTTGTGTGCGCGAAGCAGCCGCTTCTCCTGCTCCGGGAGTCGGAGAGAGCGGTAGCTTGTACGAGGGCGAAGAACGAAGCTGCAGAGCACCGGACTTGTGTGCACAGCCTACGGGCTGCTAGAGGAAGGTGGCTGCACCTCCCTAACCTATCAATTCACAGCTGGCATGCTCTTTGGAGCTGGTCCAGGACAACTTTCATTGCTTATGGGTTCGTCCTGATACAGCCCCTCCTGGAAAACTCGTGCTCGTCCTCTGAGGCTCCGAGATGCAGAAACATCGATGGCAGCTGCAGAAATGAAGGGCTGCGTTGAATTGTCGAGAAGCAAGAACATAGCCAGCGCCTAAGTGTCTGGGAGTCAGCAGCTGCTGCACTTTTGCGATTGCTTTCACTGTGCACTGAATGCCACGACGGCATGGGCACGTTAAAACAACGAGCTGAGCAAGAGTCCCCGAAAGATCACGGCCGTCAGAAAGCAGCTTATATATTGCCCTGGAAAGAGCAGTGTTTTAGGAGTGTGCAGTAAAATCGTGTTTCTGGACAAGGGAGGCATAAGTGCGCTGCGCTCCTAAGCTATCTCCCTGCGAGACACACTGCCAAAGCTTTTCGCTATCATGCAGTCTAGTGCAGACGCACACTACGGCTATCGGCTGCTGTCCGAAGCGAAGCGCCAGTCGCCGGCGTCTTTCGGCTGAAGCAGCCCTTCGGAGCGTACGGCTGTTGTGTGCGCGAAGCAGCCGCTTCTCCTGCTCCGGGAGCCGGACAGAGCGGTAGCTTGTACGAGGGCGAAGAACGAAGCCGCAGAGCACCGGACTTGTGTGCACAGCCTACGGGCTGCTAGAGGAAGGTGGCTGCACCTCCCTAACCTATCAATTCACAGCTGGCATGCTCTTTGGAGCTGGTCCAGGACAACTTTCATTGCTTATGGGTTCGTCCTGATACAGCCCCTCCTGGAAAACTCGTGCTCGTCCTCTGAGGCTCCGAGATGCAGAAACATCGATGGCAGCTGCAGAAATGAAGGGCTGCGTTGAATTGTCGAGAAGCAAGAACATAGCCAGCGCCTAAGTGTCTGGGAGTCAGCAGCTGCTGGACTTTTGCGATTGCTTTCACTGTGCACTGAATGCCACGACGGCATGGGCACGTTAAAACAACGAGCTGAGCAAGAGTCCCCGAAAGATCACGGCCGTCAGAAAGCAGCTTATATATTGCCCTGGAAAGAGCAGTGTTTTAGGAGTGTGCAGTAAAATCGTGTTTCTGGACAAGGGAGGCATAAGTGCGCTGCGCTCCTAAGCTATCTCCCTGCGAGACACACTGCCAAAGCTTTTCGCTATCATGCAGTCTAGTGCAGACGCACACTACGGCTATCGGCTGCTGTCCGAAGCGAAGCGCCAGTCGCCGGCGTCTTTCGGCTGAAGCAGCGCTTCGGAGCGTACGGCTGTTGTGTGCGCGAAGCAGCCGCTTCTCCTGCTCCGGGAGTCGGAGAGAGCGGTAGCTTGTACGAGGGCGAAGAACGAAGCCGCAGAGCACCGGACTTGTGTGCACAGCCTACGGGCTGCTAGAGGAAGGTGGCTGCACCTCCCTAACCTATCAATTCACAGCTGGCATGCTCTTTGGAGCTGGTCCAGGACAACTTTCATTGCTTATGGGTTCGTCCTGATACAGCCCCTCCTGGAAAACTCGTGCTCGTCCTCTGAGGCTCCGAGATGCAGAAACATCGATGGCAGCTGCAGAAATGAAGGGCTGCGTTGAATTGTCGAGAAGCAAGAACATAGCCAGCGCCAAAGTGTCTGGGAGTCAGCAGCTACTGCACTTTTGCGATTCCCTTCACTGTGCACTGATTGCCGAGACATGTGCACGCTAAAAAAACAAGGTGGGCAAGAGGAGGAAGAGAGTACGGGCATCAGAGAGCATCTGGCATCTTGTCCTGGAAACTGCAGTGTTTTTGGAGAGTACAGCAAATCCGTGTTTCTGGACAAGGGAGGCATAAGTGCGCTGCGCTCCTAAGCTATCTCCCTGCGAGACACACTGCCAAAGCTTTTCGCTATCATGCAGTCTAGTGCAGACGCACACTCCGGCTCTCCGGAGCTGTCCGAAGCCAAGCGCCGGTGGCCGGCGTCTTTCGGCTGAAGCTGCGCTTCGGAGCGTACGGCTGCCGCTCCGCTGTTGTGTGCGCGAAGCAGCCGCTTCTCCTGCTCCGGGAGCCGGACAGAGCGGTAGCTTGTACGAGGGCGAAGAACGAAGCCGCAGAGCACCGGCCTTCTGCGCGCACCCTAAGGACTGCTAGAGGACCGTGGTGGACACTCGCCTGCGTCTTCAATTCCATTCTAGCATCCTTATGGAAGGTGTTCCAGGACAATTTTCCTGAATTTTGAATTCGTCCTGATGCAGCCCCTCCTGGGAAACTCCTGCTCGTCCTCTGAGGCTCCGAGTGCAGAGACCTCGATGGCAACTGCAGAAATGAAGGGCTGCGTTGAGTTGTCGAGAAGCAAGAACATAGCCAGCGCCTTGTGTTTGGGAGTCAGCAGCTGCTGCACTTTTGCGATTGCCTTCACTGTGCACTGAATGCCACGACGGCATGGGCACGTTAAAACAACGAGCTGAGCAAGAGTCCCCGAAAGATCACGGCCGTCAGAAAGCAGCTTATATATTGCCCTGGAAAGAGCAGTGTTTTAGGAGTGTGCAGTAAAATCGTGTTTCTGGACAAGGGAGGCATAAGTGCGCTGCGCTCCTAAGCTATCTCCCTGCGAGACACACTGCCAAAGCTTTTCGCTATCATGCAGTCTAGTGCAGACGCACACTACGGCTATCGGCTGCTGTCCGAAGCGAAGCGCCAGTCGCCGGCGTCTTTCGGCTGAAGCAGCGCTTCGGAGCGTACGGCTGTTGTGTGCGCGAAGCAGCCGCTTCTCCTGCTCCGGGAGTCGGAGAGAGCGGTAGCTTGTACGAGGGCGAAGAACGAAGCTGCAGAGCACCGGACTTGTGTGCACAGCCTACGGGCTGCTAGAGGAAGGTGGCTGCACCTCCCTAACCTATCAATTCACAGCTGGCATGCTCTTTGGAGCTGGTCCAGGACAACTTTCATTGCTTATGGGTTCGTCCTGATACAGCCCCTCCTGGAAAACTCGTGCTCGTCCTCTGAGGCTCCGAGATGCAGAAACATCGATGGCAGCTGCAGAAATGAAGGGCTGCGTTGAATTGTCGAGAAGCAAGAACATAGCCAGCGCCTAAGTGTCTGGGAGTCAGCAGCTGCTGCACTTTTGCGATTGCTTTCACTGTGCACTGAATGCCACGACGGCATGGGCACGTTAAAACAACGAGCTGAGCAAGAGTCCCCGAAAGATCACGGCCGTCAGAAAGCAGCTTATATATTGCCCTGGAAAGAGCAGTGTTTTAGGAGTGTGCAGTAAAATCGTGTTTCTGGACAAGGGAGGCATAAGTGCGCTGCGCTCCTAAGCTATCTCCCTGCGAGACACACTGCCAAAGCTTTTCGCTATCATGCAGTCTAGTGCAGACGCACACTACGGCTATCGGCTGCTGTCCGAAGCGAAGCGCCAGTCGCCGGCGTCTTTCGGCTGAAGCAGCCCTTCGGAGCGTACGGCTGTTGTGTGCGCGAAGCAGCCGCTTCTCCTGCTCCGGGAGCCGGACAGAGCGGTAGCTTGTACGAGGGCGAAGAACGAAGCCGCAGAGCACCGGACTTGTGTGCACAGCCTACGGGCTGCTAGAGGAAGGTGGCTGCACCTCCCTAACCTATCAATTCACAGCTGGCATGCTCTTTGGAGCTGGTCCAGGACAACTTTCATTGCTTATGGGTTCGTCCTGATACAGCCCCTCCTGGAAAACTCGTGCTCGTCCTCTGAGGCTCCGAGATGCAGAAACATCGATGGCAGCTGCAGAAATGAAGGGCTGCGTTGAGTTGTCGAGAAGCAGGAACATAGCCAGCGCCTAAGTGTCTGGGAGTCAGCAGCTGCTGGACTTTTGCGATTGCCTTCACTGTGCACTGATTGCCGAGATATGTGCACGCTAAAAAAACCAGGTGGTCAAGAGGAGGAAGAGAGTACGGGCATCAGAGAGCATCTGGCATCTTGTCCTGGAAACTGCAGTGTTTTTGGAGAGTACAGCAAATCCGTGTTTCTGGACAAGGGAGGCATAAGTGCGCTGCGCTCCTAAGCTATCTCCCTGCGAGACACACTGCCAAAGCTTTTCGCTATCATGCAGTCTAGTGCAGACGCACACTCCGGCTCTCCGGAGCTGTCCGAAGCCAAGCGCCGGTGGCCGGCGTCTTTCGGCTGAAGCTGCGCTTCGGAGCGTACGGCTGCCGCTCCGCTGTTGTGTGCGCGAAGCAGCCGCTTCTCCTGCTCCGGGAGCCGGACAGAGCGGTAGCTTGTACGAGGGCGAAGAACGAAGCCGCAGAGCACCGGCCTTCTGCGCGCACCCTAAGGACTGCTAGAGGACCGTGGTGGACACTCGCCTGCGTCTTCAATTCCATTCTAGCATCCTTATGGAAGGTGTTCCAGGACAATTTTCCTGAATTTTGAATTCGTCCTGATGCAGCCCCTCCTGGGAAACTCGTGCTCGTCCTCTGAGGCTCCGAGTGCAGAGACCTCGATGGCAACTGCAGAAATGAAGCACTCCGTTGAGTTGTCGAGAAGCAGGAACATAGCCAGCGCCTTGTGTTTGGGAGTCAGCAGCTGCTGCACTTTTGCGATTGCCTTCACTGTGCACTGAATGCCACGACGGCATGGGCACGTTAAAACAACGCGCTGAGCAAGAGTCCCCGAAAGATCACGGCCGTCAGAAAGCAGCTTATATATTGCCCTGGAAAGAGCAGTGTTTTTGGAGTGTGCAGTAAAATCGTGTTTCTGGACAAGGGAGGCGTAAGTGCGCTGCGCTCCTAAGCTATCTCCCTGCGAGACACACTGCCAAAGCTTTTCGTTATCCTGCAGTCTAGTGCAGACGCACACTACGGCTCTGGGCTGCTGTCCGAAGCGAAGCGCCGGTCGCCGGCGTCTTTCGGCTGAAGCTGCGATTCGGAGCGTACTTCTGCCGCTCCGCTGCTGTGTGCGCGAAGCAGCCGCTTCTCCTGCTCCGGGAGCCGGACAGAGCGGTAGCTTGTACGAGGGCGAAGAACGAAGCCGCAGAGCACCGGGCTTCTGCGCGCACCCTAAGGACTGCTAGAGGACCGTGGTGGACACTCGCCTGCGTCTTCAATTCCATTCTAGCATCCTTATGGAAGGTGTTCCAGGACAATTTTCCTGAGTTTTGAATTCGTCCTGATGCAGCCCCTCCTGGGAAACTCCTGCTCGTCCTCTGAGGCTCCGAGTGCAGAGACCTCGATGGCAACTGCAGAAATGAAGCACTCCGTTGAGTTGTCGAGAAGCAAGAACATAGCCAGCGCCTTGTGTTTGGGAGTCAGCAGCTGCTGCACTTTTGCGATTGCCTTCACTGTGCACTGAATGCCACGACGGCATGGGCACGTTAAAACAACGAGCTGAGCAAGAGTCCCCGAAAGATCACGGCCGTCAGAAAGCAGCTTATATATTGCCCTGGAAAGAGCAGTGTTTTAGGAGTGTGCAGTAAAATCGTGTTTCTGGACAAGGGAGGCATAAGTGCGCTGCGCTCCTAAGCTATCTCCCTGCGAGACACACTGCCAAAGCTTTTCGCTATCATGCAGTCTAGTGCAGACGCACACTACGGCTCTCCGGAGCTGTCCGAAGCCAAGCGCCGGTGGCCGGCGTCTTTCGGCTGAAGCTGCGCTTCGGAGCGTACGGCTGCCGCTCCGCTGTTGTGTGCGCGAAGCAGCCGCTTCTCCTGCTCCGGGAGCCGGACAGAGCGGTAGCTTGTACGAGGGCGAAGAACGAAGCCGCAGAGCACCGGGCTTCTGCGCGCACCCTAAGGACTGCTAGAGGACCGTGGTGGACACTCGCCTGCGTCTTCAATTCCATTCTAGCATCCTTATGGAAGGTGTTCCAGGACAATTTTCCTGAATTTTGAATTCGTCCTGATGCAGCCCCTCCTGGGAAACTCGTGCTCCTCCTCTGAGGCTCCGAGTGCAGAGACCTCGATGGCAACTGCAGAAATGAAGCACTCCGTTGAGTTGTCGAGAAGCAGGAACATAGCCAGCGCCTTGTGTTTGGGAGTCAGCAGCTGCTGCACTTTTGCGATTGCCTTCACTGTGCACTGAATGCCACGACGGCATGGGCACGTTAAAACAACGCGCTGAGCAAGAGTCCCCGAAAGATCACGGCCGTCAGAAAGCAGCTTATATATTGCCCTGGAAAGAGCAGTGTTTTTGGAGTGTGCAGTAAAATCGTGTTTCTGGACAAGGGAGGCGTAAGTGCGCTGCGCTCCTAAGCTATCTCCCTGCGAGACACACTGCCAAAGCTTTTCGTTATCCTGCAGTCTAGTGCAGACGCACACTACGGCTCTGGGCTGCTGTCCGAAGCCAACCGCCGGTCGCCGGCGTCTTTCGGCTGAAGCTGCGCTTCGGAGCGTACGGCTGCCGCTCCGCTGTTGTGTGCGCGAAGCAGCCGCTTCTCCTGCTCCGGGAGCCGGACAGAGCGGTAGCTTGTACGAGGGCGAAGAACGAAGCCGCAGAGCACCGGGCTTCTGCGCGCACCCTAAGGACTGCTAGAGGACCGTGGTGGACACTCGCCTGCGTCTTCAATTCCATTCTAGCATCCTTATGGAAGGTGTTCCAGGACAATTTTCCTGAATTTTGAATTCGTCCTGATGCAGCCCCTCCTGGGAAACTCGTGCTCGTCCTCTGAGGCTCCGAGTGCAGAGACCTCGATGGCAACTGCAGAAATGAAGCACTCCGTTGAGTTGTCGAGAAGCAAGAACATAGCCAGCGCCTTGTGTTTGGGAGTCAGCAGCTGCTGCACTTTTGCGATTGCCTTCACTGTGCACTGAATGCCACGACGGCATGGGCACGTTAAAACAACGCGCTGAGCAAGAGTCCCCGAAAGATCACGGCCGTCAGAAAGCAGCTTATATATTGCCCTGGAAAGAGCAGTGTTTTTGGAGTGTGCAGTAAAATCGTGTTTCTGGACAAGGGAGGCATAAGTGCGCTGCGCTCCTAAGCTATCTCCCTGCGAGACACACTGCCAAAGCTTTTCGTTATCCTGCAGTCTAGTGCAGACGCACACTACGGCTCTGGGCTGCTGTCCGAAGCCAAGCGCCGGTCGCCGGCGTCTTTCGGCTGAAGCTGCGCTTCGGAGCGTACGGCTGCCGCTCCGCTGTTGTGTGCGCGAAGCAGCCGCTTCTCCTGCTCCGGGAGCCGGACAGAGCGGTAGCTTGTACGAGGGCGAAGAACGAAGCCGCAGAGCACCGGCCTTCTGCGCGCACCCTAAGGACTGCTAGAGGACCGTGGTGGACACTCGCCTGCGTCTTCAATTCCATTCTAGCATCCTTATGGAAGGTGTTCCAGGACAATTTTCCTGAGTTTTGAATTCGTCCTGATGCAGCCCCTCCTGGGAAACTCGTGCTCGTCCTCTGAGGCTCCGAGTGCAGAGACCTCGATGGCAACTGCAGAAATGAAGCACTCCGTTGAGTTGTCGAGAAGCAGGAACATAGCCAGCGCCTTTTGTTTGGGAGTCAGCAGCTGCTGGACTTTTGCGATTGCCTTCACTGTGCACTGAATGCCACGACGGCATGGGCACGTTAAAACAACGAGCTGAGCAAGAGTCCCCGAAAGATCACGGCCGTCAGAAAGCAGCTTATATATTGCCCTGGAAAGAGCAGTGTTTTAGGAGTGTGCAGTAAAATCGTGTTTCTGGACAAGGGAGGCATAAGTGCGCTGCGCTCCTAAGCTATCTCCCTGCGAGACACACTGCCAAAGCTTTTCGTTATCCTGCAGTCTAGTGCAGACGCACACTACGGCTATCGGCTGCTGTCCGAAGCGAAGCGCCAGTCGCCGGCGTCTTTCGGCTGAAGCAGCGCTTCGGAGCGTACGGCTGTTGTGTGCGCGAAGCAGCCGCTTCTCCTGCTCCGGGAGCCGGAGAGAGCGGTAGCTTGTACGAGGGCGAAGAACGAAGCTGCAGAGCACCGGACTTGTGTGCACAGCCTACGGGCTGCTAGAGGAAGGTGGCTGCACCTCCCTAACCTATCAATTCACAGCTGGCATGCTCTTTGGAGCTGGTCCAGGACAACTTTCATTGCTTATGGGTTCGTCCTGATACAGCCCCTCCTGGAAAACTCGTGCTCGTCCTCTGAGGCTCCGAGATGCAGAAACATCGATGGCAGCTGCAGAAATGAAGGGCTGCGTTGAATTGTCGAGAAGCAAGAACATAGCCAGCGCCTAAGTGTCTGGGAGTCAGCAGCTGCTGGACTTTTGCGATTGCTTTCACTGTGCACTGAATGCCACGACGGCATGGGCACGTTAAAACAACGAGCTGAGCAAGAGTCCCCGAAAGATCACGGCCGTCAGAAAGCAGCTTATATATTGCCCTGGAAAGAGCAGTGTTTTAGGAGTGTGCAGTAAAATCGTGTTTCTGGACAAGGGAGGCATAAGTGCGCTGCGCTCCTAAGCTATCTCCCTGCGAGACACACTGCCAAAGCTTTTCGCTATCATGCAGTCTAGTGCAGACGCACACTACGGCTATCGGCTGCTGTCCGAAGCGAAGCGCCAGTCGCCGGCGTCTTTCGGCTGAAGCAGCGCTTCGGAGCGTACGGCTGTTGTGTGCGCGAAGCAGCCGCTTCTCCTGCTCCGGGAGTCGGAGAGAGCGGTAGCTTGTACGAGGGCGAAGAACGAAGCCGCAGAGCACCGGACTTGTGTGCACAGCCTACGGGCTGCTAGAGGAAGGTGGCTGCACCTCCCTAACCTATCAATTCACAGCTGGCATGCTCTTTGGAGCTGGTCCAGGACAACTTTCATTGCTTATGGGTTCGTCCTGATACAGCCCCTCCTGGAAAACTCGTGCTCGTCCTCTGAGGCTCCGAGATGCAGAAACATCGATGGCAGCTGCAGAAATGAAGGGCTGCGTTGAATTGTCGAGAAGCAAGAACATAGCCAGCGCCAAAGTGTCTGGGAGTCAGCAGCTGCTGCACTTTTGCGATTGCCTTCACTGTGCACTGATTGCCGAGACATGTGCACGCTAAAAAAACAAGGTGGGCAAGAGGAGGAAGAGAGTACGGTCATCAGAGAGCATCTGGCATCTTGTCCTGGAAACTGCAGTGTTTTTGGAGAGTACAGCAAATCCGTGTTTCTGGACAAGGGAGGCATAAGTGCGCTGCGCTCCTAAGCTATCTCCCTGCGAGACACACTGCCAAAGCTTTTCGCTATCATGCAGTCTAGTGCAGACGCACACTCCGGCTCTCCGGAGCTGTCCGAAGCCAAGCGCCGGTGGCCGGCGTCTTTCGGCTGAAGCTGCGCTTCGGAGCGTACGGCTGCCGCTCCGCTGTTGTGTGCGCGAAGCAGCCGCTTCTCCTGCTCCGGGAGCCGGACAGAGCGGTAGCTTGTACGAGGGCGAAGAACGAAGCCGCAGAGCACCGGGCTTCTGCGCGCACCCTAAGGACTGCTAGAGGACCGTGGTGGACACTCGCCTGCGTCTTCAATTCCATTCTAGCATCCTTATGGAAGGTGTTCCAGGACAATTTTCCTGAATTTTGAATTCGTCCTGATGCAGCCCCTCCTGGGAAACTCGTGCTCGTCCTCTGAGGCTCCGAGTGCAGAGACCTCGATGGCAACTGCAGAAATGAAGGGCTGCGTTGAGTTGTCGAGAAGCAAGAACATAGCCAGCGCCTTGTGTTTGGGAGTCAGCAGCTGCTGGACTTTTGCGATTGCCTTCACTGTGCACTGAATGCCACGACGGCATGGGCACGTTAAAACAACGAGCTGAGCAAGAGTCCCCGAAAGATCACGGCCGTCAGAAAGCAGCTTATATATTGCCCTGGAAAGAGCAGTGTTTTAGGAGTGTGCAGTAAAATCGTGTTTCTGGACAAGGGAGGCATAAGTGCGCTGCGCTCCTAAGCTATCTCCCTGCGAGACACACTGCCAAAGCTTTTCGCTATCATGCAGTCTAGTGCAGACGCACACTACGGCTGTCGGCTGCTGTCCGAAGCGAAGCGCCAGTCGCCGGCGTCTTTCGGCTGAAGCAGCGCTTCGGAGCGTACGGCTGTTGTGTGCGCGAAGCAGCCGCTTCTCCTGCTCCGGGAGCCGGACAGAGCGGTAGCTTGTACGAGGGCGAAGAACGAAGCTGCAGAGCACCGGACTTGTGTGCACAGCCTACGGGCTGCTAGAGGAAGGTGGCTGCACCTCCCTAACCTATCAATTCACAGCTGGCATGCTCTTTGGAGCTGGTCCAGGACAACTTTCATTGCTTATGGGTTCGTCCTGATACAGCCCCTCCTGGAAAACTCGTGCTCGTCCTCTGAGGCTCCGAGATGCAGAAACATCGATGGCAGCTGCAGAAATGAAGGGCTGCGTTGAATTGTCGAGAAGCAAGAACATAGCCAGCGCCTAAGTGTCTGGGAGTCAGCAGCTGCTGCACTTTTGCGATTGCTTTCACTGTGCACTGAATGCCACGACGGCATGGGCACGTTAAAACAACGAGCTGAGCAAGAGTCCCCGAAAGATCACGGCCGTCAGAAAGCAGCTTATATATTGCCCTGGAAAGAGCAGTGTTTTAGGAGTGTGCAGTAAAATCGTGTTTCTGGACAAGGGAGGCATAAGTGCGCTGCGCTCCTAAGCTATCTCCCTGCGAGACACACTGCCAAAGCTTTTCGCTATCATGCAGTCTAGTGCAGACGCACACTACGGCTCTGGGCTGCTGTCCGAAGCGAAGCGCCGGTCGCCGGCGTCTTTCGGCTGAAGCTGCGCTTCGGAGCGTACTTCTGCCGCTCCGCTGCTGTGTGCGCGAAGCAGCCGCTTCTCCTGCTCCGGGAGCCGGACAGAGCGGTAGCTTGTACGAGGGCGAAGAACGAAGCCGCAGAGCACCGGGCTTCTGCACGCACCCTAAGGACTGCTAGAGGACCGTGGTGGACACTCGCCTGCGTCTTCAATTCCATTCTAGCATCCTTATGGAAGGTGTTCCAGGACAATTTTCCTGAGTTTTGAATTCGTCCTGATGCAGCCCCTCCTGGGAAACTCCTGCTCGTCCTCTGAGGCTCCGAGTGCAGAGACCTCGATGGCAACTGCAGAAATGAAGCACTCCGTTGAGTTGTCGAGAAGCAAGAACATAGCCAGCGCCTTGTGTTTGGGAGTCAGCAGCTGCTGGACTTTTGCGATTGCCTTCACTGTGCACTGAATGCCACGACGGCATGGGCACGTTAAAACAACGAGCTGAGCAAGAGTCCCCGAAAGATCACGGCTGTCAGAAAGCAGCTTATATATTGCCCTGGAAAGAGCAGTGTTTTAGGAGTGTGCAGTAAAATCGTGTTTCTGGACAAGGGAGGCATAAGTGCGCTGCGCTCCTAAGCTATCTCCCTGCGAGACACACTGCCAAAGCTTTTCGCTATCATGCAGTCTAGTGCAGACGCACACTACGGCTATCGGCTGCTGTCCGAAGCGAAGCGCCAGTCGCCGGCGTCTTTCGGCTGAAGCAGCCCTTCGGAGCGTACGGCTGTTGTGTGCGCGAAGCAGCCGCTTCTCCTGCTCCGGGAGCCGGACAGAGCGGTAGCTTGTACGAGGGCGAAGAACGAAGCTGCAGAGCACCGGACTTGTGTGCACAGCCTACGGGCTGCTAGAGGAAGGTGGCTGCACCTCCCTAACCTATCAATTCACAGCTGGCATGCTCTTTGGAGCTGGTCCAGGACAACTTTCATTGCTTATGGGTTCGTCCTGATACAGCCCCTCCTGGAAAACTCGTGCTCGTCCTCTGAGGCTCCGAGATGCAGAAACATCGATGGCAGCTGCAGAAATGAAGGGCTGCGTTGAGTTGTCGAGAAGCAGGAACATAGCCAGCGCCTAAGTGTCTGGGAGTCAGCAGCTGCTGGACTTTTGCGATTGCCTTCACTGTGCACTGATTGCCGAGACATGTGCACGCTAAAAAAACAAGGTGGTCAAGAGGAGGAAGAGAGTACGGGCATCAGAGAGCATCTGGCATCTTGTCCTGGAAACTGCAGTGTTTTTGGAGAGTACAGCAAATCCGTGTTTCTGGACAAGGGAGGCATAAGTGCGCTGCGCTCCTAAGCTATCTCCCTGCGAGACACACTGCCAAAGCTTTTCGCTATCATGCAGTCTAGTGCAGACGCACACTCCGGCTCTCCGGAGCTGTCCGAAGCCAAGCGCCGGTGGCCGGCGTCTTTCGGCTGAAGCTGCGCTTCGGAGCGTACGGCTGCCGCTCCGCTGTTGTGTGCGCGAAGCAGCCGCTTCTCCTGCTCCGGGAGCCGGACAGAGCGGTAGCTTGTACGAGGGCGAAGAACGAAGCCGCAGAGCACCGGCCTTCTGCGCGCACCCTAAGGACTGCTAGAGGACCGTGGTGGACACTCGCCTGCGTCTTCAATTCCATTCTAGCATCCTTATGGAAGGTGTTCCAGGACAATTTTCCTGAATTTTGAATTCGTCCTGATGCAGCCCCTCCTGGGAAACTCGTGCTCGTCCTCTGAGGCTCCGAGTGCAGAGACCTCGATGGCAACTGCAGAAATGAAGCACTCCGTTGAGTTGTCGAGAAGCAGGAACATAGCCAGCGCCTTGTGTTTGGGAGTCAGCAGCTGCTGCACTTTTGCGATTGCCTTCACTGTGCACTGAATGCCACGACGGCATGGGCACGTTAAAACAACGCGCTGAGCAAGAGTCCCCGAAAGATCACGGCCGTCAGAAAGCAGCTTATATATTGCCCTGGAAAGAGCAGTGTTTTTGGAGTGTGCAGTAAAATCGTGTTTCTGGACAAGGGAGGCGTAAGTGCGCTGCGCTCCTAAGCTATCTCCCTGCGAGACACACTGCCAAAGCTTTTCGTTATCCTGCAGTCTAGTGCAGACGCACACTACGGCTCTGGGCTGCTGTCCGAAGCGAAGCGCCGGTCGCCGGCGTCTTTCGGCTGAAGCTGCGCTTCGGAGCGTACTTCTGCTGCTCCGCTGCTGTGTGCGCGAAGCAGCCGCTTCTCCTGCTCCGGGAGCCGGACAGAGCGGTAGCTTGTACGAGGGCGAAGAACGAAGCCGCAGAGCACCGGGCTTCTGCGCGCACCCTAAGGACTGCTAGAGGACCGTGGTGGACACTCGCCTGCGTCTTCAATTCCATTCTAGCATCCTTATGGAAGGTGTTCCAGGACAATTTTCCTGAGTTTTGAATTCGTCCTGATGCAGCCCCTCCTGGGAAACTCCTGCTCGTCCTCTGAGGCTCCGAGTGCAGAGACCTCGATGGCAACTGCAGAAATGAAGCACTCCGTTGAGTTGTCGAGAAGCAAGAACATAGCCAGCGCCTTGTGTTTGGGAGTCAGCAGCTGCTGCACTTTTGCGATTGCCTTCACTGTGCACTGAATGCCACGACGGCATGGGCACGTTAAAACAACGAGCTGAGCAAGAGTCCCCGAAAGATCACGGCCGTCAGAAAGCAGCTTATATATTGCCCTGGAAAGAGCAGTGTTTTAGGAGTGTGCAGTAAAATCGTGTTTCTGGACAAGGGAGGCATAAGTGCGCTGCGCTCCTAAGCTATCTCCCTGCGAGACACACTGCCAAAGCTTTTCGCTATCATGCAGTCTAGTGCAGACGCACACTACGGCTATCGGTTGCTGTCCGAAGCGAAGCGCCAGTCGCCGGCGTCTTTCGGCTGAAGCAGCCCTTCGGAGCGTACGGCTGTTGTGTGCGCGAAGCAGCCGCTTCTCCTGCTCCGGGAGCCGGACAGAGCGGTAGCTTGTACGAGGGCGAAGAACGAAGCTGCAGAGCACCGGACTTGTGTGCACAGCCTACGGGCTGCTAGAGGAAGGTGGCTGCACCTCCCTAACCTATCAATTCACAGCTGGCATGCTCTTTGGAGCTGGTCCAGGACAACTTTCATTGCTTATGGGTTCGTCCTGATACAGCCCCTCCTGGAAAACTCGTGCTCGTCCTCTGAGGCTCCGAGATGCAGAAACATCGATGGCAGCTGCAGAAATGAAGGGCTGCGTTGAGTTGTCGAGAAGCAGGAACATAGCCAGCGCCTAAGTGTCTGGGAGTCAGCAGCTGCTGGACTTTTGCGATTGCCTTCACTGTGCACTGATTGCCGAGACATGTGCACGCTAAAAAAACAAGGTGGTCAAGAGGAGGAAGAGAGTACGGGCATCAGAGAGCATCTGGCATCTTGTCCTGGAAACTGCAGTGTTTTTGGAGAGTACAGCAAATCCGTGTTTCTGGACAAGGGAGGCATAAGTGCGCTGCGCTCCTAAGCTATCTCCCTGCGAGACACACTGCCAAAGCTTTTCGCTATCATGCAGTCTAGTGCAGACGCACACTCCGGCTCTCCGGAGCTGTCCGAAGCCAAGCGCCGGTGGCCGGCGTCTTTCGGCTGAAGCTGCGCTTCGGAGCGTACGGCTGCCGCTCCGCTGTTGTGTGCGCGAAGCAGCCGCTTCTCCTGCTCCGGGAGCCGGACAGAGCGGTAGCTTGTACGAGGGCGAAGAACGAAGCCGCAGAGCACCGGGCTTCTGCGCGCACCCTAAGGACTGCTAGAGGACCGTGGTGGACACTCGCCTGCGTCTTCAATTCCATTCTAGCATCCTTATGGAAGGTGTTCCAGGACAATTTTCCTGAATTTTGAATTCGTCCTGATGCAGCCCCTCCTGGGAAACTCGTGCTCCTCCTCTGAGGCTCCGAGTGCAGAGACCTCGATGGCAACTGCAGAAATGAAGCACTCCGTTGAGTTGTCGAGAAGCAGGAACATAGCCAGCGCCTTGTGTTTGGGAGTCAGCAGCTGCTGCACTTTTGCGATTGCCTTCACTGTGCACTGAATGCCACGACGGCATGGGCACGTTAAAACAACGCGCTGAGCAAGAGTCCCCGAAAGATCACGGCCGTCAGAAAGCAGCTTATATATTGCCCTGGAAAGAGCAGTGTTTTTGGAGTGTGCAGTAAAATCGTGTTTCTGGACAAGGGAGGCGTAAGTGCGCTGCGCTCCTAAGCTATCTCCCTGCGAGACACACTGCCAAAGCTTTTCGTTATCCTGCAGTCTAGTGCAGACGCACACTACGGCTCTGGGCTGCTGTCCGAAGCCAAGCGCCGGTCGCCGGCGTCTTTCGGCTGAAGCTGCGCTTCGGAGCGTACGGCTGCCGCTCCGCTGTTGTGTGCGCGAAGCAGCCGCTTCTCCTGCTCCGGGAGCCGGACAGAGCGGTAGCTTGTACGAGGGCGAAGAACGAAGCCGCAGAGCACCGGCCTTCTGCGCGCACCCTAAGGACTGCTAGAGGACCGTGGTGGACACTCGCCTGCGTCTTCAATTCCATTCTAGCATCCTTATGGAAGGTGTTCCAGGACAATTTTCCTGAGTTTTGAATTCCTCCTGATGCAGCCCCTCCTGGGAAACTCGTGCTCGTCCTCTGAGGCTCCGAGTGCAGAGACCTCGATGGCAACTGCAGAAATGAAGCACTCCGTTGAGTTGTCGAGAAGCAGGAACATAGCCAGCGCCTTTTGTTTGGGAGTCAGCAGCTGCTGCACTTTTGCGATTGCCTTCACTGTGCACTGAATGCCACGACGGCATGGGCACGTTAAAACACCGAGCTGAGCAAGAGTCCCCGAAAGATCACGGCCGTCAGAAAGCAGCTTATATATTGCCCTGGAAAGAGCAGTGTTTTAGGAGTGTGCAGTAAAATCGTGTTTCTGGACAAGGGAGGCATAAGTGCGCTGCGCTCCTAAGCTATCTCCCTGCGAGACACACTGCCAAAGCTTTTCGTTATCCTGCAGTCTAGTGCAGACGCACACTACGTCTCTGGGCTGCTGTCCGAAGCCAAGCGCCGGTCGCCGGCGTCTTTCGGCTGAAGCAGCGCTTCCGAGCGTACGGCTGCCGCTCCGCTGCTGTGTGCGCGAAGCAGCCGCTTCTCCTGCTCCGGGAGCCGGACAGAGCGGTAGCTTGTACGAGGGCGAAGAACGAAGCCGCAGAGCACCGGCCTTCTGCGCGCACCCTAAGGACTGCTAGAGGACCGTGGTGGACACTCGCCTGCGTCTTCAATTCCATTCTAGCATCCTTATGGAAGGTGTTCCAGGACAATTTTCCTGAGTTTTGAATTCCTCCTGATGCAGCCCCTCCTGGGAAACTCGTGCTCGTCCTCTGAGGCTCCGAGTGCAGAGACCTCGATGGCAACTGCAGAAATGAAGCACTCCGTTGAGTTGTCGAGAAGCAAGAACATAGCCAGCGCCTAATGTTTGGGAGTCAGCAGCTGCTGCACTTTTGCGATTGCCTTCACTGTGCACTGAATGCCACGACGGCATGGGCACGTTAAAACACCGAGCTGAGCAAGAGTCCCCGAAAGATCACGGCCGTCAGAAAGCAGCTTATATATTGCCCTGGAAAGAGCAGTGTTTTTGGAGTGTGCAGTAAAATCGTGTTTCTGGACAAGGGAGGCATAAGTGCGCTGCGCTCCTAAGCTATCTCCCTGCGAGACACACTGCCAAAGCTTTTCGCTATCATGCAGTCTAGTGCAGACGCACACTACGGCTATCGGCTGCTGTCCGAAGCGAAGCGCCAGTCGCCGGCGTCTTTCGGCTGAAGCAGCGCTTCGGAGCGTACGGCTGTTGTGTGCGCGAAGCAGCCGCTTCTCCTGCTCCGGGAGCCGGACAGAGCGGTAGCTTGTACGAGGGCGAAGAACGAAGCTGCAGAGCACCGGACTTGTGTGCACAGCCTACGGGCTGCTAGAGGAAGGTGGCTGCACCTCCCTAACCTATCAATTCACAGCTGGCATGCTCTTTGGAGCTGGTCCAGGACAACTTTCATTGCTTATGGGTTCGTCCTGATACAGCCCCTCCTGGAAAACTCGTGCTCGTCCTCTGAGGCTCCGAGATGCAGAAACATCGATGGCAGCTGCAGAAATGAAGGGCTGCGTTGAGTTGTCGAGAAGCAGGAACATAGCCAGCGCCTAAGTGTCTGGGAGTCAGCAGCTGCTGGACTTTTGCGATTGCCTTCACTGTGCACTGATTGCCGAGACATGTGCACGCTAAAAAAACAAGGTGGTCAAGAGGAGGAAGAGAGTACGGGCATCAGAGAGCATCTGGCATCTTGTCCTGGAAACTGCAGTGTTTTTGGAGAGTACAGCAAATCCGTGTTTCTGGACAAGGGAGGCATAAGTGCGCTGCGCTCCTAAGCTATCTCCCTGCGAGACACACTGCCAAAGCTTTTCGCTATCATGCAGTCTAGTGCAGACGCACACTCCGGCTCTCCGGAGCTGTCCGAAGCCAAGCGCCGGTGGCCGGCGTCTTTCGGCTGAAGCTGCGCTTCGGAGCGTACGGCTGCCGCTCCGCTGTTGTGTGCGCGAAGCAGCCGCTTCTCCTGCTCCGGGAGCCGGACAGAGCGGTAGCTTGTACGAGGGCGAAGAACGAAGCCGCAGAGCACCGGGCTTCTGCGCGCACCCTAAGGACTGCTAGAGGACCGTGGTGGACACTCGCCTGCGTCTTCAATTCCATTCTAGCATCCTTATGGAAGGTGTTCCAGGACAATTTTCCTGAATTTTGAATTCGTCCTGATGCAGCCCCTCCTGGGAAACTCGTGCTCGTCCTCTGAGGCTCCGAGTGCAGAGACCTCGATGGCAACTGCAGAAATGAAGCACTCCGTTGAGTTGTCGAGAAGCAAGAACATAGCCAGCGCCTTGTGTTTGGGAGTCAGCAGCTGCTGCACTTTTGCGATTGCCTTCACTGTGCACTGAATGCCACGACGGCATGGGCACGTTAAAACAACGCGCTGAGCAAGAGTCCCCGAAAGATCACGGCCGTCAGAAAGCAGCTTATATATTGCCCTGGAAAGAGCAGTGTTTTTGGAGTGTGCAGTAAAATCGTGTTTCTGGACAAGGGAGGCATAAGTGCGCTGCGCTCCTAAGCTATCTCCCTGCGAGACACACTGCCAAAGCTTTTCGTTATCCTGCAGTCTAGTGCAGACGCACACTACGGCTCTGGGCTGCTGTCCGAAGCCAAGCGCCGGTGGCCGGCGTCTTTCGGCTGAAGCTGCGCTTCGGAGCGTACGGCTGCCGCTCCGCTGTTGTGTGCGCGAAGCAGCCGCTTCTCCTGCTCCGGGAGCCGGACAGAGCGGTAGCTTGTACGAGGGCGAAGAACGAAGCCGCAGAGCACCGGCCTTCTGCGCGCACCCTAAGGACTGCTAGAGGACCGTGGTGGACACTCGCCTGCGTCTTCAATTCCATTCTAGCATCCTTATGGAAGGTGTTCCAGGACAATTTTCCTGAATTTTGAATTCGTCCTGATGCAGCCCCTCCTGGGAAACTCGTGCTCGTCCTCTGAGGCTCCGAGTGCAGAGACCTCGATGGCAACTGCAGAAATGAAGCACTCCGTTGAGTTGTCGAGAAGCAGGAACATAGCCAGCGCCTATTGTTTGGAATTCAGCAGCTGCTGCACTTTTGCGATTGCCTTCACTGTGCACTGAATGCCACGACGGCATGGGCACGTTAAAACAACGAGCTGAGCAAGAGTCCCCGAAAGATCACGGCCGTCAGAAAGCAGCTTATATATTGCCCTGGAAAGAGCAGTGTTTTAGGAGTGTGCAGTAAAATCGTGTTTCTGGACAAGGGAGGCATAAGTGCGCTGCGCTCCTAAGCTATCTCCCTGCGAGACACACTGCCAAAGCTTTTCGTTATCCTGCAGTCTAGTGCAGACGCACACTACGGCTATCGGCTGCTGTCCGAAGCGAAGCGCCAGTCGCCGGCGTCTTTCGGCTGAAGCAGCGCTTCGGAGCGTACGGCTGTTGTGTGCGCGAAGCAGCCGCTTCTCCTGCTCCGGGAGCCGGACAGAGCGGTAGCTTGTACGAGGGCGAAGAACGAAGCTGCAGAGCACCGGACTTGTGTGCACAGCCTACGGGCTGCTAGAGGAAGGTGGCTGCACCTCCCTAACCTATCAATTCACAGCTGGCATGCTCTTTGGAGCTGGTCCAGGACAACTTTCATTGCTTATGGGTTCGTCCTGATACAGCCCCTCCTGGAAAACTCGTGCTCGTCCTCTGAGGCTCCGAGATGCAGAAACATCGATGGCAGCTGCAGAAATGAAGGGCTGCGTTGAATTGTCGAGAAGCAAGAACATAGCCAGCGCCTAAGTGTCTGGGAGTCAGCAGCTGCTGGACTTTTGCGATTGCTTTCACTGTGCACTGAATGCCACGACGGCATGGGCACGTTAAAACAACGAGCTGAGCAAGAGTCCCCGAAAGATCACGGCCGTCAGAAAGCAGCTTATATATTGCCCTGGAAAGAGCAGTGTTTTAGGAGTGTGCAGTAAAATCGTGTTTCTGGACAAGGGAGGCATAAGTGCGCTGCGCTCCTAAGCTATCTCCCTGCGAGACACACTGCCAAAGCTTTTCGCTATCATGCAGTCTAGTGCAGACGCACACTACGGCTATCGGCTGCTGTCCGAAGCGAAGCGCCAGTCGCCGGCGTCTTTCGGCTGAAGCAGCGCTTCGGAGCGTACGGCTGTTGTGTGCGCGAAGCAGCCGCTTCTCCTGCTCCGGGAGTCGGAGAGAGCGGTAGCTTGTACGAGGGCGAAGAACGAAGCCGCAGAGCACCGGACTTGTGTGCACAGCCTACGGGCTGCTAGAGGAAGGTGGCTGCACCTCCCTAACCTATCAATTCACAGCTGGCATGCTCTTTGGAGCTGGTCCAGGACAACTTTCATTGCTTATGGGTTCGTCCTGATACAGCCCTTCCTGGAAAACTCGTGCTCGTCCTCTGAGGCTCCGAGATGCAGAAACATCGATGGCAGCTGCAGAAATGAAGGGCTGCGTTGAATTGTCGAGAAGCAAGAACATAGCCAGCGCCAAAGTGTCTGGGAGTCAGCAGCTGCTGCACTTTTGCGATTGCCTTCACTGTGCACTGATTGCCGAGACATGTGCACGCTAAAAAAACAAGGTGGTCAAGAGGAGGAAGAGAGTACGGTCATCAGAGAGCATCTGGCATCTTGTCCTGGAAACTGCAGTGTTTTTGGAGAGTACAGCAAATCCGTGTTTCTGGACAAGGGAGGCATAAGTGCGCTGCGCTCCTAAGCTATCTCCCTGCGAGACACACTGCCAAAGCTTTTCGCTATCATGCAGTCTAGTGCAGACGCACACTCCGGCTCTCCGGAGCTGTCCGAAGCCAAGCGCCGGTGGCCGGCGTCTTTCGGCTGAAGCTGCGCTTCGGAGCGTACGGCTGCCGCTCCGCTGTTGTGTGCGCGAAGCAGCCGCTTCTCCTGCTCCGGGAGCCGGACAGAGCGGTAGCTTGTACGAGGGCGAAGAACGAAGCCGCAGAGCACCGGGCTTCTGCGCGCACCCTAAGGACTGCTAGAGGACCGTGGTGGACACTCGCCTGCGTCTTCAATTCCATTCTAGCATCCTTATGGAAGGTGTTCCAGGACAATTTTCCTGAATTTTGAATTCGTCCTGATGCAGCCCCTCCTGGGAAACTCGTGCTCGTCCTCTGAGGCTCCGAGTGCAGAGACCTCGATGGCAACTGCAGAAATGAAGGGCTGCGTTGAGTTGTCGAGAAGCAAGAACATAGCCAGCGCCTTGTGTTTGGGAGTCAGCAGCTGCTGGACTTTTGCGATTGCCTTCACTGTGCACTGAATGCCACGACGGCATGGGCACGTTAAAACAACGAGCTGAGCAAGAGTCCCCGAAAGATCACGGCCGTCAGAAAGCAGCTTATATATTGCCCTGGAAAGAGCAGTGTTTTAGGAGTGTGCAGTAAAATCGTGTTTCTGGACAAGGGAGGCATAAGTGCGCTGCGCTCCTAAGCTATCTCCCTGCGAGACACACTGCCAAAGCTTTTCGCTATCATGCAGTCTAGTGCAGACGCACACTACGGCTATCGGCTGCTGTCCGAAGCGAAGCGCCAGTCGCCGGCGTCTTTCGGCTGAAGCAGCGCTTCGGAGCGTACGGCTGTTGTGTGCGCGAAGCAGCCGCTTCTCCTGCTCCGGGAGCCGGACAGAGCGGTAGCTTGTACGAGGGCGAAGAACGAAGCTGCAGAGCACCGGACTTGTGTGCACAGCCTACGGGCTGCTAGAGGAAGGTGGCTGCACCTCCCTAACCTATCAATTCACAGCTGGCATGCTCTTTGGAGCTGGTCCAGGACAACTTTCATTGCTTATGGGTTCGTCCTGATACAGCCCCTCCTGGAAAACTCGTGCTCGTCCTCTGAGGCTCCGAGATGCAGAAACATCGATGGCAGCTGCAGAAATGAAGGGCTGCGTTGAATTGTCGAGAAGCAAGAACATAGCCAGCGCCTAAGTGTCTGGGAGTCAGCAGCTGCTGCACTTTTGCGATTGCTTTCACTGTGCACTGAATGCCACGACGGCATGGGCACGTTAAAACAACGAGCTGAGCAAGAGTCCCCGAAAGATCACGGCCGTCAGAAAGCAGCTTATATATTGCCCTGGAAAGAGCAGTGTTTTAGGAGTGTGCAGTAAAATCGTGTTTCTGGACAAGGGAGGCATAAGTGCGCTGCGCTCCTAAGCTATCTCCCTGCGAGACACACTGCCAAAGCTTTTCGCTATCATGCAGTCTAGTGCAGACGCACACTACGGCTCTGGGCTGCTGTCCGAAGCCAAGCGCCGGTCGCCGGCGTCTTTCGGCTGAAGCTGCGCTTCGGAGCGTACGGCTGCCGCTCTGCTGTTGTGTGCGCGAAGCAGCCGCTTCTCCTGCTCCGGGAGCCGGACAGAGCGGTAGCTTGTACGAGGGCGAAGAACGAAGCCGCAGAGCACCGGCCTTCTGCGCGCACCCTAAGGACTGCTAGAGGACCGTGGTGGACACTCGCCTGCGTCTTCAATTCCATTCTAGCATCCTTATGGAAGGTGTTCCAGGACAATTTTCCTGAGTTTTGAATTCCTCCTGATGCAGCCCCTCCTGGGAAACTCGTGCTCGTCCTCTGAGGCTCCGAGTGCAGAGACCTCGATGGCAACTGCAGAAATGAAGCACTCCGTTGAGTTGTCGAGAAGCAGGAACATAGCCAGCGCCTTTTGTTTGGGAGTCAGCAGCTGCTGCACTTTTGCGATTGCCTTCACTGTGCACTGAATGCCACGACGGCATGGGCACGTTAAAACAACGAGCTGAGCAAGAGTCCCCGAAAGATCACGGCCGTCAGAAAGCAGCTTATATATTGCCCTGGAAAGAGCAGTGTTTTAGGAGTGTGCAGTAAAATCGTGTTTCTGGACAAGGGAGGCATAAGTGCGCTGCGCTCCTAAGCTATCTCCCTGCGAGACACACTGCCAAAGCTTTTCGTTATCCTGCAGTCTAGTGCAGACGCACACTACGGCTCTGGGCTGCTGTCCGAAGCCAAGCGCCGGTGGCCGGCGTCTTTCGGCTGAAGCTGCGCTTCGGAGCGTACGGCTGCCGCTCCGCTGCTGTGTGCGCGAAGCAGCCGCTTCTCCTGCTCCGGGAGCCGGACAGAGCGGTAGCTTGTACGAGGGCGAAGAACGAAGCCGCAGAGCACCGGGCTTCTGCGCGCACCCTAAGGACTGCTAGAGGACCGTGGTGGACACTCGCCTGCGTCTTCAATTCCATTCTAGCATCCTTATGGAAGGTGTTCCAGGACAATTTTCCTGAGTTTTGAATTCGTCCTGATGCAGCCCCTCCTGGGAAACTCGTGCTCGTCCTCTGAGGCTCCGAGTGCAGAGACCTCGATGGCAACTGCAGAAATGAAGCACTCCGTTGAGTTGTCGAGAAGCAAGAACATAGCCAGCGCCTTGTGTTTGGGAGTCAGCAGCTGCTGCACTTTTGCGATTGCCTTCACTGTGCACTGAATGCCACGACGGCATGGGCACGTTAAAACAACGAGCCGAGCAAGAGTCCCCGAAAGATCACGGCCGTCAGAAAGCAGCTTATATATTGCCCTGGAAAGAGCAGTGTTTTTGGAGTGTGCAGTAAAATCGTGTTTCTGGACAAGGGAGGCATAAGTGCGCTGCGCTCCTAAGCTATCTCCCTGCGAGACACACTGCCAAAGCTTTTCGCTATCATGCAGTCTAGTGCAGACGCACACTACGGCTATCGGCTGCTGTCCGAAGCGAAGCGCCAGTCGCCGGCGTCTTTCGGCTGAAGCAGCCCTTCGGAGCGTACGGCTGTTGTGTGCGCGAAGCAGCCGCTTCTCCTGCTCCGGGAGTCGGAGAGAGCGGTAGCTTGTACGAGGGCGAAGAACGAAGCCGCAGAGCACCGGACTTGTGTGCACAGCCTACGGGCTGCTAGAGGAAGGTGGCTGCACCTCCCTAACCTATCAATTCACAGCTGGCATGCTCTTTGGAGCTGGTCCAGGACAACTTTCATTGCTTATGGGTTCGTCCTGATACAGCCCCTCCTGGAAAACTCGTGCTCGTCCTCTGAGGCTCCGAGATGCAGAAACATCGATGGCAGCTGCAGAAATGAAGGGCTGCGTTGAGTTGTCGAGAAGCAAGAACATAGCCAGCGCCAAAGTGTCTGGGAGTCAGCAGCTGCTGCACTTTTGCGATTGCCTTCACTGTGCACTGATTGCCGAGACATGTGCACGCTAAAAAAACAAGGTGGGCAAGAGGAGGAAGAGAGTACGGGCATCAGAGAGCATCTGGCATCTTGTCCTGGAAACTGCAGTGTTTTTGGAGAGTACAGCAAATCCGTGTTTCTGGACAAGGGAGGCATAAGTGCGCTGCGCTCCTAAGCTATCTCCCTGCGAGACACACTGCCAAAGCTTTTCGCTATCATGCAGTCTAGTGCAGACGCACACTCCGGCTCTCCGGAGCTGTCCGAAGCCAAGCGCCGGTGGCCGGCGTCTTTCGGCTGAAGCTGCGCTTCGGAGCGTACGGCTGCCGCTCCGCTGTTGTGTGCGCGAAGCAGCCGCTTCTCCTGCTCCGGGAGCCGGACAGAGCGGTAGCTTGTACGAGGGCGAATAACGAAGCCGCAGAGCACCGGGCTTCTGCGCGCACCCTAAGGACTGCTAGAGGACCGTGGTGGACACTCGCCTGCGTCTTCAATTCCATTCTAGCATCCTTATGGAAGGTGTTCCAGGACAATTTTCCTGAATTTTGAATTCGTCCTGATGCAGCCCCTCCTGGGAAACTCCTGCTCGTCCTCTGAGGCTCCGAGTGCAGAGACCTCGATGGCAACTGCAGAAATGAAGCACTCCGTTGAGTTGTCGAGAAGCAAGAACATAGCCAGCGCCTTGTGTTTGGGAGTCAGCAGCTGCTGCACTTTTGCGATTGCCTTCACTGTGCACTGAATGCCACGACGGCATGGGCACGTTAAAACAACGCGCTGAGCAAGAGTCCCCGAAAGATCACGGCCGTCAGAAAGCAGCTTATATATTGCCCTGGAAAGAGCAGTGTTTTAGGAGTGTGCAGTAAAATCGTGTTTCTGGACAAGGGAGGCATAAGTGCGCTGCGCTCCTAAGCTATCTCCCTGCGAGACACACTGCCAAAGCTTTTCGTTATCCTGCAGTCTAGTGCAGACGCACACTACGGCTCTGGGCTGCTGTCCGAAGCGAAGCGCCGGTCGCCGGCGTCTTTCGGCTGAAGCTGCGCTTCGGAGCGTACTTCTGCCGCTCCGCTGCTGTGTGCGCGAAGCAGCCGCTTCTCCTGCTCCGGGAGCCGGACAGAGCGGTAGCTTGTACGAGGGCGAAGAACGAAGCCGCAGAGCACCGGGCTTCTGCGCGCACCCTAAGGACTGCTAGAGGACCGTGGTGGACACTCGCCTGCGTCTTCAATTCCATTCTAGCATCCTTATGGAAGGTGTTCCAGGACAATTTTCCTGAGTTTTGAATTCGTCCTGATGCAGCCCCTCCTGGGAAACTCGTGCTCGTCCTCTGAGGCTCCGAGTGCAGAGACCTCGATGGCAACTGCAGAAATGAAGCACTCCGTTGAGTTGTCGAGAAGCAAGAACATAGCCAGCGCCTTGTGTTTGGGAGTCAGCAGCTGCTGGACTTTTGCGATTGCCTTCACTGTGCACTGAATGCCACGACGGCATGGGCACGTTAAAACAACGAGCTGAGCAAGAGTCCCCGAAAGATCACGGCCGTCAGAAAGCAGCTTATATATTGCCCTGGAAAGAGCAGTGTTTTAGGAGTGTGCAGTAAAATCGTGTTTCTGGACAAGGGAGGCATAAGTGCGCTGCGCTCCTAAGCTATCTCCCTGCGAGACACACTGCCAAAGCTTTTCGCTATCATGCAGTCTAGTGCAGACGCACACTACGGCTATCGGCTGCTGTCCGAAGCGAAGCGCCAGTCGCCGGCGTCTTTCGGCTGAAGCAGCCCTTCGGAGCGTACGGCTGTTGTGTGCGCGAAGCAGCCGCTTCTCCTGCTCCGGGAGCCGGACAGAGCGGTAGCTTGTACGAGGGCGAAGAACGAAGCTGCAGAGCACCGGACTTGTGTGCACAGCCTACGGGCTGCTAGAGGAAGGTGGCTGCACCTCCCTAACCTATCAATTCACAGCTGGCATGCTCTTTGGAGCTGGTCCAGGACAACTTTCATTGCTTATGGGTTCGTCCTGATACAGCCCCTCCTGGAAAACTCGTGCTCGTCCTCTGAGGCTCCGAGATGCAGAAACATCGATGGCAGCTGCAGAAATGAAGGGCTGCGTTGAGTTGTCGAGAAGCAGGAACATAGCCAGCGCCTAAGTGTCTGGGAGTCAGCAGCTGCTGGACTTTTGCGATTGCCTTCACTGTGCACTGATTGCCGAGACATGTGCACGCTAAAAAAACAAGGTGGTCAAGAGGAGGAAGAGAGTACGGGCATCAGAGAGCATCTGGCATCTTGTCCTGGAAACTGCAGTGTTTTTGGAGAGTACAGCAAATCCGTGTTTCTGGACAAGGGAGGCATAAGTGCGCTGCGCTCCTAAGCTATCTCCCTGCGAGACACACTGCCAAAGCTTTTCGCTATCATGCAGTCTAGTGCAGACGCACACTCCGGCTCTCCGGAGCTGTCCGAAGCCAAGCGCCGGTGGCCGGCGTCTTTCGGCTGAAGCTGCGCTTCGGAGCGTACGGCTGCCGCTCCGCTGTTGTGTGCGCGAAGCAGCCGCTTCTCCTGCTCCGGGAGCCGGACAGAGCGGTAGCTTGTACGAGGGCGAAGAACGAAGCCGCAGAGCACCGGGCTTCTGCGCGCACCCTAAGGACTGCTAGAGGACCGTGGTGGACACTCGCCTGCGTCTTCAATTCCATTCTAGCATCCTTATGGAAGGTGTTCCAGGACAATTTTCCTGAATTTTGAATTCGTCCTGATGCAGCCCCTCCTGGGAAACTCGTGCTCGTCCTCTGAGGCTCCGAGTGCAGAGACCTCGATGGCAACTGCAGAAATGAAGCACTCCGTTGAGTTGTCGAGAAGCAGGAACATAGCCAGCGCCTTGTGTTTGGGAGTCAGCAGCTGCTGCACTTTTGCGATTGCCTTCACTGTGCACTGAATGCCACGACGGCATGGGCACGTTAAAACAACGCGCTGAGCAAGAGTCCCCGAAAGATCACGGCCGTCAGAAAGCAGCTTATATATTGCCCTGGAAAGAGCAGTGTTTTTGGAGTGTGCAGTAAAATCGTGTTTCTGGACAAGGGAGGCGTAAGTGCGCTGCGCTCCTAAGCTATCTCCCTGCGAGACACACTGCCAAAGCTTTTCGTTATCCTGCAGTCTAGTGCAGACGCACACTACGTCTCTGGGCTGCTGTCCGAAGCCAAGCGCCGGTCGCCGGCGTCTTTCGGCTGAAGCTGCGCTTCGGAGCGTACGGCTGCCGCTCCGCTGTTGTGTGCGCGAAGCAGCCGCTTCTCCTGCTCCGGGAGCCGGACAGAGCGGTAGCTTGTACGAGGGCGAAGAACGAAGCCGCAGAGCACCGGGCTTCTGCGCGCACCCTAAGGACTGCTAGAGGACCGTGGTGGACACTCGCCTGCATCTTCAATTCCATTCTAGCATCCTTATGGAAGGTGTTCCAGGACAATTTTCCTGAGTTTTGAATTCCTCCTGATGCAGCCCCTCCTGGGAAACTCGTGCTCGTCCTCTGAGGCTCCGAGTGCAGAGACCTCGATGGCAACTGCAGAAATGAAGCACTCCGTTGAGTTGTCGAGAAGCAGGAACATAGCCAGCGCCTTTTGTTTGGGAGTCAGCAGCTGCTGCACTTTTGCGATTGCCTTCACTGTGCACTGAATGCCACGACGGCATGGGCACGTTAAAACAACGAGCTGAGCAAGAGTCCCCGAAAGATCACGGCCGTCAGAAAGCAGCTTATATATTGCCCTGGAAAGAGCAGTGTTTTAGGAGTGTGCAGTAAAATCGTGTTTCTGGACAAGGGAGGCATAAGTGCGCTGCGCTCCTAAGCTATCTCCCTGCGAGACACACTGCCAAAGCTTTTCGTTATCCTGCAGTCTAGTGCAGACGCACACTACGGCTCTGGGCTGCTGTCCGAATCCAAGCGCCGGTCGCCGGCGTCTTTCGGCTGAAGCTGCGCTTCCGAGCGTACGGCTGCCGCTCCGCTGCTGTGTGCGCGAAGCAGCCGCTTCTCCTGCTCCGGGAGCCGGACAGAGCGGTAGCTTGTACGAGGGCGAAGAACGAAGCCGCAGAGCACCGGGCTTCTGCGCGCACCCTAAGGACTGCTAGAGGACCGTGGTGGACACTCGCCTGCGTCTTCAATTCCATTCTAGCATCCTTATGGAAGGTGTTCCAGGACAATTTTCCTGAGTTTTGAATTCGTCCTGATGCAGCCCCTCCTGGGAAACTCGTGCTCGTCCTCTGAGGCTCCGAGTGCAGAGACCTCGATGGCAACTGCAGAAATGAAGCACTCCGTTGAGTTGTCGAGAAGCAAGAACATAGCCAGCGCCTTGTGTTTGGGAGTCAGCAGCTGCTGCACTTTTGCGATTGCCTTCACTGTGCACTGAATGCCACGACGGCATGGGCACGTTAAAACAACGAGCTGAGCAAGAGTCCCCGAAAGATCACGGCCGTCAGAAAGCAGCTTATATATTGCCCTGGAAAGAGCAGTGTTTTTGGAGTGTGCAGTAAAATCGTGTTTCTGGACAAGGGAGGCATAAGTGCGCTGCGCTCCTAAGCTATCTCCCTGCGAGACACACTGCCAAAGCTTTTCGCTATCATGCAGTCTAGTGCAGACGCACACTACGGCTATCGGCTGCTGTCCGAAGCGAAGCGCCAGTCGCCGGCGTCTTTCGGCTGAAGCAGCCCTTCGGAGCGTACGGCTGTTGTGTGCGCGAAGCAGCCGCTTCTCCTGCTCCGGGAGCCGGACAGAGCGGTAGCTTGTACGAGGGCGAAGAACGAAGCTGCAGAGCACCGGACTTGTGTGCACAGCCTACGGGCTGCTAGAGGAAGGTGGCTGCACCTCCCTAACCTATCAATTCACAGCTGGCATGCTCTTTGGAGCTGGTCCAGGACAACTTTCATTGCTTATGGGTTCGTCCTGATACAGCCCCTCCTGGAAAACTCGTGCTCGTCCTCTGAGGCTCCGAGATGCAGAAACATCGATGGCAGCTGCAGAAATGAAGGGCTGCGTTGAGTTGTCGAGAAGCAGGAACATAGCCAGCGCCTAAGTGTCTGGGAGTCAGCAGCTGCTGGACTTTTGCGATTGCCTTCACTGTGCACTGATTGCCGAGACATGTGCACGCTAAAAAAACAAGGTGGGCAAGAGGAGGAAGAGAGTACGGGCATCAGAGAGCATCTGGCATCTTGTCCTGGAAACTGCAGTGTTTTTGGAGAGTACAGCAAATCCGTGTTTCTGGACAAGGGAGGCATAAGTGCGCTGCGCTCCTAAGCTATCTCCCTGCGAGACACACTGCCAAAGCTTTTCGCTATCATGCAGTCTAGTGCAGACGCACACTCCGGCTCTCCGGAGCTGTCCGAAGCCAAGCGCCGGTGGCCGGCGTCTTTCGGCTGAAGCTGCGCTTCGGAGCGTACGGCTGCCGCTCCGCTGTTGTGTGCGCGAAGCAGCCGCTTCTCCTGCTCCGGGAGCCGGACAGAGCGGTAGCTTGTACGAGGGCGAAGAACGAAGCCGCAGAGCACCGGGCTTCTGCGCGCACCCTAAGGACTGCTAGAGGACCGTGGTGGACACTCGCCTGCGTCTTCAATTCCATTCTAGCATCCTTATGGAAGGTGTTCCAGGACAATTTTCCTGAATTTTGAATTCGTCCTGATGCAGCCCCTCCTGGGAAACTCGTGCTCGTCCTCTGAGGCTCCGAGTGCAGAGACCTCGATGGCAACTGCAGAAATGAAGCACTCCGTTGAGTTGTCGAGAAGCAAGAACATAGCCAGCGCCTTGTGTTTGGGAGTCAGCAGCTGCTGCACTTTTGCGATTGCCTTCACTGTGCACTGAATGCCACGACGGCATGGGCACGTTAAAACAACGCGCTGAGCAAGAGTCCCCGAAAGATCACGGCCGTCAGAAAGCAGCTTATATATTGCCCTGGAAAGAGCAGTGTTTTTGGAGTGTGCAGTAAAATCGTGTTTCTGGACAAGGGAGGCATAAGTGCGCTGCGCTCCTAAGCTATCTCCCTGCGAGACACACTGCCAAAGCTTTTCGTTATCCTGCAGTCTAGTGCAGACGCACACTACGGCTCTGGGCTGCTGTCCGAAGCCAAGCGCCGGTCGCCGGCGTCTTTCGGCTGAAGCTGCGCTTCGGAGCGTACGGCTGCCGCTCCGCTGTTGTGTGCGCGAAGCAGCCGCTTCTCCTGCTCCGGGAGCCGGACAGAGCGGTAGCTTGTACGAGGGCGAAGAACGAAGCCGCAGAGCACCGGGCTTCTGCGCGCACCCTAAGGACTGCTAGAGGACCGTGGTGGACACTCGCCTGCGTCTTCAATTCCATTCTAGCATCCTTATGGAAGGTGTTCCAGGACAATTTTCCTGAGTTTTGAATTCCTCCTGATGCAGCCCCTCCTGGGAAACTCGTGCTCGTCCTCTGAGGCTCCGAGTGCAGAGACCTCGATGGCAACTGCAGAAATGAAGCACTCCGTTGAGTTGTCGAGAAGCAGGAACATAGCCAGCGCCTTTTGTTTGGGAGTCAGCAGCTGCTGCACTTTTGCGATTGCCTTCACTGTGCACTGAATGCCACGACGGCATGGGCACGTTAAAACAACGAGCTGAGCAAGAGTCCCCGAAAGATCACGGCCGTCAGAAAGCAGCTTATATATTGCCCTGGAAAGAGCAGTGTTTTAGGAGTGTGCAGTAAAATCGTGTTTCTGGACAAGGGAGGCATAAGTGCGCTGCGCTCCTAAGCTATCTCCCTGCGAGACACACTGCCAAAGCTTTTCGTTATCATGCAGTCTAGTGCAGACGCACACTACGGCTATCGGCTGCTGTCCGAAGCGAAGCGCCAGTCGCCGGCGTCTTTCGGCTGAAGCAGCGCTTCGGAGCGTACGGCTGTTGTGTGCGCGAAGCAGCCGCTTCTCCTGCTCCGGGAGTCGGAGAGAGCGGTAGCTTGTACGAGGGCGAAGAACGAAGCCGCAGAGCACCGGACTTGTGTGCACAGCCTAAGGACTGCTAGAGGACCGTGGTGGACACTCGCCTGCGTCTTCAATTCCATTCTAGCATCCTTATGGAAGGTGTTCCAGGACAATTTTCCTGAGTTTTGAATTCCTCCTGATGCAGCCCCTCCTGGGAAACTCGTGCTCGTCCTCTGAGGCTCCGAGTGCAGAGACCTCGATGGCAACTGCAGAAATGAAGCACTCCGTTGAGTTGTCGAGAAGCAGGAACATAGCCAGCGCCTTTTGTTTGGGAGTCAGCAGCTGCTGCACTTTTGCGATTGCCTTCACTGTGCACTGAATGCCACGACGGCATGGGCACGTTAAAACAACGAGCTGAGCAAGAGTCCCCGAAAGATCACGGCCGTCAGAAAGCAGCTTATATATTGCCCTGGAAAGAGCAGTGTTTTAGGAGTGTGCAGTAAAATCGTGTTTCTGGACAAGGGAGGCATAAGTGCGCTGCGCTCCTAAGCTATCTCCCTGCGAGACACACTGCCAAAGCTTTTCGCTATCATGCAGTCTAGTGCAGACGCACACTACGGCTATCGGCTGCTGTCCGAAGCGAAGCGCCGGTCGCCGGCGTCTTTCGGCTGAAGCAGCGCTTCGGAGCGTACGGCTGTTGTGTGCGCGAAGCAGCCGCTTCTCCTGCTCCGGGAGTCGGAGAGAGCGGTAGCTTGTACGAGGGCGAAGAACGAAGCTGCAGAGCACCGGACTTGTGTGCACAGCCTACGGGCTGCTAGAGGAAGGTGGCTGCACCTCCCTAACCTATCAATTCACAGCTGGCATGCTCTTTGGAGCTGGTCCAGGACAACTTTCATTGCTTATGGGTTCGTCCTGATACAGCCCCTCCTGGAAAACTCGTGCTCGTCCCCTGAGGCTCCGAGATGCAGAAACATCGATGGCAGCTGCAGAAATGAAGGGCTGCGTTGAGTTGTCGAGAAGCAGGAACATAGCCAGCGCCTAAGTGTCTGGGAGTCAGCAGCTGCTGGACTTTTGCGATTGCCTTCACTGTGCACTGATTGCCGAGACATGTGCACGCTAAAAAAACAAGGTGGTCAAGAGGAGGAAGAGAGTACGGGCATCAGAGAGCATCTGGCATCTTGTCCTGGAAACTGCAGTGTTTTTGGAGAGTACAGCAAATCCGTGTTTCTGGACAAGGGAGGCATAAGTGCGCTGCGCTCCTAAGCTATCTCCCTGCGAGACACACTGCCAAAGCTTTTCGCTATCATGCAGTCTAGTGCAGACGCACACTCCGGCTCTCCGGAGCTGTCCGAAGCCAAGCGCCGGTGGCCGGCGTCTTTCGGCTGAAGCTGCGCTTCGGAGCGTACGGCTGCCGCTCCGCTGTTGTGTGCGCGAAGCAGCCGCTTCTCCTGCTCCGGGAGCCGGACAGAGCGGTAGCTTGTACGGGGGCGAAGAACGAAGCCGCAGAGCACCGGGCTTCTGCGCGCACCCTAAGGACTGCTAGAGGACCGTGGTGGACACTCGCCTGCGTCTTCAATTCCATTCTAGCATCCTTATGGAAGGTGTTCCAGGACAATTTTCCTGAGTTTTGAATTCCTCCTGATGCAGCCCCTCCTGGGAAACTCATGCTCGTCCTCTGAGGCTCCGAGTGCAGAGACCTCGATGGCAACTGCAGAAATGAAGCACTCCGTTGAGTTGTCGAGAAGCAGGAACATAGCCAGCGCCTTGTGTTTGGGAGTCAGCAGCTGCTGCACTTTTGCGATTGCCTTCACTGTGCACTGAATGCCACGACGGCATGGGCACGTTAAAACAACGAGCTGAGCAAGAGTCCCCGAAAGATCACGGCCGTCAGAAAGCAGCTTATATATTGCCCTGGGAAGAGTACTGTTTTAGGAGTGTGCAGTAAAATCGTGTTTCTGGACAAGGGAGGCATAAGTGCGCTGCGCTCCTAAGCTATCTCCCTGCGAGACACACTGCCAAAGCTTTTCGCTATCATGCAGTCTAGTGCAGACGCACACTACGGCTATCGGCTGCTGTCCGAAGCGAAGCGCCAGTCGCCGGCGTCTTTCGGCTGAAGCAGCGCTTCGGAGCGTACGGCTGTTGTGTGCGCGAAGCAGCCGCTTCTCCTGCTCCGGGAGTCGGAGAGAGCGGTAGCTTGTACGAGGGCGAAGAACGAAGCTGCAGAGCACCGGACTTGTGTGCACAGCCTACGGGCTGCTAGAGGAAGGTGGCTGCACCTCCCTAACCTATCAATTCACAGCTGGCATGCTCTTTGGAGCTGGTCCAGGACAACTTTCATTGCTTATGGGTTCGTCCTGATACAGCCCCTCCTGGAAAACTCGTGCTCGTCCTCTGAGGCTCCGAGATGCAGAAACATCGATGGCAGCTGCAGAAATGAAGGGCTGCGTTGAATTGTCGAGAAGCAAGAACATAGCCAGCGCCAAAGTGTCTGGGAGTCAGCAGCTGCTGCACTTTTGCGATTGCTTTCACTGTGCACTGAATGCCACGACGGCATGGGCACGTTAAAACAACGAGCTGAGCAAGAGTCCCCGAAAGATCACGGCCGTCAGAAAGCAGCTTATATATTGCCCTGGAAAGAGCAGTGTTTTAGGAGTGTGCAGTAAAATCGTGTTTCTGGACAAGGGAGGCATAAGTGCGCTGCGCTCCTAAGCTATCTCCCTGCGAGACACACTGCCAAAGCTTTTCGCTATCATGCAGTCTAGTGCAGACGCACACTACGGCTATCGGCTGCTGTCCGAAGCGAAGCGCCAGTCGCCGGCGTCTTTCGGCTGAAGCAGCCCTTCGGAGCGTACGGCTGTTGTGTGCGCGAAGCAGCCGCTTCTCCTGCTCCGGGAGTCGGAGAGAGCGGTAGCTTGTACGAGGGCGAAGAACGAAGCCGCAGAGCACCGGACTTGTGTGCACAGCCTACGGGCTGCTAGAGGAAGGTGGCTGCACCTCCCTAACCTATCAATTCACAGCTGGCATGCTCTTTGGAGCTGGTCCAGGACAACTTTCATTGCTTATGGGTTCGTCCTGATACAGCCCCTCCTGGAAAACTCGTGCTCGTCCTCTGAGGCTCCGAGATGCAGAAACATCGATGGCAGCTGCAGAAATGAAGGGCTGCGTTGAGTTGTCGAGAAGCAAGAACATAGCCAGCGCCAAAGTGTCTGGGAGTCAGCAGCTGCTGCACTTTTGCGATTGCCTTCACTGTGCACTGATTGCCGAGACATGTGCACGCTAAAAAAACAAGGTGGGCAAGAGGAGGAAGAGAGTACGGGCATCAGAGAGCATCTGGCATCTTGTCCTGGAAACTGCAGTGTTTTTGGAGAGTACAGCAAATCCGTGTTTCTGGACAAGGGAGGCATAAGTGCGCTGCGCTCCTAAGCTATCTCCCTGCGAGACACACTGCCAAAGCTTTTCGCTATCATGCAGTCTAGTGCAGACGCACACTCCGGCTCTCCGGAGCTGTCCGAAGCCAAGCGCCGGTGGCCGGCGTCTTTCGGCTGAAGCTGCGCTTCGGAGCGTACGGCTGCCGCTCCGCTGTTGTGTGCGCGAAGCAGCCGCTTCTCCTGCTCCGGGAGCCGGACAGAGCGGTAGCTTGTACGAGGGCGAAGAACGAAGCCGCAGAGCACCGGGCTTCTGCGCGCACCCTAAGGACTGCTAGAGGACCGTGGTGGACACTCGCCTGCGTCTTCAATTCCATTCTAGCATCCTTATGGAAGGTGTTCCAGGACAATTTTCCTGAGTTTTGAATTCGTCCTGATGCAGCCCCTCCTGGGAAACTCGTGCTCGTCCTCTGAGGCTCCGAGTGCAGAGACCTCGATGGCAACTGCAGAAATGAAGCACTCCGTTGAGTTGTCGAGAAGCAAGAACATAGCCAGCGCCTTGTGTTTGGGAGTCAGCAGCTGCTGGACTTTTGCGATTGCCTTCACTGTGCACTGAATGCCACGACGGCATGGGCACGTTAAAACAACGAGCTGAGCAAGAGTCCCCGAAAGATCACGGCCGTCAGAAAGCAGCTTATATATTGCCCTGGAAAGAGCAGTGTTTTAGGAGTGTGCAGTAAAATCGTGTTTCTGGACAAGGGAGGCATAAGTGCGCTGCGCTCCTAAGCTATCTCCCTGCGAGACACACTGCCAAAGCTTTTCGTTATCCTGCAGTCTAGTGCAGACGCACACTACGGCTATCGGCTGCTGTCCGAAGCGAAGCGCCAGTCGCCGGCGTCTTTCGGCTGAAGCAGCGCTTCGGAGCGTACGGCTGTTGTGTGCGCGAAGCAGCCGCTTCTCCTGCTCCGGGAGTCGGAGAGAGCGGTAGCTTGTACGAGGGCGAAGAACGAAGCCGCAGAGCACCGGACTTGTGTGCACAGCCTAAGGACTGCTAGAGGACCGTGGTGGACACTCGCCTGCGTCTTCAATTCCATTCTAGCATCCTTATGGAAGGTGTTCCAGGACAATTTTCCTGAGTTTTGAATTCCTCCTGATGCAGCCCCTCCTGGGAAACTCGTGCTCGTCCTCTGAGGCTCCGAGTGCAGAGACCTCGATGGCAACTGCAGAAATGAAGCACTCCGTTGAGTTGTCGAGAAGCAGGAACATAGCCAGCGCCTTTTGTTTGGGAGTCAGCAGCTGCTGCACTTTTGCGATTGCCTTCACTGTGCACTGAATGCCACGACGGCATGGGCACGTTAAAACAACGAGCTGAGCAAGAGTCCCCGAAAGATCACGGCCGTCAGAAAGCAGCTTATATATTGCCCTGGAAAGAGCAGTGTTTTAGGAGTGTGCAGTAAAATCGTGTTTCTGGACAAGGGAGGCATAAGTGCGCTGCGCTCCTAAGCTATCTCCCTGCGAGACACACTGCCAAAGCTTTTCGCTATCATGCAGTCTAGTGCAGACGCACACTACGGCTATCGGCTGCTGTCCGAAGCGAAGCGCCGGTCGCCGGCGTCTTTCGGCTGAAGCAGCGCTTCGGAGCGTACGGCTGTTGTGTGCGCGAAGCAGCCGCTTCTCCTGCTCCGGGAGTCGGAGAGAGCGGTAGCTTGTACGAGGGCGAAGAACGAAGCTGCAGAGCACCGGACTTGTGTGCACAGCCTACGGGCTGCTAGAGGAAGGTGGCTGCACCTCCCTAACCTATCAATTCACAGCTGGCATGCTCTTTGGAGCTGGTCCAGGACAACTTTCATTGCTTATGGGTTCGTCCTGATACAGCCCCTCCTGGAAAACTCGTGCTCGTCCCCTGAGGCTCCGAGATGCAGAAACATCGATGGCAGCTGCAGAAATGAAGGGCTGCGTTGAGTTGTCGAGAAGCAGGAACATAGCCAGCGCCTAAGTGTCTGGGAGTCAGCAGCTGCTGGACTTTTGCGATTGCCTTCACTGTGCACTGATTGCCGAGACATGTGCACGCTAAAAAAACAAGGTGGTCAAGAGGAGGAAGAGAGTACGGGCATCAGAGAGCATCTGGCATCTTGTCCTGGAAACTGCAGTGTTTTTGGAGAGTACAGCAAATCCGTGTTTCTGGACAAGGGAGGCATAAGTGCGCTGCGCTCCTAAGCTATCTCCCTGCGAGACACACTGCCAAAGCTTTTCGCTATCATGCAGTCTAGTGCAGACGCACACTCCGGCTCTCCGGAGCTGTCCGAAGCCAAGCGCCGGTGGCCGGCGTCTTTCGGCTGAAGCTGCGCTTCGGAGCGTACGGCTGCCGCTCCGCTGTTGTGTGCGCGAAGCAGCCGCTTCTCCTGCTCCGGGAGCCGGACAGAGCGGTAGCTTGTACGGGGGCGAAGAACGAAGCCGCAGAGCACCGGGCTTCTGCGCGCACCCTAAGGACTGCTAGAGGACCGTGGTGGACACTCGCCTGCGTCTTCAATTCCATTCTAGCATCCTTATGGAAGGTGTTCCAGGACAATTTTCCTGAGTTTTGAATTCCTCCTGATGCAGCCCCTCCTGGGAAACTCGTGCTCGTCCTCTGAGGCTCCGAGTGCAGAGACCTCGATGGCAACTGCAGAAATGAAGCACTCCGTTGAGTTGTCGAGAAGCAGGAACATAGCCAGCGCCTTGTGTTTGGGAGTCAGCAGCTGCTGCACTTTTGCGATTGCCTTCACTGTGCACTGAATGCCACGACGGCATGGGCACGTTAAAACAACGAGCTGAGCAAGAGTCCCCGAAAGATCACGGCCGTCAGAAAGCAGCTTATATATTGCCCTGGGAAGAGTACTGTTTTAGGAGTGTGCAGTAAAATCGTGTTTCTGGACAAGGGAGGCATAAGTGCGCTGCGCTCCTAAGCTATCTCCCTGCGAGACACACTGCCAAAGCTTTTCGCTATCATGCAGTCTAGTGCAGACGCACACTACGGCTATCGGCTGCTGTCCGAAGCGAAGCGCCAGTCGCCGGCGTCTTTCGGCTGAAGCAGCGCTTCGGAGCGTACGGCTGTTGTGTGCGCGAAGCAGCCGCTTCTCCTGCTCCGGGAGTCGGAGAGAGCGGTAGCTTGTACGAGGGCGAAGAACGAAGCTGCAGAGCACCGGACTTGTGTGCACAGCCTACGGGCTGCTAGAGGAAGGTGGCTGCACCTCCCTAACCTATCAATTCACAGCTGGCATGCTCTTTGGAGCTGGTCCAGGACAACTTTCATTGCTTATGGGTTCGTCCTGATACAGCCCCTCCTGGAAAACTCGTGCTCGTCCTCTGAGGCTCCGAGATGCAGAAACATCGATGGCAGCTGCAGAAATGAAGGGCTGCGTTGAATTGTCGAGAAGCAAGAACATAGCCAGCGCCAAAGTGTCTGGGAGTCAGCAGCTGCTGCACTTTTGCGATTGCTTTCACTGTGCACTGAATGCCACGACGGCATGGGCACGTTAAAACAACGAGCTGAGCAAGAGTCCCCGAAAGATCACGGCCGTCAGAAAGCAGCTTATATATTGCCCTGGAAAGAGCAGTGTTTTAGGAGTGTGCAGTAAAATCGTGTTTCTGGACAAGGGAGGCATAAGTGCGCTGCGCTCCTAAGCTATCTCCCTGCGAGACACACTGCCAAAGCTTTTCGCTATCATGCAGTCTAGTGCAGACGCACACTACGGCTATCGGCTGCTGTCCGAAGCGAAGCGCCAGTCGCCGGCGTCTTTCGGCTGAAGCAGCCCTTCGGAGCGTACGGCTGTTGTGTGCGCGAAGCAGCCGCTTCTCCTGCTCCGGGAGTCGGAGAGAGCGGTAGCTTGTACGAGGGCGAAGAACGAAGCCGCAGAGCACCGGACTTGTGTGCACAGCCTACGGGCTGCTAGAGGAAGGTGGCTGCACCTCCCTAACCTATCAATTCACAGCTGGCATGCTCTTTGGAGCTGGTCCAGGACAACTTTCATTGCTTATGGGTTCGTCCTGATACAGCCCCTCCTGGAAAACTCGTGCTCGTCCTCTGAGGCTCCGAGATGCAGAAACATCGATGGCAGCTGCAGAAATGAAGGGCTGCGTTGAGTTGTCGAGAAGCAAGAACATAGCCAGCGCCAAAGTGTCTGGGAGTCAGCAGCTGCTGCACTTTTGCGATTGCCTTCACTGTGCACTGATTGCCGAGACATGTGCACGCTAAAAAAACAAGGTGGGCAAGAGGAGGAAGAGAGTACGGGCATCAGAGAGCATCTGGCATCTTGTCCTGGAAACTGCAGTGTTTTTGGAGAGTACAGCAAATCCGTGTTTCTGGACAAGGGAGGCATAAGTGCGCTGCGCTCCTAAGCTATCTCCCTGCGAGACACACTGCCAAAGCTTTTCGCTATCATGCAGTCTAGTGCAGACGCACACTCCGGCTCTCCGGAGCTGTCCGAAGCCAAGCGCCGGTGGCCGGCGTCTTTCGGCTGAAGCTGCGCTTCGGAGCGTACGGCTGCCGCTCCGCTGTTGTGTGCGCGAAGCAGCCGCTTCTCCTGCTCCGGGAGCCGGACAGAGCGGTAGCTTGTACGAGGGCGAAGAACGAAGCCGCAGAGCACCGGGCTTCTGCGCGCACCCTAAGGACTGCTAGAGGACCGTGGTGGACACTCGCCTGCGTCTTCAATTCCATTCTAGCATCCTTATGGAAGGTGTTCCAGGACAATTTTCCTGAGTTTTGAATTCGTCCTGATGCAGCCCCTCCTGGGAAACTCGTGCTCGTCCTCTGAGGCTCCGAGTGCAGAGACCTCGATGGCAACTGCAGAAATGAAGCACTCCGTTGAGTTGTCGAGAAGCAAGAACATAGCCAGCGCCTTGTGTTTGGGAGTCAGCAGCTGCTGGACTTTTGCGATTGCCTTCACTGTGCACTGAATGCCACGACGGCATGGGCACGTTAAAACAACGAGCTGAGCAAGAGTCCCCGAAAGATCACGGCCGTCAGAAAGCAGCTTATATATTGCCCTGGAAAGAGCAGTGTTTTAGGAGTGTGCAGTAAAATCGTGTTTCTGGACAAGGGAGGCATAAGTGCGCTGCGCTCCTAAGCTATCTCCCTGCGAGACACACTGCCAAAGCTTTTCGCTATCATGCAGTCTAGTGCAGACGCACACTACGGCTATCGGCTGCTGTCCGAAGCGAAGCGCCAGTCGCCGGCGTCTTTCGGCTGAAGCAGCCCTTCGGAGCGTACGGCTGTTGTGTGCGCGAAGCAGCCGCTTCTCCTGCTCCGGGAGCCGGACAGAGCGGTAGCTTGTACGAGGGCGAAGAACGAAGCTGCAGAGCACCGGACTTGTGTGCACAGCCTACGGGCTGCTAGAGGAAGGTGGCTGCACCTCCCTAACCTATCAATTCACAGCTGGCATGCTCTTTGGAGCTGGTCCAGGACAACTTTCATTGCTTATGGGTTCGTCCTGATACAGCCCCTCCTGGAAAACTCGTGCTCGTCCTCTGAGGCTCCGAGATGCAGAAACATCGATGGCAGCTGCAGAAATGAAGGGCTGCGTTGAGTTGTCGAGAAGCAGGAACATAGCCAGCGCCTAAGTGTCTGGGAGTCAGCAGCTGCTGGACTTTTGCGATTGCCTTCACTGTGCACTGATTGCCGAGACATGTGCACGCTAAAAAAACAAGGTGGTCAAGAGGAGGAAGAGAGTACGGGCATCAGAGAGCATCTGGCATCTTGTCCTGGAAACTGCAGTGTTTTTGGAGAGTACAGCAAATCCGTGTTTCTGGACAAGGGAGGCATAAGTGCGCTGCGCTCCTAAGCTATCTCCCTGCGAGACACACTGCCAAAGCTTTTCGCTATCATGCAGTCTAGTGCAGACGCACACTCCGGCTCTCCGGAGCTGTCCGAAGCCAAGCGCCGGTGGCCGGCGTCTTTCGGCTGAAGCTGCGCTTCGGAGCGTACGGCTGCCGCTCCGCTGTTGTGTGCGCGAAGCAGCCGCTTCTCCTGCTCCGGGAGCCGGACAGAGCGGTAGCTTGTACGAGGGCGAAGAACGAAGCCGCAGAGCACCGGCCTTCTGCGCGCACCCTAAGGACTGCTAGAGGACCGTGGTGGACACTCGCCTGCGTCTTCAATTCCATTCTAGCATCCTTATGGAAGGTGTTCCAGGACAATTTTCCTGAATTTTGAATTCGTCCTGATGCAGCCCCTCCTGGGAAACTCGTGCTCGTCCTCTGAGGCTCCGAGTGCAGAGACCTCGATGGCAACTGCAGAAATGAAGCACTCCGTTGAGTTGTCGAGAAGCAGGAACATAGCCAGCGCCTTGTGTTTGGGAGTCAGCAGCTGCTGCACTTTTGCGATTGCCTTCACTGTGCACTGAATGCCACGACGGCATGGGCACGTTAAAACAACGCGCTGAGCAAGAGTCCCCGAAAGATCACAGCCGTCAGAAAGCAGCTTATATATTGCCCTGGAAAGAGCAGTGTTTTTGGAGTGTGCAGTAAAATCGTGTTTCTGGACAAGGGAGGCGTAAGTGCGCTGCGCTCCTAAGCTATCTCCCTGCGAGACACACTGCCAAAGCTTTTCGTTATCCTGCAGTCTAGTGCAGACGCACACTACGGCTCTGGGCTGCTGTCCGAAGCCAAGCGCCGGTCGTCGGCGTCTTTCGGCTGAAGCTGCGCTTCGGAGCGTACGGCTGCCGCTCCGCTGTTGTGTGCGCGAAGCAGCCGCTTCTCCTGCTCCGGGAGCCGGACAGAGCGGTAGCTTGTACGAGGGCGAAGAACGAAGCCGCAGAGCACCGGCCTTCTGCGCGCACCCTAAGGACTGCTAGAGGACCGTGGTGGACACTCGCCTGCGTCTTCAATTCCATTCTAGCATCCTTATGGAAGGTGTTCCAGGACAATTTTCCTGAGTTTTGAATTCCTCCTGATGCAGCCCCTCCTGGGAAACTCGTGCTCGTCCTCTGAGGCTCCGAGTGCAGAGACCTCGATGGCAACTGCAGAAATGAAGCACTCCGTTGAGTTGTCGAGAAGCAGGAACATAGCCAGCGCCTTTTGTTTGGGAGTCAGCAGCTGCTGCACTTTTGCGATTGCCTTCACTGTGCACTGAATGCCACGACGGCATGGGCACGTTAAAACAACGAGCTGAGCAAGAGTCCCCGAAAGATCACGGCCGTCAGAAAGCAGCTTATATATTGCCCTGGAAAGAGCAGTGTTTTAGGAGTGTGCAGTAAAATCGTGTTTCTGGACAAGGGAGGCATAAGTGCGCTGCGCTCCTAAGCTATCTCCCTGCGAGACACACTGCCAAAGCTTTTCGTTATCCTGCAGTCTAGTGCAGACGCACACTACGGCTATCGGCTGCTGTCCGAAGCCAAGCGCCGGTCGCCGGCGTCTTTCGGCTGAAGCTGCGCTTCGGAGCGTACGGCTGCCGCTCCGCTGCTGTGTGCGCGAAGCAGCCGCTTCTCCTGCTCCGGGAGCCGGACAGAGCGGTAGCTTGTACGAGGGCGAAGAACGAAGCCGCAGAGCACCGGGCTTCTGCGCGCACCCTAAGGACTGCTAGAGGACCGTGGTGGACACTCGCCTGCGTCTTCAATTCCATTCTAGCATCCTTATGGAAGGTGTTCCAGGACAATTTTCCTGAGTTTTGAATTCGTCCTGATGCAGCCCCTCCTGGGAAACTCGTGCTCGTCCTCTGAGGCTCCGAGTGCAGAGACCTCGATGGCAACTGCAGAAATGAAGCACTCCGTTGAGTTGTCGAGAAGCAAGAACATAGCCAGCGCCTTGTGTTTGGGAGTCAGCAGCTGCTGCACTTTTGCGATTGCCTTCACTGTGCACTGAATGCCACGACGGCATGGGCACGTTAAAACAACGAGCTGAGCAAGAGTCCCCGAAAGATCACGGCCGTCAGAAAGCAGCTTATATATTGCCCTGGAAAGAGCAGTGTTTTAGGAGTGTGCAGTAAAATCGTGTTTCTGGACAAGGGAGGCATAAGTGCGCTGCGCTCCTAAGCTATCTCCCTGCGAGACACACTGCCAAAGCTTTTCGCTATCATGCAGTCTAGTGCAGACGCACACTACGGCTATCGGCTGCTGTCCGAAGCGAAGCGCCAGTCGCCGGCGTCTTTCGGCTGAAGCAGCGCTTCGGAGCGTACGGCTGTTGTGTGCGCGAAGCAGCCGCTTCTCCTGCTCCGGGAGCCGGACAGAGCGGTAGCTTGTACGAGGGCGAAGAACGAAGCCGCAGAGCACCGGACTTGTGTGCACAGCCTACGGGCTGCTAGAGGAAGGTGGCTGCACCTCCCTAACCTATCAATTCACAGCTGGCATGCTCTTTGGAGCTGGTCCAGGACAACTTTCATTGCTTATGGGTTCGTCCTGATACAGCCCCTCCTGGAAAACTCGTGCTCGTCCTCTGAGGCTCCGAGATGCAGAAACATCGATGGCAGCTGCAGAAATGAAGGGCTGCGTTGAGTTGTCGAGAAGCAGGAACATAGCCAGCGCCTAAGTGTCTGGGAGTCAGCAGCTGCTGGACTTTTGCGATTGCCTTCACTGTGCACTGATTGCCGAGACATGTGCACGCTAAAAAAACAAGGTGGGCAAGAGGAGGAAGAGAGTACGGGCATCAGAGAGCATCTGGCATCTTGTCCTGGAAACTGCAGTGTTTTTGGAGAGTACAGCAAATCCGTGTTTCTGGACAAGGGAGGCATAAGTGCGCTGCGCTCCTAAGCTATCTCCCTGCGAGACACACTGCCAAAGCTTTTCGCTATCATGCAGTCTAGTGCAGACGCACACTCCGGCTCTCCGGAGCTGTCCGAAGCCAAGCGCCGGTGGCCGGCGTCTTTCGGCTGAAGCTGCGCTTCGGAGCGTACGGCTGCCGCTCCGCTGTTGTGTGCGCGAAGCAGCCGCTTCTCCTGCTCCGGGAGCCGGACAGAGCGGTAGCTTGTACGAGGGCGAAGAACGAAGCCGCAGAGCACCGGGCTTCTGCGCGCACCCTAAGGACTGCTAGAGGACCGTGGTGGACACTCGCCTGCGTCTTCAATTCCATTCTAGCATCCTTATGGAAGGTGTTCCAGGACAATTTTCCTGAATTTTGAATTCGTCCTGATGCAGCCCCTCCTGGGAAACTCGTGCTCGTCCTCTGAGGCTCCGAGTGCAGAGACCTCGATGGCAACTGCAGAAATGAAGCACTCCGTTGAGTTGTCGAGAAGCAAGAACATAGCCAGCGCCTTGTGTTTGGGAGTCAGCAGCTGCTGCACTTTTGCGATTGCCTTCACTGTGCACTGAATGCCACGACGGCATGGGCACGTTAAAACAACGCGCTGAGCAAGAGTCCCCGAAAGATCACGGCCGTCAGAAAGCAGCTTATATATTGCCCTGGAAAGAGCAGTGTTTTTGGAGTGTGCAGTAAAATCGTGTTTCTGGACAAGGGAGGCATAAGTGCGCTGCGCTCCTAAGCTATCTCCCTGCGAGACACACTGCCAAAGCTTTTCGTTATCCTGCAGTCTAGTGCAGACGCACACTACGGCTCTGGGCTGCTGTCCGAAGCCAAGCGCCGGTCGCCGGCGTCTTTCGGCTGAAGCTGCGCTTCGGAGCGTACGGCTGCCGCTCCGCTGTTGTGTGCGCGAAGCAGCCGCTTCTCCTGCTCCGGGAGCCGGACAGAGCGGTAGCTTGTACGAGGGCGAAGAACGAAGCCGCAGAGCACCGGACTTGTGTGCACAGCCTAAGGACTGCTAGAGGACCGTGGTGGACACTCGCCTGCGTCTTCAATTCCATTCTAGCATCCTTATGGAAGGTGTTCCAGGACAATTTTCCTGAGTTTTGAATTCCTCCTGATGCAGCCCCTCCTGGGAAACTCGTGCTCGTCCTCTGAGGCTCCGAGTGCAGAGACCTCGATGGCAACTGCAGAAATGAAGCACTCCGTTGAGTTGTCGAGAAGCAGGAACATAGCCAGCGCCTTTTGTTTGGGAGTCAGCAGCTGCTGCACTTTTGCGATTGCCTTCACTGTGCACTGAATGCCACGACGGCATGGGCACGTTAAAACAACGAGCTGAGCAAGAGTCCCCGAAAGATCACGGCCGTCAGAAAGCAGCTTATATATTGCCCTGGAAAGAGCAGTGTTTTTGGAGTGTGCAGTAAAATCGTGTTTCTGGACAAGGGAGGCATAAGTGCGCTGCGCTCCTAAGCTATCTCCCTGCGAGACACACTGCCAAAGCTTTTCGCTATCATGCAGTCTAGTGCAGACGCACACTACGGCTATCGGCTGCTGTCCGAAGCGAAGCGCCAGTCGCCGGCGTCTTTCGGCTGAAGCAGCGCTTCGGAGCGTACGGCTGTTGTGTGCGCGAAGCAGCCGCTTCTCCTGCTCCGGGAGTCGGAGAGAGCGGTAGCTTGTACGAGGGCGAAGAACGAAGCTGCAGAGCACCGGACTTGTGTGCACAGCCTACGGGCTGCTAGAGGAAGGTGGCTGCACCTCCCTAACCTATCAATTCACAGCTGGCATGCTCTTTGGAGCTGGTCCAGGACAACTTTCATTGCTTATGGGTTCGTCCTGATACAGCCCCTCCTGGAAAACTCGTGCTCGTCCCCTGAGGCTCCGAGATGCAGAAACATCGATGGCAGCTGCAGAAATGAAGGGCTGCGTTGAGTTGTCGAGAAGCAGGAACATAGCCAGCGCCTAAGTGTCTGGGAGTCAGCAGCTGCTGGACTTTTGCGATTGCCTTCACTGTGCACTGATTGCCGAGACATGTGCACGCTAAAAAAACAAGGTGGTCAAGAGGAGGAAGAGAGTACGGGCATCAGAGAGCATCTGGCATCTTGTCCTGGAAACTGCAGTGTTTTTGGAGAGTACAGCAAATCCGTGTTTCTGGACAAGGGAGGCATAAGTGCGCTGCGCTCCTAAGCTATCTCCCTGCGAGACACACTGCCAAAGCTTTTCGCTATCATGCAGTCTAGTGCAGACGCACACTCCGGCTCTCCGGAGCTGTCCGAAGCCAAGCGCCGGTGGCCGGCGTCTTTCGGCTGAAGCTGCGCTTCGGAGCGTACGGCTGCCGCTCCGCTGTTGTGTGCGCGAAGCAGCCGCTTCTCCTGCTCCGGGAGCCGGACAGAGCGGTAGCTTGTACGAGGGCGAAGAACGAAGCCGCAGAGCACCGGGCTTCTGCGCGCACCCTAAGGACTGCTAGAGGACCGTGGTGGACACTCGCCTGCGTCTTCAATTCCATTCTAGCATCCTTATGGAAGGTGTTCCAGGACAATTTTCCTGAATTTTGAATTCCTCCTGATGCAGCCCCTCCTGGGAAACTCGTGCTCGTCCTCTGAGGCTCCGAGTGCAGAGACCTCGATGGCAACTGCAGAAATGAAGCACTCCGTTGAGTTGTCGAGAAGCAGGAACATAGCCAGCGCCTTGTGTTTGGGAGTCAGCAGCTGCTGCACTTTTGCGATTGCCTTCACTGTGCACTGAATGCCACGACGGCATGGGCACGTTAAAACAACGAGCTGAGCAAGAGTCCCCGAAAGATCACGGCCGTCAGAAAGCAGCTTATATATTGCCCTGGGAAGAGTACTGTTTTAGGAGTGTGCAGTAAAATCGTGTTTCTGGACAAGGGAGGCATAAGTGCGCTGCGCTCCTAAGCTATCTCCCTGCGAGACACACTGCCAAAGCTTTTCGCTATCATGCAGTCTAGTGCAGACGCACACTACGGCTATCGGCTGCTGTCCGAAGCGAAGCGCCGGTCGCCGGCGTCTTTCGGCTGAAGCAGCCCTTCGGAGCGTACGGCTGTTGTGTGCGCGAAGCAGCCGCTTCTCCTGCTCCGGGAGTCGGAGAGAGCGGTAGCTTGTACGAGGGCGAAGAACGAAGCCGCAGAGCACCGGACTTGTGTGCACAGCCTACGGGCTGCTAGAGGAAGGTGGCTGCACCTCCCTAACCTATCAATTCACAGCTGGCATGCTCTTTGGAGCTGGTCCAGGACAACTTTCATTGCTTATGGGTTCGTCCTGATACAGCCCCTCCTGGAAAACTCGTGCTCGTCCCCTGAGGCTCCGAGATGCAGAAACATCGATGGCAGCTGCAGAAATGAAGGGCTGCGTTGAGTTGTCGAGAAGCAGGAACATAGCCAGCGCCTAAGTGTCTGGGAGTCAGCAGCTGCTGGACTTTTGCGATTGCCTTCACTGTGCACTGATTGCCGAGACATGTGCACGCTAAAAAAACAAGGTGGTCAAGAGGAGGAAGAGAGTACGGGCATCAGAGAGCATCTGGCATCTTGTCCTGGAAACTGCAGTGTTTTTGGAGAGTACAGCAAATCCGTGTTTCTGGACAAGGGAGGCATAAGTGCGCTGCGCTCCTAAGCTATCTCCCTGCGAGACACACTGCCAAAGCTTTTCGCTATGATGCAGTCTAGTGCAGACGCACACTCCGGCTCTCCGGAGCTGTCCGAAGCCAAGCGCCGGTGGCCGGCGTCTTTCGGCTGAAGCAGCGCTTCGGAGCGTACGGCTGCCGCTCTGCTGTTGTGTGCGCGAAGCAGCCGCTTCTCCTGCTCCGGGAGCCGGACAGAGCGGTAGCTTGTACGAGGGCGAAGAACGAAGCCGCAGAGCACCGGGCTTCTGCGCGCACCCTAAGGACTGCTAGAGGACCGTGGTGGACACTCGCCTGCGTCTTCAATTCCATTCTAGCATCCTTATGGAAGGTGTTCCAGGACAATTTTCCTGAATTTTGAATTCGTCCTGATGCAGCCCCTCCTGGGAAACTCGTGCTCGTCCTCTGAGGCTCCGAGTGCAGAGACCTCGATGGCAACTGCAGAAATGAAGCACTCCGTTGAGTTGTCGAGAAGCAAGAACATAGCCAGCGCCTTGTGTTTGGGAGTCAGCAGCTGCTGCACTTTTGCGATTGCCTTCACTGTGCACTGAATGCCACGACGGCATGGGCACGTTAAAACAACGCGCTGAGCAAGAGTCCCCGAAAGATCACGGCCGTCAGAAAGCAGCTTATATATTGCCCTGGAAAGAGCAGTGTTTTTGGAGTGTGCAGTAAAATCGTGTTTCTGGACAAGGGAGGCATAAGTGCGCTGCGCTCCTAAGCTATCTCCCTGCGAGACACACTGCCAAAGCTTTTCGCTATCATGCAGTCTAGTGCAGACGCACACTACGGCTATCGGCTGCTGTCCGAAGCGAAGCGCCAGTCGCCGGCGTCTTTCGGCTGAAGCAGCGCTTCGGAGCGTACGGCTGTTGTGTGCGCGAAGCAGCCGCTTCTCCTGCTCCGGGAGTCGGAGAGAGCGGTAGCTTGTACGAGGGCGAAGAACGAAGCTGCAGAGCACCGGACTTGTGTGCACAGCCTACGGGCTGCTAGAGGAAGGTGGCTGCACCTCCCTAACCTATCAATTCACAGCTGGCATGCTCTTTGGAGCTGGTCCAGGACAACTTTCATTGCTTATGGGTTCGTCCTGATACAGCCCCTCCTGGAAAACTCGTGCTCGTCCTCTGAGGCTCCGAGATGCAGAAACATCGATGGCAGCTGCAGAAATGAAGGGCTGCGTTGAATTGTCGAGAAGCAAGAACATAGCCAGCGCCTAAGTGTCTGGGAGTCAGCAGCTGCTGCACTTTTGCGATTGCTTTCACTGTGCACTGAATGCCACGACGGCATGGGCACGTTAAAACAACGAGCTGAGCAAGAGTCCCCGAAAGATCACGGCCGTCAGAAAGCAGCTTATATATTGCCCTGGAAAGAGCAGTGTTTTAGGAGTGTGCAGTAAAATCGTGTTTCTGGACAAGGGAGGCATAAGTGCGCTGCGCTCCTAAGCTATCTCCCTGCGAGACACACTGCCAAAGCTTTTCGCTATCATGCAGTCTAGTGCAGACGCACACTACGGCTATCGGCTGCTGTCCGAAGCGAAGCGCCGGTCGCCGGCGTCTTTCGGCTGAAGCAGCGCTTCGGAGCGTACGGCTGTTGTGTGCGCGAAGCAGCCGCTTCTCCTGCTCCGGGAGCCGGACAGAGCGGTAGCTTGTACGAGGGCGAAGAACGAAGCCGCAGAGCACCGGACTTGTGTGCACAGCCTACGGGCTGCTAGAGGAAGGTGGCTGCACCTCCCTAACCTATCAATTCACAGCTGGCATGCTCTTTGGAGCTGGTCCAGGACAACTTTCATTGCTTATGGGTTCGTCCTGATACAGCCCCTCCTGGAAAACTCGTGCTCGTCCTCTGAGGCTCCGAGATGCAGAAACATCGATGGCAGCTGCAGAAATGAAGGGCTGCGTTGAGTTGTCGAGAAGCAAGAACATAGCCAGCGCCTAAGTGTCTGGGAGTCAGCAGCTGCTGCACTTTTGCGATTGCCTTCACTGTGCACTGATTGCCGAGACATGTGCACGCTAAAAAAACAAGGTGGGCAAGAGGAGGAAGAGAGTACGGGCATCAGAGAGCATCTGGCATCTTGTCCTGGAAACTGCAGTGTTTTTGGAGAGTACAGCAAATCCGTGTTTCTGGACAAGGGAGGCATAAGTGCGCTGCGCTCCTAAGCTATCTCCCTGCGAGACACACTGCCAAAGCTTTTCGCTATCATGCAGTCTAGTGCAGACGCACACTCCGGCTCTCCGGAGCTGTCCGAAGCCAAGCGCCGGTGGCCGGCGTCTTTCGGCTGAAGCTGCGCTTCGGAGCGTACGGCTGCCGCTCCGCTGTTGTGTGCGCGAAGCAGCCGCTTCTCCTGCTCCGGGAGCCGGACAGAGCGGTAGCTTGTACGAGGGCGAAGAACGAAGCCGCAGAGCACCGGGCTTCTGCGCGCACCCTAAGGACTGCTAGAGGACCGTGGTGGACACTCGCCTGCGTCTTCAATTCCATTCTAGCATCCTTATGGAAGGTGTTCCAGGACAATTTTCCTGAATTTTGAATTCGTCCTGATGCAGCCCCTCCTGGGAAACTCCTGCTCGTCCTCTGAGGCTCCGAGTGCAGAGACCTCGATGGCAACTGCAGAAATGAAGCACTCCGTTGAGTTGTCGAGAAGCAGGAACATAGCCAGCGCCTTGTGTTTGGGAGTCAGCAGCTGCTGCACTTTTGCGATTGCCTTCACTGTGCACTGAATGCCACGACGGCATGGGCACGTTAAAACAACGCGCTGAGCAAGAGTCCCCGAAAGATCACGGCCGTCAGAAAGCAGCTTATATATTGCCCTGGAAAGAGCAGTGTTTTTGGAGTGTGCAGTAAAATCGTGTTTCTGGACAAGGGAGGCGTAAGTGCGCTGCGCTCCTAAGCTATCTCCCTGCGAGACACACTGCCAAAGCTTTTCGTTATCCTGCAGTCTAGTGCAGACGCACACTACGGCTCTCCGGAGCTGTCCGAAGCCAAGCGCCGGTCGCCGGCGTCTTTCGGCTGAAGCTGCGCTTCGGAGCGTACGGCTGCCGCTCCGCTGTTGTGTGCGCGAAGCAGCCGCTTCTCCTGCTCCGGGAGCCGGACAGAGCGGTAGCTTGTACGAGGGCGAAGAACGAAGCCGCAGAGCACCGGCCTTCTGCGCGCACCCTAAGGACTGCTAGAGGACCGTGGTGGACACTCGCCTGCGTCTTCAATTCCATTCTAGCATCCTTATGGAAGGTGTTCCAGGACAATTTTCCTGAGTTTTGAATTCCTCCTGATGCAGCCCCTCCTGGGAAACTCGTGCTCGTCCTCTGAGGCTCCGAGTGCAGAGACCTCGATGGCAACTGCAGAAATGAAGCACTCCGTTGAGTTGTCGAGAAGCAGGAACATAGCCAGCGCCTTTTGTTTGGGAGTCAGCAGCTGCTGCACTTTTGCGATTGCCTTCACTGTGCACTGAATGCCACGACGGCATGGGCACGTTAAAACAACGAGCTGAGCAAGAGTCCCCGAAAGATCACGGCCGTCAGAAAGCAGCTTATATATTGCCCTGGAAAGAGCAGTGTTTTAGGAGTGTGCAGTAAAATCGTGTTTCTGGACAAGGGAGGCATAAGTGCGCTGCGCTCCTAAGCTATCTCCCTGCGAGACACACTGCCAAAGCTTTTCGTTATCCTGCAGTCTAGTGCAGACGCACACTACGGCTCTGGGCTGCTGTCCGAAGCCAAGCGCCGGTCGCCGGCGTCTTTCGGCTGAAGCTGCGCTTCCGAGCGTACGGCTGCCGCTCCGCTGCTGTGTGCGCGAAGCAGCCGCTTCTCCTGCTCCGGGAGCCGGACAGAGCGGTAGCTTGTACGAGGGCGAAGAACGAAGCCGCAGAGCACCGGGCTTCTGCGCGCACCCTAAGGACTGCTAGAGGACCGTGGTGGACACTCGCCTGCGTCTTCAATTCCATTCTAGCATCCTTATGGAAGGTGTTCCAGGACAATTTTCCTGAGTTTTGAATTCGTCCTGATGCAGCCCCTCCTGGGAAACTCCTGCTCGTCCTCTGAGGCTCCGAGATGCAGAAACATCGATGGCAGCTGCAGAAATGAAGGGCTGCGTTGAATTGTCGAGAAGCAAGAACATAGCCAGCGCCTAAGTGTCTGGGAGTCAGCAGCTGCTGCACTTTTGCGATTGCCTTCACTGTGCACTGAATGCCACGACGGCATGGGCACGTTAAAACAACGCGCTGAGCAAGAGTCCCCGAAAGATCACAGCCGTCAGAAAGCAGCTTATATATTGCCCTGGAAAGAGCAGTGTTTTTGGAGTGTGCAGTAAAATCGTGTTTCTGGACAAGGGAGGCGTAAGTGCGCTGCGCTCCTAAGCTATCTCCCTGCGAGACACACTGCCAAAGCTTTTCGTTATCCTGCAGTCTAGTGCAGACGCACACTACGGCTCTGGGCTGCTGTCCGAAGCCAAGCGCCGGTCGCCGGCGTCTTTCGGCTGAAGCTGCGCTTCGGAGCGTACGGCTGCCGCTCCGCTGTTGTGTGCGCGAAGCAGCCGCTTCTCCTGCTCCGGGAGCCGGACAGAGCGGTAGCTTGTACGAGGGCGAAGAACGAAGCCGCAGAGCACCGGCCTTCTGCGCGCACCCTAAGGACTGCTAGAGGACCGTGGTGGACACTCGCCTGCGTCTTCAATTCCATTCTAGCATCCTTATGGAAGGTGTTCCAGGACAATTTTCCTGAGTTTTGAATTCCTCCTGATGCAGCCCCTCCTGGGAAACTCGTGCTCGTCCTCTGAGGCTCCGAGTGCAGAGACCTCGATGGCAACTGCAGAAATGAAGCACTCCGTTGAGTTGTCGAGAAGCAGGAACATAGCCAGCGCCTTTTGTTTGGGAGTCAGCAGCTGCTGCACTTTTGCGATTGCCTTCACTGTGCACTGAATGCCACGACGGCATGGGCACGTTAAAACAACGAGCTGAGCAAGAGTCCCCGAAAGATCACGGCCGTCAGAAAGCAGCTTATATATTGCCCTGGAAAGAGCAGTGTTTTAGGAGTGTGCAGTAAAATCGTGTTTCTGGACAAGGGAGGCATAAGTGCGCTGCGCTCCTAAGCTATCTCCCTGCGAGACACACTGCCAAAGCTTTTCGTTATCCTGCAGTCTAGTGCAGACGCACACTACGGCTATCGGCTGCTGTCCGAAGCCAAGCGCCGGTCGCCGGCGTCTTTCGGCTGAAGCTGCGCTTCGGAGCGTACGGCTGCCGCTCCGCTGCTGTGTGCGCGAAGCAGCCGCTTCTCCTGCTCCGGGAGCCGGACAGAGCGGTAGCTTGTACGAGGGCGAAGAACGAAGCCGCAGAGCACCGGCCTTCTGCGCGCACCCTAAGGACTGCTAGAGGACCGTGGTGGACACTCGCCTGCGTCTTCAATTCCATTCTAGCATCCTTATGGAAGGTGTTCCAGGACAATTTTCCTGAGTTTTGAATTCGTCCTGATGCAGCCCCTCCTGGGAAACTCGTGCTCGTCCTCTGAGGCTCCGAGTGCAGAGACCTCGATGGCAACTGCAGAAATGAAGCACTCCGTTGAGTTGTCGAGAAGCAAGAACATAGCCAGCGCCTTGTGTTTGGGAGTCAGCAGCTGCTGCACTTTTGCGATTGCCTTCACTGTGCACTGAATGCCACGACGGCATGGGCACGTTAAAACAACGAGCTGAGCAAGAGTCCCCGAAAGATCACGGCCGTCAGAAAGCAGCTTATATATTGCCCTGGAAAGAGCAGTGTTTTAGGAGTGTGCAGTAAAATCGTGTTTCTGGACAAGGGAGGCATAAGTGCGCTGCGCTCCTAAGCTATCTCCCTGCGAGACACACTGCCAAAGCTTTTCGCTATCATGCAGTCTAGTGCAGACGCACACTACGGCTATCGGCTGCTGTCCGAAGCGAAGCGCCAGTCGCCGGCGTCTTTCGGCTGAAGCAGCGCTTCGGAGCGTACGGCTGTTGTGTGCGCGAAGCAGCCGCTTCTCCTGCTCCGGGAGCCGGACAGAGCGGTAGCTTGTACGAGGGCGAAGAACGAAGCCGCAGAGCACCGGACTTGTGTGCACAGCCTACGGGCTGCTAGAGGAAGGTGGCTGCACCTCCCTAACCTATCAATTCACAGCTGGCATGCTCTTTGGAGCTGGTCCAGGACAACTTTCATTGCTTATGGGTTCGTCCTGATACAGCCCCTCCTGGAAAACTCGTGCTCGTCCTCTGAGGCTCCGAGATGCAGAAACATCGATGGCAGCTGCAGAAATGAAGGGCTGCGTTGAGTTGTCGAGAAGCAGGAACATAGCCAGCGCCTAAGTGTCTGGGAGTCAGCAGCTGCTGGACTTTTGCGATTGCCTTCACTGTGCACTGATTGCCGAGACATGTGCACGCTAAAAAAACAAGGTGGGCAAGAGGAGGAAGAGAGTACGGGCATCAGAGAGCATCTGGCATCTTGTCCTGGAAACTGCAGTGTTTTTGGAGAGTACAGCAAATCCGTGTTTCTGGACAAGGGAGGCATAAGTGCGCTGCGCTCCTAAGCTATCTCCCTGCGAGACACACTGCCAAAGCTTTTCGCTATCATGCAGTCTAGTGCAGACGCACACTCCGGCTCTCCGGAGCTGTCCGAAGCCAAGCGCCGGTGGCCGGCGTCTTTCGGCTGAAGCTGCGCTTCGGAGCGTACGGCTGCCGCTCCGCTGTTGTGTGCGCGAAGCAGCTGCTTCTCCTGCTCCGGGAGCCGGACAGAGCGGTAGCTTGTACGAGGGCGAAGAACGAAGCCGCAGAGCACCGGCCTTCTGCGCGCACCCTAAGGACTGCTAGAGGACCGTGGTGGACACTCGCCTGCGTCTTCAATTCCATTCTAGCATCCTTATGGAAGGTGTTCCAGGACAATTTTCCTGAATTTTGAATTCGTCCTGATGCAGCCCCTCCTGGGAAACTCGTGCTCGTCCTCTGAGGCTCCGAGTGCAGAGACCTCGATGGCAACTGCAGAAATGAAGCACTCCGTTGAGTTGTCGAGAAGCAAGAACATAGCCAGCGCCTTGTGTTTGGGAGTCAGCAGCTGCTGCACTTTTGCGATTGCCTTCACTGTGCACTGAATGCCACGACGGCATGGGCACGTTAAAACAACGCGCTGAGCAAGAGTCCCCGAAAGATCACGGCCGTCAGAAAGCAGCTTATATATTGCCCTGGAAAGAGCAGTGTTTTTGGAGTGTGCAGTAAAATCGTGTTTCTGGACAAGGGAGGCATAAGTGCGCTGCGCTCCTAAGCTATCTCCCTGCGAGACACACTGCCAAAGCTTTTCGTTATCCTGCAGTCTAGTGCAGACGCACACTACGGCTCTGGGCTGCTGTCCGAAGCCAAGCGCCGGTCGCCGGCGTCTTTCGGCTGAAGCTGCGCTTCGGAGCGTACGGCTGCCGCTCCGCTGTTGTGTGCGCGAAGCAGCCGCTTCTCCTGCTCCGGGAGCCGGACAGAGCGGTAGCTTGTACGAGGGCGAAGAACGAAGCCGCAGAGCACCGGACTTGTGTGCACAGCCTAAGGACTGCTAGAGGACCGTGGTGGACACTCGCCTGCGTCTTCAATTCCATTCTAGCATCCTTATGGAAGGTGTTCCAGGACAATTTTCCTGAGTTTTGAATTCCTCCTGATGCAGCCCCTCCTGGGAAACTCGTGCTCGTCCTCTGAGGCTCCGAGTGCAGAGACCTCGATGGCAACTGCAGAAATGAAGCACTCCGTTGAGTTGTCGAGAAGCAGGAACATAGCCAGCGCCTTTTGTTTGGGAGTCAGCAGCTGCTGCACTTTTGCGATTGCCTTCACTGTGCACTGAATGCCACGACGGCATGGGCACGTTAAAACAACGAGCTGAGCAAGAGTCCCCGAAAGATCACGGCCGTCAGAAAGCAGCTTATATATTGCCCTGGAAAGAGCAGTGTTTTTGGAGTGTGCAGTAAAATCGTGTTTCTGGACAAGGGAGGCATAAGTGCGCTGCGCTCCTAAGCTATCTCCCTGCGAGACACACTGCCAAAGCTTTTCGCTATCATGCAGTCTAGTGCAGACGCACACTACGGCTATCGGCTGCTGTCCGAAGCGAAGCGCCAGTCGCCGGCGTCTTTCGGCTGAAGCAGCGCTTCGGAGCGTACGGCTGTTGTGTGCGCGAAGCAGCCGCTTCTCCTGCTCCGGGAGTCGGAGAGAGCGGTAGCTTGTACGAGGGCGAAGAACGAAGCTGCAGAGCACCGGACTTGTGTGCACAGCCTACGGGCTGCTAGAGGAAGGTGGCTGCACCTCCCTAACCTATCAATTCACAGCTGGCATGCTCTTTGGAGCTGGTCCAGGACAACTTTCATTGCTTATGGGTTCGTCCTGATACAGCCCCTCCTGGAAAACTCGTGCTCGTCCCCTGAGGCTCCGAGATGCAGAAACATCGATGGCAGCTGCAGAAATGAAGGGCTGCGTTGAGTTGTCGAGAAGCAGGAACATAGCCAGCGCCTAAGTGTCTGGGAGTCAGCAGCTGCTGGACTTTTGCGATTGCCTTCACTGTGCACTGATTGCCGAGACATGTGCACGCTAAAAAAACAAGGTGGTCAAGAGGAGGAAGAGAGTACGGGCATCAGAGAGCATCTGGCATCTTGTCCTGGAAACTGCAGTGTTTTTGGAGAGTACAGCAAATCCGTGTTTCTGGACAAGGGAGGCATAAGTGCGCTGCGCTCCTAAGCTATCTCCCTGCGAGACACACTGCCAAAGCTTTTCGCTATCATGCAGTCTAGTGCAGACGCACACTCCGGCTCTCCGGAGCTGTCCGAAGCCAAGCGCCGGTGGCCGGCGTCTTTCGGCTGAAGCTGCGCTTCGGAGCGTACGGCTGCCGCTCCGCTGTTGTGTGCGCGAAGCAGCCGCTTCTCCTGCTCCGGGAGCCGGACAGAGCGGTAGCTTGTACGAGGGCGAAGAACGAAGCCGCAGAGCACCGGGCTTCTGCGCGCACCCTAAGGACTGCTAGAGGACCGTGGTGGACACTCGCCTGCGTCTTCAATTCCATTCTAGCATCCTTATGGAAGGTGTTCCAGGACAATTTTCCTGAATTTTGAATTCGTCCTGATGCAGCCCCTCCTGGGAAACTCGTGCTCGTCCTCTGAGGCTCCGAGTGCAGAGACCTCGATGGCAACTGCAGAAATGAAGCACTCCGTTGAGTTGTCGAGAAGCAGGAACATAGCCAGCGCCTTGTGTTTGGGAGTCAGCAGCTGCTGCACTTTTGCGATTGCCTTCACTGTGCACTGAATGCCACGACGGCATGGGCACGTTAAAACAACGAGCTGAGCAAGAGTCCCCGAAAGATCACGGCCGTCAGAAAGCAGCTTATATATTGCCCTGGGAAGAGTACTGTTTTAGGAGTGTGCAGTAAAATCGTGTTTCTGGACAAGGGAGGCATAAGTGCGCTGCGCTCCTAAGCTATCTCCCTGCGAGACACACTGCCAAAGCTTTTCGCTATCATGCAGTCTAGTGCAGACGCACACTACGGCTATCAGCTGCTGTCCGAAGCGAAGCGCCGGTCGCCGGCGTCTTTCGGCTGAAGCAGCCCTTCGGAGCGTACGGCTGTTGTGTGCGCGAAGCAGCCGCTTCTCCTGCTCCGGGAGTCGGAGAGAGCGGTAGCTTGTACGAGGGCGAAGAACGAAGCCGCAGAGCACCGGACTTGTGTGCACAGCCTACGGGCTGCTAGAGGAAGGTGGCTGCACCTCCCTAACCTATCAATTCACAGCTGGCATGCTCTTTGGAGCTGGTCCAGGACAACTTTCATTGCTTATGGGTTCGTCCTGATACAGCCCCTCCTGGAAAACTCGTGCTCGTCCCCTGAGGCTCCGAGATGCAGAAACATCGATGGCAGCTGCAGAAATGAAGGGCTGCGTTGAGTTGTCGAGAAGCAGGAACATAGCCAGCGCCTAAGTGTCTGGGAGTCAGCAGCTGCTGGACTTTTGCGATTGCCTTCACTGTGCACTGATTGCCGAGACATGTGCACGCTAAAAAAACAAGGTGGTCAAGAGGAGGAAGAGAGTACGGGCATCAGAGAGCATCTGGCATCTTGTCCTGGAAACTGCAGTGTTTTTGGAGAGTACAGCAAATCCGTGTTTCTGGACAAGGGAGGCATAAGTGCGCTGCGCTCCTAAGCTATCTCCCTGCGAGACACACTGCCAAAGCTTTTCGCTATGATGCAGTCTAGTGCAGACGCACACTCCGGCTCTCCGGAGCTGTCCGAAGCCAAGCGCCGGTGGCCGGCGTCTTTCGGCTGAAGCAGCGCTTCCGAGCGTACGGCTGCCGCTCCGCTGTTGTGTGCGCGAAGCAGCCGCTTCTCCTGCTCCGGGAGCCGGACAGAGCGGTAGCTTGTACGAGGGCGAAGAACGAAGCCGCAGAGCACCGGGCTTCTGCGCGCACCCTAAGGACTGCTAGAGGACCGTGGTGGACACTCGCCTGCGTCTTCAATTCCATTCTAGCATCCTTATGGAAGGTGTTCCAGGACAATTTTCCTGAATTTTGAATTCGTCCTGATGCAGCCCCTCCTGGGAAACTCGTGCTCGTCCTCTGAGGCTCCGAGTGCAGAGACCTCGATGGCAACTGCAGAAATGAAGCACTCCGTTGAGTTGTCGAGAAGCAAGAACATAGCCAGCGCCTTGTGTTTGGGAGTCAGCAGCTGCTGCACTTTTGCGATTGCCTTCACTGTGCACTGAATGCCACGACGGCATGGGCACGTTAAAACAACGCGCTGAGCAAGAGTCCCCGAAAGATCACGGCCGTCAGAAAGCAGCTTATATATTGCCCTGGAAAGAGCAGTGTTTTTGGAGTGTGCAGTAAAATCGTGTTTCTGGACAAGGGAGGCATAAGTGCGCTGCGCTCCTAAGCTATCTCCCTGCGAGACACACTGCCAAAGCTTTTCGCTATCATGCAGTCTAGTGCAGACGCACACTACGGCTATCGGCTGCTGTCCGAAGCGAAGCGCCAGTCGCCGGCGTCTTTCGGCTGAAGCAGCGCTTCGGAGCGTACGGCTGTTGTGTGCGCGAAGCAGCCGCTTCTCCTGCTCCGGGAGTCGGAGAGAGCGGTAGCTTGTACGAGGGCGAAGAACGAAGCTGCAGAGCACCGGACTTGTGTGCACAGCCTACGGGCTGCTAGAGGAAGGTGGCTGCACCTCCCTAACCTATCAATTCACAGCTGGCATGCTCTTTGGAGCTGGTCCAGGACAACTTTCATTGCTTATGGGTTCGTCCTGATACAGCCCCTCCTGGAAAACTCGTGCTCGTCCTCTGAGGCTCCGAGATGCAGAAACATCGATGGCAGCTGCAGAAATGAAGGGCTGCGTTGAATTGTCGAGAAGCAAGAACATAGCCAGCGCCTAAGTGTCTGGGAGTCAGCAGCTGCTGCACTTTTGCGATAGCTTTCACTGTGCACTGAATGCCACGACGGCATGGGCACGTTAAAACAACGAGCTGAGCAAGAGTCCCCGAAAGATCACGGCCGTCAGAAAGCAGCTTATATATTGCCCTGGAAAGAGCAGTGTTTTAGGAGTGTGCAGTAAAATCGTGTTTCTGGACAAGGGAGGCATAAGTGCGCTGCGCTCCTAAGCTATCTCCCTGCGAGACACACTGCCAAAGCTTTTCGCTATCATGCAGTCTAGTGCAGACGCACACTACGGCTATCGGCTGCTGTCCGAAGCGAAGCGCCAGTCGCCGGCGTCTTTCGGCTGAAGCAGCGCTTCGGAGCGTACGGCTGTTGTGTGCGCGAAGCAGCCGCTTCTCCTGCTCCGGGAGCCGGACAGAGCGGTAGCTTGTACGAGGGCGAAGAACGAAGCCGCAGAGCACCGGACTTGTGTGCACAGCCTACGGGCTGCTAGAGGAAGGTGGCTGCACCTCCCTAACCTATCAATTCACAGCTGGCATGCTCTTTGGAGCTGGTCCAGGACAACTTTCATTGCTTATGGGTTCGTCCTGATACAGCCCCTCCTGGAAAACTCGTGCTCGTCCTCTGAGGCTCCGAGATGCAGAAACATCGATGGCAGCTGCAGAAATGAAGGGCTGCGTTGAGTTGTCGAGAAGCAAGAACATAGCCAGCGCCTAAGTGTCTGGGAGTCAGCAGCTGCTGCACTTTTGCGATTGCCTTCACTGTGCACTGATTGCCGAGACATGTGCACGCTAAAAAAACAAGGTGGGCAAGAGGAGGAAGAGAGTACGGGCATCAGAGAGCATCTGGCATCTTGTCCTGGAAACTGCAGTGTTTTTGGAGAGTACAGCAAATCCGTGTTTCTGGACAAGGGAGGCATAAGTGCGCTGCGCTCCTAAGCTATCTCCCTGCGAGACACACTGCCAAAGCTTTTCGCTATCATGCAGTCTAGTGCAGACGCACACTCCGGCTCTCCGGAGCTGTCCGAAGCCAAGCGCCGGTGGCCGGCGTCTTTCGGCTGAAGCTGCGCTTCGGAGCGTACGGCTGCCGCTCCGCTGTTGTGTGCGCGAAGCAGCCGCTTCTCCTGCTCCGGGAGCCGGACAGAGCGGTAGCTTGTACGAGGGCGAAGAACGAAGCCGCAGAGCACCGGGCTTCTGCGCGCACCCTAAGGACTGCTAGAGGACCGTGGTGGACACTCGCCTGCGTCTTCAATTCCATTCTAGCATCCTTATGGAAGGTGTTCCAGGACAATTTTCCTGAATTTTGAATTCGTCCTGATGCAGCCCCTCCTGGGAAACTCCTGCTCGTCCTCTGAGGCTCCGAGTGCAGAGACCTCGATGGCAACTGCAGAAATGAAGCACTCCGTTGAGTTGTCGAGAAGCAGGAACATAGCCAGCGCCTTGTGTTTGGGAGTCAGCAGCTGCTGCACTTTTGCGATTGCCTTCACTGTGCACTGAATGCCACGACGGCATGGGCACGTTAAAACAACGCGCTGAGCAAGAGTCCCCGAAAGATCACGGCCGTCAGAAAGCAGCTTATATATTGCCCTGGAAAGAGCAGTGTTTTTGGAGTGTGCAGTAAAATCGTGTTTCTGGACAAGGGAGGCGTAAGTGCGCTGCGCTCCTAAGCTATCTCCCTGCGAGACACACTGCCAAAGCTTTTCGTTATCCTGCAGTCTAGTGCAGACGCACACTACGGCTCTCCGGAGCTGTCCGAAGCCAAGCGCCGGTCGCCGGCGTCTTTCGGCTGAAGCTGCGCTTCGGAGCGTACGGCTGCCGCTCCGCTGTTGTGTGCGCGAAGCAGCCGCTTCTCCTGCTCCGGGAGCCGGACAGAGCGGTAGCTTGTACGAGGGCGAAGAACGAAGCCGCAGAGCACCGGCCTTCTGCGCGCACCCTAAGGACTGCTAGAGGACCGTGGTGGACACTCGCCTGCGTCTTCAATTCCATTCTAGCATCCTTATGGAAGGTGTTCCAGGACAATTTTCCTGAGTTTTGAATTCCTCCTGATGCAGCCCCTCCTGGGAAACTCGTGCTCGTCCTCTGAGGCTCCGAGTGCAGAGACCTCGATGGCAACTGCAGAAATGAAGCACTCCGTTGAGTTGTCGAGAAGCAGGAACATAGCCAGCGCCTTTTGTTTGGGAGTCAGCAGCTGCTGCACTTTTGCGATTGCCTTCACTGTGCACTGAATGCCACGACGGCATGGGCACGTTAAAACAACGAGCTGAGCAAGAGTCCCCGAAAGATCACGGCCGTCAGAAAGCAGCTTATATATTGCCCTGGAAAGAGCAGTGTTTTAGGAGTGTGCAGTAAAATCGTGTTTCTGGACAAGGGAGGCATAAGTGCGCTGCGCTCCTAAGCTATCTCCCTGCGAGACACACTGCCAAAGCTTTTCGTTATCCTGCAGTCTAGTGCAGACGCACACTACGGCTCTGGGCTGCTGTCCGAAGCCAAGCGCCGGTCGCCGGCGTCTTTCGGCTGAAGCTGCGCTTCCGAGCGTACGGCTGCCGCTCCGCTGCTGTGTGCGCGAAGCAGCCGCTTCTCCTGCTCCGGGAGCCGGACAGAGCGGTAGCTTGTACGAGGGCGAAGAACGAAGCCGCAGAGCACCGGGCTTCTGCGCGCACCCTAAGGACTGCTAGAGGACCGTGGTGGACACTCGCCTGCGTCTTCAATTCCATTCTAGCATCCTTATGGAAGGTGTTCCAGGACAATTTTCCTGAGTTTTGAATTCGTCCTGATGCAGCCCCTCCTGGGAAACTCCTGCTCGTCCTCTGAGGCTCCGAGTGCAGAGACCTCGATGGCAACTGCAGAAATGAAGCACTCCGTTGAGTTGTCGAGAAGCAAGAACATAGCCAGCGCCTTGTGTTTGGGAGTCAGCAGCTGCTGCACTTTTGCGATTGCCTTCACTGTGCACTGAATGCCACGACGGCATGGGCACGTTAAAACAACGAGCTGAGCAAGAGTCCCCGAAAGATCACGGCCGTCAGAAAGCAGCTTATATATTGCCCTGGAAAGAGCAGTGTTTTAGGAGTGTGCAGTAAAATCGTGTTTCTGGACAAGGGAGGCATAAGTGCGCTGCGCTCCTAAGCTATCTCCCTGCGAGACACACTGCCAAAGCTTTTCGCTATCATGCAGTCTAGTGCAGACGCACACTACGGCTATCGGCTGCTGTCCGAAGCGAAGCGCCAGTCGCCGGCGTCTTTCGGCTGAAGCAGCGCTTCGGAGCGTACGGCTGTTGTGTGCGCGAAGCAGCCGCTTCTCCTGCTCCGGGAGCCGGACAGAGCGGTAGCTTGTACGAGGGCGAAGAACGAAGCTGCAGAGCACCGGACTTGTGTGCACAGCCTACGGGCTGCTAGAGGAAGGTGGCTGCACCTCCCTAACCTATCAATTCACAGCTGGCATGCTCTTTGGAGCTGGTCCAGGACAACTTTCATTGCTTATGGGTTCGTCCTGATACAGCCCCTCCTGGAAAACTCGTGCTCGTCCTCTGAGGCTCCGAGATGCAGAAACATCGATGGCAGCTGCAGAAATGAAGGGCTGCGTTGAGTTGTCGAGAAGCAGGAACATAGCCAGCGCCTAAGTGTCTGGGAGTCAGCAGCTGCTGCACTTTTGCGATTGCCTTCACTGTGCACTGATTGCCGAGACATGTGCACGCTAAAAAAACAAGGTGGGCAAGAGGAGGAAGAGAGTACGGGCATCAGAGAGCATCTGGCATCTTGTCCTGGAAACTGCAGTGTTTTTGGAGAGTACAGCAAATCCGTGTTTCTGGACAAGGGAGGCATAAGTGCGCTGCGCTCCTAAGCTATCTCCCTGCGAGACACACTGCCAAAGCTTTTCGCTATCATGCAGTCTAGTGCAGACGCACACTCCGGCTCTCCGGAGCTGTCCGAAGCCAAGCGCCGGTGGCCGGCGTCTTTCGGCTGAAGCTGCGCTTCGGAGCGTACGGCTGCCGCTCCGCTGTTGTGTGCGCGAAGCAGCCGCTTCTCCTGCTCCGGGAGCCGGACAGAGCGGTAGCTTGTACGAGGGCGAAGAACGAAGCCGCAGAGCACCGGGCTTCTGCGCGCACCCTAAGGACTGCTAGAGGACCGTGGTGGACACTCGCCTGCGTCTTCAATTCCATTCTAGCATCCTTATGGAAGGTGTTCCAGGACAATTTTCCTGAATTTTGAATTCGTCCTGATGCAGCCCCTCCTGGGAAACTCGTGCTCGTCCTCTGAGGCTCCGAGTGCAGAGACCTCGATGGCAACTGCAGAAATGAAGCACTCCGTTGAGTTGTCGAGAAGCAAGAACATAGCCAGCGCCTTGTGTTTGGGAGTCAGCAGCTGCTGCACTTTTGCGATTGCCTTCACTGTGCACTGAATGCCACGACGGCATGGGCACGTTAAAACAACGCGCTGAGCAAGAGTCCCCGAAAGATCACGGCCGTCAGAAAGCAGCTTATATATTGCCCTGGAAAGAGCAGTGTTTTTGGAGTGTGCAGTAAAATCGTGTTTCTGGACAAGGGAGGCATAAGTGCGCTGCGCTCCTAAGCTATCTCCCTGCGAGACACACTGCCAAAGCTTTTCGTTATCCTGCAGTCTAGTGCAGACGCACACTACGGCTATCGGCTGCTGTCCGAAGCGAAGCGCCAGTCGCCGGCGTCTTTCGGCTGAAGCAGCGCTTCGGAGCGTACGGCTGTTGTGTGCGCGAAGCAGCCGCTTCTCCTGCTCCGGGAGTCGGAGAGAGCGGTAGCTTGTACGAGGGCGAAGAACGAAGCCGCAGAGCACCGGACTTGTGTGCACAGCCTAAGGACTGCTAGAGGACCGTGGTGGACACTCGCCTGCGTCTTCAATTCCATTCTAGCATCCTTATGGAAGGTGTTCCAGGACAATTTTCCTGAGTTTTGAATTCGTCCTGATGCAGCCCCTCCTGGGAAACTCGTGCTCGTCCTCTGAGGCTCCGAGTGCAGAGACCTCGATGGCAACTGCAGAAATGAAGCACTCCGTTGAGTTGTCGAGAAGCAGGAACATAGCCAGCGCCTTTTGTTTGGGAGTCAGCAGCTGCTGCACTTTTGCGATTGCCTTCACTGTGCACTGAATGCCACGACGGCATGGGCACGTTAAAACAACGAGCTGAGCAAGAGTCCCCGAAAGATCACGGCCGTCAGAAAGCAGCTTATATATTGCCCTGGAAAGAGCAGTGTTTTAGGAGTGTGCAGTAAAATCGTGTTTCTGGACAAGGGAGGCATAAGTGCGCTGCGCTCCTAAGCTATCTCCCTGCGAGACACAATGCCAAAGCTTTTCGCTATCATGCAGTCTAGTGCAGACGCACACTACGGCTATCGGCTGCTGTCCGAAGCGAAGCGCCGGTCGCCGGCGTCTTTCGGCTGAAGCAGCCCTTCGGAGCGTACGGCTGTTGTGTGCGCGAAGCAGCCGCTTCTCCTGCTCCGGGAGTCGGAGAGAGCGGTAGCTTGTACGAGGGCGAAGAACGAAGCCGCAGAGCACCGGACTTGTGTGCACAGCCTACGGGCTGCTAGAGGAAGGTGGCTGCACCTCCCTAACCTATCAATTCACAGCTGGCATGCTCTTTGGAGCTGGTCCAGGACAACTTTCATTGCTTATGGGTTCGTCCTGATACAGCCCCTCCTGGAAAACTCGTGCTCGTCCCCTGAGGCTCCGAGATGCAGAAACATCGATGGCAGCTGCAGAAATGAAGGGCTGCGTTGAGTTGTCGAGAAGCAGGAACATAGCCAGCGCCTAAGTGTCTGGGAGTCAGCAGCTGCTGGACTTTTGCGATTGCCTTCACTGTGCACTGATTGCCGAGACATGTGCACGCTAAAAAAACAAGGTGGTCAAGAGGAGGAAGAGAGTACGGGCATCAGAGAGCATCTGGCATCTTGTCCTGGAAACTGCAGTGTTTTTGGAGAGTACAGCAAATCCGTGTTTCTGGACAAGGGAGGCATAAGTGCGCTGCGCTCCTAAGCTATCTCCCTGCGAGACACACTGCCAAAGCTTTTCGCTATGATGCAGTCTAGTGCAGACGCACACTCCGGCTCTCCGGAGCTGTCCGAAGCCAAGCGCCGGTGGCCGGCGTCTTTCGGCTGAAGCAGCGCTTCGGAGCGTACGGCTGCCGCTCCGCTGTTGTGTGCGCGAAGCAGCCGCTTCTCCTGCTCCGGGAGCCGGACAGAGCGGTAGCTTGTACGAGGGCGAAGAACGAAGCCGCAGAGCACCGGGCTTCTGCGCGCACCCTAAGGACTGCTAGAGGACCGTGGTGGACACTCGCCTGCGTCTTCAATTCCATTCTAGCATCCTTATGGAAGGTGTTCCAGGACAATTTTCCTGAATTTTGAATTCGTCCTGATGCAGCCCCTCCTGGGAAACTCGTGCTCGTCCTCTGAGGCTCCGAGTGCAGAGACCTCGATGGCAACTGCAGAAATGAAGCACTCCGTTGAGTTGTCGAGAAGCAAGAACATAGCCAGCGCCTTGTGTTTGGGAGTCAGCAGCTGCTGCACTTTTGCGATTGCCTTCACTGTGCACTGAATGCCACGACGGCATGGGCACGTTAAAACAACGCGCTGAGCAAGAGTCCCCGAAAGATCACGGCCGTCAGAAAGCAGCTTATATATTGCCCTGGAAAGAGCAGTGTTTTTGGAGTGTGCAGTAAAATCGTGTTTCTGGACAAGGGAGGCATAAGTGCGCTGCGCTCCTAAGCTATCTCCCTGCGAGACACACTGCCAAAGCTTTTCGCTATCATGCAGTCTAGTGCAGACGCACACTACGGCTATCGGCTGCTGTCCGAAGCGAAGCGCCAGTCGCCGGCGTCTTTCGGCTGAAGCAGCGCTTCGGAGCGTACGGCTGTTGTGTGCGCGAAGCAGCCGCTTCTCCTGCTCCGGGAGTCGGAGAGAGCGGTAGCTTGTACGAGGGCGAAGAACGAAGCTGCAGAGCACCGGACTTGTGTGCACAGCCTACGGGCTGCTAGAGGAAGGTGGCTGCACCTCCCTAACCTATCAATTCACAGCTGGCATGCTCTTTGGAGCTGGTCCAGGACAACTTTCATTGCTTATGGGTTCGTCCTGATACAGCCCCTCCTGGAAAACTCGTGCTCGTCCTCTGAGGCTCCGAGATGCAGAAACATCGATGGCAGCTGCAGAAATGAAGGGCTGCGTTGAATTGTCGAGAAGCAAGAACATAGCCAGCGCCTAAGTGTCTGGGAGTCAGCAGCTGCTGCACTTTTGCGATAGCTTTCACTGTGCACTGAATGCCACGACGGCATGGGCACGTTAAAACAACGAGCTGAGCAAGAGTCCCCGAAAGATCACGGCCGTCAGAAAGCAGCTTATATATTGCCCTGGAAAGAGCAGTGTTTTAGGAGTGTGCAGTAAAATCGTGTTTCTGGACAAGGGAGGCATAAGTGCGCTGCGCTCCTAAGCTATCTCCCTGCGAGACACACTGCCAAAGCTTTTCGCTATCATGCAGTCTAGTGCAGACGCACACTACGGCTATCGGCTGCTGTCCGAAGCGAAGCGCCAGTCGCCGGCGTCTTTCGGCTGAAGCAGCGCTTCGGAGCGTACGGCTGTTGTGTGCGCGAAGCAGCCGCTTCTCCTGCTCCGGGAGCCGGACAGAGCGGTAGCTTGTACGAGGGCGAAGAACGAAGCCGCAGAGCACCGGACTTGTGTGCACAGCCTACGGGCTGCTAGAGGATGGTGGCTGCACCTCCCTAACCTATCAATTCACAGCTGGCATGCTCTTTGGAGCTGGTCCAGGACAACTTTCATTGCTTATGGGTTCGTCCTGATACAGCCCCTCCTGGAAAACTCGTGCTCGTCCTCTGAGGCTCCGAGATGCAGAAACATCGATGGCAGCTGCAGAAATGAAGGGCTGCGTTGAGTTGTCGAGAAGCAAGAACATAGCCAGCGCCTAAGTGTCTGGGAGTCAGCAGCTGCTGCACTTTTGCGATTGCCTTCACTGTGCACTGATTGCCGAGACATGTGCACGCTAAAAAAACAAGGTGGGCAAGAGGAGGAAGAGAGTACGGGCATCAGAGAGCATCTGGCATCTTGTCCTGGAAACTGCAGTGTTTTTGGAGAGTACAGCAAATCCGTGTTTCTGGACAAGGGAGGCATAAGTGCGCTGCGCTCCTAAGCTATCTCCCTGCGAGACACACTGCCAAAGCTTTTCGCTATCATGCAGTCTAGTGCAGACGCACACTCCGGCTCTCCGGAGCTGTCCGAAGCCAAGCGCCGGTGGCCGGCGTCTTTCGGCTGAAGCTGCGCTTCGGAGCGTACGGCTGCCGCTCCGCTGTTGTGTGCGCGAAGCAGCCGCTTCTCCTGCTCCGGGAGCCGGACAGAGCGGTAGCTTGTACGAGGGCGAAGAACGAAGCCGCAGAGCACCGGGCTTCTGCGCGCACCCTAAGGACTGCTAGAGGACCGTGGTGGACACTCGCCTGCGTCTTCAATTCCATTCTAGCATCCTTATGGAAGGTGTTCCAGGACAATTTTCCTGAATTTTGAATTCGTCCTGATGCAGCCCCTCCTGGGAAACTCCTGCTCGTCCTCTGAGGCTCCGAGTGCAGAGACCTCGATGGCAACTGCAGAAATGAAGCACTCCGTTGAGTTGTCGAGAAGCAGGAACATAGCCAGCGCCTTGTGTTTGGGAGTCAGCAGCTGCTGCACTTTTGCGATTGCCTTCACTGTGCACTGAATGCCACGACGGCATGGGCACGTTAAAACAACGCGCTGAGCAAGAGTCCCCGAAAGATCACGGCCGTCAGAAAGCAGCTTATATATTGCCCTGGAAAGAGCAGTGTTTTTGGAGTGTGCAGTAAAATCGTGTTTCTGGACAAGGGAGGCGTAAGTGCGCTGCGCTCCTAAGCTATCTCCCTGCGAGACACACTGCCAAAGCTTTTCGTTATCCTGCAGTCTAGTGCAGACGCACACTACGGCTCTCCGGAGCTGTCCGAAGCCAAGCGCCGGTCGCCGGCGTCTTTCGGCTGAAGCTGCGCTTCGGAGCGTACGGCTGCCGCTCCGCTGTTGTGTGCGCGAAGCAGCCGCTTCTCCTGCTCCGGGAGCCGGACAGAGCGGTAGCTTGTACGAGGGCGAAGAACGAAGCCGCAGAGCACCGGCCTTCTGCGCGCACCCTAAGGACTGCTAGAGGACCGTGGTGGACACTCGCCTGCGTCTTCAATTCCATTCTAGCATCCTTATGGAAGGTGTTCCAGGACAATTTTCCTGAGTTTTGAATTCCTCCTGATGCAGCCCCTCCTGGGAAACTCGTGCTCGTCCTCTGAGGCTCCGAGTGCAGAGACCTCGATGGCAACTGCAGAAATGAAGCACTCCGTTGAGTTGTCGAGAAGCAGGAACATAGCCAGCGCCTTTTGTTTGGGAGTCAGCAGCTGCTGCACTTTTGCGATTGCCTTCACTGTGCACTGAATGCCACGACGGCATGGGCACGTTAAAACAACGAGCTGAGCAAGAGTCCCCGAAAGATCACGGCCGTCAGAAAGCAGCTTATATATTGCCCTGGAAAGAGCAGTGTTTTAGGAGTGTGCAGTAAAATCGTGTTTCTGGACAAGGGAGGCATAAGTGCGCTGCGCTCCTAAGCTATCTCCCTGCGAGACACACTGCCAAAGCTTTTCGTTATCCTGCAGTCTAGTGCAGACGCACACTACGGCTCTGGGCTGCTGTCCGAAGCCAAGCGCCGGTCGCCGGCGTCTTTCGGCTGAAGCTGCGCTTCCGAGCGTACGGCTGCCGCTCCGCTGCTGTGTGCGCGAAGCAGCCGCTTCTCCTGCTCCGGGAGCCGGACAGAGCGGTAGCTTGTACGAGGGCGAAGAACGAAGCCGCAGAGCACCGGGCTTCTGCGCGCACCCTAAGGACTGCTAGAGGACCGTGGTGGACACTCGCCTGCGTCTTCAATTCCATTCTAGCATCCTTATGGAAGGTGTTCCAGGACAATTTTCCTGAGTTTTGAATTCGTCCTGATGCAGCCCCTCCTGGGAAACTCCTGCTCGTCCTCTGAGGCTCCGAGTGCAGAGACCTCGATGGCAACTGCAGAAATGAAGCACTCCGTTGAGTTGTCGAGAAGCAAGAACATAGCCAGCGCCTTGTGTTTGGGAGTCAGCAGCTGCTGCACTTTTGCGATTGCCTTCACTGTGCACTGAATGCCACGACGGCATGGGCACGTTAAAACAACGAGCTGAGCAAGAGTCCCCGAAAGATCACGGCCGTCAGAAAGCAGCTTATATATTGCCCTGGAAAGAGCAGTGTTTTAGGAGTGTGCAGTAAAATCGTGTTTCTGGACAAGGGAGGCATAAGTGCGCTGCGCTCCTAAGCTATCTCCCTGCGAGACACACTGCCAAAGCTTTTCGCTATCATGCAGTCTAGTGCAGACGCACACTACGGCTATCGGCTGCTGTCCGAAGCGAAGCGCCAGTCGCCGGCGTCTTTCGGCTGAAGCAGCGCTTCGGAGCGTACGGCTGTTGTGTGCGCGAAGCAGCCGCTTCTCCTGCTCCGGGAGCCGGACAGAGCGGTAGCTTGTACGAGGGCGAAGAACGAAGCTGCAGAGCACCGGACTTGTGTGCACAGCCTACGGGCTGCTAGAGGAAGGTGGCTGCACCTCCCTAACCTATCAATTCACAGCTGGCATGCTCTTTGGAGCTGGTCCAGGACAACTTTCATTGCTTATGGGTTCGTCCTGATACAGCCCCTCCTGGAAAACTCGTGCTCGTCCTCTGAGGCTCCGAGATGCAGAAACATCGATGGCAGCTGCAGAAATGAAGGGCTGCGTTGAGTTGTCGAGAAGCAGGAACATAGCCAGCGCCTAAGTGTCTGGGAGTCAGCAGCTGCTGGACTTTTGCGATTGCCTTCACTGTGCACTGATTGCCGAGACATGTGCACGCTAAAAAAACAAGGTGGTCAAGAGGAGGAAGAGAGTACGGGCATCAGAGAGCATCTGGCATCTTGTCCTGGAAACTGCAGTGTTTTTGGAGAGTACAGCAAATCCGTGTTTCTGGACAAGGGAGGCATAAGTGCGCTGCGCTCCTAAGCTATCTCCCTGCGAGACACACTGCCAAAGCTTTTCGCTATCATGCAGTCTAGTGCAGACGCACACTCCGGCTCTCCGGAGCTGTCCGAAGCCAAGCGCCGGTGGCCGGCGTCTTTCGGCTGAAGCTGCGCTTCGGAGCGTACGGCTGCCGCTCCGCTGTTGTGTGCGCGAAGCAGCCGCTTCTCCTGCTCCGGGAGCCGGACAGAGCGGTAGCTTGTACGAGGGCGAAGAACGAAGCCGCAGAGCACCGGGCTTCTGCGCGCACCCTAAGGACTGCTAGAGGACCGTGGTGGACACTCGCCTGCGTCTTCAATTCCATTCTAGCATCCTTATGGAAGGTGTTCCAGGACAATTTTCCTGAATTTTGAATTCGTCCTGATGCAGCCCCTCCTGGGAAACTCGTGCTCGTCCTCTGAGGCTCCGAGTGCAGAGACCTCGATGGCAACTGCAGAAATGAAGCACTCCGTTGAGTTGTCGAGAAGCAAGAACATAGCCAGCGCCTTGTGTTTGGGAGTCAGCAGCTGCTGCACTTTTGCGATTGCCTTCACTGTGCACTGAATGCCACGACGGCATGGGCACGTTAAAACAACGCGCTGAGCAAGAGTCCCCGAAAGATCACGGCCGTCAGAAAGCAGCTTATATATTGCCCTGGAAAGAGCAGTGTTTTTGGAGTGTGCAGTAAAATCGTGTTTCTGGACAAGGGAGGCATAAGTGCGCTGCGCTCCTAAGCTATCTCCCTGCGAGACACACTGCCAAAGCTTTTCGTTATCCTGCAGTCTAGTGCAGACGCACACTACGGCTATCGGCTGCTGTCCGAAGCGAAGCGCCAGTCGCCGGCGTCTTTCGGCTGAAGCAGCGCTTCGGAGCGTACGGCTGTTGTGTGCGCGAAGCAGCCGCTTCTCCTGCTCCGGGAGTCGGAGAGAGCGGTAGCTTGTACGAGGGCGAAGAACGAAGCCGCAGAGCACCGGACTTGTGTGCACAGCCTAAGGACTGCTAGAGGACCGTGGTGGACACTCGCCTGCGTCTTCAATTCCATTCTAGCATCCTTATGGAAGGTGTTCCAGGACAATTTTCCTGAGTTTTGAATTCGTCCTGATGCAGCCCCTCCTGGGAAACTCGTGCTCGTCCTCTGAGGCTCCGAGTGCAGAGACCTCGATGGCAACTGCAGAAATGAAGCACTCCGTTGAGTTGTCGAGAAGCAGGAACATAGCCAGCGCCTTTTGTTTGGGAGTCAGCAGCTGCTGCACTTTTGCGATTGCCTTCACTGTGCACTGAATGCCACGACGGCATGGGCACGTTAAAACAACGAGCTGAGCAAGAGTCCCCGAAAGATCACGGCCGTCAGAAAGCAGCTTATATATTGCCCTGGAAAGAGCAGTGTTTTAGGAGTGTGCAGTAAAATCGTGTTTCTGGACAAGGGAGGCATAAGTGCGCTGCGCTCCTAAGCTATCTCCCTGCGAGACACACTGCCAAAGCTTTTCGCTATCATGCAGTCTAGTGCAGACGCACACTACGGCTATCGGCTGCTGTCCGAAGCGAAGCGCCAGTCGCCGGCGTCTTTCGGCTGAAGCAGCGCTTCGGAGCGTACGGCTGTTGTGTGCGCGAAGCAGCCGCTTCTCCTGCTCCGGGAGCCGGACAGAGCGGTAGCTTGTACGAGGGCGAAGAACGAAGCTGCAGAGCACCGGACTTGTGTGCACAGCCTACGGGCTGCTAGAGGAAGGTGGCTGCACCTCCCTAACCTATCAATTCACAGCTGGCATGCTCTTTGGAGCTGGTCCAGGACAACTTTCATTGCTTATGGGTTCGTCCTGATACAGCCCCTCCTGGGAAACTCGTGCTCGTCCCCTGAGGCTCCGAGATGCAGAAACATCGATGGCAGCTGCAGAAATGAAGGGCTGCGTTGAGTTGTCGAGAAGCAAGAACATAGCCAGCGCCTAAGTGTCTGGGAGTCAGCAGCTGCTGCACTTTTGCGATTGCCTTCACTGTGCACTGATTGCCGAGACATGTGCACGCTAAAAAAACAAGGTGGGCAAGAGGAGGAAGAGAGTACGGGCATCAGAGAGCATCTGGCATCTTGTCCTGGAAACTGCAGTGTTTTTGGAGAGTACAGCAAATCCGTGTTTCTGGACAAGGGAGGCATAAGTGCGCTGCGCTCCTAAGCTATCTCCCTGCGAGACACACTGCCAAAGCTTTTCGCTATCATGCAGTCTAGTGCAGACGCACACTCCGGCTCTCCGGAGCTGTCCGAAGCCAAGCGCCGGTGGCCGGCGTCTTTCGGCTGAAGCTGCGCTTCGGAGCGTACGGCTGCCGCTCCGCTGTTGTGTGCGCGAAGCAGCCGCTTCTCCTGCTCCGGGAGCCGGACAGAGCGGTAGCTTGTACGAGGGCGAAGAACGAAGCCGCAGAGCACCGGGCTTCTGCGCGCACCCTAAGGACTGCTAGAGGACCGTGGTGGACACTCGCCTGCGTCTTCAATTCCATTCTAGCATCCTTATGGAAGGTGTTCCAGGACAATTTTCCTGAGTTTTGAATTCCTCCTGATGCAGCCCCTCCTGGGAAACTCGTGCTCGTCCTCTGAGGCTCCGAGTGCAGAGACCTCGATGGCAACTGCAGAAATGAAGCACTCCGTTGAGTTGTCGAGAAGCAGGAACATAGCCAGCGCCTTGTGTTTGGGAGTCAGCAGCTGCTGCACTTTTGCGATTGCCTTCACTGTGCACTGAATGCCACGACGGCATGGGCACGTTAAAACAACGAGCTGAGCAAGAGTCCCCGAAAGATCACGGCCGTCAGAAAGCAGCTTATATATTGCCCTGGGAAGAGTACTGTTTTAGGAGTGTGCAGTAAAATCGTGTTTCTGGACAAGGGAGGCATAAGTGCGCTGCGCTCCTAAGCTATCTCCCTGCGAGACACACTGCCAAAGCTTTTCGCTATCATGCAGTCTAGTGCAGACGCACACTACGGCTATCGGCTGCTGTCCGAAGCGAAGCGCCGGTGGCCGGCGTCTTTCGGCTGAAGCAGCGCTTCGGAGCGTACGGCTGTTGTGTGCGCGAAGCAGCCGCTTCTCCTGCTCCGGGAGTCGGAGAGAGCGGTAGCTTGTACGAGGGCGAAGAACGAAGCCGCAGAGCACCGGACTTGTGTGCACAGCCTACGGGCTGCTAGAGGAAGGTGGCTGCACCTCCCTAACCTATCAATTCACAGCTGGCATGCTCTTTGGAGCTGGTCCAGGACAACTTTCATTGCTTATGGGTTCGTCCTGATACAGCCCCTCCTGGAAAACTCGTGCTCGTCCCCTGAGGCTCCGAGATGCAGAAACATCGATGGCAGCTGCAGAAATGAAGGGCTGCGTTGAGTTGTCGAGAAGCAAGAACATAGCCAGCGCCAAAGTGTCTGGGAGTCAGCAGCTGCTGCACTTTTGCGATTGCCTTCACTGTGCACTGATTGCCGAGACATGTGCACGCTAAAAAAACAAGGTGGGCAAGAGGAGGAAGAGAGTACGGGCATCAGAGAGCATCTGGCATCTTGTCCTGGAAACTGCAGTGTTTTTGGAGAGTACAGCAAATCCGTGTTTCTGGACAAGGGAGGCATAAGTGCGCTGCGCTCCTAAGCTATCTCCCTGCGAGACACACTGCCAAAGCTTTTCGTTATCCTGCAGTCTAGTGCAGACGCACACTACGGCTCTGGGCTGCTGTCCGAAGCGAAGCGCCGGTCGCCGGCGTCTTTCGGCTGAAGCAGCGCTTCCGAGCGTACGGCTGCCGCTCCGCTGCTGTGTGCGCGAAGCAGCCGCTTCTCCTGCTCCGGGAGCCGGACAGAGCGGTAGCTTGTACGAGGGCGAAGAACGAAGCCGCAGAGCACCGGGCTTCTGCGCGCACCCTAAGGACTGCTAGAGGACCGTGGTGGACACTCGCCTGCGTCTTCAATTCCATTCTAGCATCCTTATGGAAGGTGTTCCAGGACAATTTTCCTGAGTTTTGAATTCCTCCTGATGCAGCCCCTCCTGGGAAACTCGTGCTCGTCCTCTGAGGCTCCGAGTGCAGAGACCTCGATGGCAACTGCAGAAATGAAGCACTCCGTTGAGTTGTCGAGAAGCAAGAACATAGCCAGCGCCTTGTGTTTGGGAGTCAGCAGCTGCTGCACTTTTGCGATTGCCTTCACTGTGCACTGAATGCCACGACGGCATGGGCACGTTAAAACAACGCGCTGAGCAAGAGTCCCCGAAAGATCACGGCCGTCAGAAAGCAGCTTATATATTGCCCTGGAAAGAGCAGTGTTTTTGGAGTGTGCAGTAAAATCGTGTTTCTGGACAAGGGAGGCATAAGTGCGCTGCGCTCCTAAGCTATCTCCCTGCGAGACACACTGCCAAAGCTTTTCGTTATCCTGCAGTCTAGTGCAGACGCACACTACGGCTATCGGCTGCTGTCCGAAGCGAAGCGCCAGTCGCCGGCGTCTTTCGGCTGAAGCAGCGCTTCGGAGCGTACGGCTGTTGTGTGCGCGAAGCAGCCGCTTCTCCTGCTCCGGGAGTCGGAGAGAGCGGTAGCTTGTACGAGGGCGAAGAACGAAGCCGCAGAGCACCGGACTTGTGTGCACAGCCTAAGGACTGCTAGAGGACCGTGGTGGACACTCGCCTGCGTCTTCAATTCCATTCTAGCATCCTTATGGAAGGTGTTCCAGGACAATTTTCCTGAGTTTTGAATTCGTCCTGATGCAGCCCCTCCTGGGAAACTCGTGCTCGTCCTCTGAGGCTCCGAGTGCAGAGACCTCGATGGCAACTGCAGAAATGAAGCACTCCGTTGAGTTGTCGAGAAGCAGGAACATAGCCAGCGCCTTTTGTTTGGGAGTCAGCAGCTGCTGCACTTTTGCGATTGCCTTCACTGTGCACTGAATGCCACGACGGCATGGGCACGTTAAAACAACGAGCTGAGCAAGAGTCCCCGAAAGATCACGGCCGTCAGAAAGCAGCTTATATATTGCCCTGGAAAGAGCAGTGTTTTAGGAGTGTGCAGTAAAATCGTGTTTCTGGACAAGGGAGGCATAAGTGCGCTGCGCTCCTAAGCTATCTCCCTGCGAGACACAATGCCAAAGCTTTTCGCTATCATGCAGTCTAGTGCAGACGCACACTACGGCTATCGGCTGCTGTCCGAAGCGAAGCGCCAGTCGCCGGCGTCTTTCGGCTGAAGCAGCGCTTCGGAGCGTACGGCTGTTGTGTGCGCGAAGCAGCCGCTTCTCCTGCTCCGGGAGCCGGACAGAGCGGTAGCTTGTACGAGGGCGAAGAACGAAGCTGCAGAGCACCGGACTTGTGTGCACAGCCTACGGGCTGCTAGAGGAAGGTGGCTGCACCTCCCTAACCTATCAATTCACAGCTGGCATGCTCTTTGGAGCTGGTCCAGGACAACTTTCATTGCTTATGGGTTCGTCCTGATACAGCCCCTCCTGGGAAACTCGTGCTCGTCCCCTGAGGCTCCGAGATGCAGAAACATCGATGGCAGCTGCAGAAATGAAGGGCTGCGTTGAGTTGTCGAGAAGCAAGAACATAGCCAGCGCCTAAGTGTCTGGGAGTCAGCAGCTGCTGCACTTTTGCGATTGCCTTCACTGTGCACTGATTGCCGAGACATGTGCACGCTAAAAAAACAAGGTGGGCAAGAGGAGGAAGAGAGTACGGGCATCAGAGAGCATCTGGCATCTTGTCCTGGAAACTGCAGTGTTTTTGGAGAGTACAGCAAATCCGTGTTTCTGGACAAGGGAGGCATAAGTGCGCTGCGCTCCTAAGCTATCTCCCTGCGAGACACACTGCCAAAGCTTTTCGCTATGATGCAGTCTAGTGCAGACGCACACTCCGGCTCTCCGGAGCTGTCCGAAGCCAAGCGCCGGTGGCCGGCGTCTTTCGGCTGAAGCTGCGCTTCGGAGCGTACGGCTGCCGCTCCGCTGTTGTGTGCGCGAAGCAGCCGCTTCTCCTGCTCCGGGAGCCGGACAGAGCGGTAGCTTGTACGAGGGCGAATAACGAAGCCGCAGAGCACCGGGCTTCTGCGCGCACCCTAAGGACTGCTAGAGGACCGTGGTGGACACTCGCCTGCGTCTTCAATTCCATTCTAGCATCCTTATGGAAGGTGTTCCAGGACAATTTTCCTGAGTTTTGAATTCCTCCTGATGCAGCCCCTCCTGGGAAACTCGTGCTCGTCCTCTGAGGCTCCGAGTGCAGAGACCTCGATGGCAACTGCAGAAATGAAGCACTCCGTTGAGTTGTCGAGAAGCAAGAACATAGCCAGCGCCTTGTGTTTGGGAGTCAGCAGCTGCTGCACTTTTGCGATTGCCTTCACTGTGCACTGAATGCCACGACGGCATGGGCACGTTAAAACAACGCGCTGAGCAAGAGTCCCCGAAAGATCACGGCCGTCAGAAAGCAGCTTATATATTGCCCTGGAAAGAGCAGTGTTTTTGGAGTGTGCAGTAAAATCGTGTTTCTGGACAAGGGAGGCATAAGTGCGCTGCGCTCCTAAGCTATCTCCCTGCGAGACACACTGCCAAAGCTTTTCGTTATCCTGCAGTCTAGTGCAGACGCACACTACGGCTCTGGGCTGCTGTCCGAAGCCAAGCGCCGGTCGCCGGCGTCTTTCGGCTGAAGCTGCGCTTCGGAGCGTACGGCTGCCGCTCCGCTGTTGTGTGCGCGAAGCAGCCGCTTCTCCTGCTCCGGGAGCCGGACAGAGCGGTAGCTTGTACGAGGGCGAAGAACGAAGCCGCAGAGCACCGGACTTGTGTGCACAGCCTAAGGACTGCTAGAGGACCGTGGTGGACACTCGCCTGCGTCTTCAATTCCATTCTAGCATCCTTATGGAAGGTGTTCCAGGACAATTTTCCTGAGTTTTGAATTCGTCCTGATGCAGCCCCTCCTGGGAAACTCGTGCTCGTCCTCTGAGGCTCCGAGTGCAGAGACCTCGATGGCAACTGCAGAAATGAAGCACTCCGTTGAGTTGTCGAGAAGCAAGAACATAGCCAGCGCCTTGTGTTTGGGAGTCAGCAGCTGCTGGACTTTTGCGATTGCCTTCACTGTGCACTGAATGCCACGACGGCATGGGCACGTTAAAACAACGAGCTGAGCAAGAGTCCCCGAAAGATCACGGCCGTCAGAAAGCAGCTTATATATTGCCCTGGAAAGAGCAGTGTTTTTGGAGTGTGCAGTAAAATCGTGTTTCTGGACAAGGGAGGCATAAGTGCGCTGCGCTCCTAAGCTATCTCCCTGCGAGACACACTGCCAAAGCTTTTCGCTATCATGCAGTCTAGTGCAGACGCACACTACGGCTATCGGCTGCTGTCCGAAGCGAAGCGCCGGTCGCCGGCGTCTTTCGGCTGAAGCAGCGCTTCGGAGCGTACGGCTGTTGTGTGCGCGAAGCAGCCGCTTCTCCTGCTCCGGGAGTCGGAGAGAGCGGTAGCTTGTACGAGGGCGAAGAACGAAGCCGCAGAGCACCGGACTTGTGTGCACAGCCTACGGGCTGCTAGAGGAAGGTGGCTGCACCTCCCTAACCTATCAATTCACAGCTGGCATGCTCTTTGGAGCTGGTCCAGGACAACTTTCATTGCTTATGGGTTCGTCCTGATACAGCCCCTCCTGGAAAACTCGTGCTCGTCCCCTGAGGCTCCGAGATGCAGAAACATCGATGGCAGCTGCAGAAATGAAGGGCTGCGTTGAGTTGTCGAGAAGCAAGAACATAGCCAGCGCCAAAGTGTCTGGGAGTCAGCAGCTGCTGCACTTTTGCGATTGCCTTCACTGTGCACTGATTGCCGAGACATGTGCACGCTAAAAAAACAAGGTGGGCAAGAGGAGGAAGAGAGTACGGGCATCAGAGAGCATCTGGCATCTTGTCCTGGAAACTGCAGTGTTTTTGGAGAGTACAGCAAATCCGTGTTTCTGGACAAGGGAGGCATAAGTGCGCTGCGCTCCTAAGCTATCTCCCTGCGAGACACACTGCCAAAGCTTTTCGTTATCCTGCAGTCTAGTGCAGACGCACACTACGGCTCTGGGCTGCTGTCCGAAGCGAAGCGCCGGTCGCCGGCGTCTTTCGGCTGAAGCAGCGCTTCCGAGCGTACGGCTGCCGCTCCGCTGCTGTGTGCGCGAAGCAGCCGCTTCTCCTGCTCCGGGAGCCGGACAGAGCGGTAGCTTGTACGAGGGCGAAGAACGAAGCCGCAGAGCACCGGGCTTCTGCGCGCACCCTAAGGACTGCTAGAGGACCGTGGTGGACACTCGCCTGCGTCTTCAATTCCATTCTAGCATCCTTATGGAAGGTGTTCCAGGACAATTTTCCTGAGTTTTGAATTCGTCCTGATGCAGCCCCTCCTGGGAAACTCGTGCTCGTCCTCTGAGGCTCCGAGTGCAGAGACCTCGATGGCAACTGCAGAAATGAAGCACTCCGTTGAGTTGTCGAGAAGCAAGAACATAGCCAGCGCCTTGTGTTTGGGAGTCAGCAGCTGCTGCACTTTTGCGATTGCCTTCACTGTGCACTGAATGCCACGACGGCATGGGCACGTTAAAACAACGCGCTGAGCAAGAGTCCCCGAAAGATCACGGCCGTCAGAAAGCAGCTTATATATTGCCCTGGAAAGAGCAGTGTTTTTGGAGTGTGCAGTAAAATCGTGTTTCTGGACAAGGGAGGCATAAGTGCGCTGCGCTCCTAAGCTATCTCCCTGCGAGACACACTGCCAAAGCTTTTCGTTATCCTGCAGTCTAGTGCAGACGCACACTACGGCTATCGGCTGCTGTCCGAAGCGAAGCGCCGGTGGCCGGCGTCTTTCGGCTGAAGCAGCGCTTCGGAGCGTACGGCTGTTGTGTGCGCGAAGCAGCCGCTTCTCCTGCTCCGGGAGCCGGACAGAGCGGTAGCTTGTACGAGGGCGAAGAACGAAGCCGCAGAGCACCGGACTTGTGTGCACAGCCTAAGGACTGCTAGAGGACCGTGGTGGACACTCGCCTGCGTCTTCAATTCCATTCTAGCATCCTTATGGAAGGTGTTCCAGGACAATTTTCCTGAGTTTTGAATTCGTCCTGATGCAGCCCCTCCTGGGAAACTCGTGCTCGTCCTCTGAGGCTCCGAGTGCAGAGACCTCGATGGCAACTGCAGAAATGAAGCACTCCGTTGAGTTGTCGAGAAGCAGGAACATAGCCAGCGCCTTTTGTTTGGGAGTCAGCAGCTGCTGCACTTTTGCGATTGCCTTCACTGTGCACTGAATGCCACGACGGCATGGGCACGTTAAAACAACGAGCTGAGCAAGAGTCCCCGAAAGATCACGGCCGTCAGAAAGCAGCTTATATATTGCCCTGGAAAGAGCAGTGTTTTAGGAGTGTGCAGTAAAATCGTGTTTCTGGACAAGGGAGGCATAAGTGCGCTGCGCTCCTAAGCTATCTCCCTGCGAGACACACTGCCAAAGCTTTTCGCTATCATGCAGTCTAGTGCAGACGCACACTACGGCTATCGGCTGCTGTCCGAAGCGAAGCGCCGGTCGCCGGCGTCTTTCGGCTGAAGCAGCGCTTCGGAGCGTACGGCTGTTGTGTGCGCGAAGCAGCCGCTTCTCCTGCTCCGGGAGCCGGACAGAGCGGTAGCTTGTACGAGGGCGAAGAACGAAGCTGCAGAGCACCGGACTTGTGTGCACAGCCTACGGGCTGCTAGAGGAAGGTGGCTGCACCTCCCTAACCTATCAATTCACAGCTGGCATGCTCTTTGGAGCTGGTCCAGGACAACTTTCATTGCTTATGGGTTCGTCCTGATACAGCCCCTCCTGGGAAACTCGTGCTCGTCCCCTGAGGCTCCGAGATGCAGAAACATCGATGGCAGCTGCAGAAATGAAGGGCTGCGTTGAGTTGTCGAGAAGCAAGAACATAGCCAGCGCCTAAGTGTCTGGGAGTCAGCAGCTGCTGCACTTTTGCGATTGCCTTCACTGTGCACTGATTGCCGAGACATGTGCACGCTAAAAAAACAAGGTGGGCAAGAGGAGGAAGAGAGTACGGGCATCAGAGAGCATCTGGCATCTTGTCCTGGAAACTGCAGTGTTTTTGGAGAGTACAGCAAATCCGTGTTTCTGGACAAGGGAGGCATAAGTGCGCTGCGCTCCTAAGCTATCTCCCTGCGAGACACACTGCCAAAGCTTTTCGCTATGATGCAGTCTAGTGCAGACGCACACTCCGGCTCTCCGGAGCTGTCCGAAGCCAAGCGCCGGTGGCCGGCGTCTTTCGGCTGAAGCAGCGCTTCCGAGCGTACGGCTGCCGCTCCGCTGCTGTGTGCGCGAAGCAGCCGCTTCTCCTGCTCCGGGAGCCGGACAGAGCGGTAGCTTGTACGAGGGCGAAGAACGAAGCCGCAGAGCACCGGGCTTCTGCGCGCACCCTAAGGACTGCTAGAGGACCGTGGTGGACACTCGCCTGCGTCTTCAATTCCATTCTAGCATCCTTATGGAAGGTGTTCCAGGACAATTTTCCTGAGTTTTGAATTCGTCCTGATGCAGCCCCTCCTGGGAAACTCGTGCTCGTCCTCTGAGGCTCCGAGTGCAGAGACCTCGATGGCAACTGCAGAAATGAAGCACTCCGTTGAGTTGTCGAGAAGCAAGAACATAGCCAGCGCCTTGTGTTTGGGAGTCAGCAGCTGCTGCACTTTTGCGATTGCCTTCACTGTGCACTGAATGCCACGACGGCATGGGCACGTTAAAACAACGAGCTGAGCAAGAGTCCCCGAAAGATCACGGCCGTCAGAAAGCAGCTTATATATTGCCCTGGAAAGAGCAGTGTTTTAGGAGTGTGCAGTAAAATCGTGTTTCTGGACAAGGGAGGCATAAGTGCGCTGCGCTCCTAAGCTATCTCCCTGCGAGACACACTGCCAAAGCTTTTCGTTATCCTGCAGTCTAGTGCAGACGCACACTACGGCTCTGGGCTGCTGTCCGAAGCCAAGCGCCGGTCGCCGGCGTCTTTCGGCTGAAGCAGCGCTTCCGAGCGTACGGCTGCCGCTCCGCTGCTGTGTGCGCGAAGCAGCCACTTCTCCTGCTTCGGGAGTCGGAGAGAGCGGTAGCTTGTACGAGGGCGAAGAACGAAGCCGCAGAGCACCGGACTTGTGTGCACAGCCTACGGGCTGCTAGAGGAAGGTGGCTGCACCTCCCTAACCTATCAATTCACAGCTGGCATGCTCTTTGGAGCTGGTCCAGGACAACTTTCATTGCTTATGGGTTCGTCCTGATACAGCCCCTCCTGGGAAACTCGTGCTCGTCCCCTGAGGCTCCGAGATGCAGAAACATCGATGGCAGCTGCAGAAATGAAGGGCTGCGTTGAGTTGTCGGGAAGCAAGAACATAGCCAGCGCCTAAGTGTCTGGGAGTCAGCAGCTGCTGCACTTTTGCGATTGCCTTCACTGTGCACTGATTGCCGAGACATGTGCACGCTAAAAAAACAAGGTGGGCAAGAGGAGGAAGAGAGTACGGGCATCAGAGAGCATCTGGCATCTTGTCCTGGAAACTGCAGTGTTTTTGGAGAGTACAGCAAATCCGTGTTTCTGGACAAGGGAGGCATAAGTGCGCTGCGCTCCTAAGCTATCTCCCTGCGAGACACACTGCCAAAGCTTTTCGCTATGATGCAGTCTAGTGCAGACGCACACTCCGGCTCTCCGGAGCTGTCCGAAGCCAAGCGCCGGTGGCCGGCGTCTTTCGGCTGAAGCTGCGCTTCGGAGCGTACGGCTGCCGCTCCGCTGTTGTGTGCGCGAAGCAGCCGCTTCTCCTGCTCCGGGAGCCGGACAGAGCGGTAGCTTGTACGAGGGCGAAGAACGAAGCCGCAGAGCACCGGGCTTCTGCGCGCACCCTAAGGACTGCTAGAGGACCGTGGTGGACACTCGCCTGCGTCTTCAATTCCATTCTAGCATCCTTATGGAAGGTGTTCCAGGACAATTTTCCTGAATTTTGAATTCGTCCTGATGCAGCCCCTCCTGGGAAACTCCTGCTCGTCCTCTGAGGCTCCGAGTGCAGAGACCTCGATGGCAACTGCAGAAATGAAGCACTCCGTTGAGTTGTCGAGAAGCAAGAACATAGCCAGCGCCTTGTGTTTGGGAGTCAGCAGCTGCTGGACTTTTGCGATTGCCTTCACTGTGCACTGAATGCCACGACGGCATGTGCACGTTAAAACAACGAGCTGAGCAAGAGTCCCCGAAAGATCACGGCCGTCAGAAAGCAGCTTATATATTGCCCTGGAAAGAGCAGTGTTTTTGGAGTGTGCAGTAAAATCGTGTTTCTGGACAAGGGAGGCATAAGTGCGCTGCGCTCCTAAGCTATCTCCCTGCGAGACACACTGCCAAAGCTTTTCGCTATCATGCAGTCTAGTGCAGACGCACACTACGGCTATCGGCTGCTGTCCGAAGCGAAGCGCCGGTGGCCGGCGTCTTTCGGCTGAAGCAGCGCTTCGGAGCGTACGGCTGTTGTGTGCGCGAAGCAGCCGCTTCTCCTGCTCCGGGAGCCGGACAGAGCGGTAGCTTGTACGAGGGCGAAGAACGAAGCTGCAGAGCACCGGACTTGTGTGCACAGCCTACGGGCTGCTAGAGGAAGGTGGCTGCACCTCCCTAACCTATCAATTCACAGCTGGCATGCTCTATGGAGCTGGTCCAGGACAACTTTCATTGCTTATGGGTTCGTCCTGATACAGCCCCTCCTGGAAAACTCGTGCTCGTCCCCTGAGGCTCCGAGATGCAGAAACATCGATGGCAGCTGCAGAAATGAAGGGCTGCGTTGAGTTGTCGAGAAGCAAGAACATAGCCAGCGCCTAAGTGTCTGGGAGTCAGCAGCTGCTGCACTTTTGCGATTGCCTTCACTGTGCACTGATTGCCGAGACATGTGCACGCTAAAAAAACAAGGTGGGCAAGAGGAGGAAGAGAGTACGGGCATCAGAGAGCATCTGGCATCTTGTCCTGGAAACTGCAGTGTTTTTGGAGAGTACAGCAAATCCGTGTTTCTGGACAAGGGAGGCATAAGTGCGCTGCGCTCCTAAGCTATCTCCCTGCGAGACACACTGCCAAAGCTTTTCGCTATCATGCAGTCTAGTGCAGACGCACACTCCGGCTCTCCGGAGCTGTCCGAAGCCAAGCGCCGGTGGCCGGCGTCTTTCGGCTGAAGCAGCGCTTCGGAGCGTACGGCTGCCGCTCCGCTGTTGTGTGCGCGAAGCAGCCGCTTCTCCTGCTCCGGGAGCCGGACAGAGCGGTAGCTTGTACGAGGGCGAAGAACGAAGCCGCAGAGCACCGGGCTTCTGCGCGCACCCTAAGGACTGCTAGAGGACCGTGGTGGACACTCGCCTGCGTCTTCAATTCCATTCTAGCATCCTTATGGAAGGTGTTCCAGGACAATTTTCCTGAGTTTTGAATTCCTCCTGATGCAGCCCCTCCTGGGAAACTCGTGCTCGTCCTCTGAGGCTCCGAGTGCAGAGACCTCGATGGCAACTGCAGAAATGAAGCACTCCGTTGAGTTGTCGAGAAGCAGGAACATAGCCAGCGCCTTGTGTTTGGGAGTCAGCAGCTGCTGCACTTTTGCGATTGCCTTCACTGTGCACTGAATGCCACGACGGCATGGGCACGTTAAAACAACGAGCTGAGCAAGAGTCCCCGAAAGATCACGGCCGTCAGAAAGCAGCTTATATATTGCCCTGGGAAGAGTACTGTTTTAGGAGTGTGCAGTAAAATCGTGTTTCTGGACAAGGGAGGCATAAGTGCGCTGCGCTCCTAAGCTATCTCCCTGCGAGACACACTGCCAAAGCTTTTCGCTATCATGCAGTCTAGTGCAGACGCACACTACGGCTATCGGCTGCTGTCCGAAGCGAAGCGCCGGTCGCCGGCGTCTTTCGGCTGAAGCAGCGCTTCGGAGCGTACGGCTGTTGTGTGCGCGAAGCAGCCGCTTCTCCTGCTCCGGGAGTCGGAGAGAGCGGTAGCTTGTACGAGGGCGAAGAACGAAGCCGCAGAGCACCGGACTTGTGTGCACAGCCTACGGGCTGCTAGAGGAAGGTGGCTGCACCTCCCTAACCTATCAATTCACAGCTGGCATGCTCTTTGGAGCTGGTCCAGGACAACTTTCATTGCTTATGGGTTCGTCCTGATACAGCCCCTCCTGGAAAACTCGTGCTCGTCCCCTGAGGCTCCGAGATGCAGAAACATCGATGGCAGCTGCAGAAATGAAGGGCTGCGTTGAGTTGTCGAGAAGCAAGAACATAGCCAGCGCCAAAGTGTCTGGGAGTCAGCAGCTGCTGCACTTTTGCGATTGCCTTCACTGTGCACTGATTGCCGAGACATGTGCACGCTAAAAAAACAAGGTGGGCAAGAGGAGGAAGAGAGTACGGGCATCAGAGAGCATCTGGCATCTTGTCCTGGAAACTGCAGTGTTTTTGGAGAGTACAGCAAATCCGTGTTTCTGGACAAGGGAGGCATAAGTGCGCTGCGCTCCTAAGCTATCTCCCTGCGAGACACACTGCCAAAGCTTTTCGTTATCCTGCAGTCTAGTGCAGACGCACACTACGGCTCTGGGCTGCTGTCCGAAGCGAAGCGCCGGTCGCCGGCGTCTTTCGGCTGAAGCAGCGCTTCCGAGCGTACGGCTGCCGCTCCGCTGCTGTGTGCGCGAAGCAGCCGCTTCTCCTGCTCCGGGAGCCGGACAGAGCGGTAGCTTGTACGAGGGCGAATAACGAAGCCGCAGAGCACCGGGCTTCTGCGCGCACCCTAAGGACTGCTAGAGGACCGTGGTGGACACTCGCCTGCGTCTTCAATTCCATTCTAGCATCCTTATGGAAGGTGTTCCAGGACAATTTTCCTGAATTTTGAATTCGTCCTGATGCAGCCCCTCCTGGGAAACTCGTGCTCGTCCTCTGAGGCTCCGAGTGCAGAGACCTCGATGGCAACTGCAGAAATGAAGCACTCCGTTGAGTTGTCGAGAAGCAAGAACATAGCCAGCGCCTTGTGTTTGGGAGTCAGCAGCTGCTGCACTTTTGCGATTGCCTTCACTGTGCACTGAATGCCACGACGGCATGGGCACGTTAAAACAACGCGCTGAGCAAGAGTCCCCGAAAGATCACGGCCGTCAGAAAGCAGCTTATATATTGCCCTGGAAAGAGCAGTGTTTTTGGAGTGTGCAGTAAAATCGTGTTTCTGGACAAGGGAGGCATAAGTGCGCTGCGCTCCTAAGCTATCTCCCTGCGAGACACACTGCCAAAGCTTTTCGTTATCCTGCAGTCTAGTGCAGACGCACACTACGGCTCTGGGCTGCTGTCCGAAGCCAAGCGCCGGTCGCCGGCGTCTTTCGGCTGAAGCTGCGCTTCGGAGCGTATGGCTGCCGCTCCGCTGTTGTGTGCGCGAAGCAGCCGCTTCTCCTGCTCCGGGAGCCGGACAGAGCGGTAGCTTGTACGAGGGCGAAGAACGAAGCCGCAGAGCACCGGACTTGTGTGCACAGCCTAAGGACTGCTAGAGGACCGTGGTGGACACTCGCCTGCGTCTTCAATTCCATTCTAGCATCCTTATGGAAGGTGTTCCAGGACAATTTTCCTGAGTTTTGAATTCGTCCTGATGCAGCCCCTCCTGGGAAACTCCTGCTCGTCCTCTGAGGCTCCGAGTGCAGAGACCTCGATGGCAACTGCAGAAATGAAGCACTCCGTTGAGTTGTCGAGAAGCAAGAACATAGCCAGCGCCTTGTGTTTGGGAGTCAGCAGCTGCTGCACTTTTGCGATTGCCTTCACTGTGCACTGAATGCCACGACGGCATGGGCACGTTAAAACAACGAGCTGAGCAAGAGTCCCCGAAAGATCACGGCCGTCAGAAAGCAGCTTATATATTGCCCTGGAAAGAGCAGTGTTTTTGGAGTGTGCAGTAAAATCGTGTTTCTGGACAAGGGAGGCATAAGTGCGCTGCGCTCCTAAGCTATCTCCCTGCGAGACACACTGCCAAAGCTTTTCGCTATCATGCAGTCTAGTGCAGACGCACACTACGGCTATCGGCTGCTGTCCGAAGCGAAGCGCCGGTCGCCGGCGTCTTTCGGCTGAAGCAGCGCTTCGGAGCGTACGGCTGTTGTGTGCGCGAAGCAGCCGCTTCTCCTGCTCCGGGAGTCGGAGAGAGCGGTAGCTTGTACGAGGGCGAAGAACGAAGCCGCAGAGCACCGGACTTGTGTGCACAGCCTACGGGCTGCTAGAGGAAGGTGGCTGCACCTCCCTAACCTATCAATTCACAGCTGGCATGCTCTTTGGAGCTGGTCCAGGACAACTTTCATTGCTTATGGGTTCGTCCTGATACAGCCCCTCCTGGAAAACTCGTGCTCGTCCCCTGAGGCTCCGAGATGCAGAAACATCGATGGCAGCTGCAGAAATGAAGGGCTGCGTTGAGTTGTCGAGAAGCAAGAACATAGCCAGCGCCAAAGTGTCTGGGAGTCAGCAGCTGCTGCACTTTTGCGATTGCCTTCACTGTGCACTGATTGCCGAGACATGTGCACGCTAAAAAAACAAGGTGGGCAAGAGGAGGAAGAGAGTACGGGCATCAGAGAGCATCTGGCATCTTGTCCTGGAAACTGCAGTGTTTTTGGAGAGTACAGCAAATCCGTGTTTCTGGACAAGGGAGGCATAAGTGCGCTGCGCTCCTAAGCTATCTCCCTGCGAGACACACTGCCAAAGCTTTTCGTTATCCTGCAGTCTAGTGCAGACGCACACTACGGCTCTGGGCTGCTGTCCGAAGCGAAGCGCCGGTCGCCGGCGTCTTTCGGCTGAAGCAGCGCTTCCGAGCGTACGGCTGCCGCTCCGCTGCTGTGTGCGCGAAGCAGCCGCTTCTCCTGCTCCGGGAGCCGGACAGAGCGGTAGCTTGTACGAGGGCGAAGAACGAAGCCGCAGAGCACCGGGCTTCTGCGCGCACCCTAAGGACTGCTAGAGGACCGTGGTGGACACTCGCCTGCGTCTTCAATTCCATTCTAGCATCCTTATGGAAGGTGTTCCAGGACAATTTTCCTGAGTTTTGAATTCCTCCTGATGCAGCCCCTCCTGGGAAACTCGTGCTCGTCCTCTGAGGCTCCGAGTGCAGAGACCTCGATGGCAACTGCAGAAATGAAGCACTCCGTTGAGTTGTCGAGAAGCAAGAACATAGCCAGCGCCTTGTGTTTGGGAGTCAGCAGCTGCTGGACTTTTGCGATTGCCTTCACTGTGCACTGAATGCCACGACGGCATGGGCACGTTAAAACAACGAGCTGAGCAAGAGTCCCCGAAAGATCACGGCCGTCAGAAAGCAGCTTATATATTGCCCTGGAAAGAGCAGTGTTTTTGGAGTGTGCAGTAAAATCGTGTTTCTGGACAAGGGAGGCATAAGTGCGCTGCGCTCCTAAGCTATCTCCCTGCGAGACACACTGCCAAAGCTTTTCGCTATCATGCAGTCTAGTGCAGACGCACACTACGGCTATCGGCTGCTGTCCGAAGCGAAGCGCCAGTCGCCGGCGTCTTTCGGCTGAAGCAGCCCTTCGGAGCGTACGGCTGTTGTGTGCGCGAAGCAGCCGCTTCTCCTGCTCCGGGAGCCGGACAGAGCGGTAGCTTGTACGAGGGCGAAGAACGAAGCTGCAGAGCACCGGACTTGTGTGCACAGCCTACGGGCTGCTAGAGGAAGGTGGCTGCACCTCCCTAACCTATCAATTCACAGCTGGCATGCTCTATGGAGCTGTTCCAGGACAACTTTCATTGCTTATGGGTTCGTCCTGATACAGCCCCTCCTGGGAAACTCGTGCTCGTCCCCTGAGGCTCCGAGATGCAGAAACATCGATGGCAGCTGCAGAAATGAAGGGCTGCGTTGAGTTGTCGAGAAGCAAGAACATAGCCAGCGCCTAAGTGTCTGGGAGTCAGCAGCTGCTGCACTTTTGCGATTGCCTTCACTGTGCACTGATTGCCGAGACATGTGCACGCTAAAAAAACAAGGTGGGCAAGAGGAGGAAGAGAGTACGGGCATCAGAGAGCATCTGGCATCTTGTCCTGGAAACTGCAGTGTTTTTGGAGAGTACAGCAAATCCGTGTTTCTGGACAAGGGAGGCATAAGTGCGCTGCGCTCCTAAGCTATCTCCCTGCGAGACACACTGCCAAAGCTTTTCGCTATGATGCAGTCTAGTGCAGACGCACACTCCGGCTCTCCGGAGCTGTCCGAAGCCAAGCGCCGGTGGCCGGCGTCTTTCGGCTGAAGCTGCGCTTCGGAGCGTACGGCTGCCGCTCCGCTGTTGTGTGCGCGAAGCAGCCGCTTCTCCTGCTCCGGGAGCCGGACAGAGCGGTAGCTTGTACGAGGGCGAAGAACGAAGCCGCAGAGCACCGGGCTTCTGCGCGCACCCTAAGGACTGCTAGAGGACCGTGGTGGACACTCGCCTGCGTCTTCAATTCCATTCTAGCATCCTTATGGAAGGTGTTCCAGGACAATTTTCCTGAGTTTTGAATTCGTCCTGATGCAGCCCCTCCTGGGAAACTCGTGCTCGTCCTCTGAGGCTCCGAGTGCAGAGACCTCGATGGCAACTGCAGAAATGAAGCACTCCGTTGAGTTGTCGAGAAGCAGGAACATAGCCAGCGCCTTGTGTTTGGGAGTCAGCAGCTGCTGGACTTTTGCGATTGCCTTCACTGTGCACTGAATGCCACGACGGCATGGGCACGTTAAAACAACGAGCTGAGCAAGAGTCCCCGAAAGATCACGGCCGTCAGAAAGCAGCTTATATATTGCCCTGGGAAGAGTACTGTTTTAGGAGTGTGCAGTAAAATCGTGTTTCTGGACAAGGGAGGCATAAGTGCGCTGCGCTCCTAAGCTATCTCCCTGCGAGACACACTGCCAAAGCTTTTCGCTATCATGCAGTCTAGTGCAGACGCACACTACGGCTATCGGCTGCTGTCCGAAGCGAAGCGCCGGTCGCCGGCGTCTTTCGGCTGAAGCAGCGCTTCGGAGCGTACGGCTGTTGTGTGCGCGAAGCAGCCGCTTCTCCTGCTCCGGGAGTCGGAGAGAGCGGTAGCTTGTACGAGGGCGAAGAACGAAGCCGCAGAGCACCGGACTTGTGTGCACAGCCTACGGGCTGCTAGAGGAAGGTGGCTGCACCTCCCTAACCTATCAATTCACAGCTGGCATGCTCTTTGGAGCTGGTCCAGGACAACTTTCATTGCTTATGGGTTCGTCCTGATACAGCCCCTCCTGGAAAACTCGTGCTCGTCCCCTGAGGCTCCGAGATGCAGAAACATCGATGGCAGCTGCAGAAATGAAGGGCTGCGTTGAGTTGTCGAGAAGCAAGAACATAGCCAGCGCCAAAGTGTCTGGGAGTCAGCAGCTGCTGCACTTTTGCGATTGCCTTCACTGTGCACTGATTGCCGAGACATGTGCACGCTAAAAAAACAAGGTGGGCAAGAGGAGGAAGAGAGTACGGGCATCAGAGAGCATCTGGCATCTTGTCCTGGAAACTGCAGTGTTTTTGGAGAGTACAGCAAATCCGTGTTTCTGGACAAGGGAGGCATAAGTGCGCTGCGCTCCTAAGCTATCTCCCTGCGAGACACACTGCCAAAGCTTTTCGTTATCCTGCAGTCTAGTGCAGACGCACACTACGGCTCTGGGCTGCTGTCCGAAGCGAAGCGCCGGTCGCCGGCGTCTTTCGGCTGAAGCAGCGCTTCCGAGCGTACGGCTGCCGCTCCGCTCTTGTGTGCGCGAAGCAGCCGCTTCTCCTGCTCCGGGAGCCGGACAGAGCGGTAGCTTGTACGAGGGCGAAGAACGAAGCCGCAGAGCACCGGGCTTCTGCGCGCACCCTAAGGACTGCTAGAGGACCGTGGTGGACACTCGCCTGCGTCTTCAATTCCATTCTAGCATCCTTATGGAAGGTGTTCCAGGACAATTTTCCTGAATTTTGAATTCGTCCTGATGCAGCCCCTCCTGGGAAACTCGTGCTCGTCCTCTGAGGCTCCGAGTGCAGAGACCTCGATGGCAACTGCAGAAATGAAGCACTCCGTTGAGTTGTCGAGAAGCAAGAACATAGCCAGCGCCTTGTGTTTGGGAGTCAGCAGCTGCTGCACTTTTGCGATTGCCTTCACTGTGCACTGAATGCCACGACGGCATGGGCACGTTAAAACAACGCGCTGAGCAAGAGTCCCCGAAAGATCACGGCCGTCAGAAAGCAGCTTATATATTGCCCTGGAAAGAGCAGTGGTTTTGGAGTGTGCAGTAAAATCGTGTTTCTGGACAAGGGAGGCATAAGTGCGCTGCGCTCCTAAGCTATCTCCCTGCGAGACACACTGCCAAAGCTTTTCGTTATCCTGCAGTCTAGTGCAGACGCACACTACGGCTCTGGGCTGCTGTCCGAAGCCAAGCGCCGGTCGCCGGCGTCTTTCGGCTGAAGCTGCGCTTCGGAGCGTACGGCTGCCGCTCCGCTGCTGTGTGCGCGAAGCAGCCGCTTCTCCTGCTCCGGGAGCCGGACAGAGCGGTAGCTTGTACGAGGGCGAAGAACGAAGCCGCAGAGCACCGGACTTGTGTGCACAGCCTAAGGACTGCTAGAGGACCGTGGTGGACACTCGCCTGCGTCTTCAATTCCATTCTAGCATCCTTATGGAAGGTGTTCCAGGACAATTTTCCTGAGTTTTGAATTCGTCCTGATGCAGCCCCTCCTGGGAAACTCGTGCTCGTCCTCTGAGGCTCCGAGTGCAGAGACCTCGATGGCAACTGCAGAAATGAAGCACTCCGTTGAGTTGTCGAGAAGCAAGAACATAGCCAGCGCCTTGTGTTTGGGAGTCAGCAGCTGCTGGACTTTTGCGATTGCCTTCACTGTGCACTGAATGCCACGACGGCATGGGCACGTTAAAACAACGCGCTGAGCAAGAGTCCCCGAAAGATCACGGCCGTCAGAAAGCAGCTTATATATTGCCCTGGAAAGAGCAGTGTTTTTGGAGTGTGCAGTAAAATCGTGTTTCTGGACAAGGGAGGCATAAGTGCGCTGCGCTCCTAAGCTATCTCCCTGCGAGACACACTGCCAAAGCTTTTCGCTATCATGCAGTCTAGTGCAGACGCACACTACGGCTATCGGCTGCTGTCCGAAGCGAAGCGCCGGTCGCCGGCGTCTTTCGGCTGAAGCAGCGCTTCGGAGCGTACGGCTGTTGTGTGCGCGAAGCAGCCGCTTCTCCTGCTCCGGGAGTCGGAGAGAGCGGTAGCTTGTACGAGGGCGAAGAACGAAGCCGCAGAGCACCGGACTTGTGTGCACAGCCTACGGGCTGCTAGAGGAAGGTGGCTGCACCTCCCTAACCTATCAATTCACAGCTGGCATGCTCTTTGGAGCTGGTCCAGGACAACTTTCATTGCTTATGGGTTCGTCCTGATACAGCCCCTCCTGGAAAACTCGTGCTCGTCCCCTGAGGCTCCGAGATGCAGAAACATCGATGGCAGCTGCAGAAATGAAGGGCTGCGTTGAGTTGTCGAGAAGCAAGAACATAGCCAGCGCCTAAGTGTCTGGGAGTCAGCAGCTGCTGCACTTTTGCGATTGCCTTCACTGTGCACTGATTGCCGAGACATGTGCACGCTAAAAAAACAAGGTGGGCAAGAGGAGGAAGAGAGTACGGGCATCAGAGAGCATCTGGCATCTTGTCCTGGAAACTGCAGTGTTTTTGGAGAGTACAGCAAATCCGTGTTTCTGGACAAGGGAGGCATAAGTGCGCTGCGCTCCTAAGCTATCTCCCTGCGAGACACACTGCCAAAGCTTTTCGTTATCCTGCAGTCTAGTGCAGACGCACACTACGGCTCTGGGCTGCTGTCCGAAGCGAAGCGCCGGTCGCCGGCGTCTTTCGGCTGAAGCAGCGCTTCCGAGCGTACGGCTGCCGCTCCGCTGCTGTGTGCGCGAAGCAGCCGCTTCTCCTGCTCCGGGAGCCGGACAGAGCGGTAGCTTGTACGAGGGCGAAGAACGAAGCCGCAGAGCACCGGACTTGTGTGCACAGCCTAAGGACTGCTAGAGGACCGTGGTGGACACTCGCCTGCGTCTTCAATTCCATTCTAGCATCCTTATGGAAGGTGTTCCAGGACAATTTTCCTGAGTTTTGAATTCGTCCTGATGCAGCCCCTCCTGGGAAACTCGTGCTCGTCCTCTGAGGCTCCGAGTGCAGAGACCTCGATGGCAACTGCAGAAATGAAGCACTCCGTTGAGTTGTCGAGAAGCAAGAACATAGCCAGCGCCTTGTGTTTGGGAGTCAGCAGCTGCTGGACTTTTGCGATTGCCTTCACTGTGCACTGAATGCCACGACGGCATGGGCACGTTAAAACAACGAGCTGAGCAAGAGTCCCCGAAAGATCACGGCCGTCAGAAAGCAGCTTATATATTGCCCTGGGAAGAGTACTGTTTTAGGAGTGTGCAGTAAAATCGTGTTTCTGGACAAGGGAGGCATAAGTGCGCTGCGCTCCTAAGCTATCTCCCTGCGAGACACACTGCCAAAGCTTTTCGCTATCATGCAGTCTAGTGCAGACGCACACTACGGCTATCGGCTGCTGTCCGAAGCGAAGCGCCAGTCGCCGGCGTCTTTCGGCTGAAGCAGCCCTTCGGAGCGTACGGCTGTTGTGTGCGCGAAGCAGCCGCTTCTCCTGCTCCGGGAGCCGGACAGAGCGGTAGCTTGTACGAGGGCGAAGAACGAAGCTGCAGAGCACCGGACTTGTGTGCACAGCCTACGGGCTGCTAGAGGAAGGTGGCTGCACCTCCCTAACCTATCAATTCACAGCTGGCATGCTCTATGGAGCTGTTCCAGGACAACTTTCATTGCTTATGGGTTCGTCCTGATACAGCCCCTCCTGGGAAACTCGTGCTCGTCCCCTGAGGCTCCGAGATGCAGAAACATCGATGGCAGCTGCAGAAATGAAGGGCTGCGTTGAGTTGTCGAGAAGCAAGAACATAGCCAGCGCCTAAGTGTCTGGGAGTCAGCAGCTGCTGCACTTTTGCGATTGCCTTCACTGTGCACTGATTGCCGAGACATGTGCACGCTAAAAAAACAAGGTGGGCAAGAGGAGGAAGAGAGTACGGGCATCAGAGAGCATCTGGCATCTTGTCCTGGAAACTGCAGTGTTTTTGGAGAGTACAGCAAATCCGTGTTTCTGGACAAGGGAGGCATAAGTGCGCTGCGCTCCTAAGCTATCTCCCTGCGAGACACACTGCCAAAGCTTTTCGTTATCCTGCAGTCTAGTGCAGACGCACACTACGGCTCTGGGCTGCTGTCCGAAGCGAAGCGCCGGTCGCCGGCGTCTTTCGGCTGAAGCTGCGCTTCCGAGCGTACGGCTGCCGCTCCGCTGCTGTGTGCGCGAAGCAGCCGCTTCTCCTGCTCCGGGAGCCGGACAGAGCGGTAGCTTGTACGAGGGCGAATAACGAAGCCGCAGAGCACCGGGCTTCTGCGCGCACCCTAAGGACTGCTAGAGGACCGTGGTGGACACTCGCCTGCGTCTTCAATTCCATTCTAGCATCCTTATGGAAGGTGTTCCAGGACAATTTTCCTGAATTTTGAATTCGTCCTGATGCAGCCCCTCCTGGGAAACTCGTGCTCGTCCTCTGAGGCTCCGAGTGCAGAGACCTCGATGGCAACTGCAGAAATGAAGCACTCCGTTGAGTTGTCGAGAAGCAAGAACATAGCCAGCGCCTTGTGTTTGGGAGTCAGCAGCTGCTGCACTTTTGCGATTGCCTTCACTGTGCACTGAATGCCACGACGGCATGGGCACGTTAAAACAACGCGCTGAGCAAGAGTCCCCGAAAGATCACGGCCGTCAGAAAGCAGCTTATATATTGCCCTGGAAAGAGCAGTGTTTTTGGAGTGTGCAGTAAAATCGTGTTTCTGGACAAGGGAGGCATAAGTGCGCTGCGCTCCTAAGCTATCTCCCTGCGAGACACACTGCCAAAGCTTTTCGTTATCCTGCAGTCTAGTGCAGACGCACACTACGGCTCTGGGCTGCTGTCCGAAGCGAAGCGCCGGTCGCCGGCGTCTTTCGGCTGAAGCTGCGCTTCGGAGCGTACGGCTGCCGCTCCGCTGTTGTGTGCGCGAAGCAGCCGCTTCTCCTGCTCCGGGAGCCGGACAGAGCGGTAGCTTGTACGAGGGCGAAGAACGAAGCCGCAGAGCACCGGACTTGTGTGCACAGCCTAAGGACTGCTAGAGGACCGTGGTGGACACTCGCCTGCGTCTTCAATTCCATTCTAGCATCCTTATGGAAGGTGTTCCAGGACAATTTTCCTGAGTTTTGAATTCGTCCTGATGCAGCCCCTCCTGGGAAACTCGTGCTCGTCCTCTGAGGCTCCGAGTGCAGAGACCTCGATGGCAACTGCAGAAATGAAGCACTCCGTTGAGTTGTCGAGAAGCAAGAACATAGCCAGCGCCTTGTGTTTGGGAGTCAGCAGCTGCTGGACTTTTGCGATTGCCTTCACTGTGCACTGAATGCCACGACGGCATGGGCACGTTAAAACAACGCGCTGAGCAAGAGTCCCCGAAAGATCACGGCCGTCAGAAAGCAGCTTATATATTGCCCTGGAAAGAGCAGTGTTTTTGGAGTGTGCAGTAAAATCGTGTTTCTGGACAAGGGAGGCATAAGTGCGCTGCGCTCCTAAGCTATCTCCCTGCGAGACACACTGCCAAAGCTTTTCGCTATCATGCAGTCTAGTGCAGACGCACACTACGGCTATCGGCTGCTGTCCGAAGCGAAGCGCCGGTCGCCGGCGTCTTTCGGCTGAAGCAGCGCTTCGGAGCGTACGGCTGTTGTGTGCGCGAAGCAGCCGCTTCTCCTGCTCCGGGAGTCGGAGAGAGCGGTAGCTTGTACGAGGGCGAAGAACGAAGCCGCAGAGCACCGGACTTGTGTGCACAGCCTACGGGCTGCTAGAGGAAGGTGGCTGCACCTCCCTAACCTATCAATTCACAGCTGGCATGCTCTTTGGAGCTGGTCCAGGACAACTTTCATTGCTTATGGGTTCGTCCTGATACAGCCCCTCCTGGAAAACTCGTGCTCGTCCCCTGAGGCTCCGAGATGCAGAAACATCGATGGCAGCTGCAGAAATGAAGGGCTGCGTTGAGTTGTCGAGAAGCAAGAACATAGCCAGCGCCAAAGTGTCTGGGAGTCAGCAGCTGCTGCACTTTTGCGATTGCCTTCACTGTGCACTGATTGCCGAGACATGTGCACGCTAAAAAAACAAGGTGGGCAAGAGGAGGAAGAGAGTACGGGCATCAGAGAGCATCTGGCATCTTGTCCTGGAAACTGCAGTGTTTTTGGAGAGTACAGCAAATCCGTGTTTCTGGACAAGGGAGGCATAAGTGCGCTGCGCTCCTAAGCTATCTCCCTGCGAGACACACTGCCAAAGCTTTTCGTTATCCTGCAGTCTAGTGCAGACGCACACTACGGCTCTGGGCTGCTGTCCGAAGCGAAGCGCCGGTCGCCGGCGTCTTTCGGCTGAAGCTGCGCTTCCGAGCGTACGGCTGCCGCTCCGCTGCTGTGTGCGCGAAGCAGCCGCTTCTCCTGCTCCGGGAGCCGGACAGAGCGGTAGCTTGTACGAGGGCGAATAACGAAGCCGCAGAGCACCGGGCTTCTGCGCGCACCCTAAGGACTGCTAGAGGACCGTGGTGGACACTCGCCTGCGTCTTCAATTCCATTCTAGCATCCTTATGGAAGGTGTTCCAGGACAATTTTCCTGAATTTTGAATTCGTCCTGATGCAGCCCCTCCTGGGAAACTCGTGCTCGTCCTCTGAGGCTCCGAGTGCAGAGACCTCGATGGCAACTGCAGAAATGAAGCACTCCGTTGAGTTGTCGAGAAGCAAGAACATAGCCAGCGCCTTGTGTTTGGGAGTCAGCAGCTGCTGCACTTTTGCGATTGCCTTCACTGTGCACTGAATGCCACGACGGCATGGGCACGTTAAAACAACGCGCTGAGCAAGAGTCCCCGAAAGATCACGGCCGTCAGAAAGCAGCTTATATATTGCCCTGGAAAGAGCAGTGTTTTTGGAGTGTGCAGTAAAATCGTGTTTCTGGACAAGGGAGGCATAAGTGCGCTGCGCTCCTAAGCTATCTCCCTGCGAGACACACTGCCAAAGCTTTTCGTTATCCTGCAGTCTAGTGCAGACGCACACTACGGCTCTGGGCTGCTGTCCGAAGCCAAGCGCCGGTCGCCGGCGTCTTTCGGCTGAAGCTGCGCTTCCGAGCGTACGGCTGCCGCTCCGCTGTTGTGTGCGCGAAGCAGCCGCTTCTCCTGCTCCGGGAGCCGGACAGAGCGGTAGCTTGTACGAGGGCGAAGAACGAAGCCGCAGAGCACCGGACTTGTGTGCACAGCCTAAGGACTGCTAGAGGACCGTGGTGGACACTCGCCTGCGTCTTCAATTCCATTCTAGCATCCTTATGGAAGGTGTTCCAGGACAATTTTCCTGAGTTTTGAATTCGTCCTGATGCAGCCCCTCCTGGGAAACTCGTGCTCGTCCTCTGAGGCTCCGAGTGCAGAGACCTCGATGGCAACTGCAGAAATGAAGCACTCCGTTGAGTTGTCGAGAAGCAAGAACATAGCCAGCGCCTTGTGTTTGGGAGTCAGCAGCTGCTGGACTTTTGCGATTGCCTTCACTGTGCACTGAATGCCACGACGGCATGGGCACGTTAAAACAACGAGCTGAGCAAGAGTCCCCGAAAGATCACGGCCGTCAGAAAGCAGCTTATATATTGCCCTGGAAAGAGCAGTGTTTTTGGAGTGTGCAGTAAAATCGTGTTTCTGGACAAGGGAGGCATAAGTGCGCTGCGCTCCTAAGCTATCTCCCTGCGAGACACACTGCCAAAGCTTTTCGCTATCATGCAGTCTAGTGCAGACGCACACTACGGCTATCGGCTGCTGTCCGAAGCGAAGCGCCGGTCGCCGGCGTCTTTCGGCTGAAGCAGCGCTTCGGAGCGTACGGCTGTTGTGTGCGCGAAGCAGCCGCTTCTCCTGCTCCGGGAGTCGGAGAGAGCGGTAGCTTGTACGAGGGCGAAGAACGAAGCCGCAGAGCACCGGACTTGTGTGCACAGCCTACGGGCTGCTAGAGGAAGGTGGCTGCACCTCCCTAACCTATCAATTCACAGCTGGCATGCTCTTTGGAGCTGGTCCAGGACAACTTTCATTGCTTATGGGTTCGTCCTGATACAGCCCCTCCTGGAAAACTCGTGCTCGTCCCCTGAGGCTCCGAGATGCAGAAACATCGATGGCAGCTGCAGAAATGAAGGGCTGCGTTGAGTTGTCGAGAAGCAAGAACATAGCCAGCGCCAAAGTGTCTGGGAGTCAGCAGCTGCTGCACTTTTGCGATTGCCTTCACTGTGCACTGATTGCCGAGACATGTGCACGCTAAAAAAACAAGGTGGGCAAGAGGAGGAAGAGAGTACGGGCATCAGAGAGCATCTGGCATCTTGTCCTGGAAACTGCAGTGTTTTTGGAGAGTACAGCAAATCCGTGTTTCTGGACAAGGGAGGCATAAGTGCGCTGCGCTCCTAAGCTATCTCCCTGCGAGACACACTGCCAAAGCTTTTCGTTATCCTGCAGTCTAGTGCAGACGCACACTACGGCTCTGGGCTGCTGTCCGAAGCGAAGCGCCGGTCGCCGGCGTCTTTCGGCTGAAGCAGCGCTTCCGAGCGTACGGCTGCCGCTCCGCTGCTGTGTGCGCGAAGCAGCCGCTTCTCCTGCTCCGGGAGCCGGACAGAGCGGTAGCTTGTACGAGGGCGAAGAACGAAGCCGCAGAGCACCGGGCTTCTGCGCGCACCCTAAGGACTGCTAGAGGACCGTGGTGGACACTCGCCTGCGTCTTCAATTCCATTCTAGCATCCTTATGGAAGGTGTTCCAGGACAATTTTCCTGAGTTTTGAATTCGTCCTGATGCAGCCCCTCCTGGGAAACTCGTGCTCGTCCTCTGAGGCTCCGAGTGCAGAGACCTCGATGGCAACTGCAGAAATGAAGCACTCCGTTGAGTTGTCGAGAAGCAGGAACATAGCCAGCGCCTTGTGTTTGGGAGTCAGCAGCTGCTGGACTTTTGCGATTGCCTTCACTGTGCACTGAATGCCACGACGGCATGGGCACGTTAAAACAACGAGCTGAGCAAGAGTCCCCGAAAGATCACGGCCGTCAGAAAGCAGCTTATATATTGCCCTGGAAAGAGCAGTGTTTTTGGAGTGTGCAGTAAAATCGTGTTTCTGGACAAGGGAGGCATAAGTGCGCTGCGCTCCTAAGCTATCTCCCTGCGAGACACACTGCCAAAGCTTTTCGCTATCATGCAGTCTAGTGCAGACGCACACTACGGCTATCGGCTGCTGTCCGAAGCGAAGCGCCAGTCGCCGGCGTCTTTCGGCTGAAGCAGCCCTTCGGAGCGTACGGCTGTTGTGTGCGCGAAGCAGCCGCTTCTCCTGCTCCGGGAGCCGGACAGAGCGGTAGCTTGTACGAGGGCGAAGAACGAAGCTGCAGAGCACCGGACTTGTGTGCACAGCCTACGGGCTGCTAGAGGAAGGTGGCTGCACCTCCCTAACCTATCAATTCACAGCTGGCATGCTCTATGGAGCTGTTCCAGGACAACTTTCATTGCTTATGGGTTCGTCCTGATACAGCCCCTCCTGGGAAACTCGTGCTCGTCCCCTGAGGCTCCGAGATGCAGAAACATCGATGGCAGCTGCAGAAATGAAGGGCTGCGTTGAGTTGTCGAGAAGCAAGAACATAGCCAGCGCCTAAGTGTCTGGGAGTCAGCAGCTGCTGCACTTTTGCGATTGCCTTCACTGTGCACTGATTGCCGAGACATGTGCACGCTAAAAAAACAAGGTGGGCAAGAGGAGGAAGAGAGTACGGGCATCAGAGAGCATCTGGCATCTTGTCCTGGAAACTGCAGTGTTTTTGGAGAGTACAGCAAATCCGTGTTTCTGGACAAGGGAGGCATAAGTGCGCTGCGCTCCTAAGCTATCTCCCTGCGAGACACACTGCCAAAGCTTTTCGCTATCATGCAGTCTAGTGCAGACGCACACTCCGGCTCTCCGGAGCTGTCCGAAGCCAAGCGCCGGTGGCCGGCGTCTTTCGGCTGAAGCTGCGCTTCGGAGCGTACGGCTGCCGCTCCGCTGTTGTGTGCGCGAAGCAGCCGCTTCTCCTGCTCCGGGAGCCGGACAGAGCGGTAGCTTGTACGAGGGCGAAGAACGAAGCCGCAGAGCACCGGGCTTCTGCGCGCACCCTAAGGACTGCTAGAGGACCGTGGTGGACACTCGCCTGCGTCTTCAATTCCATTCTAGCATCCTTATGGAAGGTGTTCCAGGACAATTTTCCTGAGTTTTGAATTCCTCCTGATGCAGCCCCTCCTGGGAAACTCGTGCTCGTCCTCTGAGGCTCCGAGTGCAGAGACCTCGATGGCAACTGCAGAAATGAAGCACTCCGTTGAGTTGTCGAGAAGCAGGAACATAGCCAGCGCCTTGTGTTTGGGAGTCAGCAGCTGCTGGACTTTTGCGATTGCCTTCACTGTGCACTGAATGCCACGACGGCATGGGCACGTTAAAACAACGAGCTGAGCAAGAGTCCCCGAAAGATCACGGCCGTCAGAAAGCAGCTTATATATTGCCCTGGGAAGAGTACTGTTTTAGGAGTGTGCAGTAAAATCGTGTTTCTGGACAAGGGAGGCATAAGTGCGCTGCGCTCCTAAGCTATCTCCCTGCGAGACACACTGCCAAAGCTTTTCGCTATCATGCAGTCTAGTGCAGACGCACACTACGGCTATCGGCTGCTGTCCGAAGCGAAGCGCCAGTCGCCGGCGTCTTTCGGCTGAAGCAGCGCTTCGGAGCGTACGGCTGTTGTGTGCGCGAAGCAGCCGCTTCTCCTGCTCCGGGAGTCGGAGAGAGCGGTAGCTTGTACGAGGGCGAAGAACGAAGCCGCAGAGCACCGGACTTGTGTGCACAGCCTACGGGCTGCTAGAGGAAGGTGGCTGCACCTCCCTAACCTATCAATTCACAGCTGGCATGCTCTTTGGAGCTGGTCCAGGACAACTTTCATTGCTTATGGGTTCGTCCTGATACAGCCCCTCCTGGAAAACTCGTGCTCGTCCCCTGAGGCTCCGAGATGCAGAAACATCGATGGCAGCTGCAGAAATGAAGGGCTGCGTTGAGTTGTCGAGAAGCAAGAACATAGCCAGCGCCAAAGTGTCTGGGAGTCAGCAGCTGCTGCACTTTTGCGATTGCCTTCACTGTGCACTGATTGCCGAGACATGTGCACGCTAAAAAAACAAGGTGGGCAAGAGGAGGAAGAGAGTACGGGCATCAGAGAGCATCTGGCATCTTGTCCTGGAAACTGCAGTGTTTTTGGAGAGTACAGCAAATCCGTGTTTCTGGACAAGGGAGGCATAAGTGCGCTGCGCTCCTAAGCTATCTCCCTGCGAGACACACTGCCAAAGCTTTTCGTTATCCTGCAGTCTAGTGCAGACGCACACTACGGCTCTGGGCTGCTGTCCGAAGCGAAGCGCCGGTCGCCGGCGTCTTTCGGCTGAAGCAGCGCTTCCGAGCGTACGGCTGCCGCTCCGCTGCTGTGTGCGCGAAGCAGCCGCTTCTCCTGCTCCGGGAGCCGGACAGAGCGGTAGCTTGTACGAGGGCGAAGAACGAAGCCGCAGAGCACCGGGCTTCTGCGCGCACCCTAAGGACTGCTAGAGGACCGTGGTGGACACTCGCCTGCGTCTTCAATTCCATTCTAGCATCCTTATGGAAGGTGTTCCAGGACAATTTTCCTGAATTTTGAATTCGTCCTGATGCAGCCCCTCCTGGGAAACTCGTGCTCGTCCTCTGAGGCTCCGAGTGCAGAGACCTCGATGGCAACTGCAGAAATGAAGCACTCCGTTGAGTTGTCGAGAAGCAAGAACATAGCCAGCGCCTTGTGTTTGGGAGTCAGCAGCTGCTGCACTTTTGCGATTGCCTTCACTGTGCACTGAATGCCACGACGGCATGGGCACGTTAAAACAACGCGCTGAGCAAGAGTCCCCGAAAGATCACGGCCGTCAGAAAGCAGCTTATATATTGCCCTGGAAAGAGCAGTGTTTTTGGAGTGTGCAGTAAAATCGTGTTTCTGGACAAGGGAGGCATAAGTGCGCTGCGCTCCTAAGCTATCTCCCTGCGAGACACACTGCCAAAGCTTTTCGCTATCATGCAGTCTAGTGCAGACGCACACTACGGCTATCGGCTGCTGTCCGAAGCGAAGCGCCAGTCGCCGGCGTCTTTCGGCTGAAGCAGCCCTTCGGAGCGTACGGCTGTTGTGTGCGCGAAGCAGCCGCTTCTCCTGCTCCGGGAGCCGGACAGAGCGGTAGCTTGTACGAGGGCGAAGAACGAAGCTGCAGAGCACCGGACTTGTGTGCACAGCCTACGGGCTGCTAGAGGAAGGTGGCTGCACCTCCCTAACCTATCAATTCACAGCTGGCATGCTCTATGGAGCTGTTCCAGGACAACTTTCATTGCTTATGGGTTCGTCCTGATACAGCCCCTCCTGGGAAACTCGTGCTCGTCCCCTGAGGCTCCGAGATGCAGAAACATCGATGGCAGCTGCAGAAATGAAGGGCTGCGTTGAGTTGTCGAGAAGCAAGAACATAGCCAGCGCCTAAGTGTCTGGGAGTCAGCAGCTGCTGCACTTTTGCGATTGCCTTCACTGTGCACTGATTGCCGAGACATGTGCACGCTAAAAAAACAAGGTGGGCAAGAGGAGGAAGAGAGTACGGGCATCAGAGAGCATCTGGCATCTTGTCCTGGAAACTGCAGTGTTTTTGGAGAGTACAGCAAATCCGTGTTTCTGGACAAGGGAGGCATAAGTGCGCTGCGCTCCTAAGCTATCTCCCTGCGAGACACACTGCCAAAGCTTTTCGCTATGATGCAGTCTAGTGCAGACGCACACTCCGGCTCTCCGGAGCTGTCCGAAGCCAAGCGCCGGTGGCCGGCGTCTTTCGGCTGAAGCTGCGCTTCGGAGCGTACGGCTGCCGCTCCGCTGTTGTGTGCGCGAAGCAGCCGCTTCTCCTGCTCCGGGAGCCGGACAGAGCGGTAGCTTGTACGAGGGCGAAGAATGAAGCCGCAGAGCACCGGGCTTCTGCGCGCACCCTAAGGACTGCTAGAGGACCGTGGTGGACACTCGCCTGCGTCTTCAATTCCATTCTAGCATCCTTATGGAAGGTGTTCCAGGACAATTTTCCTGAGTTTTGAATTCCTCCTGATGCAGCCCCTCCTGGGAAACTCGTGCTCGTCCTCTGAGGCTCCGAGTGCAGAGACCTCGATGGCAACTGCAGAAATGAAGCACTCCGTTGAGTTGTCGAGAAGCAGGAACATAGCCAGCGCCTTGTGTTTGGGAGTCAGCAGCTGCTGGACTTTTGCGATTGCCTTCACTGTGCACTGAATGCCACGACGGCATGGGCACGTTAAAACAACGAGCTGAGCAAGAGTCCCCGAAAGATCACGGCCGTCAGAAAGCAGCTTATATATTGCCCTGGGAAGAGTACTGTTTTAGGAGTGTGCAGTAAAATCGTGTTTCTGGACAAGGGAGGCATAAGTGCGCTGCGCTCCTAAGCTATCTCCCTGCGAGACACACTGCCAAAGCTTTTCGCTATCATGCAGTCTAGTGCAGACGCACACTACGGCTATCGGCTGCTGTCCGAAGCGAAGCGCCGGTCGCCGGCGTCTTTCGGCTGAAGCAGCGCTTCGGAGCGTACGGCTGTTGTGTGCGCGAAGCAGCCGCTTCTCCTGCTCCGGGAGTCGGAGAGAGCGGTAGCTTGTACGAGGGCGAAGAACGAAGCCGCAGAGCACCGGACTTGTGTGCACAGCCTACGGGCTGCTAGAGGAAGGTGGCTGCACCTCCCTAACCTATCAATTCACAGCTGGCATGCTCTTTGGAGCTGGTCCAGGACAACTTTCATTGCTTATGGGTTCGTCCTGATACAGCCCCTCCTGGAAAACTCGTGCTCGTCCCCTGAGGCTCCGAGATGCAGAAACATCGATGGCAGCTGCAGAAATGAAGGGCTGCGTTGAGTTGTCGAGAAGCAAGAACATAGCCAGCGCCAAAGTGTCTGGGAGTCAGCAGCTGCTGCACTTTTGCGATTGCCTTCACTGTGCACTGATTGCCGAGACATGTGCACGCTAAAAAAACAAGGTGGGCAAGAGGAGGAAGAGAGTACGGGCATCAGAGAGCATCTGGCATCTTGTCCTGGAAACTGCAGTGTTTTTGGAGAGTACAGCAAATCCGTGTTTCTGGACAAGGGAGGCATAAGTGCGCTGCGCTCCTAAGCTATCTCCCTGCGAGACACACTGCCAAAGCTTTTCGTTATCCTGCAGTCTAGTGCAGACGCACACTACGGCTCTGGGCTGCTGTCCGAAGCGAAGCGCCGGTCGCCGGCGTCTTTCGGCTGAAGCAGCGCTTCCGAGCGTACGGCTGCCGCTCCGCTGCTGTGTGCGCGAAGCAGCCGCTTCTCCTGCTCCGGGAGCCGGACAGAGCGGTAGCGTGTACGAGGGCGAAGAACGAAGCCGCAGAGCACCGGGCTTCTGCGCGCACCCTAAGGACTGCTAGAGGACCGTGGTGGACACTCGCCTGCGTCTTCAATTCCATTCTAGCATCCTTATGGAAGGTGTTCCAGGACAATTTTCCTGAATTTTGAATTCGTCCTGATGCAGCCCCTCCTGGGAAACTCGTGCTCGTCCTCTGAGGCTCCGAGTGCAGAGACCTCGATGGCAACTGCAGAAATGAAGCACTCCGTTGAGTTGTCGAGAAGCAAGAACATAGCCAGCGCCTTGTGTTTGGGAGTCAGCAGCTGCTGCACTTTTGCGATTGCCTTCACTGTGCACTGAATGCCACGACGGCATGGGCACGTTAAAACAACGAGCTGAGCAAGAGTCCCCGAAAGATCACGGCCGTCAGAAAGCAGCTTATATATTGCCCTGGAAAGAGCAGTGTTTTTGGAGTGTGCAGTAAAATCGTGTTTCTGGACAAGGGAGGCATAAGTGCGCTGCGCTCCTAAGCTATCTCCCTGCGAGACACACTGCCAAAGCTTTTCGCTATCATGCAGTCTAGTGCAGACGCACACTACGGCTATCGGCTGCTGTCCGAAGCGAAGCGCCGGTCGCCGGCGTCTTTCGGCTGAAGCAGCCCTTCGGAGCGTACGGCTGTTGTGTGCGCGAAGCAGCCGCTTCTCCTGCTCCGGGAGCCGGACAGAGCGGTAGCTTGTACGAGGGCGAAGAACGAAGCTGCAGAGCACCGGACTTGTGTGCACAGCCTACGGGCTGCTAGAGGAAGGTGGCTGCACCTCCCTAACCTATCAATTCACAGCTGGCATGCTCTATGGAGCTGTTCCAGGACAACTTTCATTGCTTATGGGTTCGTCCTGATACAGCCCCTCCTGGGAAACTCGTGCTCGTCCCCTGAGGCTCCGAGATGCAGAAACATCGATGGCAGCTGCAGAAATGAAGGGCTGCGTTGAGTTGTCGAGAAGCAAGAACATAGCCAGCGCCTAAGTGTCTGGGAGTCAGCAGCTGCTGCACTTTTGCGATTGCCTTCACTGTGTACTGATTGCCGAGACATGTGCACGCTAAAAAAACAAGGTGGGCAAGAGGAGGAAGAGAGTACGGGCATCAGAGAGCATCTGGCATCTTGTCCTGGAAACTGCAGTGTTTTTGGAGAGTACAGCAAATCCGTGTTTCTGGACAAGGGAGGCATAAGTGCGCTGCGCTCCTAAGCTATCTCCCTGCGAGACACACTGCCAAAGCTTTTCGCTATCATGCAGTCTAGTGCAGACGCACACTCCGGCTCTCCGGAGCTGTCCGAAGCCAAGCGCCGGTGGCCGGCGTCTTTCGGCTGAAGCTGCGCTTCGGAGCGTACGGCTGCCGCTCCGCTGTTGTGTGCGCGAAGCAGCCGCTTCTCCTGCTCCGGGAGCCGGACAGAGCGGTAGCTTGTACGAGGGCGAAGAACGAAGCCGCAGAGCACCGGGCTTCTGCGCGCACCCTAAGGACTGCTAGAGGACCGTGGTGGACACTCGCCTGCGTCTTCAATTCCATTCTAGCATCCTTATGGAAGGTGTTCCAGGACAATTTTCCTGAGTTTTGAATTCCTCCTGATGCAGCCCCTCCTGGGAAACTCGTGCTCGTCCTCTGAGGCTCCGAGTGCAGAGACCTCGATGGCAACTGCAGAAATGAAGCACTCCGTTGAGTTGTCGAGAAGCAGGAACATAGCCAGCGCCTTGTGTTTGGGAGTCAGCAGCTGCTGCACTTTTGCGATTGCCTTCACTGTGCACTGAATGCCACGACGGCATGGGCACGTTAAAACAACGAGCTGAGCAAGAGTCCCCGAAAGATCACGGCCGTCAGAAAGCAGCTTATATATTGCCCTGGGAAGAGTACTGTTTTAGGAGTGTGCAGTAAAATCGTGTTTCTGGACAAGGGAGGCATAAGTGCGCTGCGCTCCTAAGCTATCTCCCTGCGAGACACACTGCCAAAGCTTTTCGCTATCATGCAGTCTAGTGCAGACGCACACTACGGCTATCGGCTGCTGTCCGAAGCGAAGCGCCGGTCGCCGGCGTCTTTCGGCTGAAGCAGCGCTTCGGAGCGTACGGCTGTTGTGTGCGCGAAGCAGCCGCTTCTCCTGCTCCGGGAGTCGGAGAGAGCGGTAGCTTGTACGAGGGCGAAGAACGAAGCCGCAGAGCACCGGACTTGTGTGCACAGCCTACGGGCTGCTAGAGGAAGGTGGCTGCACCTCCCTAACCTATCAATTCACAGCTGGCATGCTCTTTGGAGCTGGTCCAGGACAACTTTCATTGCTTATGGGTTCGTCCTGATACAGCCCCTCCTGGAAAACTCGTGCTCGTCCCCTGAGGCTCCGAGATGCAGAAACATCGATGGCAGCTGCAGAAATGAAGGGCTGCGTTGAGTTGTCGAGAAGCAAGAACATAGCCAGCGCCAAAGTGTTTGGGAGTCAGCAGCTGCTGCACTTTTGCGATTGCCTTCACTGTGCACTGATTGCCGAGACATGTGCACGCTAAAAAAACAAGGTGGGCAAGAGGAGGAAGAGAGTACGGGCATCAGAGAGCATCTGGCATCTTGTCCTGGAAACTGCAGTGTTTTTGGAGAGTACAGCAAATCCGTGTTTCTGGACAAGGGAGGCATAAGTGCGCTGCGCTCCTAAGCTATCTCCCTGCGAGACACACTGCCAAAGCTTTTCGTTATCCTGCAGTCTAGTGCAGACGCACACTACGGCTCTGGGCTGCTGTCCGAAGCGAAGCGCCGGTCGCCGGCGTCTTTCGGCTGAAGCAGCGCTTCCGAGCGTACGGCTGCCGCTCCGCTGCTGTGTGCGCGAAGCAGCCGCTTCTCCTGCTCCGGGAGCCGGACAGAGCGGTAGCTTGTACGAGGGCGAAGAACGAAGCCGCAGAGCACCGGGCTTCTGCGCGCACCCTAAGGACTGCTAGAGGACCGTGGTGGACACTCGCCTGCGTCTTCAATTCCATTCTAGCATCCTTATGGAAGGTGTTCCAGGACAATTTTCCTGAATTTTGAATTCGTCCTGATGCAGCCCCTCCTGGGAAACTCGTGCTCGTCCTCTGAGGCTCCGAGTGCAGAGACCTCGATGGCAACTGCAGAAATGAAGCACTCCGTTGAGTTGTCGAGAAGCAAGTACATAGCCAGCGCCTTGTGTTTGGGAGTCAGCAGCTGCTGCACTTTTGCGATTGCCTTCACTGTGCACTGAATGCCACGACGGCATGGGCACGTTAAAACAACGCGCTGAGCAAGAGTCCCCGAAAGATCACGGCCGTCAGAAAGCAGCTTATATATTGCCCTGGAAAGAGCAGTGTTTTTGGAGTGTGCAGTAAAATCGTGTTTCTGGACAAGGGAGGCATAAGTGCGCTGCGCTCCTAAGCTATCTCCCTGCGAGACACACTGCCAAAGCTTTTCGTTATCCTGCAGTCTAGTGCAGACGCACACTACGGCTCTGGGCTGCTGTCCGAAGCGAAGCGCCGGTCGCCGGCGTCTTTCGGCTGAAGCTGCGCTTCGGAGCGTACGGCTGCCGCTCCGCTGTTGTATGCGCGAAGCAGCCGCTTCTCCTGCTCCGGGAGCCGGACAGAGCGGTAGCTTGTACGAGGGCGAAGAACGAAGCCGCAGAGCACCGGACTTGTGTGCACAGCCTAAGGACTGCTAGAGGACCGTGGTGGACACTCGCCTGCGTCTTCAATTCCATTCTAGCATCCTTATGGAAGGTGTTCCAGGACAATTTTCCTGAGTTTTGAATTCGTCCTGATGCAGCCCCTCCTGGGAAACTCGTGCTCGTCCTCTGAGGCTCCGAGTGCAGAGACCTCGATGGCAACTGCAGAAATGAAGCACTCCGTTGAGTTGTCGAGAAGCAAGAACATAGCCAGCGCCTTGTGTTTGGGAGTCAGCAGCTGCTGGACTTTTGCGATTGCCTTCACTGTGCACTGAATGCCACGACGGCATGGGCACGTTAAAACAACGAGCTGAGCAAGAGTCCCCGAAAGATCACGGCCGTCAGAAAGCAGCTTATATATTGCCCTGGAAAGAGCAGTGTTTTTGGAGTGTGCAGTAAAATCGTGTTTCTGGACAAGGGAGGCATAAGTGCGCTGCGCTCCTAAGCTATCTCCCTGCGAGACACACTGCCAAAGCTTTTCGCTATCATGCAGTCTAGTGCAGACGCACACTACGGCTATCGGCTGCTGTCCGAAGCGAAGCGCCGGTCGCCGGCGTCTTTCGGCTGAAGCAGCGCTTCGGAGCGTACGGCTGTTGTGTGCGCGAAGCAGCCGCTTCTCCTGCTCCGGGAGTCGGAGAGAGCGGTAGCTTGTACGAGGGCGAAGAACGAAGCCGCAGAGCACCGGACTTGTGTGCACAGCCTACGGGCTGCTAGAGGAAGGTGGCTGCACCTCCCTAACCTATCAATTCACAGCTGGCATGCTCTTTGGAGCTGGTCCAGGACAACTTTCATTGCTTATGGGTTCGTCCTGATACAGCCCCTCCTGGAAAACTCGTGCTCGTCCCCTGAGGCTCCGAGATGCAGAAACATCGATGGCAGCTGCAGAAATGAAGGGCTGCGTTGAGTTGTCGAGAAGCAAGAACATAGCCAGCGCCAAAGTGTCTGGGAGTCAGCAGCTGCTGCACTTTTGCGATTGCCTTCACTGTGCACTGATTGCCGAGACATGTGCACGCTAAAAAAACAAGGTGGGCAAGAGGAGGAAGAGAGTACGGGCATCAGAGAGCATCTGGCATCTTGTCCTGGAAACTGCAGTGTTTTTGGAGAGTACAGCAAATCCGTGTTTCTGGACAAGGGAGGCATAAGTGCGCTGCGCTCCTAAGCTATCTCCCTGCGAGACACACTGCCAAAGCTTTTCGTTATCCTGCAGTCTAGTGCAGACGCACACTACGGCTCTGGGCTGCTGTCCGAAGCGAAGCGCCGGTCGCCGGCGTCTTTCGGCTGAAGCAGCGCTTCCGAGCGTACGGCTGCCGCTCCGCTGCTGTGTGCGCGAAGCAGCCGCTTCTCCTGCTCCGGGAGCCGGACAGAGCGGTAGCTTGTACGAGGGCGAAGAACGAAGCCGCAGAGCACCGGGCTTCTGCGCGCACCCTAAGGACTGCTAGAGGACCGTGGTGGACACTCGCCTGCGTCTTCAATTCCATTCTAGCATCCTTATGGAAGGTGTTCCAGGACAATTTTCCTGAATTTTGAATTCGTCCTGATGCAGCCCCTCCTGGGAAACTCGTGCTCGTCCTCTGAGGCTCCGAGTGCAGAGACCTCGATGGCAACTGCAGAAATGAAGCACTCCGTTGAGTTGTCGAGAAGCAAGAACATAGCCAGCGCCTTGTGTTTGGGAGTCAGCAGCTGCTGCACTTTTGCGATTGCCTTCACTGTGCACTGAATGCCACGACGGCATGGGCACGTTAAAACAACGCGCTGAGCAAGAGTCCCCGAAAGATCACGGCCGTCAGAAAGCAGCTTATATATTGCCCTGGAAAGAGCAGTGTTTTTGGAGTGTGCAGTAAAATCGTGTTTCTGGACAAGGGAGGCATAAGTGCGCTGCGCTCCTAAGCTATCTCCCTGCGAGACACACTGCCAAAGCTTTTCGTTATCCTGCAGTCTAGTGCAGACGCACACTACGGCTCTGGGCTGCTGTCCGAAGCCAAGCGCCGGTCGCCGGCGTCTTTCGGCTGAAGCTGCGCTTCGGAGCGTACGGCTGCCGCTCCGCTGTTGTGTGCGCGAAGCAGCCGCTTCTCCTGCTCCGGGAGCCGGACAGAGCGGTAGCTTGTACGAGGGCGAAGAACGAAGCCGCAGAGCACCGGACTTGTGTGCACAGCCTAAGGACTGCTAGAGGACCGTGGTGGACACTCGCCTGCGTCTTCAATTCCATTCTAGCATCCTTATGGAAGGTGTTCCAGGACAATTTTCCTGAATTTTGAATTCGTCCTGATGCAGCCCCTCCTGGGAAACTCGTGCTCGTCCTCTGAGGCTCCGAGTGCAGAGACCTCGATGGCAACTGCAGAAATGAAGCACTCCGTTGAGTTGTCGAGAAGCAAGAACATAGCCAGCGCCTTGTGTTTGGGAGTCAGCAGCTGCTGCACTTTTGCGATTGCCTTCACTGTGCACTGAATGCCACGACGGCATGGGCACGTTAAAACAACGAGCTGAGCAAGAGTCCCCGAAAGATCACGGCCGTCAGAAAGCAGCTTATATATTGCCCTGGAAAGAGCAGTGTTTTTGGAGTGTGCAGTAAAATCGTGTTTCTGGACAAGGGAGGCATAAGTGCGCTGCGCTCCTAAGCTATCTCCCTGCGAGACACACTGCCAAAGCTTTTCGCTATCATGCAGTCTAGTGCAGACGCACACTACGGCTATCGGCTGCTGTCCGAAGCGAAGCGCCGGTCGCCGGCGTCTTTCGGCTGAAGCAGCGCTTCGGAGCGTACGGCTGTTGTGTGCGCGAAGCAGCCGCTTCTCCTGCTCCGGGAGTCGGAGAGAGCGGTAGCTTGTACGAGGGCGAAGAACGAAGCCGCAGAGCACCGGACTTGTGTGCACAGCCTACGGGCTGCTAGAGGAAGGTGGCTGCACCTCCCTAACCTATCAATTCACAGCTGGCATGCTCTTTGGAGCTGGTCCAGGACAACTTTCATTGCTTATGGGTTCGTCCTGATACAGCCCCTCCTGGAAAACTCGTGCTCGTCCCCTGAGGCTCCGAGATGCAGAAACATCGATGGCAGCTGCAGAAATGAAGGGCTGCGTTGAGTTGTCGAGAAGCAAGAACATAGCCAGCGCCAAAGTGTCTGGGAGTCAGCAGCTGCTGCACTTTTGCGATTGCCTTCACTGTGCACTGATTGCCGAGACATGTGCACGCTAAAAAAACAAGGTGGGCAAGAGGAGGAAGAGAGTACGGGCATCAGAGAGCATCTGGCATCTTGTCCTGGAAACTGCAGTGTTTTTGGAGAGTACAGCAAATCCGTGTTTCTGGACAAGGGAGGCATAAGTGCGCTGCGCTCCTAAGCTATCTCCCTGCGAGACACACTGCCAAAGCTTTTCGTTATCCTGCAGTCTAGTGCAGACGCACACTACGGCTCTGGGCTGCTGTCCGAAGCGAAGCGCCGGTCGCCGGCGTCTTTCGGCTGAAGCAGCGCTTCCGAGCGTACGGCTGCCGCTCCGCTGCTGTGTGCGCGAAGCAGCCGCTTCTCCTGCTCCGGGAGCCGGACAGAGCGGTAGCTTGTACGAGGGCGAAGAACGAAGCCGCAGAGCACCGGGCTTCTGCGCGCACCCTAAGGACTGCTAGAGGACCGTGGTGGACACTCGCCTGCGTCTTCAATTCCATTCTAGCATCCTTATGGAAGGTGTTCCAGGACAATTTTCCTGAGTTTTGAATTCCTCCTGATGCAGCCCCTCCTGGGAAACTCGTGCTCGTCCTCTGAGGCTCCGAGTGCAGAGACCTCGATGGCAACTGCAGAAATGAAGCACTCCGTTGAGTTGTCGAGAAGCAGGAACATAGCCAGCGCCTTGTGTTTGGGAGTCAGCAGCTGCTGCACTTTTGCGATTGCCTTCACTGTGCACTGAATGCCACGACGGCATGGGCACGTTAAAACAACGAGCTGAGCAAGAGTCCCCGAAAGATCACGGCCGTCAGAAAGCAGCTTATATATTGCCCTGGGAAGAGTACTGTTTTAGGAGTGTGCAGTAAAATCGTGTTTCTGGACAAGGGAGGCATAAGTGCGCTGCGCTCCTAAGCTATCTCCCTGCGAGACACACTGCCAAAGCTTTTCGCTATCATGCAGTCTAGTGCAGACGCACACTACGGCTATCGGCTGCTGTCCGAAGCGAAGCGCCGGTCGCCGGCGTCTTTCGGCTGAAGCAGCGCTTCGGAGCGTACGGCTGTTGTGTGCGCGAAGCAGCCGCTTCTCCTGCTCCGGGAGTCGGAGAGAGCGGTAGCTTGTACGAGGGCGAAGAACGAAGCCGCAGAGCACCGGACTTGTGTGCACAGCCTACGGGCTGCTAGAGGAAGGTGGCTGCACCTCCCTAACCTATCAATTCACAGCTGGCATGCTCTTTGGAGCTGGTCCAGGACAACTTTCATTGCTTATGGGTTCGTCCTGATACAGCCCCTCCTGGAAAACTCGTGCTCGTCCCCTGAGGCTCCGAGATGCAGAAACATCGATGGCAGCTGCAGAAATGAAGGGCTGCGTTGAGTTGTCGAGAAGCAAGAACATAGCCAGCGCCAAAGTGTCTGGGAGTCAGCAGCTGCTGCACTTTTGCGATTGCCTTCACTGTGCACTGATTGCCGAGACATGTGCACGCTAAAAAAACAAGGTGGGCAAGAGGAGGAAGAGAGTACGGGCATCAGAGAGCATCTGGCATCTTGTCCTGGAAACTGCAGTGTTTTTGGAGAGTACAGCAAATCCGTGTTTCTGGACAAGGGAGGCATAAGTGCGCTGCGCTCCTAAGCTATCTCCCTGCGAGACACACTGCCAAAGCTTTTCGTTATCCTGCAGTCTAGTGCAGACGCACACTACGGCTCTGGGCTGCTGTCCGAAGCGAAGCGCCGGTCGCCGGCGTCTTTCGGCTGAAGCAGCGCTTCCGAGCGTACGGCTGCCGCTCCGCTGCTGTGTGCGCGAAGCAGCCGCTTCTCCTGCTCCGGGAGCCGGACAGAGCGGTAGCTTGTACGAGGGCGAATAACGAAGCCGCAGAGCACCGGGCTTCTGCGCGCACCCTAAGGACTGCTAGAGGACCGTGGTGGACACTCGCCTGCGTCTTCAATTCCATTCTAGCATCCTTATGGAAGGTGTTCCAGGACAATTTTCCTGAATTTTGAATTCGTCCTGATGCAGCCCCTCCTGGGAAACTCGTGCTCGTCCTCTGAGGCTCCGAGTGCAGAGACCTCGATGGCAACTGCAGAAATGAAGCACTCCGTTGAGTTGTCGAGAAGCAAGAACATAGCCAGCGCCTTGTGTTTGGGAGTCAGCAGCTGCTGCACTTTTGCGATTGCCTTCACTGTGCACTGAATGCCACGACGGCATGGGCACGTTAAAACAACGCGCTGAGCAAGAGTCCCCGAAAGATCACGGCCGTCAGAAAGCAGCTTATATATTGCCCTGGAAAGAGCAGTGTTTTTGGAGTGTGCAGTAAAATCGTGTTTCTGGACAAGGGAGGCATAAGTGCGCTGCGCTCCTAAGCTATCTCCCTGCGAGACACACTGCCAAAGCTTTTCGTTATCCTGCAGTCTAGTGCAGACGCACACTACGGCTCTGGGCTGCTGTCCGAAGCCAAGCGCCGGTCGCCGGCGTCTTTCGGCTGAAGCAGCGCTTCCGAGCGTACGGCTGCCGCTCCGCTGCTGTGTGCGCGAAGCAGCCGCTTCTCCTGCTCCGGGAGCCGGACAGAGCGGTAGCTTGTACGAGGGCGAATAACGAAGCCGCAGAGCACCGGGCTTCTGCGCGCACCCTAAGGACTGCTAGAGGACCGTGGTGGACACTCGCCTGCGTCTTCAATTCCATTCTAGCATCCTTATGGAAGGTGTTCCAGGACAATTTTCCTGAATTTTGAATTCGTCCTGATGCAGCCCCTCCTGGGAAACTCGTGCTCGTCCTCTGAGGCTCCGAGTGCAGAGACCTCGATGGCAACTGCAGAAATGAAGCACTCCGTTGAGTTGTCGAGAAGCAAGAACATAGCCAGCGCCTTGTGTTTGGGAGTCAGCAGCTGCTGCACTTTTGCGATTGCCTTCACTGTGCACTGAATGCCACGACGGCATGGGCACGTTAAAACAACGCGCTGAGCAAGAGTCCCCGAAAGATCACGGCCGTCAGAAAGCAGCTTATATATTGCCCTGGAAAGAGCAGTGTTTTTGGAGTGTGCAGTAAAATCGTGTTTCTGGACAAGGGAGGCATAAGTGCGCTGCGCTCCTAAGCTATCTCCCTGCGAGACACACTGCCAAAGCTTTTCGTTATCCTGCAGTCTAGTGCAGACGCACACTACGGCTCTGGGCTGCTGTCCGAAGCCAAGCGCCGGTCGCCGGCGTCTTTCGGCTGAAGCTGCGCTTCGGAGCGTACGGCTGCCGCTCCGCTGTTGTGTGCGCGAAGCAGCCGCTTCTCCTGCTCCGGGAGCCGGACAGAGCGGTAGCTTGTACGAGGGCGAAGAACGAAGCCGCAGAGCACCGGACTTGTGTGCACAGCCTAAGGACTGCTAGAGGACCGTGGTGGACACTCGCCTGCGTCTTCAATTCCATTCTAGCATCCTTATGGAAGGTGTTCCAGGACAATTTTCCTGAGTTTTGAATTCCTCCTGATGCAGCCCCTCCTGGGAAACTCGTGCTCGTCCTCTGAGGCTCCGAGTGCAGAGACCTCGATGGCAACTGCAGAAATGAAGCACTCCGTTGAGTTGTCGAGAAGCAAGAACATAGCCAGCGCCTTGTGTTTGGGAGTCAGCAGCTGCTGGACTTTTGCGATTGCCTTCACTGTGCACTGAATGCCACGACGGCATGGGCACGTTAAAACAACGAGCTGAGCAAGAGTCCCCGAAAGATCACGGCCGTCAGAAAGCAGCTTATATATTGCCCTGGGAAGAGTACTGTTTTAGGAGTGTGCAGTAAAATCGTGTTTCTGGACAAGGGAGGCATAAGTGCGCTGCGCTCCTAAGCTATCTCCCTGCGAGACACACTGCCAAAGCTTTTCGCTATCATGCAGTCTAGTGCAGACGCACACTACGGCTATCGGCTGCTGTCCGAAGCGAAGCGCCGGTCGCCGGCGTCTTTCGGCTGAAGCAGCGCTTCGGAGCGTACGGCTGTTGTGTGCGCGAAGCAGCCGCTTCTCCTGCTCCGGGAGTCGGAGAGAGCGGTAGCTTGTACGAGGGCGAAGAACGAAGCCGCAGAGCACCGGACTTGTGTGCACAGCCTACGGGCTGCTAGAGGAAGGTGGCTGCACCTCCCTAACCTATCAATTCACAGCTGGCATGCTCTTTGGAGCTGGTCCAGGACAACTTTCATTGCTTATGGGTTCGTCCTGATACAGCCCCTCCTGGAAAACTCGTGCTCGTCCCCTGAGGCTCCGAGATGCAGAAACATCGATGGCAGCTGCAGAAATGAAGGGCTGCGTTGAGTTGTCGAGAAGCAAGAACATAGCCAGCGCCAAAGTGTCTGGGAGTCAGCAGCTGCTGCACTTTTGCGATTGCCTTCACTGTGCACTGATTGCCGAGACATGTGCACGCTAAAAAAACAAGGTGGGCAAGAGGAGGAAGAGAGTACGGGCATCAGAGAGCATCTGGCATCTTGTCCTGGAAACTGCAGTGTTTTTGGAGAGTACAGCAAATCCGTGTTTCTGGACAAGGGAGGCATAAGTGCGCTGCGCTCCTAAGCTATCTCCCTGCGAGACACACTGCCAAAGCTTTTCGTTATCCTGCAGTCTAGTGCAGACGCACACTACGGCTCTGGGCTGCTGTCCGAAGCCAAGCGCCGGTCGCCGGCGTCTTTCGGCTGAAGCAGCGCTTCCGAGCGTACGGCTGCCGCTCCGCTGCTGTGTGCGCGAAGCAGCCGCTTCTCCTGCTCCGGGAGCCGGACAGAGCGGTAGCTTGTACGAGGGCGAATAACGAAGCCGCAGAGCACCGGGCTTCTGCGCGCACCCTAAGGACTGCTAGAGGACCGTGGTGGACACTCGCCTGCGTCTTCAATTCCATTCTAGCATCCTTATGGAAGGTGTTCCAGGACAATTTTCCTGAATTTTGAATTCGTCCTGATGCAGCCCCTCCTGGGAAACTCGTGCTCGTCCTCTGAGGCTCCGAGTGCAGAGACCTCGATGGCAACTGCAGAAATGAAGCACTCCGTTGAGTTGTCGAGAAGCAAGAACATAGCCAGCGCCTTGTGTTTGGGAGTCAGCAGCTGCTGCACTTTTGCGATTGCCTTCACTGTGCACTGAATGCCACGACGGCATGGGCACGTTAAAACAACGCGCTGAGCAAGAGTCCCCGAAAGATCACGGCCGTCAGAAAGCAGCTTATATATTGCCCTGGAAAGAGCAGTGTTTTTGGAGTGTGCAGTAAAATCGTGTTTCTGGACAAGGGAGGCATAAGTGCGCTGCGCTCCTAAGCTATCTCCCTGCGAGACACACTGCCAAAGCTTTTCGTTATCCTGCAGTCTAGTGCAGACGCACACTACGGCTCTGGGCTGCTGTCCGAAGCCAAGCGCCGGTCGCCGGCGTCTTTCGGCTGAAGCTGCGCTTCGGAGCGTACGGCTGCCGCTCCGCTGTTGTGTGCGCGAAGCAGCCGCTTCTCCTGCTCCGGGAGCCGGACAGAGCGGTAGCTTGTACGAGGGCGAAGAACGAAGCCGCAGAGCACCGGACTTGTGTGCACAGCCTAAGGACTGCTAGAGGACCGTGGTGGACACTCGCCTGCGTCTTCAATTCCATTCTAGCATCCTTATGGAAGGTGTTCCAGGACAATTTTCCTGAATTTTGAATTCGTCCTGATGCAGCCCCTCCTGGGAAACTCGTGCTCGTCCTCTGAGGCTCCGAGTGCAGAGACCTCGATGGCAACTGCAGAAATGAAGCACTCCGTTGAGTTGTCGAGAAGCAAGAACATAGCCAGCGCCTTGTGTTTGGGAGTCAGCAGCTGCTGCACTTTTGCGATTGCCTTCACTGTGCACTGAATGCCACGACGGCATGGGCACGTTAAAACAACGAGCTGAGCAAGAGTCCCCGAAAGATCACGGCCGTCAGAAAGCAGCTTATATATTGCCCTGGAAAGAGCAGTGTTTTTGGAGTGTGCAGTAAAATCGTGTTTCTGGACAAGGGAGGCATAAGTGCGCTGCGCTCCTAAGCTATCTCCCTGCGAGACACACTGCCAAAGCTTTTCGCTATCATGCAGTCTAGTGCAGACGCACACTACGGCTATCGGCTGCTGTCCGAAGCGAAGCGCCGGTCGCCGGCGTCTTTCGGCTGAAGCAGCGCTTCGGAGCGTACGGCTGTTGTGTGCGCGAAGCAGCCGCTTCTCCTGCTCCGGGAGTCGGAGAGAGCGGTAGCTTGTACGAGGGCGAAGAACGAAGCCGCAGAGCGCCGGACTTGTGTGCACAGCCTACGGGCTGCTAGAGGAAGGTGGCTGCACCTCCCTAACCTATCAATTCACAGCTGGCATGCTCTTTGGAGCTGGTCCAGGACAACTTTCATTGCTTATGGGTTCGTCCTGATACAGCCCCTCCTGGAAAACTCGTGCTCGTCCCCTGAGGCTCCGAGATGCAGAAACATCGATGGCAGCTGCAGAAATGAAGGGCTGCGTTGAGTTGTCGAGAAGCAAGAACATAGCCAGCGCCAAAGTGTCTGGGAGTCAGCAGCTGCTGCACTTTTGCGATTGCCTTCACTGTGCACTGATTGCCGAGACATGTGCACGCTAAAAAAACAAGGTGGGCAAGAGGAGGAAGAGAGTACGGGCATCAGAGAGCATCTGGCATCTTGTCCTGGAAACTGCAGTGTTTTTGGAGAGTACAGCAAATCCGTGTTTCTGGACAAGGGAGGCATAAGTGCGCTGCGCTCCTAAGCTATCTCCCTGCGAGACACACTGCCAAAGCTTTTCGTTATCCTGCAGTCTAGTGCAGACGCACACTACGGCTCTGGGCTGCTGTCCGAAGCCAAGCGCCGGTCGCCGGCGTCTTTCGGCTGAAGCAGCGCTTCCGAGCGTACGGCTGCCGCTCCGCTGCTGTGTGCGCGAAGCAGCCGCTTCTCCTGCTCCGGGAGCCGGACAGAGCGGTAGCTTGTACGAGGGCGAAGAACGAAGCCGCAGAGCACCGGGCTTCTGCGCGCACCCTAAGGACTGCTAGAGGACCGTGGTGGACACTCGCCTGCGTCTTCAATTCCATTCTAGCATCCTTATGGAAGGTGTTCCAGGACAATTTTCCTGAGTTTTGAATTCCTCCTGATGCAGCCCCTCCTGGGAAACTCGTGCTCGTCCTCTGAGGCTCCGAGTGCAGAGACCTCGATGGCAACTGCAGAAATGAAGCACTCCGTTGAGTTGTCGAGAAGCAAGAACATAGCCAGCGCCTTGTGTTTGGGAGTCAGCAGCTGCTGGACTTTTGCGATTGCCTTCACTGTGCACTGAATGCCACGACGGCATGGGCACGTTAAAACAACGAGCTGAGCAAGAGTCCCCGAAAGATCACGGCCGTCAGAAAGCAGCTTATATATTGCCCTGGGAAGAGTACTGTTTTAGGAGTGTGCAGTAAAATCGTGTTTCTGGACAAGGGAGGCATAAGTGCGCTGCGCTCCTAAGCTATCTCCCTGCGAGACACACTGCCAAAGCTTTTCGCTATCATGCAGTCTAGTGCAGACGCACACTACGGCTATCGGCTGCTGTCCGAAGCGAAGCGCCGGTCGCCGGCGTCTTTCGGCTGAAGCAGCGCTTCGGAGCGTAGGGCTGTTGTGTGCGCGAAGCAGCCGCTTCTCCTGCTCCGGGAGTCGGAGAGAGCGGTAGCTTGTACGAGGGCGAAGAACGAAGCCGCAGAGCACCGGACTTGTGTGCACAGCCTACGGGCTGCTAGAGGAAGGTGGCTGCACCTCCCTAACCTATCAATTCACAGCTGGCATGCTCTTTGGAGCTGGTCCAGGACAACTTTCATTGCTTATGGGTTCGTCCTGATACAGCCCCTCCTGGAAAACTCGTGCTCGTCCCCTGAGGCTCCGAGATGCAGAAACATCGATGGCAGCTGCAGAAATGAAGGGCTGCGTTGAGTTGTCGAGAAGCAAGAACATAGCCAGCGCCAAAGTGTCTGGGAGTCAGCAGCTGCTGCACTTTTGCGATTGCCTTCACTGTGCACTGATTGCCGAGACATGTGCACGCTAAAAAAACAAGGTGGGCAAGAGGAGGAAGAGAGTACGGGCATCAGAGAGCATCTGGCATCTTGTCCTGGAAACTGCAGTGTTTTTGGAGAGTACAGCAAATCCGTGTTTCTGGACAAGGGAGGCATAAGTGCGCTGCGCTCCTAAGCTATCTCCCTGCGAGACACACTGCCAAAGCTTTTCGTTATCCTGCAGTCTAGTGCAGACGCACACTACGGCTCTGGGCTGCTGTCCGAAGCGAAGCGCCGGTCGCCGGCGTCTTTCGGCTGAAGCAGCGCTTCCGAGCGTACGGCTGCCGCTCCGCTGCTGTGTGCGCGAAGCAGCCGCTTCTCCTGCTCCGGGAGCCGGACAGAGCGGTAGCTTGTACGAGGGCGAAGAACGAAGCCGCAGAGCACCGGGCTTCTGCGCGCACCCTAAGGACTGCTAGAGGACCGTGGTGGACACTCGCCTGCGTCTTCAATTCCATTCTAGCATCCTTATGGAAGGTGTTCCAGGACAATTTTCCTGAATTTTGAATTCGTCCTGATGCAGCCCCTCCTGGGAAACTCGTGCTCGTCCTCTGAGGCTCCGAGTGCAGAGACCTCGATGGCAACTGCAGAAATGAAGCACTCCGTTGAGTTGTCGAGAAGCAAGAACATAGCCAGCGCCTTGTGTTTGGGAGTCAGCAGCTGCTGCACTTTTGCGATTGCCTTCACTGTGCACTGAATGCCACGACGGCATGGGCACGTTAAAACAACGCGCTGAGCAAGAGTCCCCGAAAGATCACGGCCGTCAGAAAGCAGCTTATATATTGCCCTGGAAAGAGCAGTGTTTTTGGAGTGTGCAGTAAAATCGTGTTTCTGGACAAGGGAGGCATAAGTGCGCTGCGCTCCTAAGCTATCTCCCTGCGAGACACACTGCCAAAGCTTTTCGTTATCCTGCAGTCTAGTGCAGACGCACACTACGGCTCTGGGCTGCTGTCCGAAGCCAAGCGCCGGTCGCCGGCGTCTTTCGGCTGAAGCTGCGCTTCGGAGCGTACGGCTGCCGCTCCGCTGTTGTGTGCGCGAAGCAGCCGCTTCTCCTGCTCCGGGAGCCGGACAGAGCGGTAGCTTGTACGAGGGCGAAGAACGAAGCCGCAGAGCACCGGACTTGTGCGCACAGCCTAAGGACTGCTAGAGGACCGTGGTGGACACTCGCCTGCGTCTTCAATTCCATTCTAGCATCCTTATGGAAGGTGTTCCAGGACAATTTTCCTGAATTTTGAATTCGTCCTGATGCAGCCCCTCCTGGGAAACTCGTGCTCGTCCTCTGAGGCTCCGAGTGCAGAGACCTCGATGGCAACTGCAGAAATGAAGCACTCCGTTGAGTTGTCGAGAAGCAAGAACATAGCCAGCGCCTTGTGTTTGGGAGTCAGCAGCTGCTGCACTTTTGCGATTGCCTTCACTGTGCACTGAATGCCACGACGGCATGGGCACGTTAAAACAACGAGCTGAGCAAGAGTCCCCGAAAGATCACGGCCGTCAGAAAGCAGCTTATATATTGCCCTGGAAAGAGCAGTGTTTTTGGAGTGTGCAGTAAAATCGTGTTTCTGGACAAGGGAGGCATAAGTGCGCTGCGCTCCTAAGCTATCTCCCTGCGAGACACACTGCCAAAGCTTTTCGCTATCATGCAGTCTAGTGCAGACGCACACTACGGCTATCGGCTGCTGTCCGAAGCGAAGCGCCGGTCGCCGGCGTCTTTCGGCTGAAGCAGCGCTTCGGAGCGTACGGCTGTTGTGTGCGCGAAGCAGCCGCTTCTCCTGCTCCGGGAGTCGGAGAGAGCGGTAGCTTGTACGAGGGCGAAGAACGAAGCCGCAGAGCACCGGACTTGTGTGCACAGCCTACGGGCTGCTAGAGGAAGGTGGCTGCACCTCCCTAACCTATCAATTCACAGCTGGCATGCTCTTTGGAGCTGGTCCAGGACAACTTTCATTGCTTATGGGTTCGTCCTGATACAGCCCCTCCTGGAAAACTCGTGCTCGTCCCCTGAGGCTCCGAGATGCAGAAACATCGATGGCAGCTGCAGAAATGAAGGGCTGCGTTGAGTTGTCGAGAAGCAAGAACATAGCCAGCGCCAAAGTGTCTGGGAGTCAGCAGCTGCTGCACTTTTGCGATTGCCTTCACTGTGCACTGATTGCCGAGACATGTGCACGCTAAAAAAACAAGGTGGGCAAGAGGAGGAAGAGAGTACGGGCATCAGAGAGCATCTGGCATCTTGTCCTGGAAACTGCAGTGTTTTTGGAGAGTACAGCAAATCCGTGTTTCTGGACAAGGGAGGCATAAGTGCGCTGCGCTCCTAAGCTATCTCCCTGCGAGACACACTGCCAAAGCTTTTCGTTATCCTGCAGTCTAGTGCAGACGCACACTACGGCTCTGGGCTGCTGTCCGAAGCCAAGCGCCGGTCGCCGGCGTCTTTCGGCTGAAGCAGCGCTTCCGAGCGTACGGCTGCCGCTCCGCTGCTGTGTGCGCGAAGCAGCCGCTTCTCCTGCTCCGGGAGCCGGACAGAGCGGTAGCTTGTACGAGGGCGAAGAACGAAGCCGCAGAGCACCGGGCTTCTGCGCGCACCCTAAGGACTGCTAGAGGACCGTGGTGGACACTCGCCTGCGTCTTCAATTCCATTCTAGCATCCTTATGGAAGGTGTTCCAGGACAATTTTCCTGAGTTTTGAATTCCTCCTGATGCAGCCCCTCCTGGGAAACTCGTGCTCGTCCTCTGAGGCTCCGAGTGCAGAGACCTCGATGGCAACTGCAGAAATGAAGCACTCCGTTGAGTTGTCGAGAAGCAAGAACATAGCCAGCGCCTTGTGTTTGGGAGTCAGCAGCTGCTGCACTTTTGCGATTGCCTTCACTGTGCACTGAATGCCACGACGGCATGGGCACGTTAAAACAACGCGCTGAGCAAGAGTCCCCGAAAGATCACGGCCGTCAGAAAGCAGCTTATATATTGCCCTGGAAAGAGCAGTGTTTTTGGAGTGTGCAGTAAAATCGTGTTTCTGGACAAGGGAGGCATAAGTGCGCTGCGCTCCTAAGCTATCTCCCTGCGAGACACACTGCCAAAGCTTTTCGTTATCCTGCAGTCTAGTGCAGACGCACACTACGGCTCTGGGCTGCTGTCCGAAGCCAAGCGCCGGTCGCCGGCGTCTTTCGGCTGAAGCAGCGCTTCCGAGCGTACGGCTGCCGCTCCGCTGCTGTGTGCGCGAAGCAGCCGCTTCTCCTGCTCCGGGAGCCGGACAGAGCGGTAGCTTGTACGAGGGCGAAGAACGAAGCCGCAGAGCACCGGGCTTCTGCGCGCACCCTAAGGACTGCTAGAGGACCGTGGTGGACACTCGCCTGCGTCTTCAATTCCATTCTAGCATCCTTATGGAAGGTGTTCCAGGACAATTTTCCTGAATTTTGAATTCGTCCTGATGCAGCCCCTCCTGGGAAACTCGTGCTCGTCCTCTGAGGCTCCGAGTGCAGAGACCTCGATGGCAACTGCAGAAATGAAGCACTCCGTTGAGTTGTCGAGAAGCAAGAACATAGCCAGCGCCTTGTGTTTGGGAGTCAGCAGCTGCTGCACTTTTGCGATTGCCTTCACTGTGCACTGAATGCCACGACGGCATGGGCACGTTAAAACAACGCGCTGAGCAAGAGTCCCCGAAAGATCACGGCCGTCAGAAAGCAGCTTATATATTGCCCTGGAAAGAGCAGTGTTTTTGGAGTGTGCAGTAAAATCGTGTTTCTGGACAAGGGAGGCATAAGTGCGCTGCGCTCCTAAGCTATCTCCCTGCGAGACACACTGCCAAAGCTTTTCGTTATCCTGCAGTCTAGTGCAGACGCACACTACGGCTCTGGGCTGCTGTCCGAAGCCAAGCGCCGGTCGCCGGCGTCTTTCGGCTGAAGCTGCGCTTCGGAGCGTACGGCTGCCGCTCCGCTGTTGTGTGCGCGAAGCAGCCGCTTCTCCTGCTCCGGGAGCCGGACAGAGCGGTAGCTTGTACGAGGGCGAAGAACGAAGCCGCAGAGCACCGGACTTGTGTGCACAGCCTAAGGACTGCTAGAGGACCGTGGTGGACACTCGCCTGCGTCTTCAATTCCATTCTAGCATCCTTATGGAAGGTGTTCCAGGACAATTTTCCTGAGTTTTGAATTCGTCCTGATGCAGCCCCTCCTGGGAAACTCGTGCTCGTCCTCTGAGGCTCCGAGTGCAGAGACCTCGATGGCAACTGCAGAAATGAAGCACTCCGTTGAGTTGTCGAGAAGCAAGAACATAGCCAGCGCCTTGTGTTTGGGAGTCAGCAGCTGCTGGACTTTTGCGATTGCCTTCACTGTGCACTGAATGCCACGACGGCATGGGCACGTTAAAACAACGAGCTGAGCAAGAGTCCCCGAAAGATCACGGCCGTCAGAAAGCAGCTTATATATTGCCCTGGGAAGAGTACTGTTTTAGGAGTGTGCAGTAAAATCGTGTTTCTGGACAAGGGAGGCATAAGTGCGCTGCGCTCCTAAGCTATCTCCCTGCGAGACACACTGCCAAAGCTTTTCGCTATCATGCAGTCTAGTGCAGACGCACACTACGGCTATCGGCTGCTGTCCGAAGCGAAGCGCCGGTCGCCGGCGTCTTTCGGCTGAAGCAGCGCTTCGGAGCGTACGGCTGTTGTGTGCGCGAAGCAGCCGCTTCTCCTGCTCCGGGAGTCGGAGAGAGCGGTAGCTTGTACGAGGGCGAAGAACGAAGCCGCAGAGCACCGGACTTGTGTGCACAGCCTACGGGCTGCTAGAGGAAGGTGGCTGCACCTCCCTAACCTATCAATTCACAGCTGGCATGCTCTTTGGAGCTGGTCCAGGACAACTTTCATTGCTTATGGGTTCGTCCTGATACAGCCCCTCCTGGAAAACTCGTGCTCGTCCCCTGAGGCTCCGAGATGCAGAAACATCGATGGCAGCTGCAGAAATGAAGGGCTGCGTTGAGTTGTCGAGAAGCAAGAACATAGCCAGCGCCAAAGTGTCTGGGAGTCAGCAGCTGCTGCACTTTTGCGATTGCCTTCACTGTGCACTGATTGCCGAGACATGTGCACGCTAAAAAAACAAGGTGGGCAAGAGGAGGAAGAGAGTACGGGCATCAGAGAGCATCTGGCATCTTGTCCTGGAAACTGCAGTGTTTTTGGAGAGTACAGCAAATCCGTGTTTCTGGACAAGGGAGGCATAAGTGCGCTGCGCTCCTAAGCTATCTCCCTGCGAGACACACTGCCAAAGCTTTTCGTTATCCTGCAGTCTAGTGCAGACGCACACTACGGCTCTGGGCTGCTGTCCGAAGCGAAGCGCCGGTCGCCGGCGTCTTTCGGCTGAAGCAGCGCTTCCGAGCGTACGGCTGCCGCTCCGCTGCTGTGTGCGCGAAGCAGCCGCTTCTCCTGCTCCGGGAGCCGGACAGAGCGGTAGCTTGTACGAGGGCGAAGAACGAAGCCGCAGAGCACCGGGCTTCTGCGCGCACCCTAAGGACTGCTAGAGGACCGTGGTGGACACTCGCCTGCGTCTTCAATTCCATTCTAGCATCCTTATGGAAGGTGTTCCAGGACAATTTTCCTGAATTTTGAATTCGTCCTGATGCAGCCCCTCCTGGGAAACTCGTGCTCGTCCTCTGAGGCTCCGAGTGCAGAGACCTCGATGGCAACTGCAGAAATGAAGCACTCCGTTGAGTTGTCGAGAAGCAAGAACATAGCCAGCGCCTTGTGTTTGGGAGTCAGCAGCTGCTGCACTTTTGCGATTGCCTTCACTGTGCACTGAATGCCACGACGGCATGGGCACGTTAAAACAACGCGCTGAGCAAGAGTCCCCGAAAGATCACGGCCGTCAGAAAGCAGCTTATATATTGCCCTGGAAAGAGCAGTGTTTTTGGAGTGTGCAGTAAAATCGTGTTTCTGGACAAGGGAGGCATAAGTGCGCTGCGCTCCTAAGCTATCTCCCTGCGAGACACACTGCCAAAGCTTTTCGTTATCCTGCAGTCTAGTGCAGACGCACACTACGGCTCTGGGCTGCTGTCCGAAGCCAAGCGCCGGTCGCCGGCGTCTTTCGGCTGAAGCTGCGCTTCGGAGCGTACGGCTGCCGCTCCGCTGTTGTGTGCGCGAAGCAGCCGCTTCTCCTGCTCCGGGAGCCGGACAGAGCGGTAGCTTGTACGAGGGCGAAGAACGAAGCCGCAGAGCACCGGACTTGTGTGCACAGCCTAAGGACTGCTAGAGGACCGTGGTGGACACTCGCCTGCGTCTTCAATTCCATTCTAGCATCCTTATGGAAGGTGTTCCAGGACAATTTTCCTGAATTTTGAATTCGTCCTGATGCAGCCCCTCCTGGGAAACTCGTGCTCGTCCTCTGAGGCTCCGAGTGCAGAGACCTCGATGGCAACTGCAGAAATGAAGCACTCCGTTGAGTTGTCGAGAAGCAAGAACATAGCCAGCGCCTTGTGTTTGGGAGTCAGCAGCTGCTGCACTTTTGCGATTGCCTTCACTGTGCACTGAATGCCACGACGGCATGGGCACGTTAAAACAACGAGCTGAGCAAGAGTCCCCGAAAGATCACGGCCGTCAGAAAGCAGCTTATATATTGCCCTGGAAAGAGCAGTGTTTTTGGAGTGTGCAGTAAAATCGTGTTTCTGGACAAGGGAGGCATAAGTGCGCTGCGCTCCTAAGCTATCTCCCTGCGAGACACACTGCCAAAGCTTTTCGCTATCATGCAGTCTAGTGCAGACGCACACTACGGCTATCGGCTGCTGTCCGAAGTGAAGCGCCGGTCGCCGGCGTCTTTCGGCTGAAGCAGCGCTTCGGAGCGTACGGCTGTTGTGTGCGCGAAGCAGCCGCTTCTCCTGCTCCGGGAGTCGGAGAGAGCGGTAGCTTGTACGAGGGCGAAGAACGAAGCCGCAGAGCACCGGACTTGTGTGCACAGCCTACGGGCTGCTAGAGGAAGGTGGCTGCACCTCCCTAACCTATCAATTCACAGCTGGCATGCTCTTTGGAGCTGGTCCAGGACAACTTTCATTGCTTATGGGTTCGTCCTGATACAGCCCCTCCTGGAAAACTCGTGCTCGTCCCCTGAGGCTCCGAGATGCAGAAACATCGATGGCAGCTGCAGAAATGAAGGGCTGCGTTGAGTTGTCGAGAAGCAAGAACATAGCCAGCGCCAAAGTGTCTGGGAGTCAGCAGCTGCTGCACTTTTGCGATTGCCTTCACTGTGCACTGATTGCCGAGACATGTGCACGCTAAAAAAACAAGGTGGGCAAGAGGAGGAAGAGAGTACGGGCATCAGAGAGCATCTGGCATCTTGTCCTGGAAACTGCAGTGTTTTTGGAGAGTACAGCAAATCCGTGTTTCTGGACAAGGGAGGCATAAGTGCGCTGCGCTCCTAAGCTATCTCCCTGCGAGACACACTGCCAAAGCTTTTCGTTATCCTGCAGTCTAGTGCAGACGCACACTACGGCTCTGGGCTGCTGTCCGAAGCCAAGCGCCGGTCGCCGGCGTCTTTCGGCTGAAGCAGCGCTTCCGAGCGTACGGCTGCCGCTCCGCTGCTGTGTGCGCGAAGCAGCCGCTTCTCCTGCTCCGGGAGCCGGACAGAGCGGTAGCTTGTACGAGGGCGAAGAACGAAGCCGCAGAGCACCGGGCTTCTGCGCGCACCCTAAGGACTGCTAGAGGACCGTGGTGGACACTCGCCTGCGTCTTCAATTCCATTCTAGCATCCTTATGGAAGGTGTTCCAGGACAATTTTCCTGAGTTTTGAATTCCTCCTGATGCAGCCCCTCCTGGGAAACTCGTGCTCGTCCTCTGAGGCTCCGAGTGCAGAGACCTCGATGGCAACTGCAGAAATGAAGCACTCCGTTGAGTTGTCGAGAAGCAAGAACATAGCCAGCGCCTTGTGTTTGGGAGTCAGCAGCTGCTGCACTTTTGCGATTGCCTTCACTGTGCACTGAATGCCACGACGGCATGGGCACGTTAAAACAACGAGCTGAGCAAGAGTCCCCGAAAGATCACGGCCGTCAGAAAGCAGCTTATATATTGCCCTGGGAAGAGTACTGTTTTAGGAGTGTGCAGTAAAATCGTGTTTCTGGACAAGGGAGGCATAAGTGCGCTGCGCTCCTAAGCTATCTCCCTGCGAGACACACTGCCAAAGCTTTTCGCTATCATGCAGTCTAGTGCAGACGCACACTACGGCTATCGGCTGCTGTCCGAAGCGAAGCGCCGGTCGCCGGCGTCTTTCGGCTGAAGCAGCGCTTCGGAGCGTACGGCTGTTGTGTGCGCGAAGCAGCCGCTTCTCCTGCTCCGGGAGTCGGAGAGAGCGGTAGCTTGTACGAGGGCGAAGAACGAAGCCGCAGAGCACCGGACTTGTGTGCACAGCCTACGGGCTGCTAGAGGAAGGTGGCTGCACCTCCCTAACCTATCAATTCACAGCTGGCATGCTCTTTGGAGCTGGTCCAGGACAACTTTCATTGCTTATGGGTTCGTCCTGATACAGCCCCTCCTGGAAAACTCGTGCTCGTCCCCTGAGGCTCCGAGATGCAGAAACATCGATGGCAGCTGCAGAAATGAAGGGCTGCGTTGAGTTGTCGAGAAGCAAGAACATAGCCAGCGCCAAAGTGTCTGGGAGTCAGCAGCTGCTGCACTTTTGCGATTGCCTTCACTGTGCACTGATTGCCGAGACATGTGCACGCTAAAAAAACAAGGTGGGCAAGAGGAGGAAGAGAGTACGGGCATCAGAGAGCATCTGGCATCTTGTCCTGGAAACTGCAGTGTTTTTGGAGAGTACAGCAAATCCGTGTTTCTGGACAAGGGAGGCATAAGTGCGCTGCGCTCCTAAGCTATCTCCCTGCGAGACACACTGCCAAAGCTTTTCGTTATCCTGCAGTCTAGTGCAGACGCACACTACGGCTCTGGGCTGCTGTCCGAAGCGAAGCGCCGGTCGCCGGCGTCTTTCGGCTGAAGCAGCGCTTCCGAGCGTACGGCTGCCGCTCCGCTGCTGTGTGCGCGAAGCAGCCGCTTCTCCTGCTCCGGGAGCCGGACAGAGCGGTAGCTTGTACGAGGGCGAAGAACGAAGCCGCAGAGCACCGGGCTTCTGCGCGCACCCTAAGGACTGCTAGAGGACCGTGGTGGACACTCGCCTGCGTCTTCAATTCCATTCTAGCATCCTTATGGAAGGTGTTCCAGGACAATTTTCCTGAATTTTGAATTCGTCCTGATGCAGCCCCTCCTGGGAAACTCGTGCTCGTCCTCTGAGGCTCCGAGTGCAGAGACCTCGATGGCAACTGCAGAAATGAAGCACTCCGTTGAGTTGTCGAGAAGCAAGAACATAGCCAGCGCCTTGTGTTTGGGAGTCAGCAGCTGCTGCACTTTTGCGATTGCCTTCACTGTGCACTGAATGCCACGACGGCATGGGCACGTTAAAACAACGCGCTGAGCAAGAGTCCCCGAAAGATCACGGCCGTCAGAAAGCAGCTTATATATTGCCCTGGAAAGAGCAGTGTTTTTGGAGTGTGCAGTAAAATCGTGTTTCTGGACAAGGGAGGCATAAGTGCGCTGCGCTCCTAAGCTATCTCCCTGCGAGACACACTGCCAAAGCTTTTCGTTATCCTGCAGTCTAGTGCAGACGCACACTACGGCTCTGGGCTGCTGTCCGAAGCCAAGCGCCGGTCGCCGGCGTCTTTCGGCTGAAGCTGCGCTTCGGAGCGTACGGCTGCCGCTCCGCTGTTGTGTGCGCGAAGCAGCCGCTTCTCCTGCTCCGGGAGCCGGACAGAGCGGTAGCTTGTACGAGGGCGAAGAACGAAGCCGCAGAGCACCGGACTTGTGTGCACAGCCTAAGGACTGCTAGAGGACCGTGGTGGACACTCGCCTGCGTCTTCAATTCCATTCTAGCATCCTTATGGAAGGTGTTCCAGGACAATTTTCCTGAGTTTTGAATTCGTCCTGATGCAGCCCCTCCTGGGAAACTCGTGCTCGTCCTCTGAGGCTCCGAGTGCAGAGACCTCGATGGCAACTGCAGAAATGAAGCACTCCGTTGAGTTGTCGAGAAGCAAGAACATAGCCAGCGCCTTGTGTTTGGGAGTCAGCAGCTGCTGCACTTTTGCGATTGCCTTCACTGTGCACTGAATGCCACGACGGCATGGGCACGTTAAAACAACGCGCTGAGCAAGAGTCCCCGAAAGATCACGGCCGTCAGAAAGCAGCTTATATATTGCCCTGGAAAGAGCAGTGTTTTTGGAGTGTGCAGTAAAATCGTGTTTCTGGACAAGGGAGGCATAAGTGCGCTGCGCTCCTAAGCTATCTCCCTGCGAGACACACTGCCAAAGCTTTTCGCTATCATGCAGTCTAGTGCAGACGCACACTACGGCTATCGGCTGCTGTCCGAAGCGAAGCGCCGGTCGCCGGCGTCTTTCGGCTGAAGCAGCGCTTCGGAGCGTACGGCTGTTGTGTGCGCGAAGCAGCCGCTTCTCCTGCTCATGGAGTCGGAGAGAGCGGTAGCTTGTACGAGGGCGAAGAACGAAGCCGCAGAGCACCGGACTTGTGTGCACAGCCTACGGGCTGCTAGAGGAAGGTGGCTGCACCTCCCTAACCTATCAATTCACAGCTGGCATGCTCTTTGGAGCTGGTCCAGGACAACTTTCATTGCTTATGGGTTCGTCCTGATACAGCCCCTCCTGGAAAACTCGTGCTCGTCCCCTGAGGCTCCGAGATGCAGAAACATCGATGGCAGCTGCAGAAATGAAGGGCTGCGTTGAGTTGTCGAGAAGCAAGAACATAGCCAGCGCCAAAGTGTCTGGGAGTCAGCAGCTGCTGCACTTTTGCGATTGCCTTCACTGTGCACTGATTGCCGAGACATGTGCACGCTAAAAAAACAAGGTGGGCAAGAGGAGGAAGAGAGTACGGGCATCAGAGAGCATCTGGCATCTTGTCCTGGAAACTGCAGTGTTTTTGGAGAGTACAGCAAATCCGTGTTTCTGGACAAGGGAGGCATAAGTGCGCTGCGCTCCTAAGCTATCTCCCTGCGAGACACACTGCCAAAGCTTTTCGTTATCCTGCAGTCTAGTGCAGACGCACACTACGGCTCTGGGCTGCTGTCCGAAGCGAAGCGCCGGTCGCCGGCGTCTTTCGGCTGAAGCAGCGCTTCCGAGCGTACGGCTGCCGCTCCGCTGCTGTGTGCGCGAAGCAGCCGCTTCTCCTGCTCCGGGAGCCGGACAGAGCGGTAGCTTGTACGAGGGCGAAGAACGAAGCCGCAGAGCACCGGGCTTCTGCGCGCACCCTAAGGACTGCTAGAGGACCGTGGTGGACACTCGCCTGCGTCTTCAATTCCATTCTAGCATCCTTATGGAAGGTGTTCCAGGACAATTTTCCTGAATTTTGAATTCGTCCTGATGCAGCCCCTCCTGGGAAACTCGTGCTCGTCCTCTGAGGCTCCGAGTGCAGAGACCTCGATGGCAACTGCAGAAATGAAGCACTCCGTTGAGTTGTCGAGAAGCAAGAACATAGCCAGCGCCTTGTGTTTGGGAGTCAGCAGCTGCTGCACTTTTGCGATTGCCTTCACTGTGCACTGAATGCCACGACGGCATGGGCACGTTAAAACAACGCGCTGAGCAAGAGTCCCCGAAAGATCACGGCCGTCAGAAAGCAGCTTATATATTGCCCTGGAAAGAGCAGTGTTTTTGGAGTGTGCAGTAAAATCGTGTTTCTGGACAAGGGAGGCATAAGTGCGCTGCGCTCCTAAGCTATCTCCCTGCGAGACACACTGCCAAAGCTTTTCGTTATCCTGCAGTCTAGTGCAGACGCACACTACGGCTCTGGGCTGCTGTCCGAAGCCAAGCGCCGGTCGCCGGCGTCTTTTGGCTGAAGCTGCGCTTCGGAGCGTACGGCTGCCGCTCCGCTGTTGTGTGCGCGAAGCAGCCGCTTCTCCTGCTCCGGGAGCCGGACAGAGCGGTAGCTTGTACGAGGGCGAAGAACGAAGCCGCAGAGCACCGGACTTGTGTGCACAGCCTAAGGACTGCTAGAGGACCGTGGTGGACACTCGCCTGCGTCTTCAATTCCATTCTAGCATCCTTATGGAAGGTGTTCCAGGACAATTTTCCTGAGTTTTGAATTCGTCCTGATGCAGCCCCTCCTGGGAAACTCGTGCTCGTCCTCTGAGGCTCCGAGTGCAGAGACCTCGATGGCAACTGCAGAAATGAAGCACTCCGTTGAGTTGTCGAGAAGCAAGAACATAGCCAGCGCCTTGTGTTTGGGAGTCAGCAGCTGCTGCACTTTTGCGATTGCCTTCACTGTGCACTGAATGCCACGACGGCATGGGCACGTTAAAACAACGCGCTGAGCAAGAGTCCCCGAAAGATCACGGCCGTCAGAAAGCAGCTTATATATTGCCCTGGAAAGAGCAGTGTTTTTGGAGTGTGCAGTAAAATCGTGTTTCTGGACAAGGGAGGCATAAGTGCGCTGCGCTCCTAAGCTATCTCCCTGCGAGACACACTGCCAAAGCTTTTCGCTATCATGCAGTCTAGTGCAGACGCACACTACGGCTATCGGCTGCTGTCCGAAGCGAAGCGCCGGTCGCCGGCGTCTTTCGGCTGAAGCAGCGCTTCGGAGCGTACGGCTGTTGTGTGCGCGAAGCAGCCGCTTCTCCTGCTCCGGGAGTCGGAGAGAGCGGTAGCTTGTACGAGGGCGAAGAACGAAGCCGCAGAGCACCGGACTTGTGTGCACAGCCTACGGGCTGCTAGAGGAAGGTGGCTGCACCTCCCTAACCTATCAATTCACAGCTGGCATGCTCTTTGGAGCTGGTCCAGGACAACTTTCATTGCTTATGGGTTCGTCCTGATACAGCCCCTCCTGGAAAACTCGTGCTCGTCCCCTGAGGCTCCGAGATGCAGAAACATCGATGGCAGCTGCAGAAATGAAGGGCTGCGTTGAGTTGTCGAGAAGCAAGAACATAGCCAGCGCCAAAGTGTCTGGGAGTCAGCAGCTGCTGCACTTTTGCGATTGCCTTCACTGTGCACTGATTGCCGAGACATGTGCACGCTAAAAAAACAAGGTGGGCAAGAGGAGGAAGAGAGTACGGGCATCAGAGAGCATCTGGCATCTTGTCCTGGAAACTGCAGTGTTTTTGGAGAGTACAGCAAATCCGTGTTTCTGGACAAGGGAGGCATAAGTGCGCTGCGCTCCTAAGCTATCTCCCTGCGAGACACACTGCCAAAGCTTTTCGCTATCATGCAGTCTAGTGCAGACGCACACTCCGGCTCTCCGGAGCTGTCCGAAGCCAAGCGCCGGTGGCCGGCGTCTTTCGGCTGAAGCTGCGCTTCGGAGCGTACGGCTGCCGCTCCGCTGTTGTGTGCGCGAAGCAGCCGCTTCTCCTGCTCCGGGAGCCGGACAGAGCGGTAGCTTGTACGAGGGCGAAGAACGAAGCCGCAGAGCACCGGGCTTCTGCGCGCACCCTAAGGACTGCTAGAGGACCGTGGTGGACACTCGCCTGCGTCTTCAATTCCATTCTAGCATCCTTATGGAAGGTGTTCCAGGACAATTTTCCTGAATTTTGAATTCGTCCTGATGCAGCCCCTCCTGGGAAACTCGTGCTCGTCCTCTGAGGCTCCGAGTGCAGAGACCTCGATGGCAACTGCAGAAATGAAGCACTCCGTTGAGTTGTCGAGAAGCAAGAACATAGCCAGCGCCTTGTGTTTGGGAGTCAGCAGCTGCTGGACTTTTGCGATTGCCTTCACTGTGCACTGAATGCCACGACGGCATGGGCACGTTAAAACAACGAGCTGAGCAAGAGTCCCCGAAAGATCACGGCCGTCAGAAAGCAGCTTATATATTGCCCTGGGAAGAGTACTGTTTTAGGAGTGTGCAGTAAAATCGTGTTTCTGGACAAGGGAGGCATAAGTGCGCTGCGCTCCTAAGCTATCTCCCTGCGAGACACACTGCCAAAGCTTTTCGCTATCATGCAGTCTAGTGCAGACGCACACTACGGCTATCGGCTGCTGTCCGAAGCGAAGCGCCGGTCGCCGGCGTCTTTCGGCTGAAGCAGCGCTTCGGAGCGTACGGCTGTTGTGTGCGCGAAGCAGCCGCTTCTCCTGCTCCGGGAGTCGGAGAGAGCGGTAGCTTGTACGAGGGCGAAGAACGAAGCCGCAGAGCACCGGACTTGTGTGCACAGCCTACGGGCTGCTAGAGGAAGGTGGCTGCACCTCCCTAACCTATCAATTCACAGCTGGCATGCTCTTTGGAGCTGGTCCAGGACAACTTTCATTGCTTATGGGTTCGTCCTGATACAGCCCCTCCTGGAAAACTCGTGCTCGTCCCCTGAGGCTCCGAGATGCAGAAACATCGATGGCAGCTGCAGAAATGAAGGGCTGCGTTGAGTTGTCGAGAAGCAAGAACATAGCCAGCGCCAAAGTGTCTGGGAGTCAGCAGCTGCTGCACTTTTGCGATTGCCTTCACTGTGCACTGATTGCCGAGACATGTGCACGCTAAAAAAACAAGGTGGGCAAGAGGAGGAAGAGAGTACGGGCATCAGAGAGCATCTGGCATCTTGTCCTGGAAACTGCAGTGTTTTTGGAGAGTACAGCAAATCCGTGTTTCTGGACAAGGGAGGCATAAGTGCGCTGCGCTCCTAAGCTATCTCCCTGCGAGACACACTGCCAAAGCTTTTCGTTATCCTGCAGTCTAGTGCAGACGCACACTACGGCTCTGGGCTGCTGTCCGAAGCCAAGCGCCGGTCGCCGGCGTCTTTCGGCTGAAGCAGCGCTTCCGAGCGTACGGCTGCCGCTCCGCTGCTGTGTGCGCGAAGCAGCCGCTTCTCCTGCTCCGGGAGCCGGACAGAGCGGTAGCTTGTACGAGGGCGAAGAACGAAGCCGCAGAGCACCGGGCTTCTGCGCGCACCCTAAGGACTGCTAGAGGACCGTGGTGGACACTCGCCTGCGTCTTCAATTCCATTCTAGCATCCTTATGGAAGGTGTTCCAGGACAATTTTCCTGAGTTTTGAATTCCTCCTGATGCAGCCCCTCCTGGGAAACTCGTGCTCGTCCTCTGAGGCTCCGAGTGCAGAGACCTCGATGGCAACTGCAGAAATGAAGCACTCCGTTGAGTTGTCGAGAAGCAAGAACATAGCCAGCGCCTTGTGTTTGGGAGTCAGCAGCTGCTGCACTTTTGCGATTGCCTTCACTGTGCACTGAATGCCACGACGGCATGGGCACGTTAAAACAACGAGCTGAGCAAGAGTCCCCGAAAGATCACGGCCGTCAGAAAGCAGCTTATATATTGCCCTGGGAAGAGTACTGTTTTAGGAGTGTGCAGTAAAATCGTGTTTCTGGACAAGGGAGGCATAAGTGCGCTGCGCTCCTAAGCTATCTCCCTGCGAGACACACTGCCAAAGCTTTTCGCTATCATGCAGTCTAGTGCAGACGCACACTACGGCTATCGGCTGCTGTCCGAAGCGAAGCGCCGGTCGCCGGCGTCTTTCGGCTGAAGCAGCGCTTCGGAGCGTACGGCTGTTGTGTGCGCGAAGCAGCCGCTTCTCCTGCTCCGGGAGTCGGAGAGAGCGGTAGCTTGTACGAGGGCGAAGAACGAAGCCGCAGAGCACCGGACTTGTGTGCACAGCCTACGGGCTGCTAGAGGAAGGTGGCTGCACCTCCCTAACCTATCAATTCACAGCTGGCATGCTCTTTGGAGCTGGTCCAGGACAACTTTCATTGCTTATGGGTTCGTCCTGATACAGCCCCTCCTGGAAAACTCGTGCTCGTCCCCTGAGGCTCCGAGATGCAGAAACATCGATGGCAGCTGCAGAAATGAAGGGCTGCGTTGAGTTGTCGAGAAGCAAGAACATAGCCAGCGCCAAAGTGTCTGGGAGTCAGCAGCTGCTGCACTTTTGCGATTGCCTTCACTGTGCACTGATTGCCGAGACATGTGCACGCTAAAAAAACAAGGTGGGCAAGAGGAGGAAGAGAGTACGGGCATCAGAGAGCATCTGGCATCTTGTCCTGGAAACTGCAGTGTTTTTGGAGAGTACAGCAAATCCGTGTTTCTGGACAAGGGAGGCATAAGTGCGCTGCGCTCCTAAGCTATCTCCCTGCGAGACACACTGCCAAAGCTTTTCGTTATCCTGCAGTCTAGTGCAGACGCACACTACGGCTCTGGGCTGCTGTCCGAAGCGAAGCGCCGGTCGCCGGCGTCTTTCGGCTGAAGCAGCGCTTCCGAGCGTACGGCTGCCGCTCCGCTGCTGTGTGCGCGAAGCAGCCGCTTCTCCTGCTCCGGGAGCCGGACAGAGCGGTAGCTTGTACGAGGGTGAAGAACGAAGCCGCAGAGCACCGGGCTTCTGCGCGCACCCTAAGGACTGCTAGAGGACCGTGGTGGACACTCGCCTGCGTCTTCAATTCCATTCTAGCATCCTTATGGAAGGTGTTCCAGGACAATTTTCCTGAATTTTGAATTCGTCCTGATGCAGCCCCTCCTGGGAAACTCGTGCTCGTCCTCTGAGGCTCCGAGTGCAGAGACCTCGATGGCAACTGCAGAAATGAAGCACTCCGTTGAGTTGTCGAGAAGCAAGAACATAGCCAGCGCCTTGTGTTTGGGAGTCAGCAGCTGCTGCACTTTTGCGATTGCCTTCACTGTGCACTGAATGCCACGACGGCATGGGCACGTTAAAACAACGCGCTGAGCAAGAGTCCCCGAAAGATCACGGCCGTCAGAAAGCAGCTTATATATTGCCCTGGAAAGAGCAGTGTTTTTGGAGTGTGCAGTAAAATCGTGTTTCTGGACAAGGGAGGCATAAGTGCGCTGCGCTCCTAAGCTATCTCCCTGCGAGACACACTGCCAAAGCTTTTCGTTATCCTGCAGTCTAGTGCAGACGCACACTACGGCTCTGGGCTGCTGTCCGAAGCCAAGCGCCGGTCGCCGGCGTCTTTCGGCTGAAGCTGCGCTTCGGAGCGTACGGCTGCCGCTCCGCTGTTGTGTGCGCGAAGCAGCCGCTTCTCCTGCTCCGGGAGCCGGACAGAGCGGTAGCTTGTACGAGGGCGAAGAACGAAGCCGCAGAGCACCGGACTTGTGTGCACAGCCTAAGGACTGCTAGAGGACCGTGGTGGACACTCGCCTGCGTCTTCAATTCCATTCTAGCATCCTTATGGAAGGTGTTCCAGGACAATTTTCCTGAGTTTTGAATTCGTCCTGATGCAGCCCCTCCTGGGAAACTCGTGCTCGTCCTCTGAGGCTCCGAGTGCAGAGACCTCGATGGCAACTGCAGAAATGAAGCACTCCGTTGAGTTGTCGAGAAGCAAGAACATAGCCAGCGCCTTGTGTTTGGGAGTCAGCAGCTGCTGCACTTTTGCGATTGCCTTCACTGTGCACTGAATGCCACGACGGCATGGGCACGTTAAAACAACGCGCTGAGCAAGAGTCCCCGAAAGATCACGGCCGTCAGAAAGCAGCTTATATATTGCCCTGGAAAGAGCAGTGTTTTTGGAGTGTGCAGTAAAATCGTGTTTCTGGACAAGGGAGGCATAAGTGCGCTGCGCTCCTAAGCTATCTCCCTGCGAGACACACTGCCAAAGCTTTTCGCTATCATGCAGTCTAGTGCAGACGCACACTACGGCTATCGGCTGCTGTCCGAAGCGAAGCGCCGGTCGCCGGCGTCTTTCGGCTGAAGCAGCGCTTCGGAGCGTACGGCTGTTGTGTGCGCGAAGCAGCCGCTTCTCCTGCTCATGGAGTCGGAGAGAGCGGTAGCTTGTACGAGGGCGAAGAACGAAGCCGCAGAGCACCGGACTTGTGTGCACAGCCTACGGGCTGCTAGAGGAAGGTGGCTGCACCTCCCTAACCTATCAATTCACAGCTGGCATGCTCTTTGGAGCTGGTCCAGGACAACTTTCATTGCTTATGGGTTCGTCCTGATACAGCCCCTCCTGGAAAACTCGTGCTCGTCCCCTGAGGCTCCGAGATGCAGAAACATCGATGGCAGCTGCAGAAATGAAGGGCTGCGTTGAGTTGTCGAGAAGCAAGAACATAGCCAGCGCCAAAGTGTCTGGGAGTCAGCAGCTGCTGCACTTTTGCGATTGCCTTCACTGTGCACTGATTGCCGAGACATGTGCACGCTAAAAAAACAAGGTGGGCAAGAGGAGGAAGAGAGTACGGGCATCAGAGAGCATCTGGCATCTTGTCCTGGAAACTGCAGTGTTTTTGGAGAGTACAGCAAATCCGTGTTTCTGGACAAGGGAGGCATAAGTGCGCTGCGCTCCTAAGCTATCTCCCTGCGAGACACACTGCCAAAGCTTTTCGTTATCCTGCAGTCTAGTGCAGACGCACACTACGGCTCTGGGCTGCTGTCCGAAGCGAAGCGCCGGTCGCCGGCGTCTTTCGGCTGAAGCAGCGCTTCCGAGCGTACGGCTGCCGCTCCGCTGCTGTGTGCGCGAAGCAGCCGCTTCTCCTGCTCCGGGAGCCGGACAGAGCGGTAGCTTGTACGAGGGCGAAGAACGAAGCCGCAGAGCACCGGGCTTCTGCGCGCACCCTAAGGACTGCTAGAGGACCGTGGTGGACACTCGCCTGCGTCTTCAATTCCATTCTAGCATCCTTATGGAAGGTGTTCCAGGACAATTTTCCTGAATTTTGAATTCGTCCTGATGCAGCCCCTCCTGGGAAACTCGTGCTCGTCCTCTGAGGCTCCGAGTGCAGAGACCTCGATGGCAACTGCAGAAATGAAGCACTCCGTTGAGTTGTCGAGAAGCAAGAACATAGCCAGCGCCTTGTGTTTGGGAGTCAGCAGCTGCTGCACTTTTGCGATTGCCTTCACTGTGCACTGAATGCCACGACGGCATGGGCACGTTAAAACAACGCGCTGAGCAAGAGTCCCCGAAAGATCACGGCCGTCAGAAAGCAGCTTATATATTGCCCTGGAAAGAGCAGTGTTTTTGGAGTGTGCAGTAAAATCGTGTTTCTGGACAAGGGAGGCATAAGTGCGCTGCGCTCCTAAGCTATCTCCCTGCGAGACACACTGCCAAAGCTTTTCGTTATCCTGCAGTCTAGTGCAGACGCACACTACGGCTCTGGGCTGCTGTCCGAAGCCAAGCGCCGGTCGCCGGCGTCTTTTGGCTGAAGCTGCGCTTCGGAGCGTACGGCTGCCGCTCCGCTGTTGTGTGCGCGAAGCAGCCGCTTCTCCTGCTCCGGGAGCCGGACAGAGCGGTAGCTTGTACGAGGGCGAAGAACGAAGCCGCAGAGCACCGGACTTGTGTGCACAGCCTAAGGACTGCTAGAGGACCGTGGTGGACACTCGCCTGCGTCTTCAATTCCATTCTAGCATCCTTATGGAAGGTGTTCCAGGACAATTTTCCTGAGTTTTGAATTCGTCCTGATGCAGCCCCTCCTGGGAAACTCGTGCTCGTCCTCTGAGGCTCCGAGTGCAGAGACCTCGATGGCAACTGCAGAAATGAAGCACTCCGTTGAGTTGTCGAGAAGCAAGAACATAGCCAGCGCCTTGTGTTTGGGAGTCAGCAGCTGCTGGACTTTTGCGATTGCCTTCACTGTGCACTGAATGCCACGACGGCATGGGCACGTTAAAACAACGCGCTGAGCAAGAGTCCCCGAAAGATCACGGCCGTCAGAAAGCAGCTTATATATTGCCCTGGAAAGAGCAGTGTTTTTGGAGTGTGCAGTAAAATCGTGTTTCTGGACAAGGGAGGCATAAGTGCGCTGCGCTCCTAAGCTATCTCCCTGCGAGACACACTGCCAAAGCTTTTCGCTATCATGCAGTCTAGTGCAGACGCACACTACGGCTATCGGCTGCTGTCCGAAGCGAAGCGCCGGTCGCCGGCGTCTTTCGGCTGAAGCAGCGCTTCGGAGCGTACGGCTGTTGTGTGCGCGAAGCAGCCGCTTCTCCTGCTCCGGGAGTCGGAGAGAGCGGTAGCTTGTACGAGGGCGAAGAACGAAGCCGCAGAGCACCGGACTTGTGTGCACAGCCTACGGGCTGCTAGAGGAAGGTGGCTGCACCTCCCTAACCTATCAATTCACAGCTGGCATGCTCTTTGGAGCTGGTCCAGGACAACTTTCATTGCTTATGGGTTCGTCCTGATACAGCCCCTCCTGGAAAACTCGTGCTCGTCCCCTGAGGCTCCGAGATGCAGAAACATCGATGGCAGCTGCAGAAATGAAGGGCTGCGTTGAGTTGTCGAGAAGCAAGAACATAGCCAGCGCCAAAGTGTCTGGGAGTCAGCAGCTGCTGCACTTTTGCGATTGCCTTCACTGTGCACTGATTGCCGAGACATGTGCACGCTAAAAAAACAAGGTGGGCAAGAGGAGGAAGAGAGTACGGGCATCAGAGAGCATCTGGCATCTTGTCCTGGAAACTGCAGTGTTTTTGGAGAGTACAGCAAATCCGTGTTTCTGGACAAGGGAGGCATAAGTGCGCTGCGCTCCTAAGCTATCTCCCTGCGAGACACACTGCCAAAGCTTTTCGCTATCATGCAGTCTAGTGCAGACGCACACTCCGGCTCTCCGGAGCTGTCCGAAGCCAAGCGCCGGTGGCCGGCGTCTTTCGGCTGAAGCTGCGCTTCGGAGCGTACGGCTGCCGCTCCGCTGTTGTGTGCGCGAAGCAGCCGCTTCTCCTGCTCCGGGAGCCGGACAGAGCGGTAGCTTGTACGAGGGCGAAGAACGAAGCCGCAGAGCACCGGGCTTCTGCGCGCACCCTAAGGACTGCTAGAGGACCGTGGTGGACACTCGCCTGCGTCTTCAATTCCATTCTAGCATCCTTATGGAAGGTGTTCCAGGACAATTTTCCTGAATTTTGAATTCGTCCTGATGCAGCCCCTCCTGGGAAACTCGTGCTCGTCCTCTGAGGCTCCGAGTGCAGAGACCTCGATGGCAACTGCAGAAATGAAGCACTCCGTTGAGTTGTCGAGAAGCAAGAACATAGCCAGCGCCTTGTGTTTGGGAGTCAGCAGCTGCTGGACTTTTGCGATTGCCTTCACTGTGCACTGAATGCCACGACGGCATGGGCACGTTAAAACAACGAGCTGAGCAAGAGTCCCCGAAAGATCACGGCCGTCAGAAAGCAGCTTATATATTGCCCTGGGAAGAGTACTGTTTTAGGAGTGTGCAGTAAAATCGTGTTTCTGGACAAGGGAGGCATAAGTGCGCTGCGCTCCTAAGCTATCTCCCTGCGAGACACACTGCCAAAGCTTTTCGCTATCATGCAGTCTAGTGCAGACGCACACTACGGCTATCGGCTGCTGTCCGAAGCGAAGCGCCGGTCGCCGGCGTCTTTCGGCTGAAGCAGCGCTTCGGAGCGTACGGCTGTTGTGTGCGCGAAGCAGCCGCTTCTCCTGCTCCGGGAGTCGGAGAGAGCGGTAGCTTGTACGAGGGCGAAGAACGAAGCCGCAGAGCACCGGACTTGTGTGCACAGCCTACGGGCTGCTAGAGGAAGGTGGCTGCACCTCCCTAACCTATCAATTCACAGCTGGCATGCTCTTTGGAGCTGGTCCAGGACAACTTTCATTGCTTATGGGTTCGTCCTGATACAGCCCCTCCTGGAAAACTCGTGCTCGTCCCCTGAGGCTCCGAGATGCAGAAACATCGATGGCAGCTGCAGAAATGAAGGGCTGCGTTGAGTTGTCGAGAAGCAAGAACATAGCCAGCGCCAAAGTGTCTGGGAGTCAGCAGCTGCTGCACTTTTGCGATTGCCTTCACTGTGCACTGATTGCCGAGACATGTGCACGCTAAAAAAACAAGGTGGGCAAGAGGAGGAAGAGAGTACGGGCATCAGAGAGCATCTGGCATCTTGTCCTGGAAACTGCAGTGTTTTTGGAGAGTACAGCAAATCCGTGTTTCTGGACAAGGGAGGCATAAGTGCGCTGCGCTCCTAAGCTATCTCCCTGCGAGACACACTGCCAAAGCTTTTCGTTATCCTGCAGTCTAGTGCAGACGCACACTACGGCTCTGGGCTGCTGTCCGAAGCGAAGCGCCGGTCGCCGGCGTCTTTCGGCTGAAGCAGCGCTTCCGAGCGTACGGCTGCCGCTCCGCTGCTGTGTGCGCGAAGCAGCCGCTTCTCCTGCTCCGGGAGCCGGACAGAGCGGTAGCTTGTACGAGGGCGAATAACGAAGCCGCAGAGCACCGGGCTTCTGCGCGCACCCTAAGGACTGCTAGAGGACCGTGGTGGACACTCGCCTGCGTCTTCAATTCCATTCTAGCATCCTTATGGAAGGTGTTCCAGGACAATTTTCCTGAGTTTTGAATTCCTCCTGATGCAGCCCCTCCTGGGAAACTCGTGCTCGTCCTCTGAGGCTCCGAGTGCAGAGACCTCGATGGCAACTGCAGAAATGAAGCACTCCGTTGAGTTGTCGAGAAGCAAGAACATAGCCAGCGCCTTGTGTTTGGGAGTCAGCAGCTGCTGCACTTTTGCGATTGCCTTCACTGTGCACTGAATGCCACGACGGCATGGGCACGTTAAAACAACGCGCTGAGCAAGAGTCCCCGAAAGATCACGGCCGTCAGAAAGCAGCTTATATATTGCCCTGGAAAGAGCAGTGTTTTTGGAGTGTGCAGTAAAATCGTGTTTCTGGACAAGGGAGGCATAAGTGCGCTGCGCTCCTAAGCTATCTCCCTGCGAGACACACTGCCAAAGCTTTTCGTTATCCTGCAGTCTAGTGCAGACGCACACTACGGCTCTGGGCTGCTGTCCGAAGCCAAGCGCCGGTCGCCGGCGTCTTTCGGCTGAAGCTGCGCTTCGGAGCGTACGGCTGCCGCTCCGCTGTTGTGTGCGCGAAGCAGCCGCTTCTCCTGCTCCGGGAGTCGGAGAGAGCGGTAGCTTGTACGAGGGCGAAGAACGAAGCCGCAGAGCACCGGACTTGTGTGCACAGCCTAAGGACTGCTAGAGGACCGTGGTGGACACTCGCCTGCGTCTTCAATTCCATTCTAGCATCCTTATGGAAGGTGTTCCAAGACAATTTTCCTGAGTTTTGAATTCGTCCTGATGCAGCCCCTCCTGGGAAACTCGTGCTCGTCCTCTGAGGCTCCGAGTGCAGAGACCTCGATGGCAACTGCAGAAATGAAGCACTCCGTTGAGTTGTCGAGAAGCAAGAACATAGCCAGCGCCTTGTGTTTGGGAGTCAGCAGCTGCTGGACTTTTGCGATTGCCTTCACTGTGCACTGAATGCCACGACGGCATGGGCACGTTAAAACAACGCGCTGAGCAAGAGTCCCCGAAAGATCACGGCCGTCAGAAAGCAGCTTATATATTGCCCTGGAAAGAGCAGTGTTTTTGGAGTGTGCAGTAAAATCGTGTTTCTGGACAAGGGAGGCATAAGTGCGCTGCGCTCCTAAGCTATCTCCCTGCGAGACACACTGCCAAAGCTTTTCGCTATCATGCAGTCTAGTGCAGACGCACACTACGGCTATCGGCTGCTGTCCGAAGCGAAGCGCCGGTCGCCGGCGTCTTTCGGCTGAAGCAGCGCTTCGGAGCGTACGGCTGTTGTGTGCGCGAAGCAGCCGCTTCTCCTGCTCCGGGAGTCGGAGAGAGCGGTAGCTTGTACGAGGGCGAAGAACGAAGCCGCAGAGCACCGGACTTGTGTGCACAGCCTACGGGCTGCTAGAGGAAGGTGGCTGCACCTCCCTAACCTATCAATTCACAGCTGGCATGCTCTTTGGAGCTGGTCCAGGACAACTTTCATTGCTTATGGGTTCGTCCTGATACAGCCCCTCCTGGAAAACTCGTGCTCGTCCCCTGAGGCTCCGAGATGCAGAAACATCGATGGCAGCTGCAGAAATGAAGGGCTGCGTTGAGTTGTCGAGAAGCAAGAACATAGCCAGCGCCAAAGTGTCTGGGAGTCAGCAGCTGCTGCACTTTTGCGATTGCCTTCACTGTGCACTGATTGCCGAGACATGTGCACGCTAAAAAAACAAGGTGGGCAAGAGGAGGAAGAGAGTACGGGCATCAGAGAGCATCTGGCATCTTGTCCTGGAAACTGCAGTGTTTTTGGAGAGTACAGCAAATCCGTGTTTCTGGACAAGGGAGGCATAAGTGCGCTGCGCTCCTAAGCTATCTCCCTGCGAGACACACTGCCAAAGCTTTTCGTTATCCTGCAGTCTAGTGCAGACGCACACTACGGCTCTGGGCTGCTGTCCGAAGCGAAGCGCCGGTCGCCGGCGTCTTTCGGCTGAAGCAGCGCTTCCGAGCGTACGGCTGCCGCTCCGCTGCTGTGTGCGCGAAGCAGCCGCTTCTCCTGCTCCGGGAGCCGGACAGAGCGGTAGCTTGTACGAGGGCGAATAACGAAGCCGCAGAGCACCGGGCTTCTGCGCGCACCCTAAGGACTGCTAGAGGACCGTGGTGGACACTCGCCTGCGTCTTCAATTCCATTCTAGCATCCTTATGGAAGGTGTTCCAGGACAATTTTCCTGAGTTTTGAATTCCTCCTGATGCAGCCCCTCCTGGGAAACTCGTGCTCGTCCTCTGAGGCTCCGAGTGCAGAGACCTCGATGGCAACTGCAGAAATGAAGCACTCCGTTGAGTTGTCGAGAAGCAAGAACATAGCCAGCGCCTTGTGTTTGGGAGTCAGCAGCTGCTGCACTTTTGCGATTGCCTTCACTGTGCACTGAATGCCACGACGGCATGGGCACGTTAAAACAACGCGCTGAGCAAGAGTCCCCGAAAGATCACGGCCGTCAGAAAGCAGCTTATATATTGCCCTGGAAAGAGCAGTGTTTTTGGAGTGTGCAGTAAAATCGTGTTTCTGGACAAGGGAGGCATAAGTGCGCTGCGCTCCTAAGCTATCTCCCTGCGAGACACACTGCCAAAGCTTTTCGTTATCCTGCAGTCTAGTGCAGACGCACACTACGGCTCTGGGCTGCTGTCCGAAGCCAAGCGCCGGTCGCCGGCGTCTTTCGGCTGAAGCTGCGCTTCGGAGCGTACGGCTGCCGCTCCGCTGTTGTGTGCGCGAAGCAGCCGCTTCTCCTGCTCCGGGAGCCGGACAGAGCGGTAGCTTGTACGAGGGCGAAGAACGAAGCCGCAGAGCACCGGACTTGTGTGCACAGCCTAAGGACTGCTAGAGGACCGTGGTGGACACTCGCCTGCGTCTTCAATTCCATTCTAGCATCCTTATGGAAGGTGTTCCAGGACAATTTTCCTGAGTTTTGAATTCGTCCTGATGCAGCCCCTCCTGGGAAACTCGTGCTCGTCCTCTGAGGCTCCGAGTGCAGAGACCTCGATGGCAACTGCAGAAATGAAGCACTCCGTTGAGTTGTCGAGAAGCAAGAACATAGCCAGCGCCTTGTGTTTGGGAGTCAGCAGCTGCTGGACTTTTGCGATTGCCTTCACTGTGCACTGAATGCCACGACGGCATGGGCACGTTAAAACAACGAGCTGAGCAAGAGTCCCCGAAAGATCACGGCCGTCAGAAAGCAGCTTATATATTGCCCTGGAAAGAGCAGTGTTTTTGGAGTGTGCAGTAAAATCGTGTTTCTGGACAAGGGAGGCATAAGTGCGCTGCGCTCCTAAGCTATCTCCCTGCGAGACACACTGCCAAAGCTTTTCGCTATCATGCAGTCTAGTGCAGACGCACACTACGGCTATCGGCTGCTGTCCGAAGCGAAGCGCCGGTCGCCGGCGTCTTTCGGCTGAAGCAGCGCTTCGGAGCGTACGGCTGTTGTGTGCGCGAAGCAGCCGCTTCTCCTGCTCCGGGAGTCGGAGAGAGCGGTAGCTTGTACGAGGGCGAAGAACGAAGCCGCAGAGCACCGGACTTGTGTGCACAGCCTACGGGCTGCTAGAGGAAGGTGGCTGCACCTCCCTAACCTATCAATTCACAGCTGGCATGCTCTTTGGAGCTGGTCCAGGACAACTTTCATTGCTTATGGGTTCGTCCTGATACAGCCCCTCCTGGAAAACTCGTGCTCGTCCCCTGAGGCTCCGAGATGCAGAAACATCGATGGCAGCTGCAGAAATGAAGGGCTGCGTTGAGTTGTCGAGAAGCAAGAACATAGCCAGCGCCAAAGTGTCTGGGAGTCAGCAGCTGCTGCACTTTTGCGATTGCCTTCACTGTGCACTGATTGCCGAGACATGTGCACGCTAAAAAAACAAGGTGGGCAAGAGGAGGAAGAGAGTACGGGCATCAGAGAGCATCTGGCATCTTGTCCTGGAAACTGCAGTGTTTTTGGAGAGTACAGCAAATCCGTGTTTCTGGACAAGGGAGGCATAAGTGCGCTGCGCTCCTAAGCTATCTCCCTGCGAGACACACTGCCAAAGCTTTTCGTTATCCTGCAGTCTAGTGCAGACGCACACTACGGCTCTGGGCTGCTGTCCGAAGCGAAGCGCCGGTCGCCGGCGTCTTTCGGCTGAAGCAGCGCTTCCGAGCGTACGGCTGCCGCTCCGCTGCTGTGTGCGCGAAGCAGCCGCTTCTCCTGCTCCGGGAGCCGGACAGAGCGGTAGCTTGTACGAGGGCGAATAACGAAGCCGCAGAGCACCGGGCTTCTGCGCGCACCCTAAGGACTGCTAGAGGACCGTGGTGGACACTCGCCTGCGTCTTCAATTCCATTCTAGCATCCTTATGGAAGGTGTTCCAGGACAATTTTCCTGAATTTTGAATTCGTCCTGATGCAGCCCCTCCTGGGAAACTCGTGCTCGTCCTCTGAGGCTCCGAGTGCAGAGACCTCGATGGCAACTGCAGAAATGAAGCACTCCGTTGAGTTGTCGAGAAGCAAGAACATAGCCAGCGCCTTGTGTTTGGGAGTCAGCAGCTGCTGCACTTTTGCGATTGCCTTCACTGTGCACTGAATGCCACGACGGCATGGGCACGTTAAAACAACGCGCTGAGCAAGAGTCCCCGAAAGATCACGGCCGTCAGAAAGCAGCTTATATATTGCCCTGGAAAGAGCAGTGTTTTTGGAGTGTGCAGTAAAATCGTGTTTCTGGACAAGGGAGGCATAAGTGCGCTGCGCTCCTAAGCTATCTCCCTGCGAGACACACTGCCAAAGCTTTTCGTTATCCTGCAGTCTAGTGCAGACGCACACTACGGCTCTGGGCTGCTGTCCGAAGCCAAGCGCCGGTCGCCGGCGTCTTTCGGCTGAAGCTGCGCTTCGGAGCGTACGGCTGCCGCTCCGCTGTTGTGTGCGCGAAGCAGCCGCTTCTCCTGCTCCGGGAGCCGGACAGAGTGGTAGCTTGTACGAGGGCGAAGAACGAAGCCGCAGAGCACCGGACTTGTGTGCACAGCCTAAGGACTGCTAGAGGACCGTGGTGGACACTCACCTGCGTCTTCAATTCCATTCTAGCATCCTTATGGAAGGTGTTCCAGGACAATTTTCCTGAGTTTTGAATTCGTCCTGATGCAGCCCCTCCTGGGAAACTCGTGCTCGTCCTCTGAGGCTCCGAGTGCAGAGACCTCGATGGCAACTGCAGAAATGAAGCACTCCGTTGAGTTGTCGAGAAGCAAGAACATAGCCAGCGCCTTGTGTTTGGGAGTCAGCAGCTGCTGGACTTTTGCGATTGCCTTCACTGTGCACTGAATGCCACGACGGCATGGGCACGTTAAAACAACGAGCTGAGCAAGAGTCCCCGAAAGATCACGGCCGTCAGAAAGCAGCTTATATATTGCCCTGGAAAGAGCAGTGTTTTTGGAGTGTGCAGTAAAATCGTGTTTCTGGACAAGGGAGGCATAAGTGCGCTGCGCTCCTAAGCTATCTCCCTGCGAGACACACTGCCAAAGCTTTTCGCTATCATGCAGTCTAGTGCAGACGCACACTACGGCTATCGGCTGCTGTCCGAAGCGAAGCGCCGGTCGCCGGCGTCTTTCGGCTGAAGCAGCGCTTCGGAGCGTACGGCTGTTGTGTGCGCGAAGCAGCCGCTTCTCCTGCTCCGGGAGTCGGAGAGAGCGGTAGCTTGTACGAGGGCGAAGAACGAAGCCGCAGAGCACCGGACTTGTGTGCACAGCCTACGGGCTGCTAGAGGAAGGTGGCTGCACCTCCCTAACCTATCAATTCACAGCTGGCATGCTCTTTGGAGCTGGTCCAGGACAACTTTCATTGCTTATGGGTTCGTCCTGATACAGCCCCTCCTGGAAAACTCGTGCTCGTCCCCTGAGGCTCCGAGATGCAGAAACATCGATGGCAGCTGCAGAAATGAAGGGCTGCGTTGAGTTGTCGAGAAGCAAGAACATAGCCAGCGCCAAAGTGTCTGGGAGTCAGCAGCTGCTGCACTTTTGCGATTGCCTTCACTGTGCACTGATTGCCGAGACATGTGCACGCTAAAAAAACAAGGTGGGCAAGAGGAGGAAGAGAGTACGGGCATCAGAGAGCATCTGGCATCTTGTCCTGGAAACTGCAGTGTTTTTGGAGAGTACAGCAAATCCGTGTTTCTGGACAAGGGAGGCATAAGTGCGCTGCGCTCCTAAGCTATCTCCCTGCGAGACACACTGCCAAAGCTTTTCGTTATCCTGCAGTCTAGTGCAGACGCACACTACGGCTCTGGGCTGCTGTCCGAAGCGAAGCGCCGGTCGCCGGCGTCTTTCGGCTGAAGCAGCGCTTCCGAGCGTACGGCTGCCGCTCCGCTGCTGTGTGCGCGAAGCAGCCGCTTCTCCTGCTCCGGGAGCCGGACAGAGCGGTAGCTTGTACGAGGGCGAATAACGAAGCCGCAGAGCACCGGGCTTCTGCGCGCACCCTAAGGACTGCTAGAGGACCGTGGTGGACACTCGCCTGCGTCTTCAATTCCATTCTAGCATCCTTATGGAAGGTGTTCCAGGACAATTTTCCTGAATTTTGAATTCGTCCTGATGCAGCCCCTCCTGGGAAACTCGTGCTCGTCCTCTGAGGCTCCGAGTGCAGAGACCTCGATGGCAACTGCAGAAATGAAGCACTCCGTTGAGTTGTCGAGAAGCAAGAACATAGCCAGCGCCTTGTGTTTGGGAGTCAGCAGCTGCTGCACTTTTGCGATTGCCTTCACTGTGCACTGAATGCCACGACGGCATGGGCACGTTAAAACAACGCGCTGAGCAAGAGTCCCCGAAAGATCACGGCCGTCAGAAAGCAGCTTATATATTGCCCTGGAAAGAGCAGTGTTTTTGGAGTGTGCAGTAAAATCGTGTTTCTGGACAAGGGAGGCATAAGTGCGCTGCGCTCCTAAGCTCTCTCCCTGCGAGACACACTGCCAAAGCTTTTCGTTATCCTGCAGTCTAGTGCAGACGCACACTACGGCTCTGGGCTGCTGTCCGAAGCCAAGCGCCGGTCGCCGGCGTCTTTCGGCTGAAGCTGCGCTTCGGAGCGTACGGCTGCCGCTCCGCTGTTGTGTGCGCGAAGCAGCCGCTTCTCCTGCTCCGGGAGCCGGACAGAGCGGTAGCTTGTACGAGGGCGAAGAACGAAGCCGCAGAGCACCGGACTTGTGTGCACAGCCTAAGGACTGCTAGAGGACCGTGGTGGACACTCGCCTGCGTCTTCAATTCCATTCTAGCATCCTTATGGAAGGTGTTCCAGGACAATTTTCCTGAGTTTTGAATTCGTCCTGATGCAGCCCCTCCTGGGAAACTCGTGCTCGTCCTCTGAGGCTCCGAGTGCAGAGACCTCGATGGCAACTGCAGAAATGAAGCACTCCGTTGAGTTGTCGAGAAGCAGGAACATAGCCAGCGCCTTGTGTTTGGGAGTCAGCAGCTGCTGCACTTTTGCGATTGCCTTCACTGTGCACTGAATGCCACGACGGCATGGGCACGTTAAAACAACGAGCTGAGCAAGAGTCCCCGAAAGATCACGGCCGTCAGAAAGCAGCTTATATATTGCCCTGGAAAGAGCAGTGTTTTTGGAGTGTGCAGTAAAATCGTGTTTCTGGACAAGGGAGGCATAAGTGCGCTGCGCTCCTAAGCTATCTCCCTGCGAGACACACTGCCAAAGCTTTTCGCTATCATGCAGTCTAGTGCAGACGCACACTACGGCTATCGGCTGCTGTCCGAAGCGAAGCGCCGGTCGCCGGCGTCTTTCGGCTGAAGCAGCGCTTCGGAGCGTACGGCTGTTGTGTGCGCGAAGCAGCCGCTTCTCCTGCTCCGGGAGTCGGAGAGAGCGGTAGCTTGTACGAGGGCGAAGAACGAAGCCGCAGAGCACCGGACTTGTGTGCACAGCCTACGGGCTGCTAGAGGAAGGTGGCTGCACCTCCCTAACCTATCAATTCACAGCTGGCATGCTCTTTGGAGCTGGTCCAGGACAACTTTCATTGCTTATGGGTTCGTCCTGATACAGCCCCTCCTGGAAAACTCGTGCTCGTCCCCTGAGGCTCCGAGATGCAGAAACATCGATGGCAGCTGCAGAAATGAAGGGCTGCGTTGAGTTGTCGAGAAGCAAGAACATAGCCAGCGCCAAAGTGTCTGGGAGTCAGCAGCTGCTGCACTTTTGCGATTGCCTTCACTGTGCACTGATTGCCGAGACATGTGCACGCTAAAAAAACAAGGTGGGCAAGAGGAGGAAGAGAGTACGGGCATCAGAGAGCATCTGGCATCTTGTCCTGGAAACTGCAGTGTTTTTGGAGAGTACAGCAAATCCGTGTTTCTGGACAAGGGAGGCATAAGTGCGCTGCGCTCCTAAGCTATCTCCCTGCGAGACACACTGCCAAAGCTTTTCGTTATCCTGCAGTCTAGTGCAGACGCACACTACGGCTCTGGGCTGCTGTCCGAAGCGAAGCGCCGGTCGCCGGCGTCTTTCGGCTGAAGCAGCGCTTCCGAGCGTACGGCTGCCGCTCCGCTGCTGTGTGCGCGAAGCAGCCGCTTCTCCTGCTCCGGGAGCCGGACAGAGCGGTAGCTTGTACGAGGGCGAAGAACGAAGCCGCAGAGCACCGGGCTTCTGCGCGCACCCTAAGGACTGCTAGAGGACCGTGGTGGACACTCGCCTGCGTCTTCAATTCCATTCTAGCATCCTTATGGAAGGTGTTCCAGGACAATTTTCCTGAGTTTTGAATTCGTCCTGATGCAGCCCCTCCTGGGAAACTCGTGCTCGTCCTCTGAGGCTCCGAGTGCAGAGACCTCGATGGCAACTGCAGAAATGAAGCACTCCGTTGAGTTGTCGAGAAGCAAGAACATAGCCAGCGCCTTGTGTTTGGGAGTCAGCAGCTGCTGCACTTTTGCGATTGCCTTCACTGTGCACTGAATGCCACGACGGCATGGGCACGTTAAAACAACGCGCTGAGCAAGAGTCCCCGAAAGATCACGGCCGTCAGAAAGCAGCTTATATATTGCCCTGGAAAGAGCAGTGTTTTTGGAGTGTGCAGTAAAATCGTGTTTCTGGACAAGGGAGGCATAAGTGCGCTGCGCTCCTAAGCTATCTCCCTGCGAGACACACTGCCAAAGCTTTTCGTTATCCTGCAGTCTAGTGCAGACGCACACTACGGCTCTGGGCTGCTGTCCGAAGCCAAGCGCCGGTCGCCGGCGTCTTTCGGCTGAAGCTGCGCTTCGGAGCGTACGGCTGCCGCTCCGCTGTTGTGTGCGCGAAGCAGCCGCTTCTCCTGCTCCGGGAGCCGGACAGAGTGGTAGCTTGTACGAGGGCGAAGAACGAAGCCGCAGAGCACCGGACTTGTGTGCACAGCCTAAGGACTGCTAGAGGACCGTGGTGGACACTCGCCTGCGTCTTCAATTCCATTCTAGCATCCTTATGGAAGGTGTTCCAGGACAATTTTCCTGAGTTTTGAATTCGTCCTGATGCAGCCCCTCCTGGGAAACTCGTGCTCGTCCTCTGAGGCTCCGAGTGCAGAGACCTCGATGGCAACTGCAGAAATGAAGCACTCCGTTGAGTTGTCGAGAAGCAAGAACATAGCCAGCGCCTTGTGTTTGGGAGTCAGCAGCTGCTGGACTTTTGCGATTGCCTTCACTGTGCACTGAATGCCACGACGGCATGGGCACGTTAAAACAACGAGCTGAGCAAGAGTCCCCGAAAGATCACGGCCGTCAGAAAGCAGCTTATATATTGCCCTGGAAAGAGCAGTGTTTTTGGAGTGTGCAGTAAAATCGTGTTTCTGGACAAGGGAGGCATAAGTGCGCTGCGCTCCTAAGCTATCTCCCTGCGAGACACACTGCCAAAGCTTTTCGCTATCATGCAGTCTAGTGCAGACGCACACTACGGCTATCGGCTGCTGTCCGAAGCGAAGCGCCGGTCGCCGGCGTCTTTCGGCTGAAGCAGCGCTTCGGAGCGTACGGCTGTTGTGTGCGCGAAGCAGCCGCTTCTCCTGCTCCGGGAGTCGGAGAGAGCGGTAGCTTGTACGAGGGCGAAGAACGAAGCCGCAGAGCACCGGACTTGTGTGCACAGCCTACGGGCTGCTAGAGGAAGGTGGCTGCACCTCCCTAACCTATCAATTCACAGCTGGCATGCTCTTTGGAGCTGGTCCAGGACAACTTTCATTGCTTATGGGTTCGTCCTGATACAGCCCCTCCTGGAAAACTCGTGCTCGTCCCCTGAGGCTCCGAGATGCAGAAACATCGATGGCAGCTGCAGAAATGAAGGGCTGCGTTGAGTTGTCGAGAAGCAAGAACATAGCCAGCGCCAAAGTGTCTGGGAGTCAGCAGCTGCTGCACTTTTGCGATTGCCTTCACTGTGCACTGATTGCCGAGACATGTGCACGCTAAAAAAACAAGGTGGGCAAGAGGAGGAAGAGAGTACGGGCATCAGAGAGCATCTGGCATCTTGTCCTGGAAACTGCAGTGTTTTTGGAGAGTACAGCAAATCCGTGTTTCTGGACAAGGGAGGCATAAGTGCGCTGCGCTCCTAAGCTATCTCCCTGCGAGACACACTGCCAAAGCTTTTCGTTATCCTGCAGTCTAGTGCAGACGCACACTACGGCTCTGGGCTGCTGTCCGAAGCGAAGCGCCGGTCGCCGGCGTCTTTCGGCTGAAGCAGCGCTTCCGAGCGTACGGCTGCCGCTCCGCTGCTGTGTGCGCGAAGCAGCCGCTTCTCCTGCTCCGGGAGCCGGACAGAGCGGTAGCTTGTACGAGGGCGAATAACGAAGCCGCAGAGCACCGGGCTTCTGCGCGCACCCTAAGGACTGCTAGAGGACCGTGGTGGACACTCGCCTGCGTCTTCAATTCCATTCTAGCATCCTTATGGAAGGTGTTCCAGGACAATTTTCCTGAATTTTGAATTCGTCCTGATGCAGCCCCTCCTGGGAAACTCGTGCTCGTCCTCTGAGGCTCCGAGTGCAGAGACCTCGATGGCAACTGCAGAAATGAAGCACTCCGTTGAGTTGTCGAGAAGCAAGAACATAGCCAGCGCCTTGTGTTTGGGAGTCAGCAGCTGCTGCACTTTTGCGATTGCCTTCACTGTGCACTGAATGCCACGACGGCATGGGCACGTTAAAACAACGCGCTGAGCAAGAGTCCCCGAAAGATCACGGCCGTCAGAAAGCAGCTTATATATTGCCCTGGAAAGAGCAGTGTTTTTGGAGTGTGCAGTAAAATCGTGTTTCTGGACAAGGGAGGCATAAGTGCGCTGCGCTCCTAAGCTCTCTCCCTGCGAGACACACTGCCAAAGCTTTTCGTTATCCTGCAGTCTAGTGCAGACGCACACTACGGCTCTGGGCTGCTGTCCGAAGCCAAGCGCCGGTCGCCGGCGTCTTTCGGCTGAAGCTGCGCTTCGGAGCGTACGGCTGCCGCTCCGCTGTTGTGTGCGCGAAGCAGCCGCTTCTCCTGCTCCGGGAGCCGGACAGAGCGGTAGCTTGTACGAGGGCGAAGAACGAAGCCGCAGAGCACCGGACTTGTGTGCACAGCCTAAGGACTGCTAGAGGACCGTGGTGGACACTCGCCTGCGTCTTCAATTCCATTCTAGCATCCTTATGGAAGGTGTTCCAGGACAATTTTCCTGAGTTTTGAATTCGTCCTGATGCAGCCCCTCCTGGGAAACTCGTGCTCGTCCTCTGAGGCTCCGAGTGCAGAGACCTCGATGGCAACTGCAGAAATGAAGCACTCCGTTGAGTTGTCGAGAAGCAGGAACATAGCCAGCGCCTTGTGTTTGGGAGTCAGCAGCTGCTGCACTTTTGCGATTGCCTTCACTGTGCACTGAATGCCACGACGGCATGGGCACGTTAAAACAACGAGCTGAGCAAGAGTCCCCGAAAGATCACGGCCGTCAGAAAGCAGCTTATATATTGCCCTGGAAAGAGCAGTGTTTTTGGAGTGTGCAGTAAAATCGTGTTTCTGGACAAGGGAGGCATAAGTGCGCTGCGCTCCTAAGCTATCTCCCTGCGAGACACACTGCCAAAGCTTTTCGCTATCATGCAGTCTAGTGCAGACGCACACTACGGCTATCGGCTGCTGTCCGAAGCGAAGCGCCGGTCGCCGGCGTCTTTCGGCTGAAGCAGCGCTTCGGAGCGTACGGCTGTTGTGTGCGCGAAGCAGCCGCTTCTCCTGCTCCGGGAGTCGGAGAGAGCGGTAGCTTGTACGAGGGCGAAGAACGAAGCCGCAGAGCACCGGACTTGTGTGCACAGCCTACGGGCTGCTAGAGGAAGGTGGCTGCACCTCCCTAACCTATCAATTCACAGCTGGCATGCTCTTTGGAGCTGGTCCAGGACAACTTTCATTGCTTATGGGTTCGTCCTGATACAGCCCCTCCTGGAAAACTCGTGCTCGTCCCCTGAGGCTCCGAGATGCAGAAACATCGATGGCAGCTGCAGAAATGAAGGGCTGCGTTGAGTTGTCGAGAAGCAAGAACATAGCCAGCGCCAAAGTGTCTGGGAGTCAGCAGCTGCTGCACTTTTGCGATTGCCTTCACTGTGCACTGATTGCCGAGACATGTGCACGCTAAAAAAACAAGGTGGGCAAGAGGAGGAAGAGAGTACGGGCATCAGAGAGCATCTGGCATCTTGTCCTGGAAACTGCAGTGTTTTTGGAGAGTACAGCAAATCCGTGTTTCTGGACAAGGGAGGCATAAGTGCGCTGCGCTCCTAAGCTATCTCCCTGCGAGACACACTGCCAAAGCTTTTCGTTATCCTGCAGTCTAGTGCAGACGCACACTACGGCTCTGGGCTGCTGTCCGAAGCGAAGCGCCGGTCGCCGGCGTCTTTCGGCTGAAGCAGCGCTTCCGAGCGTACGGCTGCCGCTCCGCTGCTGTGTGCGCGAAGCAGCCGCTTCTCCTGCTCCGGGAGCCGGACAGAGCGGTAGCTTGTACGAGGGCGAAGAACGAAGCCGCAGAGCACCGGGCTTCTGCGCGCACCCTAAGGACTGCTAGAGGACCGTGGTGGACACTCGCCTGCGTCTTCAATTCCATTCTAGCATCCTTATGGAAGGTGTTCCAGGACAATTTTCCTGAGTTTTGAATTCGTCCTGATGCAGCCCCTCCTGGGAAACTCGTGCTCGTCCTCTGAGGCTCCGAGTGCAGAGACCTCGATGGCAACTGCAGAAATGAAGCACTCCGTTGAGTTGTCGAGAAGCAAGAACATAGCCAGCGCCTTGTGTTTGGGAGTCAGCAGCTGCTGCACTTTTGCGATTGCCTTCACTGTGCACTGAATGCCACGACGGCATGGGCACGTTAAAACAACGAGCTGAGCAAGAGTCCCCGAAAGATCACGGCCGTCAGAAAGCAGCTTATATATTGCCCTGGAAAGAGCAGTGTTTTTGGAGTGTGCAGTAAAATCGTGTTTCTGGACAAGGGAGGCATAAGTGCGCTGCGCTCCTAAGCTATCTCCCTGCGAGACACACTGCCAAAGCTTTTCGCTATCATGCAGTCTAGTGCAGACGCACACTACGGCTATCGGCTGCTGTCCGAAGCGAAGCGCCAGTCGCCGGCGTCTTTCGGCTGAAGCAGCCCTTCGGAGCGTACGGCTGTTGTGTGCGCGAAGCAGCCGCTTCTCCTGCTCCGGGAGCCGGACAGAGCGGTAGCTTGTACGAGGGCGAAGAACGAAGCTGCAGAGCACCGGACTTGTGTGCACAGCCTACGGGCTGCTAGAGGAAGGTGGCTGCACCTCCCTAACCTATCAATTCACAGCTGGCATGCTCTATGGAGCTGTTCCAAGACAACTTTCATTGCTTATGGGTTCGTCCTGATACAGCCCCTCCTGGGAAACTCGTGCTCGTCCCCTGAGGCTCCGAGATGCAGAAACATCGATGGCAGCTGCAGAAATGAAGGGCTGCGTTGAGTTGTCGAGAAGCAAGAACATAGCCAGCGCCTAAGTGTCTGGGAGTCAGCAGCTGCTGCACTTTTGCGATTGCCTTCACTGTGCACTGATTGCCGAGACATGTGCACGCTAAAAAAACAAGGTGGGCAAGAGGAGGAAGAGAGTACGGGCATCAGAGAGCATCTGGCATCTTGTCCTGGAAACTGCAGTGTTTTTGGAGAGTACAGCAAATCCGTGTTTCTGGACAAGGGAGGCATAAGTGCGCTGCGCTCCTAAGCTATCTCCCTGCGAGACACACTGCCAAAGCTTTTCGCTATCATGCAGTCTAGTGCAGACGCACACTCCGGCTCTCCGGAGCTGTCCGAAGCCAAGCGCCGGTGGCCGGCGTCTTTCGGCTGAAGCTGCGCTTCGGAGCGTACGGCTGCCGCTCCGCTGTTGTGTGCGCGAAGCAGCCGCTTCTCCTGCTCCGGGAGCCGGACAGAGCGGTAGCTTGTACGAGGGCGAAGAACGAAGCCGCAGAGCACCGGCCTTCTGCGCGCACCCTAAGGACTGCTAGAGGACCGTGGTGGACACTCGCCTGCGTCTTCAATTCCATTCTAGCATCCTTATGGAAGGTGTTCCAGGACAATTTTCCTGAGTTTTGAATTCCTCCTGATGCAGCCCCTCCTGGGAAACTCGTGCTCGTCCTCTGAGTCTCCGATATGCAGAGACCTCGATGGCAACTGCAGAAATGAAGCACTCCGTTGAGTTGTCGAGAAGCAGGAACATAGCCAGCGCCTTGTGTTTGGGAGTCAGCAGCTGCTGGACTTTTGCGATTGCCTTCACTGTGCACTGAATGCCACGACGGCATGGGCACGTTAAAACAACGAGCTGAGCAAGAGTCCCCGAAAGATCACGGCCGTCAGAAAGCAGCTTATATATTGCCCTGGGAAGAGTACTGTTTTAGGAGTGTGCAGTAAAATCGTGTTTCTGGACAAGGGAGGCATAAGTGCGCTGCGCTCCTAAGCTATCTCCCTGCGAGACACACTGCCAAAGCTTTTCGCTATCATGCAGTCTAGTGCAGACGCACACTACGGCTATCGGCTGCTGTCCGAAGCGAAGCGCCGGTCGCCGGCGTCTTTCGGCTGAAGCAGCGCTTCGGAGCGTACGGCTGTTGTGTGCGCGAAGCAGCCGCTTCTCCTGCTCCGGGAGTCGGAGAGAGCGGTAGCTTGTACGAGGGCGAAGAACGAAGCCGCAGAGCACCGGACTTGTGTGCACAGCCTACGGGCTGCTAGAGGAAGGTGGCTGCACCTCCCTAACCTATCAATTCACAGCTGGCATGCTCTTTGGAGCTGGTCCAGGACAACTTTCATTGCTTATGGGTTCGTCCTGATACAGCCCCTCCTGGAAAACTCGTGCTCGTCCCCTGAGGCTCCGAGATGCAGAAACATCGATGGCAGCTGCAGAAATGAAGGGCTGCGTTGAGTTGTCGAGAAGCAAGAACATAGCCAGCGCCAAAGTGTCTGGGAGTCAGCAGCTGCTGCACTTTTGCGATTGCCTTCACTGTGCACTGATTGCCGAGACATGTGCACGCTAAAAAAACAAGGTGGGCAAGAGGAGGAAGAGAGTACGGGCATCAGAGAGCATCTGGCATCTTGTCCTGGAAACTGCAGTGTTTTTGGAGAGTACAGCAAATCCGTGTTTCTGGACAAGGGAGGCATAAGTGCGCTGCGCTCCTAAGCTATCTCCCTGCGAGACACACTGCCAAAGCTTTTCGTTATCCTGCAGTCTAGTGCAGACGCACACTACGGCTCTGGGCTGCTGTCCGAAGCCAAGCGCCGGTCGCCGGCGTCTTTCGGCTGAAGCAGCGCTTCCGAGCGTACGGCTGCCGCTCCGCTGCTGTGTGCGCGAAGCAGCCGCTTCTCCTGCTCCGGGAGCCGGACAGAGCGGTAGCTTGTACGAGGGCGAAGAACGAAGCCGCAGAGCACCGGGCTTCTGCGCGCACCCTAAGGACTGCTAGAGGACCGTGGTGGACACTCGCCTGCGTCTTCAATTCCATTCTAGCATCCTTATGGAAGGTGTTCCAGGACAATTTTCCTGAATTTTGAATTCGTCCTGATGCAGCCCCTCCTGGGAAACTCGTGCTCGTCCTCTGAGGCTCCGAGTGCAGAGACCTCGATGGCAACTGCAGAAATGAAGCACTCCGTTGAGTTGTCGAGAAGCAAGAACATAGCCAGCGCCTTGTGTTTGGGAGTCAGCAGCTGCTGCACTTTTGCGATTGCCTTCACTGTGCACTGAATGCCACGACGGCATGGGCACGTTAAAACAACGCGCTGAGCAAGAGTCCCCGAAAGATCACGGCCGTCAGAAAGCAGCTTATATATTGCCCTGGAAAGAGCAGTGTTTTTGGAGTGTGCAGTAAAATCGTGTTTCTGGACAAGGGAGGCATAAGTGCGCTGCGCTCCTAAGCTATCTCCCTGCGAGACACACTGCCAAAGCTTTTCGTTATCCTGCAGTCTAGTGCAGACGCACACTACGGCTCTGGGCTGCTGTCCGAAGCGAAGCGCCGGTCGCCGGCGTCTTTCGGCTGAAGCTGCGCTTCGGAGCGTACGGCTGCCGCTCCGCTGTTGTGTGCGCGAAGCAGCCGCTTCTCCTGCTCCGGGAGCCGGACAGAGCGGTAGCTTGTACGAGGGCGAAGAACGAAGCCGCAGAGCACCGGACTTGTGTGCACAGCCTAAGGACTGCTAGAGGACCGTGGTGGACACTCGCCTGCGTCTTCAATTCCATTCTAGCATCCTTATGGAAGGTGTTCCAGGACAATTTTCCTGAGTTTTGAATTCGTCCTGATGCAGCCCCTCCTGGGAAACTCGTGCTCGTCCTCTGAGGCTCCGAGTGCAGAGACCTCGATGGCAACTGCAGAAATGAAGCACTCCGTTGAGTTGTCGAGAAGCAAGAACATAGCCAGCGCCTTGTGTTTGGGAGTCAGCAGCTGCTGCACTTTTGCGATTGCCTTCACTGTGCACTGAATGCCACGACGGCATGGGCACGTTAAAACAACGAGCTGAGCAAGAGTCCCCGAAAGATCACGGCCGTCAGAAAGCAGCTTATATATTGCCCTGGAAAGAGCAGTGTTTTTGGAGTGTGCAGTAAAATCGTGTTTCTGGACAAGGGAGGCATAAGTGCGCTGCGCTCCTAAGCTATCTCCCTGCGAGACACACTGCCAAAGCTTTTCGCTATCATGCAGTCTAGTGCAGACGCACACTACGGCTATCGGCTGCTGTCCGAAGCGAAGCGCCAGTCGCCGGCGTCTTTCGGCTGAAGCAGCCCTTCGGAGCGTACGGCTGTTGTGTGCGCGAAGCAGCCGCTTCTCCTGCTCCGGGAGCCGGACAGAGCGGTAGCTTGTACGAGGGCGAAGAACGAAGCTGCAGAGCACCGGACTTGTGTGCACAGCCTACGGGCTGCTAGAGGAAGGTGGCTGCACCTCCCTAACCTATCAATTCACAGCTGGCATGCTCTATGGAGCTGTTCCAGGACAACTTTCATTGCTTATGGGTTCGTCCTGATACAGCCCCTCCTGGGAAACTCGTGCTCGTCCCCTGAGGCTCCGAGATGCAGAAACATCGATGGCAGCTGCAGAAATGAAGGGCTGCGTTGAGTTGTCGAGAAGCAAGAACATAGCCAGCGCCTAAGTGTCTGGGAGTCAGCAGCTGCTGCACTTTTGCGATTGCCTTCACTGTGCACTGATTGCCGAGACATGTGCACGCTAAAAAAACAAGGTGGGCAAGAGGAGGAAGAGAGTACGGGCATCAGAGAGCATCTGGCATCTTGTCCTGGAAACTGCAGTGTTTTTGGAGAGTACAGCAAATCCGTGTTTCTGGACAAGGGAGGCATAAGTGCGCTGCGCTCCTAAGCTATCTCCCTGCGAGACACACTGCCAAAGCTTTTCGCTATCATGCAGTCTAGTGCAGACGCACACTCCGGCTCTCCGGAGCTGTCCGAAGCCAAGCGCCGGTGGCCGGCGTCTTTCGGCTGAAGCTGCGCTTCGGAGCGTACGGCTGCCGCTCCGCTGTTGTGTGCGCGAAGCAGCCGCTTCTCCTGCTCCGGGAGCCGGACAGAGCGGTAGCTTGTACGAGGGCGAAGAACGAAGCCGCAGAGCACCGGGCTTCTGCGCGCACCCTAAGGACTGCTAGAGGACCGTGGTGGACACTCGCCTGCGTCTTCAATTCCATTCTAGCATCCTTATGGAAGGTGTTCCAGGACAATTTTCCTGAGTTTTGAATTCCTCCTGATGCAGCCCCTCCTGGGAAACTCGTGCTCGTCCTCTGAGGCTCCGAGTGCAGAGACCTCGATGGCAACTGCAGAAATGAAGCACTCCGTTGAGTTGTCGAGAAGCAGGAACATAGCCAGCGCCTTGTGTTTGGGAGTCAGCAGCTGCTGCACTTTTGCGATTGCCTTCACTGTGCACTGAATGCCACGACGGCATGGGCACGTTAAAACAACGAGCTGAGCAAGAGTCCCCGAAAGATCACGGCCGTCAGAAAGCAGCTTATATATTGCCCTGGGAAGAGTACTGTTTTAGGAGTGTGCAGTAAAATCGTGTTTCTGGACAAGGGAGGCATAAGTGCGCTGCGCTCCTAAGCTATCTCCCTGCGAGACACACTGCCAAAGCTTTTCGCTATCATGCAGTCTAGTGCAGACGCACACTACGGCTATCGGCTGCTGTCCGAAGCGAAGCGCCGGTCGCCGGCGTCTTTCGGCTGAAGCAGCGCTTCGGAGCGTACGGCTGTTGTGTGCGCGAAGCAGCCGCTTCTCCTGCTCCGGGAGTCGGAGAGAGCGGTAGCTTGTACGAGGGCGAAGAACGAAGCCGCAGAGCACCGGACTTGTGTGCACAGCCTACGGGCTGCTAGAGGAAGGTGGCTGCACCTCCCTAACCTATCAATTCACAGCTGGCATGCTCTTTGGAGCTGGTCCAGGACAACTTTCATTGCTTATGGGTTCGTCCTGATACAGCCCCTCCTGGAAAACTCGTGCTCGTCCCCTGAGGCTCCGAGATGCAGAAACATCGATGGCAGCTGCAGAAATGAAGGGCTGCGTTGAGTTGTCGAGAAGCAAGAACATAGCCAGCGCCAAAGTGTCTGGGAGTCAGCAGCTGCTGCACTTTTGCGATTGCCTTCACTGTGCACTGATTGCCGAGACATGTGCACGCTAAAAAAACAAGGTGGGCAAGAGGAGGAAGAGAGTACGGGCATCAGAGAGCATCTGGCATCTTGTCCTGGAAACTGCAGTGTTTTTGGAGAGTACAGCAAATCCGTGTTTCTGGACAAGGGAGGCATAAGTGCGCTGCGCTCCTAAGCTATCTCCCTGCGAGACACACTGCCAAAGCTTTTCGTTATCCTGCAGTCTAGTGCAGACGCACACTACGGCTCTGGGCTGCTGTCCGAAGCGAAGCGCCGGTCGCCGGCGTCTTTCGGCTGAAGCAGCGCTTCCGAGCGTACGGCTGCCGCTCCGCTGCTGTGTGCGCGAAGCAGCCGCTTCTCCTGCTCCGGGAGCCGGACAGAGCGGTAGCTTGTACGAGGGCGAAGAACGAAGCCGCAGAGCACCGGGCTTCTGCGCGCACCCTAAGGACTGCTAGAGGACCGTGGTGGACACTCGCCTGCGTCTTCAATTCCATTCTAGCATCCTTATGGAAGGTGTTCCAGGACAATTTTCCTGAATTTTGAATTCGTCCTGATGCAGCCCCTCCTGGGAAACTCGTGCTCGTCCTCTGAGGCTCCGAGTGCAGAGACCTCGATGGCAACTGCAGAAATGAAGCACTCCGTTGAGTTGTCGAGAAGCAAGAACATAGCCAGCGCCTTGTGTTTGGGAGTCAGCAGCTGCTGCACTTTTGCGATTGCCTTCACTGTGCACTGAATGCCACGACGGCATGGGCACGTTAAAACAACGCGCTGAGCAAGAGTCCCCGAAAGATCACGGCCGTCAGAAAGCAGCTTATATATTGCCCTGGAAAGAGCAGTGTTTTTGGAGTGTGCAGTAAAATCGTGTTTCTGGACAAGGGAGGCATAAGTGCGCTGCGCTCCTAAGCTATCTCCCTGCGAGACACACTGCCAAAGCTTTTCGTTATCCTGCAGTCTAGTGCAGACGCACACTACGGCTCTGGGCTGCTGTCCGAAGCCAAGCGCCGGTCGCCGGCGTCTTTCGGCTGAAGCTGCGCTTCGGAGCGTACGGCTGCCGCTCCGCTGTTGTGTGCGCGAAGCAGCCGCTTCTCCTGCTCCGGGAGCCGGACAGAGCGGTAGCTTGTACGAGGGCGAAGAACGAAGCCGCAGAGCACCGGACTTGTGTGCACAGCCTAAGGACTGCTAGAGGACCGTGATGGACACTCGCCTGCGTCTTCAATTCCATTCTAGCATCCTTATGGAAGGTGTTCCAGGACAATTTTCCTGAGTTTTGAATTCGTCCTGATGCAGCCCCTCCTGGGAAACTCGTGCTCGTCCTCTGAGGCTCCGAGTGCAGAGACCTCGATGGCAACTGCAGAAATGAAGCACTCCGTTGAGTTGTCGAGAAGCAAGAACATAGCCAGCGCCTTGTGTTTGGGAGTCAGCAGCTGCTGCACTTTTGCGATTGCCTTCACTGTGCACTGAATGCCACGACGGCATGGGCACGTTAAAACAACGCGCTGAGCAAGAGTCCCCGAAAGATCACGGCCGTCAGAAAGCAGCTTATATATTGCCCTGGAAAGAGCAGTGTTTTTGGAGTGTGCAGTAAAATCGTGTTTCTGGACAAGGGAGGCATAAGTGCGCTGCGCTCCTAAGCTATCTCCCTGCGAGACACACTGCCAAAGCTTTTCGCTATCATGCAGTCTAGTGCAGACGCACACTACGGCTATCGGCTGCTGTCCGAAGCGAAGCGCCGGTCGCCGGCGTCTTTCGGCTGAAGCAGCGCTTCGGAGCGTACGGCTGTTGTGTGCGCGAAGCAGCCGCTTCTCCTGCTCCGGGAGTCGGAGAGAGCGGTAGCTTGTACGAGGGCGAAGAACGAAGCCGCAGAGCACCGGACTTGTGTGCACAGCCTACGGGCTGCTAGAGGAAGGTGGCTGCACCTCCCTAACCTATCAATTCACAGCTGGCATGCTCTTTGGAGCTGGTCCAGGACAACTTTCATTGCTTATGGGTTCGTCCTGATACAGCCCCTCCTGGAAAACTCGTGCTCGTCCCCTGAGGCTCCGAGATGCAGAAACATCGATGGCAGCTGCAGAAATGAAGGGCTGCGTTGAGTTGTCGAGAAGCAAGAACATAGCCAGCGCCAAAGTGTCTGGGAGTCAGCAGCTGCTGCACTTTTGCGATTGCCTTCACTGTGCACTGATTGCCGAGACATGTGCACGCTAAAAAAACAAGGTGGGCAAGAGGAGGAAGAGAGTACGGGCATCAGAGAGCATCTGGCATCTTGTCCTGGAAACTGCAGTGTTTTTGGAGAGTACAGCAAATCCGTGTTTCTGGACAAGGGAGGCATAAGTGCGCTGCGCTCCTAAGCTATCTCCCTGCGAGACACACTGCCAAAGCTTTTCGTTATCCTGCAGTCTAGTGCAGACGCACACTACGGCTCTGGGCTGCTGTCCGAAGCCAAGCGCCGGTCGCCGGCGTCTTTCGGCTGAAGCAGCGCTTCCGAGCGTACGGCTGCCGCTCCGCTGCTGTGTGCGCGAAGCAGCCGCTTCTCCTGCTCCGGGAGCCGGACAGAGCGGTAGCTTGTACGAGGGCGAAGAACGAAGCCGCAGAGCACCGGGCTTCTGCGCGCACCCTAAGGACTGCTAGAGGACCGTGGTGGACACTCGCCTGCGTCTTCAATTCCATTCTAGCATCCTTATGGAAGGTGTTCCAGGACAATTTTCCTGAATTTTGAATTCGTCCTGATGCAGCCCCTCCTGGGAAACTCGTGCTCGTCCTCTGAGGCTCCGAGTGCAGAGACCTCGATGGCAACTGCAGAAATGAAGCACTCCGTTGAGTTGTCGAGAAGCAAGAACATAGCCAGCGCCTTGTGTTTGGGAGTCAGCAGCTGCTGCACTTTTGCGATTGCCTTCACTGTGCACTGAATGCCACGACGGCATGGGCACGTTAAAACAACGCGCTGAGCAAGAGTCCCCGAAAGATCACGGCCGTCAGAAAGCAGCTTATATATTGCCCTGGAAAGAGCAGTGTTTTTGGAGTGTGCAGTAAAATCGTGTTTCTGGACAAGGGAGGCATAAGTGCGCTGCGCTCCTAAGCTATCTCCCTGCGAGACACACTGCCAAAGCTTTTCGTTATCCTGCAGTCTAGTGCAGACGCACACTACGGCTCTGGGCTGCTGTCCGAAGCCAAGCGCCGGTCGCCGGCGTCTTTCGGCTGAAGCTGCGCTTCGGAGCGTACGGCTGCCGCTCCGCTGTTGTGTGCGCGAAGCAGCCGCTTCTCCTGCTCCGGGAGCCGGACAGAGCGGTAGCTTGTACGAGGGCGAAGAACGAAGCCGCAGAGCACCGGACTTGTGTGCACAGCCTAAGGACTGCTAGAGGACCGTGGTGGACACTCGCCTGCGTCTTCAATTCCATTCTAGCATCCTTATGGAAGGTGTTCCAGGACAATTTTCCTGAGTTTTGAATTCGTCCTGATGCAGCCCCTCCTGGGAAACTCGTGCTCGTCCTCTGAGGCTCCGAGTGCAGAGACCTCGATGGCAACTGCAGAAATGAAGCACTCCGTTGAGTTGTCGAGAAGCAAGAACATAGCCAGCGCCTTGTGTTTGGGAGTCAGCAGCTGCTGCACTTTTGCGATTGCCTTCACTGTGCACTGAATGCCACGACGGCATGGGCACGTTAAAACAACGAGCTGAGCAAGAGTCCCCGAAAGATCACGGCCGTCAGAAAGCAGCTTATATATTGCCCTGGAAAGAGCAGTGTTTTTGGAGTGTGCAGTAAAATCGTGTTTCTGGACAAGGGAGGCATAAGTGCGCTGCGCTCCTAAGCTATCTCCCTGCGAGACACACTGCCAAAGCTTTTCGCTATCATGCAGTCTAGTGCAGACGCACACTACGGCTATCGGCTGCTGTCCGAAGCGAAGCGCCGGTCGCCGGCGTCTTTCGGCTGAAGCAGCGCTTCGGAGCGTACGGCTGTTGTGTGCGCGAAGCAGCCGCTTCTCCTGCTCCGGGAGTCGGAGAGAGCGGTAGCTTGTACGAGGGCGAAGAACGAAGCCGCAGAGCACCGGACTTGTGTGCACAGCCTACGGGCTGCTAGAGGAAGGTGGCTGCACCTCCCTAACCTATCAATTCACAGCTGGCATGCTCTTTGGAGCTGGTCCAGGACAACTTTCATTGCTTATGGGTTCGTCCTGATACAGCCCCTCCTGGAAAACTCGTGCTCGTCCCCTGAGGCTCCGAGATGCAGAAACATCGATGGCAGCTGCAGAAATGAAGGGCTGCGTTGAGTTGTCGAGAAGCAAGAACATAGCCAGCGCCAAAGTGTCTGGGAGTCAGCAGCTGCTGCACTTTTGCGATTGCCTTCACTGTGCACTGATTGCCGAGACATGTGCACGCTAAAAAAACAAGGTGGGCAAGAGGAGGAAGAGAGTACGGGCATCAGAGAGCATCTGGCATCTTGTCCTGGAAACTGCAGTGTTTTTGGAGAGTACAGCAAATCCGTGTTTCTGGACAAGGGAGGCATAAGTGCGCTGCGCTCCTAAGCTATCTCCCTGCGAGACACACTGCCAAAGCTTTTCGTTATCCTGCAGTCTAGTGCAGACGCACACTACGGCTCTGGGCTGCTGTCCGAAGCCAAGCGCCGGTCGCCGGCGTCTTTCGGCTGAAGCAGCGCTTCCGAGCGTACGGCTGCCGCTCCGCTGCTGTGTGCGCGAAGCAGCCGCTTCTCCTGCTCCGGGAGCCGGACAGAGCGGTAGCTTGTACGAGGGCGAATAACGAAGCCGCAGAGCACCGGGCTTCTGCGCGCACCCTAAGGACTGCTAGAGGACCGTGGTGGACACTCGCCTGCGTCTTCAATTCCATTCTAGCATCCTTATGGAAGGTGTTCCAGGACAATTTTCCTGAATTTTGAATTCGTCCTGATGCAGCCCCTCCTGGGAAACTCGTGCTCGTCCTCTGAGGCTCCGAGTGCAGAGACCTCGATGGCAACTGCAGAAATGAAGCACTCCGTTGAGTTGTCGAGAAGCAAGAACATAGCCAGCGCCTTGTGTTTGGGAGTCAGCAGCTGCTGCACTTTTGCGATTGCCTTCACTGTGCACTGAATGCCACGACGGCATGGGCACGTTAAAACAACGCGCTGAGCAAGAGTCCCCGAAAGATCACGGCCGTCAGAAAGCAGCTTATATATTGCCCTGGAAAGAGCAGTGTTTTTGGAGTGTGCAGTAAAATCGTGTTTCTGGACAAGGGAGGCATAAGTGCGCTGCGCTCCTAAGCTATCTCCCTGCGAGACACACTGCCAAAGCTTTTCGTTATCCTGCAGTCTAGTGCAGACGCACACTACGGCTCTGGGCTGCTGTCCGAAGCCAAGCGCCGGTCGCCGGCGTCTTTCGGCTGAAGCTGCGCTTCGGAGCGTACGGCTGCCGCTCCGCTGTTGTGTGCGCGAAGCAGCCGCTTCTCCTGCTCCGGGAGCCGGACAGAGCGGTAGCTTGTACGAGGGCGAAGAACGAAGCCGCAGAGCACCGGACTTGTGTGCACAGCCTAAGGACTGCTAGAGGACCGTGGTGGACACTCGCCTGCGTCTTCAATTCCATTCTAGCATCCTTATGGAAGGTGTTCCAGGACAATTTTCCTGAGTTTTGAATTCGTCCTGATGCAGCCCCTCCTGGGAAACTCGTGCTCGTCCTCTGAGGCTCCGAGTGCAGAGACCTCGATGGCAACTGCAGAAATGAAGCACTCCGTTGAGTTGTCGAGAAGCAAGAACATAGCCAGCGCCTTGTGTTTGGGAGTCAGCAGCTGCTGGACTTTTGCGATTGCCTTCACTGTGCACTGAATGCCACGACGGCATGGGCACGTTAAAACAACGAGCTGAGCAAGAGTCCCCGAAAGATCACGGCCGTCAGAAAGCAGCTTATATATTGCCCTGGAAAGAGCAGTGTTTTTGGAGTGTGCAGTAAAATCGTGTTTCTGGACAAGGGAGGCATAAGTGCGCTGCGCTCCTAAGCTATCTCCCTGCGAGACACACTGCCAAAGCTTTTCGCTATCATGCAGTCTAGTGCAGACGCACACTACGGCTATCGGCTGCTGTCCGAAGCGAAGCGCCGGTCGCCGGCGTCTTTCGGCTGAAGCAGCGCTTCGGAGCGTACGGCTGTTGTGTGCGCGAAGCAGCCGCTTCTCCTGCTCCGGGAGTCGGAGAGAGCGGTAGCTTGTACGAGGGCGAAGAACGAAGCCGCAGAGCACCGGACTTGTGTGCACAGCCTACGGGCTGCTAGAGGAAGGTGGCTGCACCTCCCTAACCTATCAATTCACAGCTGGCATGCTCTTTGGAGCTGGTCCAGGACAACTTTCATTGCTTATGGGTTCGTCCTGATACAGCCCCTCCTGGAAAACTCGTGCTCGTCCCCTGAGGCTCCGAGATGCAGAAACATCGATGGCAGCTGCAGAAATGAAGGGCTGCGTTGAGTTGTCGAGAAGCAAGAACATAGCCAGCGCCAAAGTGTCTGGGAGTCAGCAGCTGCTGCACTTTTGCGATTGCCTTCACTGTGCACTGATTGCCGAGACATGTGCACGCTAAAAAAACAAGGTGGGCAAGAGGAGGAAGAGAGTACGGGCATCAGAGAGCATCTGGCATCTTGTCCTGGAAACTGCAGTGTTTTTGGAGAGTACAGCAAATCCGTGTTTCTGGACAAGGGAGGCATAAGTGCGCTGCGCTCCTAAGCTATCTCCCTGCGAGACACACTGCCAAAGCTTTTCGTTATCCTGCAGTCTAGTGCAGACGCACACTACGGCTCTGGGCTGCTGTCCGAAGCGAAGCGCCGGTCGCCGGCGTCTTTCGGCTGAAGCAGCGCTTCCGAGCGTACGGCTGCCGCTCCGCTGCTGTGTGCGCGAAGCAGCCGCTTCTCCTGCTCCGGGAGCCGGACAGAGCGGTAGCTTGTACGAGGGCGAAGAACGAAGCCGCAGAGCACCGGGCTTCTGCGCGCACCCTAAGGACTGCTAGAGGACCGTGGTGGACACTCGCCTGCGTCTTCAATTCCATTCTAGCATCCTTATGGAAGGTGTTCCAGGACAATTTTCCTGAGTTTTGAATTCCTCCTGATGCAGCCCCTCCTGGGAAACTCGTGCTCGTCCTCTGAGGCTCCGAGTGCAGAGACCTCGATGGCAACTGCAGAAATGAAGCACTCCGTTGAGTTGTCGAGAAGCAAGAACATAGCCAGCGCCTTGTGTTTGGGAGTCAGCAGCTGCTGCACTTTTGCGATTGCCTTCACTGTGCACTGAATGCCAGGACGGCATGGGCACGTTAAAACAACGAGCTGAGCAAGAGTCCCCGAAAGATCACGGCCGTCAGAAAGCAGCTTATATATTGCCCTGGAAAGAGCAGTGTTTTTGGAGTGTGCAGTAAAATCGTGTTTCTGGACAAGGGAGGCATAAGTGCGCTGCGCTCCTAAGCTATCTCCCTGCGAGACACACTGCCAAAGCTTTTCGCTATCATGCAGTCTAGTGCAGACGCACACTACGGCTATCGGCTGCTGTCCGAAGCGAAGCGCCAGTCGCCGGCGTCTTTCGGCTGAAGCAGCCCTTCGGAGCGTACGGCTGTTGTGTGCGCGAAGCAGCCGCTTCTCCTGCTCCGGGAGCCGGACAGAGCGGTAGCTTGTACGAGGGCGAAGAACGAAGCTGCAGAGCACCGGACTTGTGTGCACAGCCTACGGGCTGCTAGAGGAAGGTGGCTGCACCTCCCTAACCTATCAATTCACAGCTGGCATGCTCTATGGAGCTGTTCCAAGACAACTTTCATTGCTTATGGGTTCGTCCTGATACAGCCCCTCCTGGGAAACTCGTGCTCGTCCCCTGAGGCTCCGAGATGCAGAAACATCGATGGCAGCTGCAGAAATGAAGGGCTGCGTTGAGTTGTCGAGAAGCAAGAACATAGCCAGCGCCTAAGTGTCTGGGAGTCAGCAGCTGCTGCACTTTTGCGATTGCCTTCACTGTGCACTGATTGCCGAGACATGTGCACGCTAAAAAAACAAGGTGGGCAAGAGGAGGAAGAGAGTACGGGCATCAGAGAGCATCTGGCATCTTGTCCTGGAAACTGCAGTGTTTTTGGAGAGTACAGCAAATCCGTGTTTCTGGACAAGGGAGGCATAAGTGCGCTGCGCTCCTAAGCTATCTCCCTGCGAGACACACTGCCAAAGCTTTTCGCTATCATGCAGTCTAGTGCAGACGCACACTCCGGCTCTCCGGAGCTGTCCGAAGCCAAGCGCCGGTGGCCGGCGTCTTTCGGCTGAAGCTGCGCTTCGGAGCGTACGGCTGCCGCTCCGCTGTTGTGTGCGCGAAGCAGCCGCTTCTCCTGCTCCGGGAGCCGGACAGAGCGGTAGCTTGTACGAGGGCGAAGAACGAAGCCGCAGAGCACCGGCCTTCTGCGCGCACCCTAAGGACTGCTAGAGGACCGTGGTGGACACTCGCCTGCGTCTTCAATTCCATTCTAGCATCCTTATGGAAGGTGTTCCAGGACAATTTTCCTGAGTTTTGAATTCCTCCTGATGCAGCCCCTCCTGGGAAACTCGTGCTCGTCCTCTGAGTCTCCGATATGCAGAGACCTCGATGGCAACTGCAGAAATGAAGCACTCCGTTGAGTTGTCGAGAAGCAGGAACATAGCCAGCGCCTTGTGTTTGGGAGTCAGCAGCTGCTGGACTTTTGCGATTGCCTTCACTGTGCACTGAATGCCACGACGGCATGGGCACGTTAAAACAACGAGCTGAGCAAGAGTCCCCGAAAGATCACGGCCGTCAGAAAGCAGCTTATATATTGCCCTGGGAAGAGTACTGTTTTAGGAGTGTGCAGTAAAATCGTGTTTCTGGACAAGGGAGGCATAAGTGCGCTGCGCTCCTAAGCTATCTCCCTGCGAGACACACTGCCAAAGCTTTTCGCTATCATGCAGTCTAGTGCAGACGCACACTACGGCTATCGGCTGCTGTCCGAAGCGAAGCGCCGGTCGCCGGCGTCTTTCGGCTGAAGCAGCGCTTCGGAGCGTACGGCTGTTGTGTGCGCGAAGCAGCCGCTTCTCCTGCTCCGGGAGTCGGAGAGAGCGGTAGCTTGTACGAGGGCGAAGAACGAAGCCGCAGAGCACCGGACTTGTGTGCACAGCCTACGGGCTGCTAGAGGAAGGTGGCTGCACCTCCCTAACCTATCAATTCACAGCTGGCATGCTCTTTGGAGCTGGTCCAGGACAACTTTCATTGCTTATGGGTTCGTCCTGATACAGCCCCTCCTGGAAAACTCGTGCTCGTCCCCTGAGGCTCCGAGATGCAGAAACATCGATGGCAGCTGCAGAAATGAAGGGCTGCGTTGAGTTGTCGAGAAGCAAGAACATAGCCAGCGCCAAAGTGTCTGGGAGTCAGCAGCTGCTGCACTTTTGCGATTGCCTTCACTGTGCACTGATTGCCGAGACATGTGCACGCTAAAAAAACAAGGTGGGCAAGAGGAGGAAGAGAGTACGGGCATCAGAGAGCATCTGGCATCTTGTCCTGGAAACTGCAGTGTTTTTGGAGAGTACAGCAAATCCGTGTTTCTGGACAAGGGAGGCATAAGTGCGCTGCGCTCCTAAGCTATCTCCCTGCGAGACACACTGCCAAAGCTTTTCGTTATCCTGCAGTCTAGTGCAGACGCACACTACGGCTCTGGGCTGCTGTCCGAAGCGAAGCGCCGGTCGCCGGCGTCTTTCGGCTGAAGCAGCGCTTCCGAGCGTACGGCTGCCGCTCCGCTGCTGTGTGCGCGAAGCAGCCGCTTCTCCTGCTCCGGGAGCCGGACAGAGCGGTAGCTTGTACGAGGGCGAAGAACGAAGCCGCAGAGCACCGGGCTTCTGCGCGCACCCTAAGGACTGCTAGAGGACCGTGGTGGACACTCGCCTGCGTCTTCAATTCCATTCTAGCATCCTTATGGAAGGTGTTCCAGGACAATTTTCCTGAATTTTGAATTCGTCCTGATGCAGCCCCTCCTGGGAAACTCGTGCTCGTCCTCTGAGGCTCCGAGTGCAGAGACCTCGATGGCAACTGCAGAAATGAAGCACTCCGTTGAGTTGTCGAGAAGCAAGAACATAGCCAGCGCCTTGTGTTTGGGAGTCAGCAGCTGCTGCACTTTTGCGATTGCCTTCACTGTGCACTGAATGCCACGACGGCATGGGCACGTTAAAACAACGCGCTGAGCAAGAGTCCCCGAAAGATCACGGCCGTCAGAAAGCAGCTTATATATTGCCCTGGAAAGAGCAGTGTTTTTGGAGTGTGCAGTAAAATCGTGTTTCTGGACAAGGGAGGCATAAGTGCGCTGCGCTCCTAAGCTATCTCCCTGCGAGACACACTGCCAAAGCTTTTCGTTATCCTGCAGTCTAGTGCAGACGCACACTACGGCTCTGGGCTGCTGTCCGAAGCGAAGCGCCGGTCGCCGGCGTCTTTCGGCTGAAGCTGCGCTTCGGAGCGTACGGCTGCCGCTCCGCTGTTGTGTGCGCGAAGCAGCCGCTTCTCCTGCTCCGGGAGCCGGACAGAGCGGTAGCTTGTACGAGGGCGAAGAACGAAGCCGCAGAGCACCGGACTTGTGTGCACAGCCTAAGGACTGCTAGAGGACCGTGGTGGACACTCGCCTGCGTCTTCAATTCCATTCTAGCATCCTTATGGAAGGTGTTCCAGGACAATTTTCCTGAGTTTTGAATTCGTCCTGATGCAGCCCCTCCTGGGAAACTCGTGCTCGTCCTCTGAGGCTCCGAGTGCAGAGACCTCGATGGCAACTGCAGAAATGAAGCACTCCGTTGAGTTGTCGAGAAGCAAGAACATAGCCAGCGCCTTGTGTTTGGGAGTCAGCAGCTGCTGCACTTTTGCGATTGCCTTCACTGTGCACTGAATGCCACGACGGCATGGGCACGTTAAAACAACGAGCTGAGCAAGAGTCCCCGAAAGATCACGGCCGTCAGAAAGCAGCTTATATATTGCCCTGGAAAGAGCAGTGTTTTTGGAGTGTGCAGTAAAATCGTGTTTCTGGACAAGGGAGGCATAAGTGCGCTGCGCTCCTAAGCTATCTCCCTGCGAGACACACTGCCAAAGCTTTTCGCTATCATGCAGTCTAGTGCAGACGCACACTCCGGCTCTCCGGAGCTGTCCGAAGCCAAGCGCCGGTGGCCGGCGTCTTTCGGCTGAAGCTGCGCTTCGGAGCGTACGGCTGCCGCTCCGCTGTTGTGTGCGCGAAGCAGCCGCTTCTCCTGCTCCGGGAGCCGGACAGAGCGGTAGCTTGTACGAGGGCGAAGAACGAAGCCGCAGAGCACCGGCCTTCTGCGCGCACCCTAAGGACTGCTAGAGGACCGTGGTGGACACTCGCCTGCGTCTTCAATTCCATTCTAGCATCCTTATGGAAGGTGTTCCAGGACAATTTTCCTGAGTTTTGAATTCCTCCTGATGCAGCCCCTCCTGGGAAACTCGTGCTCGTCCTCTGAGTCTCCGATATGCAGAGACCTCGATGGCAACTGCAGAAATGAAGCACTCCGTTGAGTTGTCGAGAAGCAGGAACATAGCCAGCGCCTTGTGTTTGGGAGTCAGCAGCTGCTGGACTTTTGCGATTGCCTTCACTGTGCACTGAATGCCACGACGGCATGGGCACGTTAAAACAACGAGCTGAGCAAGAGTCCCCGAAAGATCACGGCCGTCAGAAAGCAGCTTATATATTGCCCTGGGAAGAGTACTGTTTTAGGAGTGTGCAGTAAAATCGTGTTTCTGGACAAGGGAGGCATAAGTGCGCTGCGCTCCTAAGCTATCTCCCTGCGAGACACACTGCCAAAGCTTTTCGCTATCATGCAGTCTAGTGCAGACGCACACTACGGCTATCGGCTGCTGTCCGAAGCGAAGCGCCGGTCGCCGGCGTCTTTCGGCTGAAGCAGCGCTTCGGAGCGTACGGCTGTTGTGTGCGCGAAGCAGCCGCTTCTCCTGCTCCGGGAGTCGGAGAGAGCGGTAGCTTGTACGAGGGCGAAGAACGAAGCCGCAGAGCACCGGACTTGTGTGCACAGCCTACGGGCTGCTAGAGGAAGGTGGCTGCACCTCCCTAACCTATCAATTCACAGCTGGCATGCTCTTTGGAGCTGGTCCAGGACAACTTTCATTGCTTATGGGTTCGTCCTGATACAGCCCCTCCTGGAAAACTCGTGCTCGTCCCCTGAGGCTCCGAGATGCAGAAACATCGATGGCAGCTGCAGAAATGAAGGGCTGCGTTGAGTTGTCGAGAAGCAAGAACATAGCCAGCGCCAAAGTGTCTGGGAGTCAGCAGCTGCTGCACTTTTGCGATTGCCTTCACTGTGCACTGATTGCCGAGACATGTGCACGCTAAAAAAACAAGGTGGGCAAGAGGAGGAAGAGAGTACGGGCATCAGAGAGCATCTGGCATCTTGTCCTGGAAACTGCAGTGTTTTTGGAGAGTACAGCAAATCCGTGTTTCTGGACAAGGGAGGCATAAGTGCGCTGCGCTCCTAAGCTATCTCCCTGCGAGACACACTGCCAAAGCTTTTCGTTATCCTGCAGTCTAGTGCAGACGCACACTACGGCTCTGGGCTGCTGTCCGAAGCGAAGCGCCGGTCGCCGGCGTCTTTCGGCTGAAGCAGCGCTTCCGAGCGTACGGCTGCCGCTCCGCTGCTGTGTGCGCGAAGCAGCCGCTTCTCCTGCTCCGGGAGCCGGACAGAGCGGTAGCTTGTACGAGGGCGAAGAACGAAGCCGCAGAGCACCGGGCTTCTGCGCGCACCCTAAGGACTGCTAGAGGACCGTGGTGGACACTCGCCTGCGTCTTCAATTCCATTCTAGCATCCTTATGGAAGGTGTTCCAGGACAATTTTCCTGAATTTTGAATTCGTCCTGATGCAGCCCCTCCTGGGAAACTCGTGCTCGTCCTCTGAGGCTCCGAGTGCAGAGACCTCGATGGCAACTGCAGAAATGAAGCACTCCGTTGAGTTGTCGAGAAGCAAGAACATAGCCAGCGCCTTGTGTTTGGGAGTCAGCAGCTGCTGCACTTTTGCGATTGCCTTCACTGTGCACTGAATGCCACGACGGCATGGGCACGTTAAAACAACGCGCTGAGCAAGAGTCCCCGAAAGATCACGGCCGTCAGAAAGCAGCTTATATATTGCCCTGGAAAGAGCAGTGTTTTTGGAGTGTGCAGTAAAATCGTGTTTCTGGACAAGGGAGGCATAAGTGCGCTGCGCTCCTAAGCTATCTCCCTGCGAGACACACTGCCAAAGCTTTTCGTTATCCTGCAGTCTAGTGCAGACGCACACTACGGCTCTGGGCTGCTGTCCGAAGCGAAGCGCCGGTCGCCGGCGTCTTTCGGCTGAAGCTGCGCTTCGGAGCGTACGGCTGCCGCTCCGCTGTTGTGTGCGCGAAGCAGCCGCTTCTCCTGCTCCGGGAGCCGGACAGAGCGGTAGCTTGTACGAGGGCGAAGAACGAAGCCGCAGAGCACCGGACTTGTGTGCACAGCCTAAGGACTGCTAGAGGACCGTGGTGGACACTCGCCTGCGTCTTCAATTCCATTCTAGCATCCTTATGGAAGGTGTTCCAGGACAATTTTCCTGAGTTTTGAATTCGTCCTGATGCAGCCCCTCCTGGGAAACTCGTGCTCGTCCTCTGAGGCTCCGAGTGCAGAGACCTCGATGGCAACTGCAGAAATGAAGCACTCCGTTGAGTTGTCGAGAAGCAAGAACATAGCCAGCGCCTTGTGTTTGGGAGTCAGCAGCTGCTGCACTTTTGCGATTGCCTTCACTGTGCACTGAATGCCACGACGGCATGGGCACGTTAAAACAACGAGCTGAGCAAGAGTCCCCGAAAGATCACGGCCGTCAGAAAGCAGCTTATATATTGCCCTGGAAAGAGCAGTGTTTTTGGAGTGTGCAGTAAAATCGTGTTTCTGGACAAGGGAGGCATAAGTGCGCTGCGCTCCTAAGCTATCTCCCTGCGAGACACACTGCCAAAGCTTTTCGCTATCATGCAGTCTAGTGCAGACGCACACTACGGCTATCGGCTGCTGTCCGAAGCGAAGCGCCGGTCGCCGGCGTCTTTCGGCTGAAGCAGCGCTTCGGAGCGTACGGCTGTTGTGTGCGCGAAGCAGCCGCTTCTCCTGCTCCGGGAGTCGGAGAGAGCGGTAGCTTGTACGAGGGCGAAGAACGAAGCCGCAGAGCACCGGACTTGTGTGCACAGCCTACGGGCTGCTAGAGGAAGGTGGCTGCACCTCCCTAACCTATCAATTCACAGCTGGCATGCTCTTTGGAGCTGGTCCAGGACAACTTTCATTGCTTATGGGTTCGTCCTGATACAGCCCCTCCTGGAAAACTCGTGCTCGTCCCCTGAGGCTCCGAGATGCAGAAACATCGATGGCAGCTGCAGAAATGAAGGGCTGCGTTGAGTTGTCGAGAAGCAAGAACATAGCCAGCGCCAAAGTGTCTGGGAGTCAGCAGCTGCTGCACTTTTGCGATTGCCTTCACTGTGCACTGATTGCCGAGACATGTGCACGCTAAAAAAACAAGGTGGGCAAGAGGAGGAAGAGAGTACGGGCATCAGAGAGCATCTGGCATCTTGTCCTGGAAACTGCAGTGTTTTTGGAGAGTACAGCAAATCCGTGTTTCTGGACAAGGGAGGCATAAGTGCGCTGCGCTCCTAAGCTATCTCCCTGCGAGACACACTGCCAAAGCTTTTCGTTATCCTGCAGTCTAGTGCAGACGCACACTACGGCTCTGGGCTGCTGTCCGAAGCGAAGCGCCGGTCGCCGGCGTCTTTCGGCTGAAGCAGCGCTTCCGAGCGTACGGCTGCCGCTCCGCTGCTGTGTGCGCGAAGCAGCCGCTTCTCCTGCTCCGGGAGCCGGACAGAGCGGTAGCTTGTACGAGGGCGAAGAACGAAGCCGCAGAGCACCGGGCTTCTGCGCGCACCCTAAGGACTGCTAGAGGACCGTGGTGGACACTCGCCTGCGTCTTCAATTCCATTCTAGCATCCTTATGGAAGGTGTTCCAGGACAATTTTCCTGAATTTTGAATTCGTCCTGATGCAGCCCCTCCTGGGAAACTCGTGCTCGTCCTCTGAGGCTCCGAGTGCAGAGACCTCGATGGCAACTGCAGAAATGAAGCACTCCGTTGAGTTGTCGAGAAGCAAGAACATAGCCAGCGCCTTGTGTTTGGGAGTCAGCAGCTGCTGCACTTTTGCGATTGCCTTCACTGTGCACTGAATGCCACGACGGCATGGGCACGTTAAAACAACGCGCTGAGCAAGAGTCCCCGAAAGATCACGGCCGTCAGAAAGCAGCTTATATATTGCCCTGGAAAGAGCAGTGTTTTTGGAGTGTGCAGTAAAATCGTGTTTCTGGACAAGGGAGGCATAAGTGCGCTGCGCTCCTAAGCTATCTCCCTGCGAGACACACTGCCAAAGCTTTTCGTTATCCTGCAGTCTAGTGCAGACGCACACTACGGCTCTGGGCTGCTGTCCGAAGCCAAGCGCCGGTCGCCGGCGTCTTTCGGCTGAAGCTGCGCTTCGGAGCGTACGGCTGCCGCTCCGCTGTTGTGTGCGCGAAGCAGCCGCTTCTCCTGCTCCGGGAGCCGGACAGAGCGGTAGCTTGTACGAGGGCGAAGAACGAAGCCGCAGAGCACCGGACTTGTGTGCACAGCCTAAGGACTGCTAGAGGACCGTGGTGGACACTCGCCTGCGTCTTCAATTCCATTCTAGCATCCTTATGGAAGGTGTTCCAGGACAATTTTCCTGAGTTTTGAATTCGTCCTGATGCAGCCCCTCCTGGGAAACTCGTGCTCGTCCTCTGAGGCTCCGAGTGCAGAGACCTCGATGGCAACTGCAGAAATGAAGCACTCCGTTGAGTTGTCGAGAAGCAAGAACATAGCCAGCGCCTTGTGTTTGGGAGTCAGCAGCTGCTGCACTTTTGCGATTGCCTTCACTGTGCACTGAATGCCACGACGGCATGGGCACGTTAAAACAACGCGCTGAGCAAGAGTCCCCGAAAGATCACGGCCGTCAGAAAGCAGCTTATATATTGCCCTGGAAAGAGCAGTGTTTTTGGAGTGTGCAGTAAAATCGTGTTTCTGGACAAGGGAGGCATAAGTGCGCTGCGCTCCTAAGCTATCTCCCTGCGAGACACACTGCCAAAGCTTTTCGCTATCATGCAGTCTAGTGCAGACGCACACTACGGCTATCGGCTGCTGTCCGAAGCGAAGCGCCGGTCGCCGGCGTCTTTCGGCTGAAGCAGCGCTTCGGAGCGTACGGCTGTTGTGTGCGCGAAGCAGCCGCTTCTCCTGCTCCGGGAGTCGGAGAGAGCGGTAGCTTGTACGAGGGCGAAGAACGAAGCCGCAGAGCACCGGACTTGTGTGCACAGCCTACGGGCTGCTAGAGGAAGGTGGCTGCACCTCCCTAACCTATCAATTCACAGCTGGCATGCTCTTTGGAGCTGGTCCAGGACAACTTTCATTGCTTATGGGTTCGTCCTGATACAGCCCCTCCTGGAAAACTCGTGCTCGTCCCCTGAGGCTCCGAGATGCAGAAACATCGATGGCAGCTGCAGAAATGAAGGGCTGCGTTGAGTTGTCGAGAAGCAAGAACATAGCCAGCGCCAAAGTGTCTGGGAGTCAGCAGCTGCTGCACTTTTGCGATTGCCTTCACTGTGCACTGATTGCCGAGACATGTGCACGCTAAAAAAACAAGGTGGGCAAGAGGAGGAAGAGAGTACGGGCATCAGAGAGCATCTGGCATCTTGTCCTGGAAACTGCAGTGTTTTTGGAGAGTACAGCAAATCCGTGTTTCTGGACAAGGGAGGCATAAGTGCGCTGCGCTCCTAAGCTATCTCCCTGCGAGACACACTGCCAAAGCTTTTCGTTATCCTGCAGTCTAGTGCAGACGCACACTACGGCTCTGGGCTGCTGTCCGAAGCCAAGCGCCGGTCGCCGGCGTCTTTCGGCTGAAGCAGCGCTTCCGAGCGTACGGCTGCCGCTCCGCTGCTGTGTGCGCGAAGCAGCCGCTTCTCCTGCTCCGGGAGCCGGACAGAGCGGTAGCTTGTACGAGGGCGAAGAACGAAGCCGCAGAGCACCGGGCTTCTGCGCGCACCCTAAGGACTGCTAGAGGACCGTGGTGGACACTCGCCTGCGTCTTCAATTCCATTCTAGCATCCTTATGGAAGGTGTTCCAGGACAATTTTCCTGAATTTTGAATTCGTCCTGATGCAGCCCCTCCTGGGAAACTCGTGCTCGTCCTCTGAGGCTCCGAGTGCAGAGACCTCGATGGCAACTGCAGAAATGAAGCACTCCGTTGAGTTGTCGAGAAGCAAGAACATAGCCAGCGCCTTGTGTTTGGGAGTCAGCAGCTGCTGCACTTTTGCGATTGCCTTCACTGTGCACTGAATGCCACGACGGCATGGGCACGTTAAAACAACGCGCTGAGCAAGAGTCCCCGAAAGATCACGGCCGTCAGAAAGCAGCTTATATATTGCCCTGGAAAGAGCAGTGTTTTTGGAGTGTGCAGTAAAATCGTGTTTCTGGACAAGGGAGGCATAAGTGCGCTGCGCTCCTAAGCTATCTCCCTGCGAGACACACTGCCAAAGCTTTTCGTTATCCTGCAGTCTAGTGCAGACGCACACTACGGCTCTGGGCTGCTGTCCGAAGCCAAGCGCCGGTCGCCGGCGTCTTTCGGCTGAAGCAGAGCTTCGGAGCGTACGGCTGCCGCTCCGCTGTTGTGTGCGCGAAGCAGCCGCTTCTCCTGCTCCGGGAGCCGGACAGAGCGGTAGCTTGTACGAGGGCGAAGAACGAAGCCGCAGAGCACCGGACTTGTGTGCACAGCCTAAGGACTGCTAGAGGACCGTGGTGGACACTCGCCTGCGTCTTCAATTCCATTCTAGCATCCTTATGGAAGGTGTTCCAGGACAATTTTCCTGAGTTTTGAATTCGTCCTGATGCAGCCCCTCCTGGGAAACTCGTGCTCGTCCTCTGAGGCTCCGAGTGCAGAGACCTCGATGGCAACTGCAGAAATGAAGCACTCCGTTGAGTTGTCGAGAAGCAAGAACATAGCCAGCGCCTTGTGTTTGGGAGTCAGCAGCTGCTGCACTTTTGCGATTGCCTTCACTGTGCACTGAATGCCACGACGGCATGGGCACGTTAAAACAACGAGCTGAGCAAGAGTCCCCGAAAGATCACGGCCGTCAGAAAGCAGCTTATATATTGCCCTGGAAAGAGCAGTGTTTTTGGAGTGTGCAGTAAAATCGTGTTTCTGGACAAGGGAGGCATAAGTGCGCTGCGCTCCTAAGCTATCTCCCTGCGAGACACACTGCCAAAGCTTTTCGCTATCATGCAGTCTAGTGCAGACGCACACTACGGCTATCGGCTGCTGTCCGAAGCGAAGCGCCGGTCGCCGGCGTCTTTCGGCTGAAGCAGCGCTTCGGAGCGTACGGCTGTTGTGTGCGCGAAGCAGCCGCTTCTCCTGCTCCGGGAGTCGGAGAGAGCGGTAGCTTGTACGAGGGCGAAGAACGAAGCCGCAGAGCACCGGACTTGTGTGCACAGCCTACGGGCTGCTAGAGGAAGGTGGCTGCACCTCCCTAACCTATCAATTCACAGCTGGCATGCTCTTTGGAGCTGGTCCAGGACAACTTTCATTGCTTATGGGTTCGTCCTGATACAGCCCCTCCTGGAAAACTCGTGCTCGTCCCCTGAGGCTCCGAGATGCAGAAACATCGATGGCAGCTGCAGAAATGAAGGGCTGCGTTGAGTTGTCGAGAAGCAAGAACATAGCCAGCGCCAAAGTGTCTGGGAGTCAGCAGCTGCTGCACTTTTGCGATTGCCTTCACTGTGCACTGATTGCCGAGACATGTGCACGCTAAAAAAACAAGGTGGGCAAGAGGAGGAAGAGAGTACGGGCATCAGAGAGCATCTGGCATCTTGTCCTGGAAACTGCAGTGTTTTTGGAGAGTACAGCAAATCCGTGTTTCTGGACAAGGGAGGCATAAGTGCGCTGCGCTCCTAAGCTATCTCCCTGCGAGACACACTGCCAAAGCTTTTCGTTATCCTGCAGTCTAGTGCAGACGCACACTACGGCTCTGGGCTGCTGTCCGAAGCGAAGCGCCGGTCGCCGGCGTCTTTCGGCTGAAGCAGCGCTTCCGAGCGTACGGCTGCCGCTCCGCTGCTGTGTGCGCGAAGCAGCCGCTTCTCCTGCTCCGGGAGCCGGACAGAGCGGTAGCTTGTACGAGGGCGAAGAACGAAGCCGCAGAGCACCGGGCTTCTGCGCGCACCCTAAGGACTGCTAGAGGACCGTGGTGGACACTCGCCTGCGTCTTCAATTCCATTCTAGCATCCTTATGGAAGGTGTTCCAGGACAATTTTCCTGAGTTTTGAATTCCTCCTGATGCAGCCCCTCCTGGGAAACTCGTGCTCGTCCTCTGAGGCTCCGAGTGCAGAGACCTCGATGGCAACTGCAGAAATGAAGCACTCCGTTGAGTTGTCGAGAAGCAAGAACATAGCCAGCGCCTTGTGTTTGGGAGTCAGCAGCTGCTGCACTTTTGCGATTGCCTTCACTGTGCACTGAATGCCACGACGGCATGGGCACGTTAAAACAACGAGCTGAGCAAGAGTCCCCGAAAGATCACGGCCGTCAGAAAGCAGCTTATATATTGCCCTGGAAAGAGCAGTGTTTTTGGAGTGTGCAGTAAAATCGTGTTTCTGGACAAGGGAGGCATAAGTGCGCTGCGCTCCTAAGCTATCTCCCTGCGAGACACACTGCCAAAGCTTTTCGCTATCATGCAGTCTAGTGCAGACGCACACTACGGCTATCGGCTGCTGTCCGAAGCGAAGCGCCAGTCGCCGGCGTCTTTCGGCTGAAGCAGCCCTTCGGAGCGTACGGCTGTTGTGTGCGCGAAGCAGCCGCTTCTCCTGCTCCGGGAGCCGGACAGAGCGGTAGCTTGTACGAGGGCGAAGAACGAAGCTGCAGAGCACCGGACTTGTGTGCACAGCCTACGGGCTGCTAGAGGAAGGTGGCTGCACCTCCCTAACCTATCAATTCACAGCTGGCATGCTCTATGGAGCTGTTCCAGGACAACTTTCATTGCTTATGGGTTCGTCCTGATACAGCCCCTCCTGGGAAACTCGTGCTCGTCCCCTGAGGCTCCGAGATGCAGAAACATCGATGGCAGCTGCAGAAATGAAGGGCTGCGTTGAGTTGTCGAGAAGCAAGAACATAGCCAGCGCCTAAGTGTCTGGGAGTCAGCAGCTGCTGCACTTTTGCGATTGCCTTCACTGTGCACTGATTGCCGAGACATGTGCACGCTAAAAAAACAAGGTGGGCAAGAGGAGGAAGAGAGTACGGGCATCAGAGAGCATCTGGCATCTTGTCCTGGAAACTGCAGTGTTTTTGGAGAGTACAGCAAATCCGTGTTTCTGGACAAGGGAGGCATAAGTGCGCTGCGCTCCTAAGCTATCTCCCTGCGAGACACACTGCCAAAGCTTTTCGCTATCATGCAGTCTAGTGCAGACGCACACTCCGGCTCTCCGGAGCTGTCCGAAGCCAAGCGCCGGTGGCCGGCGTCTTTCGGCTGAAGCTGCGCTTCGGAGCGTACGGCTGCCGCTCCGCTGTTGTGTGCGCGAAGCAGCCGCTTCTCCTGCTCCGGGAGCCGGACAGAGCGGTAGCTTGTACGAGGGCGAAGAACGAAGCCGCAGAGCACCGGGCTTCTGCGCGCACCCTAAGGACTGCTAGAGGACCGTGGTGGACACTCGCCTGCGTCTTCAATTCCATTCTAGCATCCTTATGGAAGGTGTTCCAGGACAATTTTCCTGAGTTTTGAATTCCTCCTGATGCAGCCCCTCCTGGGAAACTCGTGCTCGTCCTCTGAGGCTCCGAGTGCAGAGACCTCGATGGCAACTGCAGAAATGAAGCACTCCGTTGAGTTGTCGAGAAGCAGGAACATAGCCAGCGCCTTGTGTTTGGGAGTCAGCAGCTGCTGCACTTTTGCGATTGCCTTCACTGTGCACTGAATGCCACGACGGCATGGGCACGTTAAAACAACGAGCTGAGCAAGAGTCCCCGAAAGATCACGGCCGTCAGAAAGCAGCTTATATATTGCCCTGGGAAGAGTACTGTTTTAGGAGTGTGCAGTAAAATCGTGTTTCTGGACAAGGGAGGCATAAGTGCGCTGCGCTCCTAAGCTATCTCCCTGCGAGACACACTGCCAAAGCTTTTCGCTATCATGCAGTCTAGTGCAGACGCACACTACGGCTATCGGCTGCTGTCCGAAGCGAAGCGCCGGTCGCCGGCGTCTTTCGGCTGAAGCAGCGCTTCGGAGCGTACGGCTGTTGTGTGCGCGAAGCAGCCGCTTCTCCTGCTCCGGGAGTCGGAGAGAGCGGTAGCTTGTACGAGGGCGAAGAACGAAGCCGCAGAGCACCGGACTTGTGTGCACAGCCTACGGGCTGCTAGAGGAAGGTGGCTGCACCTCCCTAACCTATCAATTCACAGCTGGCATGCTCTTTGGAGCTGGTCCAGGACAACTTTCATTGCTTATGGGTTCGTCCTGATACAGCCCCTCCTGGAAAACTCGTGCTCGTCCCCTGAGGCTCCGAGATGCAGAAACATCGATGGCAGCTGCAGAAATGAAGGGCTGCGTTGAGTTGTCGAGAAGCAAGAACATAGCCAGCGCCAAAGTGTCTGGGAGTCAGCAGCTGCTGCACTTTTGCGATTGCCTTCACTGTGCACTGATTGCCGAGACATGTGCACGCTAAAAAAACAAGGTGGGCAAGAGGAGGAAGAGAGTACGGGCATCAGAGAGCATCTGGCATCTTGTCCTGGAAACTGCAGTGTTTTTGGAGAGTACAGCAAATCCGTGTTTCTGGACAAGGGAGGCATAAGTGCGCTGCGCTCCTAAGCTATCTCCCTGCGAGACACACTGCCAAAGCTTTTCGTTATCCTGCAGTCTAGTGCAGACGCACACTACGGCTCTGGGCTGCTGTCCGAAGCGAAGCGCCGGTCGCCGGCGTCTTTCGGCTGAAGCAGCGCTTCCGAGCGTACGGCTGCCGCTCCGCTGCTGTGTGCGCGAAGCAGCCGCTTCTCCTGCTCCGGGAGCCGGACAGAGCGGTAGCTTGTACGAGGGCGAAGAACGAAGCCGCAGAGCACCGGGCTTCTGCGCGCACCCTAAGGACTGCTAGAGGACCGTGGTGGACACTCGCCTGCGTCTTCAATTCCATTCTAGCATCCTTATGGAAGGTGTTCCAGGACAATTTTCCTGAATTTTGAATTCGTCCTGATGCAGCCCCTCCTGGGAAACTCGTGCTCGTCCTCTGAGGCTCCGAGTGCAGAGACCTCGATGGCAACTGCAGAAATGAAGCACTCCGTTGAGTTGTCGAGAAGCAAGAACATAGCCAGCGCCTTGTGTTTGGGAGTCAGCAGCTGCTGCACTTTTGCGATTGCCTTCACTGTGCACTGAATGCCACGACGGCATGGGCACGTTAAAACAACGAGCTGAGCAAGAGTCCCCGAAAGATCACGGCCGTCAGAAAGCAGCTTATATATTGCCCTGGAAAGAGCAGTGTTTTTGGAGTGTGCAGTAAAATCGTGTTTCTGGACAAGGGAGGCATAAGTGCGCTGCGCTCCTAAGCTATCTCCCTGCGAGACACACTGCCAAAGCTTTTCGCTATCATGCAGTCTAGTGCAGACGCACACTACGGCTATCGGCTGCTGTCCGAAGCGAAGCGCCAGTCGCCGGCGTCTTTCGGCTGAAGCAGCCCTTCGGAGCGTACGGCTGTTGTGTGCGCGAAGCAGCCGCTTCTCCTGCTCCGGGAGCCGGACAGAGCGGTAGCTTGTACGAGGGCGAAGAACGAAGCTGCAGAGCACCGGACTTGTGTGCACAGCCTACGGGCTGCTAGAGGAAGGTGGCTGCACCTCCCTAACCTATCAATTCACAGCTGGCATGCTCTATGGAGCTGTTCCAGGACAACTTTCATTGCTTATGGGTTCGTCCTGATACAGCCCCTCCTGGGAAACTCGTGCTCGTCCCCTGAGGCTCCGAGATGCAGAAACATCGATGGCAGCTGCAGAAATGAAGGGCTGCGTTGAGTTGTCGAGAAGCAAGAACATAGCCAGCGCCTAAGTGTCTGGGAGTCAGCAGCTGCTGCACTTTTGCGATTGCCTTCACTGTGCACTGATTGCCGAGACATGTGCACGCTAAAAAAACAAGGTGGGCAAGAGGAGGAAGAGAGTACGGGCATCAGAGAGCATCTGGCATCTTGTCCTGGAAACTGCAGTGTTTTTGGAGAGTACAGCAAATCCGTGTTTCTGGACAAGGGAGGCATAAGTGCGCTGCGCTCCTAAGCTATCTCCCTGCGAGACACACTGCCAAAGCTTTTCGCTATCATGCAGTCTAGTGCAGACGCACACTCCGGCTCTCCGGAGCTGTCCGAAGCCAAGCGCCGGTGGCCGGCGTCTTTCGGCTGAAGCTGCGCTTCGGAGCGTACGGCTGCCGCTCCGCTGTTGTGTGCGCGAAGCAGCCGCTTCTCCTGCTCCGGGAGCCGGACAGAGCGGTAGCTTGTACGAGGGCGAAGAACGAAGCCGCAGAGCACCGGGCTTCTGCGCGCACCCTAAGGACTGCTAGAGGACCGTGGTGGACACTCGCCTGCGTCTTCAATTCCATTCTAGCATCCTTATGGAAGGTGTTCCAGGACAATTTTCCTGAGTTTTGAATTCCTCCTGATGCAGCCCCTCCTGGGAAACTCGTGCTCGTCCTCTGAGGCTCCGAGTGCAGAGACCTCGATGGCAACTGCAGAAATGAAGCACTCCGTTGAGTTGTCGAGAAGCAGGAACATAGCCAGCGCCTTGTGTTTGGGAGTCAGCAGCTGCTGCACTTTTGCGATTGCCTTCACTGTGCACTGAATGCCACGACGGCATGGGCACGTTAAAACAACGAGCTGAGCAAGAGTCCCCGAAAGATCACGGCCGTCAGAAAGCAGCTTATATATTGCCCTGGGAAGAGTACTGTTTTAGGAGTGTGCAGTAAAATCGTGTTTCTGGACAAGGGAGGCATAAGTGCGCTGCGCTCCTAAGCTATCTCCCTGCGAGACACACTGCCAAAGCTTTTCGCTATCATGCAGTCTAGTGCAGACGCACACTACGGCTATCGGCTGCTGTCCGAAGCGAAGCGCCGGTCGCCGGCGTCTTTCGGCTGAAGCAGCGCTTCGGAGCGTACGGCTGTTGTGTGCGCGAAGCAGCCGCTTCTCCTGCTCCGGGAGTCGGAGAGAGCGGTAGCTTGTACGAGGGCGAAGAACGAAGCCGCAGAGCACCGGACTTGTGTGCACAGCCTACGGGCTGCTAGAGGAAGGTGGCTGCACCTCCCTAACCTATCAATTCACAGCTGGCATGCTCTTTGGAGCTGGTCCAGGACAACTTTCATTGCTTATGGGTTCGTCCTGATACAGCCCCTCCTGGAAAACTCGTGCTCGTCCCCTGAGGCTCCGAGATGCAGAAACATCGATGGCAGCTGCAGAAATGAAGGGCTGCGTTGAGTTGTCGAGAAGCAAGAACATAGCCAGCGCCAAAGTGTCTGGGAGTCAGCAGCTGCTGCACTTTTGCGATTGCCTTCACTGTGCACTGATTGCCGAGACATGTGCACGCTAAAAAAACAAGGTGGGCAAGAGGAGGAAGAGAGTACGGGCATCAGAGAGCATCTGGCATCTTGTCCTGGAAACTGCAGTGTTTTTGGAGAGTACAGCAAATCCGTGTTTCTGGACAAGGGAGGCATAAGTGCGCTGCGCTCCTAAGCTATCTCCCTGCGAGACACACTGCCAAAGCTTTTCGTTATCCTGCAGTCTAGTGCAGACGCACACTACGGCTCTGGGCTGCTGTCCGAAGCGAAGCGCCGGTCGCCGGCGTCTTTCGGCTGAAGCAGCGCTTCCGAGCGTACGGCTGCCGCTCCGCTGCTGTGTGCGCGAAGCAGCCGCTTCTCCTGCTCCGGGAGCCGGACAGAGCGGTAGCTTGTACGAGGGCGAAGAACGAAGCCGCAGAGCACCGGGCTTCTGCGCGCACCCTAAGGACTGCTAGAGGACCGTGGTGGACACTCGCCTGCGTCTTCAATTCCATTCTAGCATCCTTATGGAAGGTGTTCCAGGACAATTTTCCTGAATTTTGAATTCGTCCTGATGCAGCCCCTCCTGGGAAACTCGTGCTCGTCCTCTGAGGCTCCGAGTGCAGAGACCTCGATGGCAACTGCAGAAATGAAGCACTCCGTTGAGTTGTCGAGAAGCAAGAACATAGCCAGCGCCTTGTGTTTGGGAGTCAGCAGCTGCTGCACTTTTGCGATTGCCTTCACTGTGCACTGAATGCCACGACGGCATGGGCACGTTAAAACAACGCGCTGAGCAAGAGTCCCCGAAAGATCACGGCCGTCAGAAAGCAGCTTATATATTGCCCTGGAAAGAGCAGTGTTTTTGGAGTGTGCAGTAAAATCGTGTTTCTGGACAAGGGAGGCATAAGTGCGCTGCGCTCCTAAGCTATCTCCCTGCGAGACACACTGCCAAAGCTTTTCGTTATCCTGCAGTCTAGTGCAGACGCACACTACGGCTCTGGGCTGCTGTCCGAAGCCAAGCGCCGGTCGCCGGCGTCTTTCGGCTGAAGCTGCGCTTCGGAGCGTACGGCTGCCGCTCCGCTGTTGTGTGCGCGAAGCAGCCGCTTCTCCTGCTCCGGGAGCCGGACAGAGCGGTAGCTTGTACGAGGGCGAAGAACGAAGCCGCAGAGCACCGGACTTGTGTGCACAGCCTAAGGACTGCTAGAGGACCGTGGTGGACACTCGCCTGCGTCTTCAATTCCATTCTAGCATCCTTATGGAAGGTGTTCCAGGACAATTTTCCTGAGTTTTGAATTCGTCCTGATGCAGCCCCTCCTGGGAAACTCGTGCTCGTCCTCTGAGGCTCCGAGTGCAGAGACCTCGATGGCAACTGCAGAAATGAAGCACTCCGTTGAGTTGTCGAGAAGCAAGAACATAGCCAGCGCCTTGTGTTTGGGAGTCAGCAGCTGCTGCACTTTTGCGATTGCCTTCACTGTGCACTGAATGCCACGACGGCATGGGCACGTTAAAACAACGCGCTGAGCAAGAGTCCCCGAAAGATCACGGCCGTCAGAAAGCAGCTTATATATTGCCCTGGAAAGAGCAGTGTTTTTGGAGTGTGCAGTAAAATCGTGTTTCTGGACAAGGGAGGCATAAGTGCGCTGCGCTCCTAAGCTATCTCCCTGCGAGACACACTGCCAAAGCTTTTCGTTATCCTGCAGTCTAGTGCAGACGCACACTACGGCTCTGGGCTGCTGTCCGAAGCCAAGCGCCGGTCGCCGGCGTCTTTCGGCTGAAGCTGCGCTTCGGAGCGTACGGCTGCCGCTCCGCTGTTGTGTGCGCGAAGCAGCCGCTTCTCCTGCTCCGGGAGCCGGACAGAGCGGTAGCTTGTACGAGGGCGAAGAACGAAGCCGCAGAGCACCGGACTTGTGTGCACAGCCTAAGGACTGCTAGAGGACCGTGGTGGACACTCGCCTGCGTCTTCAATTCCATTCTAGCATCCTTATGGAAGGTGTTCCAGGACAATTTTCCTGAGTTTTGAATTCGTCCTGATGCAGCCCCTCCTGGGAAACTCGTGCTCGTCCTCTGAGGCTCCGAGTGCAGAGACCTCGATGGCAACTGCAGAAATGAAGCACTCCGTTGAGTTGTCGAGAAGCAAGAACATAGCCAGCGCCTTGTGTTTGGGAGTCAGCAGCTGCTGCACTTTTGCGATTGCCTTCACTGTGCACTGAATGCCACGACGGCATGGGCACGTTAAAACAACGCGCTGAGCAAGAGTCCCCGAAAGATCACGGCCGTCAGAAAGCAGCTTATATATTGCCCTGGAAAGAGCAGTATTTTTGGAGTGTGCAGTAAAATCGTGTTTCTGGACAAGGGAGGCATAAGTGCGCTGCGCTCCTAAGCTATCTCCCTGCGAGACACACTGCCAAAGCTTTTCGCTATCATGCAGTCTAGTGCAGACGCACACTACGGCTATCGGCTGCTGTCCGAAGCGAAGCGCCGGTCGCCGGCGTCTTTCGGCTGAAGCAGCGCTTCGGAGCGTACGGCTGTTGTGTGCGCGAAGCAGCCGCTTCTCCTGCTCCGGGAGTCGGAGAGAGCGGTAGCTTGTACGAGGGCGAAGAACGAAGCCGCAGAGCACCGGACTTGTGTGCACAGCCTACGGGCTGCTAGAGGAAGGTGGCTGCACCTCCCTAACCTATCAATTCACAGCTGGCATGCTCTTTGGAGCTGGTCCAGGACAACTTTCATTGCTTATGGGTTCGTCCTGATACAGCCCCTCCTGGAAAACTCGTGCTCGTCCCCTGAGGCTCCGAGATGCAGAAACATCGATGGCAGCTGCAGAAATGAAGGGCTGCGTTGAGTTGTCGAGAAGCAAGAACATAGCCAGCGCCAAAGTGTCTGGGAGTCAGCAGCTGCTGCACTTTTGCGATTGCCTTCACTGTGCACTGATTGCCGAGACATGTGCACGCTAAAAAAACAAGGTGGGCAAGAGGAGGAAGAGAGTACGGGCATCAGAGAGCATCTGGCATCTTGTCCTGGAAACTGCAGTGTTTTTGGAGAGTACAGCAAATCCGTGTTTCTGGACAAGGGAGGCATAAGTGCGCTGCGCTCCTAAGCTATCTCCCTGCGAGACACACTGCCAAAGCTTTTCGTTATCCTGCAGTCTAGTGCAGACGCACACTACGGCTCTGGGCTGCTGTCCGAAGCCAAGCGCCGGTCGCCGGCGTCTTTCGGCTGAAGCAGCGCTTCCGAGCGTACGGCTGCCGCTCCGCTGCTGTGTGCGCGAAGCAGCCGCTTCTCCTGCTCCGGGAGCCGGACAGAGCGGTAGCTTGTACGAGGGCGAAGAACGAAGCCGCAGAGCACCGGGCTTCTGCGCGCACCCTAAGGACTGCTAGAGGACCGTGGTGGACACTCGCCTGCGTCTTCAATTCCATTCTAGCATCCTTATGGAAGGTGTTCCAGGACAATTTTCCTGAATTTTGAATTCGTCCTGATGCAGCCCCTCCTGGGAAACTCGTGCTCGTCCTCTGAGGCTCCGAGTGCAGAGACCTCGATGGCAACTGCAGAAATGAAGCACTCCGTTGAGTTGTCGAGAAGCAAGAACATAGCCAGCGCCTTGTGTTTGGGAGTCAGCAGCTGCTGCACTTTTGCGATTGCCTTCACTGTGCACTGAATGCCACGACGGCATGGGCACGTTAAAACAACGCGCTGAGCAAGAGTCCCCGAAAGATCACGGCCGTCAGAAAGCAGCTTATATATTGCCCTGGAAAGAGCAGTGTTTTTGGAGTGTGCAGTAAAATCGTGTTTCTGGACAAGGGAGGCATAAGTGCGCTGCGCTCCTAAGCTATCTCCCTGCGAGACACACTGCCAAAGCTTTTCGTTATCCTGCAGTCTAGTGCAGACGCACACTACGGCTCTGGGCTGCTGTCCGAAGCCAAGCGCCGGTCGCCGGCGTCTTTCGGCTGAAGCAGAGCTTCGGAGCGTACGGCTGCCGCTCCGCTGTTGTGTGCGCGAAGCAGCCGCTTCTCCTGCTCCGGGAGCCGGACAGAGCGGTAGCTTGTACGAGGGCGAAGAACGAAGCCGCAGAGCACCGGACTTGTGTGCACAGCCTAAGGACTGCTAGAGGACCGTGGTGGACACTCGCCTGCGTCTTCAATTCCATTCTAGCATCCTTATGGAAGGTGTTCCAGGACAATTTTCCTGAGTTTTGAATTCGTCCTGATGCAGCCCCTCCTGGGAAACTCGTGCTCGTCCTCTGAGGCTCCGAGTGCAGAGACCTCGATGGCAACTGCAGAAATGAAGCACTCCGTTGAGTTGTCGAGAAGCAAGAACATAGCCAGCGCCTTGTGTTTGGGAGTCAGCAGCTGCTGCACTTTTGCGATTGCCTTCACTGTGCACTGAATGCCACGACGGCATGGGCACGTTAAAACAACGAGCTGAGCAAGAGTCCCCGAAAGATCACGGCCGTCAGAAAGCAGCTTATATATTGCCCTGGAAAGAGCAGTGTTTTTGGAGTGTGCAGTAAAATCGTGTTTCTGGACAAGGGAGGCATAAGTGCGCTGCGCTCCTAAGCTATCTCCCTGCGAGACACACTGCCAAAGCTTTTCGCTATCATGCAGTCTAGTGCAGACGCACACTACGGCTATCGGCTGCTGTCCGAAGCGAAGCGCCGGTCGCCGGCGTCTTTCGGCTGAAGCAGCGCTTCGGAGCGTACGGCTGTTGTGTGCGCGAAGCAGCCGCTTCTCCTGCTCCGGGAGTCGGAGAGAGCGGTAGCTTGTACGAGGGCGAAGAACGAAGCCGCAGAGCACCGGACTTGTGTGCACAGCCTACGGGCTGCTAGAGGAAGGTGGCTGCACCTCCCTAACCTATCAATTCACAGCTGGCATGCTCTTTGGAGCTGGTCCAGGACAACTTTCATTGCTTATGGGTTCGTCCTGATACAGCCCCTCCTGGAAAACTCGTGCTCGTCCCCTGAGGCTCCGAGATGCAGAAACATCGATGGCAGCTGCAGAAATGAAGGGCTGCGTTGAGTTGTCGAGAAGCAAGAACATAGCCAGCGCCAAAGTGTCTGGGAGTCAGCAGCTGCTGCACTTTTGCGATTGCCTTCACTGTGCACTGATTGCCGAGACATGTGCACGCTAAAAAAACAAGGTGGGCAAGAGGAGGAAGAGAGTACGGGCATCAGAGAGCATCTGGCATCTTGTCCTGGAAACTGCAGTGTTTTTGGAGAGTACAGCAAATCCGTGTTTCTGGACAAGGGAGGCATAAGTGCGCTGCGCTCCTAAGCTATCTCCCTGCGAGACACACTGCCAAAGCTTTTCGTTATCCTGCAGTCTAGTGCAGACGCACACTACGGCTCTGGGCTGCTGTCCGAAGCCAAGCGCCGGTCGCCGGCGTCTTTCGGCTGAAGCAGCGCTTCCGAGCGTACGGCTGCCGCTCCGCTGCTGTGTGCGCGAAGCAGCCGCTTCTCCTGCTCCGGGAGCCGGACAGAGCGGTAGCTTGTACGAGGGCGAAGAACGAAGCCGCAGAGCACCGGGCTTCTGCGCGCACCCTAAGGACTGCTAGAGGACCGTGGTGGACACTCGCCTGCGTCTTCAATTCCATTCTAGCATCCTTATGGAAGGTGTTCCAGGACAATTTTCCTGAGTTTTGAATTCCTCCTGATGCAGCCCCTCCTGGGAAACTCGTGCTCGTCCTCTGAGGCTCCGAGTGCAGAGACCTCGATGGCAACTGCAGAAATGAAGCACTCCGTTGAGTTGTCGAGAAGCAAGAACATAGCCAGCGCCTTGTGTTTGGGAGTCAGCAGCTGCTGCACTTTTGCGATTGCCTTCACTGTGCACTGAATGCCACGACGGCATGGGCACGTTAAAACAACGAGCTGAGCAAGAGTCCCCGAAAGATCACGGCCGTCAGAAAGCAGCTTATATATTGCCCTGGAAAGAGCAGTGTTTTTGGAGTGTGCAGTAAAATCGTGTTTCTGGACAAGGGAGGCATAAGTGCGCTGCGCTCCTAAGCTATCTCCCTGCGAGACACACTGCCAAAGCTTTTCGCTATCATGCAGTCTAGTGCAGACGCACACTACGGCTATCGGCTGCTGTCCGAAGCGAAGCGCCAGTCGCCGGCGTCTTTCGGCTGAAGCAGCCCTTCGGAGCGTACGGCTGTTGTGTGCGCGAAGCAGCCGCTTCTCCTGCTCCGGGAGCCGGACAGAGCGGTAGCTTGTACGAGGGCGAAGAACGAAGCTGCAGAGCACCGGACTTGTGTGCACAGCCTACGGGCTGCTAGAGGAAGGTGGCTGCACCTCCCTAACCTATCAATTCACAGCTGGCATGCTCTATGGAGCTGTTCCAGGACAACTTTCATTGCTTATGGGTTCGTCCTGATACAGCCCCTCCTGGGAAACTCGTGCTCGTCCCCTGAGGCTCCGAGATGCAGAAACATCGATGGCAGCTGCAGAAATGAAGGGCTGCGTTGAGTTGTCGAGAAGCAAGAACATAGCCAGCGCCTAAGTGTCTGGGAGTCAGCAGCTGCTGCACTTTTGCGATTGCCTTCACTGTGCACTGATTGCCGAGACATGTGCACGCTAAAAAAACAAGGTGGGCAAGAGGAGGAAGAGAGTACGGGCATCAGAGAGCATCTGGCATCTTGTCCTGGAAACTGCAGTGTTTTTGGAGAGTACAGCAAATCCGTGTTTCTGGACAAGGGAGGCATAAGTGCGCTGCGCTCCTAAGCTATCTCCCTGCGAGACACACTGCCAAAGCTTTTCGCTATCATGCAGTCTAGTGCAGACGCACACTCCGGCTCTCCGGAGCTGTCCGAAGCCAAGCGCCGGTGGCCGGCGTCTTTCGGCTGAATCTGCGCTTCGGAGCGTACGGCTGCCGCTCCGCTGTTGTGTGCGCGAAGCAGCCGCTTCTCCTGCTCCGGGAGCCGGACAGAGCGGTAGCTTGTACGAGGGCGAAGAACGAAGCCGCAGAGCACCGGGCTTCTGCGCGCACCCTAAGGACTGCTAGAGGACCGTGGTGGACACTCGCCTGCGTCTTCAATTCCATTCTAGCATCCTTATGGAAGGTGTTCCAGGACAATTTTCCTGAGTTTTGAATTCCTCCTGATGCAGCCCCTCCTGGGAAACTCGTGCTCGTCCTCTGAGGCTCCGAGTGCAGAGACCTCGATGGCAACTGCAGAAATGAAGCACTCCGTTGAGTTGTCGAGAAGCAGGAACATAGCCAGCGCCTTGTGTTTGGGAGTCAGCAGCTGCTGCACTTTTGCGATTGCCTTCACTGTGCACTGAATGCCACGACGGCATGGGCACGTTAAAACAACGAGCTGAGCAAGAGTCCCCGAAAGATCACGGCCGTCAGAAAGCAGCTTATATATTGCCCTGGGAAGAGTACTGTTTTAGGAGTGTGCAGTAAAATCGTGTTTCTGGACAAGGGAGGCATAAGTGCGCTGCGCTCCTAAGCTATCTCCCTGCGAGACACACTGCCAAAGCTTTTCGCTATCCTGCAGTCTAGTGCAGACGCACACTACGGCTATCGGCTGCTGTCCGAAGCGAAGCGCCGGTCGCCGGCGTCTTTCGGCTGAAGCAGCGCTTCGGAGCGTACGGCTGTTGTGTGCGCGAAGCAGCCGCTTCTCCTGCTCCGGGAGTCGGAGAGAGCGGTAGCTTGTACGAGGGCGAAGAACGAAGCCGCAGAGCACCGGACTTGTGTGCACAGCCTACGGGCTGCTAGAGGAAGGTGGCTGCACCTCCCTAACCTATCAATTCACAGCTGGCATGCTCTTTGGAGCTGGTCCAGGACAACTTTCATTGCTTATGGGTTCGTCCTGATACAGCCCCTCCTGGGAAACTCGTGCTCGTCCCCTGAGGCTCCGAGATGCAGAAACATCGATGGCAGCTGCAGAAATGAAGGGCTGCGTTGAGTTGTCGAGAAGCAAGAACATAGCCAGCGCCAAAGTGTCTGGGAGTCAGCAGCTGCTGCACTTTTGCGATTGCCTTCACTGTGCACTGATTGCCGAGACATGTGCACGCTAAAAAAACAAGGTGGGAAAGAGGAGGAAGAGAGTACGGGCATCAGAGAGCATCTGGCATCTTGTCCTGGAAACTGCAGTGTTTTTGGAGAGTACAGCAAATCCGTGTTTCTGGACAAGGGAGGCATAAGTGCGCTGCGCTCCTAAGCTATCTCCCTGCGAGACACACTGCCAAAGCTTTTCGTTATCCTGCAGTCTAGTGCAGACGCACACTACGGCTCTGGGCTGCTGTCCGAAGCGAAGCGCCGGTCGCCGGCGTCTTTCGGCTGAAGCAGCGCTTCCGAGCGTACGGCTGCCGCTCCGCTGCTGTGTGCGCGAAGCAGCCGCTTCTCCTGCTCCGGGAGCCGGACAGAGCGGTAGCTTGTACGAGGGCGAAGAACGAAGCCGCAGAGCACCGGGCTTCTGCGCGCACCCTAAGGACTGCTAGAGGACCGTGGTGGACACTCGCCTGCGTCTTCAATTCCATTCTAGCATCCTTATGGAAGGTGTTCCAGGACAATTTTCCTGAATTTTGAATTCGTCCTGATGCAGCCCCTCCTGGGAAACTCGTGCTCGTCCTCTGAGGCTCCGAGTGCAGAGACCTCGATGGCAACTGCAGAAATGAAGCACTCCGTTGAGTTGTCGAGAAGCAAGAACATAGCCAGCGCCTTGTGTTTGGGAGTCAGCAGCTGCTGCACTTTTGCGATTGCCTTCACTGTGCACTGAATGCCACGACGGCATGGGCACGTTAAAACAACGCGCTGAGCAAGAGTCCCCGAAAGATCACGGCCGTCAGAAAGCAGCTTATATATTGCCCTGGAAAGAGCAGTGTTTTTGGAGTGTGCAGTAAAATCGTGTTTCTGGACAAGGGAGGCATAAGTGCGCTGCGCTCCTAAGCTATCTCCCTGCGAGACACACTGCCAAAGCTTTTCGTTATCCTGCAGTCTAGTGCAGACGCACACTACGGCTCTGGGCTGCTGTCCGAAGCCAAGCGCCGGTCGCCGGCGTCTTTCGGCTGAAGCTGCGCTTCGGAGCGTACGGCTGCCGCTCCGCTGTTGTGTGCGCGAAGCAGCCGCTTCTCCTGCTCCGGGAGCCGGACAGAGCGGTAGCTTGTACGAGGGCGAAGAACGAAGCCGCAGAGCACCGGACTTGTGTGCACAGCCTAAGGACTGCTAGAGGACCGTGGTGGACACTCGCCTGCGTCTTCAATTCCATTCTAGCATCCTTATGGAAGGTGTTCCAGGACAATTTTCCTGAGTTTTGAATTCGTCCTGATGCAGCCCCTCCTGGGAAACTCGTGCTCGTCCTCTGAGGCTCCGAGTGCAGAGACCTCGATGGCAACTGCAGAAATGAAGCACTCCGTTGAGTTGTCGAGAAGCAAGAACATAGCCAGCGCCTTGTGTTTGGGAGTCAGCAGCTGCTGCACTTTTGCGATTGCCTTCACTGTGCACTGAATGCCACGACGGCATGGGCACGTTAAAACAACGCGCTGAGCAAGAGTCCCCGAAAGATCACGGCCGTCAGAAAGCAGCTTATATATTGCCCTGGAAAGAGCAGTGTTTTTGGAGTGTGCAGTAAAATCGTGTTTCTGGACAAGGGAGGCATAAGTGCGCTGCGCTCCTAAGCTATCTCCCTGCGAGACACACTGCCAAAGCTTTTCGCTATCATGCAGTCTAGTGCAGACGCACACTACGGCTATCGGCTGCTGTCCGAAGCGAAGCGCCGGTCGCCGGCGTCTTTCGGCTGAAGCAGCGCTTCGGAGCGTACGGCTGTTGTGTGCGCGAAGCAGCCGCTTCTCCTGCTCCGGGAGTCGGAGAGAGCGGTAGCTTGTACGAGGGCGAAGAACGAAGCCGCAGAGCACCGGACTTGTGTGCACAGCCTACGGGCTGCTAGAGGAAGGTGGCTGCACCTCCCTAACCTATCAATTCACAGCTGGCATGCTCTTTGGAGCTGGTCCAGGACAACTTTCATTGCTTATGGGTTCGTCCTGATACAGCCCCTCCTGGAAAACTCGTGCTCGTCCCCTGAGGCTCCGAGATGCAGAAACATCGATGGCAGCTGCAGAAATGAAGGGCTGCGTTGAGTTGTCGAGAAGCAAGAACATAGCCAGCGCCAAAGTGTCTGGGAGTCAGCAGCTGCTGCACTTTTGCGATTGCCTTCACTGTGCACTGATTGCCGAGACATGTGCACGCTAAAAAAACAAGGTGGGCAAGAGGAGGAAGAGAGTACGGGCATCAGAGAGCATCTGGCATCTTGTCCTGGAAACTGCAGTGTTTTTGGAGAGTACAGCAAATCCGTGTTTCTGGACAAGGGAGGCATAAGTGCGCTGCGCTCCTAAGCTATCTCCCTGCGAGACACACTGCCAAAGCTTTTCGTTATCCTGCAGTCTAGTGCAGACGCACACTACGGCTCTGGGCTGCTGTCCGAAGCCAAGCGCCGGTCGCCGGCGTCTTTCGGCTGAAGCAGCGCTTCCGAGCGTACGGCTGCCGCTCCGCTGCTGTGTGCGCGAAGCAGCCGCTTCTCCTGCTCCGGGAGCCGGACAGAGCGGTAGCTTGTACGAGGGCGAAGAACGAAGCCGCAGAGCACCGGGCTTCTGCGCGCACCCTAAGGACTGCTAGAGGACCGTGGTGGACACTCGCCTGCGTCTTCAATTCCATTCTAGCATCCTTATGGAAGGTGTTCCAGGACAATTTTCCTGAATTTTGAATTCGTCCTGATGCAGCCCCTCCTGGGAAACTCGTGCTCGTCCTCTGAGGCTCCGAGTGCAGAGACCTCGATGGCAACTGCAGAAATGAAGCACTCCGTTGAGTTGTCGAGAAGCAAGAACATAGCCAGCGCCTTGTGTTTGGGAGTCAGCAGCTGCTGCACTTTTGCGATTGCCTTCACTGTGCACTGAATGCCACGACGGCATGGGCACGTTAAAACAACGCGCTGAGCAAGAGTCCCCGAAAGATCACGGCCGTCAGAAAGCAGCTTATATATTGCCCTGGAAAGAGCAGTGTTTTTGGAGTGTGCAGTAAAATCGTGTTTCTGGACAAGGGAGGCATAAGTGCGCTGCGCTCCTAAGCTATCTCCCTGCGAGACACACTGCCAAAGCTTTTCGTTATCCTGCAGTCTAGTGCAGACGCACACTACGGCTCTGGGCTGCTGTCCGAAGCCAAGCGCCGGTCGCCGGCGTCTTTCGGCTGAAGCTGCGCTTCGGAGCGTACGGCTGCCGCTCCGCTGTTGTGTGCGCGAAGCAGCCGCTTCTCCTGCTCCGGGAGCCGGACAGAGCGGTAGCTTGTACGAGGGCGAAGAACGAAGCCGCAGAGCACCGGACTTGTGTGCACAGCCTAAGGACTGCTAGAGGACCGTGGTGGACACTCGCCTGCGTCTTCAATTCCATTCTAGCATCCTTATGGAAGGTGTTCCAGGACAATTTTCCTGAGTTTTGAATTCGTCCTGATGCAGCCCCTCCTGGGAAACTCGTGCTCGTCCTCTGAGGCTCCGAGTGCAGAGACCTCGATGGCAACTGCAGAAATGAAGCACTCCGTTGAGTTGTCGAGAAGCAAGAACATAGCCAGCGCCTTGTGTTTGGGAGTCAGCAGCTGCTGGACTTTTGCGATTGCCTTCACTGTGCACTGAATGCCACGACGGCATGGGCACGTTAAAACAACGCGCTGAGCAAGAGTCCCCGAAAGATCACGGCCGTCAGAAAGCAGCTTATATATTGCCCTGGAAAGAGCAGTGTTTTTGGAGTGTGCAGTAAAATCGTGTTTCTGGACAAGGGAGGCATAAGTGCGCTGCGCTCCTAAGCTATCTCCCTGCGAGACACACTGCCAAAGCTTTTCGCTATCATGCAGTCTAGTGCAGACGCACACTACGGCTATCGGCTGCTGTCCGAAGCGAAGCGCCGGTCGCCGGCGTCTTTCGGCTGAAGCAGCGCTTCGGAGCGTACGGCTGTTGTGTGCGCGAAGCAGCCGCTTCTCCTGCTCCGGGAGTCGGAGAGAGCGGTAGCTTGTACGAGGGCGAAGAACGAAGCCGCAGAGCACCGGACTTGTGTGCACAGCCTACGGGCTGCTAGAGGAAGGTGGCTGCACCTCCCTAACCTATCAATTCACAGCTGGCATGCTCTATGGAGCTGGTCCAGGACAACTTTCATTGCTTATGGGTTCGTCCTGATACAGCCCCTCCTGGAAAACTCGTGCTCGTCCCCTGAGGCTCCGAGATGCAGAAACATCGATGGCAGCTGCAGAAATGAAGGGCTGCGTTGAGTTGTCGAGAAGCAAGAACATAGCCAGCGCCAAAGTGTCTGGGAGTCAGCAGCTGCTGCACTTTTGCGATTGCCTTCACTGTGCACTGATTGCCGAGACATGTGCACGCTAAAAAAACAAGGTGGGCAAGAGGAGGAAGAGAGTACGGGCATCAGAGAGCATCTGGCATCTTGTCCTGGAAACTGCAGTGTTTTTGGAGAGTACAGCAAATCCGTGTTTCTGGACAAGGGAGGCATAAGTGCGCTGCGCTCCTAAGCTATCTCCCTGCGAGACACACTGCCAAAGCTTTTCGCTATCATGCAGTCTAGTGCAGACGCACACTCCGGCTCTCCGGAGCTGTCCGAAGCCAAGCGCCGGTGGCCGGCGTCTTTCGGCTGAAGCTGCGCTTCGGAGCGTACGGCTGCCGCTCCGCTGTTGTGTGCGCGAAGCAGCCGCTTCTCCTGCTCCGGGAGCCGGACAGAGCGGTAGCTTGTACGAGGGCGAAGAACGAAGCCGCAGAGCACCGGGCTTCTGCGCGCACCCTAAGGACTGCTAGAGGACCGTGGTGGACACTCGCCTGCGTCTTCAATTCCATTCTAGCATCCTTATGGAAGGTGTTCCAGGACAATTTTCCTGAGTTTTGAATTCCTCCTGATGCAGCCCCTCCTGGGAAACTCGTGCTCGTCCTCTGAGGCTCCGAGTGCAGAGACCTCGATGGCAACTGCAGAAATGAAGCACTCCGTTGAGTTGTCGAGAAGCAGGAACATAGCCAGCGCCTTGTGTTTGGGAGTCAGCAGCTGCTGCACTTTTGCGATTGCCTTCACTGTGCACTGAATGCCACGACGGCATGGGCACGTTAAAACAACGAGCTGAGCAAGAGTCCCCGAAAGATCACGGCCGTCAGAAAGCAGCTTATATATTGCCCTGGGAAGAGTACTGTTTTAGGAGTGTGCAGTAAAATCGTGTTTCTGGACAAGGGAGGCATAAGTGCGCTGCGCTCCTAAGCTATCTCCCTGCGAGACACACTGCCAAAGCTTTTCGCTATCATGCAGTCTAGTGCAGACGCACACTACGGCTATCGGCTGCTGTCCGAAGCGAAGCGCCGGTCGCCGGCGTCTTTCGGCTGAAGCAGCGCTTCGGAGCGTACGGCTGTTGTGTGCGCGAAGCAGCCGCTTCTCCTGCTCCGGGAGTCGGAGAGAGCGGTAGCTTGTACGAGGGCGAAGAACGAAGCCGCAGAGCACCGGACTTGTGTGCACAGCCTACGGGCTGCTAGAGGAAGGTGGCTGCACCTCCCTAACCTATCAATTCACAGCTGGCATGCTCTTTGGAGCTGGTCCAGGACAACTTTCATTGCTTATGGGTTCGTCCTGATACAGCCCCTCCTGGAAAACTCGTGCTCGTCCCCTGAGGCTCCGAGATGCAGAAACATCGATGGCAGCTGCAGAAATGAAGGGCTGCGTTGAGTTGTCGAGAAGCAAGAACATAGCCAGCGCCAAAGTGTCTGGGAGTCAGCAGCTGCTGCACTTTTGCGATTGCCTTCACTGTGCACTGATTGCCGAGACATGTGCACGCTAAAAAAACAAGGTGGGCAAGAGGAGGAAGAGAGTACGGGCATCAGAGAGCATCTGGCATCTTGTCCTGGAAACTGCAGTGTTTTTGGAGAGTACAGCAAATCCGTGTTTCTGGACAAGGGAGGCATAAGTGCGCTGCGCTCCTAAGCTATCTCCCTGCGAGACACACTGCCAAAGCTTTTCGTTATCCTGCAGTCTAGTGCAGACGCACACTACGGCTCTGGGCTGCTGTCCGAAGCGAAGCGCCGGTCGCCGGCGTCTTTCGGCTGAAGCAGCGCTTCCGAGCGTACGGCTGCCGCTCCGCTGCTGTGTGCGCGAAGCAGCCGCTTCTCCTGCTCCGGGAGCCGGACAGAGCGGTAGCTTGTACGAGGGCGAAGAACGAAGCCGCAGAGCACCGGGCTTCTGCGCGCACCCTAAGGACTGCTAGAGGACCGTGGTGGACACTCGCCTGCGTCTTCAATTCCATTCTAGCATCCTTATGGAAGGTGTTCCAGGACAATTTTCCTGAATTTTGAATTCGTCCTGATGCAGCCCCTCCTGGGAAACTCGTGCTCGTCCTCTGAGGCTCCGAGTGCAGAGACCTCGATGGCAACTGCAGAAATGAAGCACTCCGTTGAGTTGTCGAGAAGCAAGAACATAGCCAGCGCCTTGTGTTTGGGAGTCAGCAGCTGCTGCACTTTTGCGATTGCCTTCACTGTGCACTGAATGCCACGACGGCATGGGCACGTTAAAACAACGCGCTGAGCAAGAGTCCCCGAAAGATCACGGCCGTCAGAAAGCAGCTTATATATTGCCCTGGAAAGAGCAGTGTTTTTGGAGTGTGCAGTAAAATCGTGTTTCTGGACAAGGGAGGCATAAGTGCGCTGCGCTCCTAAGCTATCTCCCTGCGAGACACACTGCCAAAGCTTTTCGTTATCCTGCAGTCTAGTGCAGACGCACACTACGGCTCTGGGCTGCTGTCCGAAGCGAAGCGCCGGTCGCCGGCGTCTTTCGGCTGAAGCTGCGCTTCGGAGCGTACGGCTGCCACTCCGCTGTTGTGTGCGCGAAGCAGCCGCTTCTCCTGCTCCGGGAGCCGGACAGAGCGGTAGCTTGTACGAGGGCGAAGAACGAAGCCGCAGAGCACCGGACTTATGTGCACAGCCTAAGGACTGCTAGAGGACCGTGGTGGACACTCGCCTGCGTCTTCAATTCCATTCTAGCATCCTTATGGAAGGTGTTCCAAGACAATTTTCCTGAGTTTTGAATTCGTCCTGATGCAGCCCCTCCTGGGAAACTCGTGCTCGTCCTCTGAGGCTCCGAGTGCAGAGACCTCGATGGCAACTGCAGAAATGAAGCACTCCGTTGAGTTGTCGAGAAGCAAGAACATAGCCAGCGCCTTGTGTTTGGGAGTCAGCAGCTGCTGCACTTTTGCGATTGCCTTCACTGTGCACTGAATGCCACGACGGCATGGGCACGTTAAAACAACGCGCTGAGCAAGAGTCCCCGAAAGATCACGGCCGTCAGAAAGCAGCTTATATATTGCCCTGGAAAGAGCAGTGTTTTTGGAGTGTGCAGTAAAATCGTGTTTCTGGACAAGGGAGGCATAAGTGCGCTGCGCTCCTAAGCTATCTCCCTGCGAGACACACTGCCAAAGCTTTTCGTTATCCTGCAGTCTAGTGCAGACGCACACTACGGCTATCGGCTGCTGTCCGAAGCGAAGCGCCGGTCGCCGGCGTCTTTCGGCTGAAGCAGCGCTTCGGAGCGTACGGCTGTTGTGTGCGCGAAGCAGCCGCTTCTCCTGCTCCGGGAGTCGGAGAGAGCGGTAGCTTGTACGAGGGCGAAGAACGAAGCCGCAGAGCACCGGACTTGTGTGCACAGCCTACGGGCTGCTAGAGGAAGGTGGCTGCACCTCCCTAACCTATCAATTCACAGCTGGCATGCTCTTTGGAGCTGGTCCAGGACAACTTTCATTGCTTATGGGTTCGTCCTGATACAGCCCCTCCTGGAAAACTCGTGCTCGTCCCCTGAGGCTCCGAGATGCAGAAACATCGATGGCAGCTGCAGAAATGAAGGGCTGCGTTGAGTTGTCGAGAAGCAAGAACATAGCCAGCGCCAAAGTGTCTGGGAGTCAGCAGCTGCTGCACTTTTGCGATTGCCTTCACTGTGCACTGATTGCCGAGACATGTGCACGCTAAAAAAACAAGGTGGGCAAGAGGAGGAAGAGAGTACGGGCATCAGAGAGCATCTGGCATCTTGTCCTGGAAACTGCAGTGTTTTTGGAGAGTACAGCAAATCCGTGTTTCTGGACAAGGGAGGCATAAGTGCGCTGCGCTCCTAAGCTATCTCCCTGCGAGACACACTGCCAAAGCTTTTCGTTATCCTGCAGTCTAGTGCAGACGCACACTACGGCTCTGGGCTGCTGTCCGAAGCGAAGCGCCGGTCGCCGGCGTCTTTCGGCTGAAGCAGCGCTTCCGAGCGTACGGCTGCCGCTCCGCTGCTGTGTGCGCGAAGCAGCCGCTTCTCCTGCTCCGGGAGCCGGACAGAGCGGTAGCTTGTACGAGGGCGAAGAACGAAGCCGCAGAGCACCGGGCTTCTGCGCGCACCCTAAGGACTGCTAGAGGACCGTGGTGGACACTCGCCTGCGTCTTCAATTCCATTCTAGCATCCTTATGGAAGGTGTTCCAGGACAATTTTCCTGAATTTTGAATTCGTCCTGATGCAGCCCCTCCTGGGAAACTCGTGCTCGTCCTCTGAGGCTCCGAGTGCAGAGACCTCGATGGCAACTGCAGAAATGAAGCACTCCGTTGAGTTGTCGAGAAGCAAGAACATAGCCAGCGCCTTGTGTTTGGGAGTCAGCAGCTGCTGGACTTTTGCGATTGCCTTCACTGTGCACTGAATGCCACGACGGCATGGGCACGTTAAAACAACGCGCTGAGCAAGAGTCCCCGAAAGATCACGGCCGTCAGAAAGCAGCTTATATATTGCCCTGGAAAGAGCAGTGTTTTTGGAGTGTGCAGTAAAATCGTGTTTCTGGACAAGGGAGGCATAAGTGCGCTGCGCTCCTAAGCTATCTCCCTGCGAGACACACTGCCAAAGCTTTTCGTTATCCTGCAGTCTAGTGCAGACGCACACTACGGCTATCGGCTGCTGTCCGAAGCGAAGCGCCGGTGGCCGGCGTCTTTCGGCTGAAGCTGCGCTTCGGAGCGTACGGCTGCCGCTCCGCTGTTGTGTGCGCGAAGCAGCCGCTTCTCCTGCTCCGGGAGCCGGACAGAGCGGTAGCTTGTACGAGGGCGAAGAACGAAGCCGCAGAGCACCGGACTTGTGTGCACAGCCTAAGGACTGCTAGAGGACCGTGGTGGACACTCGCCTGCGTCTTCAATTCCATTCTAGCATCCTTATGGAAGGTGTTCCAGGACAATTTTCCTGAGTTTTGAATTCGTCCTGATGCAGCCCCTCCTGGGAAACTCGTGCTCGTCCTCTGAGGCTCCGAGTGCAGAGACCTCGATGGCAACTGCAGAAATGAAGCACTCCGTTGAGTTGTCGAGAAGCAAGAACATAGCCAGCGCCTTGTGTTTGGGAGTCAGCAGCTGCTGGACTTTTGCGATTGCCTTCACTGTGCACTGAATGCCACGACGGCATGGGCACGTTAAAACAACGAGCTGAGCAAGAGTCCCCGAAAGATCACGGCCGTCAGAAAGCAGCTTATATATTGCCCTGGAAAGAGCAGTGTTTTTGGAGTGTGCAGTAAAATCGTGTTTCTGGACAAGGGAGGCATAAGTGCGCTGCGCTCCTAAGCTATCTCCCTGCGAGACACACTGCCAAAGCTTTTCGCTATCATGCAGTCTAGTGCAGACGCACACTACGGCTCTGGGCTGCTGTCCGAAGCGAAGCGCCGGTCGCCGGCGTCTTTCGGCTGAAGCAGCGCTTCGGAGCGTACGGCTGTTGTGTGCGCGAAGCAGCCGCTTCTCCTGCTCCGGGAGTCGGAGAGAGCGGTAGCTTGTACGAGGGCGAAGAACGAAGCCGCAGAGCACCGGACTTGTGTGCACAGCCTACGGGCTGCTAGAGGAAGGTGGCTGCACCTCCCTAACCTATCAATTCACAGCTGGCATGCTCTTTGGAGCTGGTCCAGGACAACTTTCATTGCTTATGGGTTCGTCCTGATACAGCCCCTCCTGGAAAACTCGTGCTCGTCCCCTGAGGCTCCGAGATGCAGAAACATCGATGGCAGCTGCAGAAATGAAGGGCTGCGTTGAGTTGTCGAGAAGCAAGAACATAGCCAGCGCCAAAGTGTCTGGGAGTCAGCAGCTGCTGCACTTTTGCGATTGCCTTCACTGTGCACTGATTGCCGAGACATGTGCACGCTAAAAAAACAAGGTGGGCAAGAGGAGGAAGAGAGTACGGGCATCAGAGAGCATCTGGCATCTTGTCCTGGAAACTGCAGTGTTTTTGGAGAGTACAGCAAATCCGTGTTTCTGGACAAGGGAGGCATAAGTGCGCTGCGCTCCTAAGCTATCTCCCTGCGAGACACACTGCCAAAGCTTTTCGTTATCCTGCAGTCTAGTGCAGACGCACACTACGGCTCTGGGCTGCTGTCCGAAGCGAAGCGCCGGTCGCCGGCGTCTTTCGGCTGAAGCAGCGCTTCCGAGCGTACGGCTGCCGCTCCGCTGCTGTGTGCGCGAAGCAGCCGCTTCTCCTGCTCCGGGAGCCGGACAGAGCGGTAGCTTGTACGAGGGCGAAGAACGAAGCCGCAGAGCACCGGGCTTCTGCGCGCACCCTAAGGACTGCTAGAGGACCGTGGTGGACACTCGCCTGCGTCTTCAATTCCATTCTAGCATCCTTATGGAAGGTGTTCCAGGACAATTTTCCTGAATTTTGAATTCGTCCTGATGCAGCCCCTCCTGGGAAACTCGTGCTCGTCCTCTGAGGCTCCGAGTGCAGAGACCTCGATGGCAACTGCAGAAATGAAGCACTCCGTTGAGTTGTCGAGAAGCAAGAACATAGCCAGCGCCTTGTGTTTGGGAGTCAGCAGCTGCTGCACTTTTGCGATTGCCTTCACTGTGCACTGAATGCCACGACGGCATGGGCACGTTAAAACAACGCGCTGAGCAAGAGTCCCCGAAAGATCACGGCCGTCAGAAAGCAGCTTATATATTGCCCTGGAAAGAGCAGTGTTTTTGGAGTGTGCAGTAAAATCGTGTTTCTGGACAAGGGAGGCATAAGTGCGCTGCGCTCCTAAGCTATCTCCCTGCGAGACACACTGCCAAAGCTTTTCGTTATCCTGCAGTCTAGTGCAGACGCACACTACGGCTCTGGGCTGCTGTCCGAAGCCAAGCGCCGGTCGCCGGCGTCTTTCGGCTGAAGCAGAGCTTCGGAGCGTACGGCTTGCCGCTCCGCTGTTGTGTGCGCGAAGCAGCCGCTTCTCCTGCTCCGGGAGTCGGACAGAGCGGTAGCTTGTACGAGGGCGAAGAACGAAGCCGCAGAGCACCGGACTTGTGTGCACAGCCTAAGGACTGCTAGAGGACCGTGGTGGACACTCGCCTGCGTCTTCAATTCCATTCTAGCATCCTTATGGAAGGTGTTCCAGGACAATTTTCCTGAGTTTTGAATTCGTCCTGATGCAGCCCCTCCTGGGAAACTCGTGCTCGTCCTCTGAGGCTCCGAGTGCAGAGACCTCGATGGCAACTGCAGAAATGAAGCACTCCGTTGAGTTGTCGAGAAGCAAGAACATAGCCAGCGCCTTGTGTTTGGGAGTCAGCAGCTGCTGGACTTTTGCGATTGCCTTCACTGTGCACTGAATGCCACGACGGCATGGGCACGTTAAAACAACGAGCTGAGCAAGAGTCCCCGAAAGATCACGGCCGTCAGAAAGCAGCTTATATATTGCCCTGGAAAGAGCAGTGTTTTTGGAGTGTGCAGTAAAATCGTGTTTCTGGACAAGGGAGGCATAAGTGCGCTGCGCTCCTAAGCTATCTCCCTGCGAGACACACTGCCAAAGCTTTTCGCTATCATGCAGTCTAGTGCAGACGCACACTACGGCTATCGGCTGCTGTCCGAAGCGAAGCGCCGGTCGCCGGCGTCTTTCGGCTGAAGCAGCGCTTCGGAGCGTACGGCTGTTGTGTGCGCGAAGCAGCCGCTTCTCCTGCTCCGGGAGTCGGAGAGAGCGGTAGCTTGTACGAGGGCGAAGAACGAAGCCGCAGAGCACCGGACTTGTGTGCACAGCCTACGGGCTGCTAGAGGAAGGTGGCTGCACCTCCCTAACCTATCAATTCACAGCTGGCATGCTCTTTGGAGCTGGTCCAGGACAACTTTCATTGCTTATGGGTTCGTCCTGATACAGCCCCTCCTGGAAAACTCGTGCTCGTCCCCTGAGGCTCCGAGATGCAGAAACATCGATGGCAGCTGCAGAAATGAAGGGCTGCGTTGAGTTGTCGAGAAGCAAGAACATAGCCAGCGCCAAAGTGTCTGGGAGTCAGCAGCTGCTGCACTTTTGCGATTGCCTTCACTGTGCACTGATTGCCGAGACATGTGCACGCTAAAAAAACAAGGTGGGCAAGAGGAGGAAGAGAGTACGGGCATCAGAGAGCATCTGGCATCTTGTCCTGGAAACTGCAGTGTTTTTGGAGAGTACAGCAAATCCGTGTTTCTGGACAAGGGAGGCATAAGTGCGCTGCGCTCCTAAGCTATCTCCCTGCGAGACACACTGCCAAAGCTTTTCGTTATCCTGCAGTCTAGTGCAGACGCACACTACGGCTCTGGGCTGCTGTCCGAAGCGAAGCGCCGGTCGCCGGCGTCTTTCGGCTGAAGCAGCGCTTCGGAGCGTACGGCTGCCGCTCCGCTGCTGTGTGCGCGAAGCAGCCGCTTCTCCTGCTCCGGGAGCCGGACAGAGCGGTAGCTTGTACGAGGGCGAAGAACGAAGCCGCAGAGCACCGGGCTTCTGCGCGCACCCTAAGGACTGCTAGAGGACCGTGGTGGACACTCGCCTGCGTCTTCAATTCCATTCTAGCATCCTTATGGAAGGTGTTCCAGGACAATTTTCCTGAGTTTTGAATTCCTCCTGATGCAGCCCCTCCTGGGAAACTCGTGCTCGTCCTCTGAGGCTCCGAGTGCAGAGACCTCGATGGCAACTGCAGAAATGAAGCACTCCGTTGAGTTGTCGAGAAGCAAGAACATAGCCAGCGCCTTGTGTTTGGGAGTCAGCAGCTGCTGGACTTTTGCGATTGCCTTCACTGTGCACTGAATGCCACGACGGCATGGGCACGTTAAAACAACGAGCTGAGCAAGAGTCCCCGAAAGATCACGGCCGTCAGAAAGCAGCTTATATATTGCCCTGGAAAGAGCAGTGTTTTTGGAGTGTGCAGTAAAATCGTGTTTCTGGACAAGGGAGGCATAAGTGCGCTGCGCTCCTAAGCTATCTCCCTGCGAGACACACTGCCAAAGCTTTTCGCTATCATGCAGTCTAGTGCAGACGCACACTACGGCTATCGGCTGCTGTCCGAAGCGAAGCGCCAGTCGCCGGCGTCTTTCGGCTGAAGCAGCCCTTCGGAGCGTACGGCTGTTGTGTGCGCGAAGCAGCCGCTTCTCCTGCTCCGGGAGTCGGAGAGAGCGGTAGCTTGTACGAGGGCGAAGAACGAAGCCGCAGAGCACCGGACTTGTGTGCACAGCCTACGGGCTGCTAGAGGAAGGTGGCTGCACCTCCCTAACCTATCAATTCACAGCTGGCATGCTCTTTGGAGCTGGTCCAGGACAACTTTCATTGCTTATGGGTTCGTCCTGATACAGCCCCTCCTGGGAAACTCGTGCTCGTCCCCTGAGGCTCCGAGATGCAGAAACATCGATGGCAGCTGCAGAAATGAAGGGCTGCGTTGAGTTGTCGAGAAGCAAGAACATAGCCAGCGCCTAAGTGTCTGGGAGTCAGCAGCTGCTGCACTTTTGCGATTGCCTTCACTGTGCACTGATTGCCGAGACATGTGCACGCTAAAAAAACAAGGTGGGCAAGAGGAGGAAGAGAGTACGGGCATCAGAGAGCATCTGGCATCTTGTCCTGGAAACTGCAGTGTTTTTGGAGAGTACAGCAAATCCGTGTTTCTGGACAAGGGAGGCATAAGTGCGCTGCGCTCCTAAGCTATCTCCCTGCGAGACACACTGCCAAAGCTTTTCGCTATCATGCAGTCTAGTGCAGACGCACACTCCGGCTCTCCGGAGCTGTCCGAAGCCAAGCGCCGGTGGCCGGCGTCTTTCGGCTGAAGCTGCGCTTCGGAGCGTACGGCTGCCGCTCCGCTGTTGTGTGCGCGAAGCAGCCGCTTCTCCTGCTCCGGGAGCCGGACAGAGCGGTAGCTTGTACGAGGGCGAAGAACGAAGCCGCAGAGCACCGGCCTTCTGCGCGCACCCTAAGGACTGCTAGAGGACCGTGGTGGACACTCGCCTGCGTCTTCAATTCCATTCTAGCATCCTTATGGAAGGTGTTCCAGGACAATTTTCCTGAGTTTTGAATTCCTCCTGATGCAGCCCCTCCTGGGAAACTCGTGCTCGTCCTCTGAGTCTCCGATATGCAGAGACCTCGATGGCAACTGCAGAAATGAAGCACTCCGTTGAGTTGTCGAGAAGCAGGAACATAGCCAGCGCCTTGTGTTTGGGAGTCAGCAGCTGCTGGACTTTTGCGATTGCCTTCACTGTGCACTGAATGCCACGACGGCATGGGCACGTTAAAACAACGAGCTGAGCAAGAGTCCCCGAAAGATCACGGCCGTCAGAAAGCAGCTTATATATTGCCCTGGAAAGAGCAGTGTTTTAGGAGTGTGCAGTAAAATCGTGTTTCTGGACAAGGGAGGCATAAGTGCGCTGCGCTCCTAAGCTATCTCCCTGCGAGACACACTGCCAAAGCTTTTCGCTATCATGCAGTCTAGTGCAGACGCACACTACGGCTATCGGCTGCTGTCCGAAGCGAAGCGCCGGTCGCCGGCGTCTTTCGGCTGAAGCAGCGCTTCGGAGCGTACGGCTGTTGTGTGCGCGAAGCAGCCGCTTCTCCTGCTCCGGGAGTCGGAGAGAGCGGTAGCTTGTACGAGGGCGAAGAACGAAGCCGCAGAGCACCGGACTTGTGTGCACAGCCTACGGGCTGCTAGAGGAAGGTGGCTGCACCTCCCTAACCTATCAATTCACAGCTGGCATGCTCTTTGGAGCTGGTCCAGGACAACTTTCATTGCTTATGGGTTCGTCCTGATACAGCCCCTCCTGGAAAACTCGTGCTCGTCCCCTGAGGCTCCGAGATGCAGAAACATCGATGGCAGCTGCAGAAATGAAGGGCTGCGTTGAGTTGTCGAGAAGCAAGAACATAGCCAGCGCCAAAGTGTCTGGGAGTCAGCAGCTGCTGCACTTTTGCGATTGCCTTCACTGTGCACTGATTGCCGAGACATGTGCACGCTAAAAAAACAAGGTGGGCAAGAGGAGGAAGAGAGTACGGGCATCAGAGAGCATCTGGCATCTTGTCCTGGAAACTGCAGTGTTTTTGGAGAGTACAGCAAATCCGTGTTTCTGGACAAGGGAGGCATAAGTGCGCTGCGCTCCTAAGCTATCTCCCTGCGAGACACACTGCCAAAGCTTTTCGTTATCCTGCAGTCTAGTGCAGACGCACACTACGGCTCTGGGCTGCTGTCCGAAGCGAAGCGCCGGTCGCCGGCGTCTTTCGGCTGAAGCAGCGCTTCCGAGCGTACGGCTGCCGCTCCGCTGCTGTGTGCGCGAAGCAGCCGCTTCTCCTGCTCCGGGAGCCGGACAGAGCGGTAGCTTGTACGAGGGCGAATAACGAAGCCGCAGAGCACCGGGCTTCTGCGCGCACCCTAAGGACTGCTAGAGGACCGTGGTGGACACTCGCCTGCGTCTTCAATTCCATTCTAGCATCCTTATGGAAGGTGTTCCAGGACAATTTTCCTGAATTTTGAATTCCTCCTGATGCAGCCCCTCCTGGGAAACTCGTGCTCGTCCTCTGAGGCTCCGAGTGCAGAGACCTCGATGGCAACTGCAGAAATGAAGCACTCCGTTGAGTTGTCGAGAAGCAAGAACATAGCCAGCGCCTTGTGTTTGGGAGTCAGCAGCTGCTGCACTTTTGCGATTGCCTTCACTGTGCACTGAATGCCACGACGGCATGGGCACGTTAAAACAACGCGCTGAGCAAGAGTCCCCGAAAGATCACGGCCGTCAGAAAGCAGCTTATATATTGCCCTGGAAAGAGCAGTGTTTTTGGAGTGTGCAGTAAAATCGTGTTTCTGGACAAGGGAGGCATAAGTGCGCTGCGCTCCTAAGCTATCTCCCTGCGAGACACACTGCCAAAGCTTTTCGCTATCCTGCAGTCTAGTGCAGACGCACACTACGGCTCTGGGCTGCTGTCCGAAGCCAAGCGCCGGTCGCCGGCGTCTTTCGGCTGAAGCTGCGCTTCGGAGCGTACGGCTGCCGCTCCGCTGTTGTGTGCGCGAAGCAGCCGCTTCTCCTGCTCCGGGAGCCGGACAGAGCGGTAGCTTGTACGAGGGCGAAGAACGAAGCCGCAGAGCACCGGACTTGTGTGCACAGCCTAAGGACTGCTAGAGGACCGTGGTGGACACTCGCCTGCGTCTTCAATTCCATTCTAGCATCCTTATGGAAGGTGTTCCAGGACAATTTTCCTGAGTTTTGAATTCGTCCTGATGCAGCCCCTCCTGGGAAACTCGTGCTCGTCCTCTGAGGCTCCGAGTGCAGAGACCTCGATGGCAACTGCAGAAATGAAGCACTCCGTTGAGTTGTCGAGAAGCAAGAACATAGCCAGCGCCTTGTGTTTGGGAGTCAGCAGCTGCTGGACTTTTGCGATTGCCTTCACTGTGCACTGAATGCCACGACGGCATGGGCACGTTAAAACAACGAGCTGAGCAAGAGTCCCCGAAAGATCACGGCCGTCAGAAAGCAGCTTATATATTGCCCTGGAAAGAGCAGTGTTTTAGGAGTGTGCAGTAAAATCGTGTTTCTGGACAAGGGAGGCATAAGTGCGCTGCGCTCCTAAGCTATCTCCCTGCGAGACACACTGCCAAAGCTTTTCGCTATCATGCAGTCTAGTGCAGACGCACACTACGGCTATCGGCTGCTGTCCGAAGCGAAGCGCCGGTCGCCGGCGTCTTTCGGCTGAAGCAGCGCTTCGGAGCGTACGGCTGTTGTGTGCGCGAAGCAGCCGCTTCTCCTGCTCCGGGAGTCGGAGAGAGCGGTAGCTTGTACGAGGGCGAAGAACGAAGCCGCAGAGCACCGGACTTGTGTGCACAGCCTACGGGCTGCTAGAGGAAGGTGGCTGCACCTCCCTAACCTATCAATTCACAGCTGGCATGCTCTTTGGAGCTGGTCCAGGACAACTTTCATTGCTTATGGGTTCGTCCTGATACAGCCCCTCCTGGAAAACTCGTGCTCGTCCCCTGAGGCTCCGAGATGCAGAAACATCGATGGCAGCTGCAGAAATGAAGGGCTGCGTTGAGTTGTCGAGAAGCAAGAACATAGCCAGCGCCAAAGTGTCTGGGAGTCAGCAGCTGCTGCACTTTTGCGATTGCCTTCACTGTGCACTGATTGCCGAGACATGTGCACGCTAAAAAAACAAGGTGGGCAAGAGGAGGAAGAGAGTACGGGCATCAGAGAGCATCTGGCATCTTGTCCTGGAAACTGCAGTGTTTTTGGAGAGTACAGCAAATCCGTGTTTCTGGACAAGGGAGGCATAAGTGCGCTGCGCTCCTAAGCTATCTCCCTGCGAGACACACTGCCAAAGCTTTTCGTTATCCTGCAGTCTAGTGCAGACGCACACTACGGCTCTGGGCTGCTGTCCGAAGCGAAGCGCCGGTCGCCGGCGTCTTTCGGCTGAAGCAGCGCTTCCGAGCGTACGGCTGCCGCTCCGCTGCTGTGTGCGCGAAGCAGCCGCTTCTCCTGCTCCGGGAGCCGGACAGAGCGGTAGCTTGTACGAGGGCGAAGAACGAAGCCGCAGAGCACCGGGCTTCTGCGCGCACCCTAAGGACTGCTAGAGGACCGTGGTGGACACTCGCCTGCGTCTTCAATTCCATTCTAGCATCCTTATGGAAGGTGTTCCAGGACAATTTTCCTGAGTTTTGAATTCCTCCTGATGCAGCCCCTCCTGGGAAACTCGTGCTCGTCCTCTGAGGCTCCGAGTGCAGAGACCTCGATGGCAACTGCAGAAATGAAGCACTCCGTTGAGTTGTCGAGAAGCAAGAACATAGCCAGCGCCTTGTGTTTGGGAGTCAGCAGCTGCTGGACTTTTGCGATTGCCTTCACTGTGCACTGAATGCCACGACGGCATGGGCACGTTAAAACAACGAGCTGAGCAAGAGTCCCCGAAAGATCACGGCCGTCAGAAAGCAGCTTATATATTGCCCTGGAAAGAGCAGTGTTTTTGGAGTGTGCAGTAAAATCGTGTTTCTGGACAAGGGAGGCATAAGTGCGCTGCGCTCCTAAGCTATCTCCCTGCGAGACACACTGCCAAAGCTTTTCGCTATCATGCAGTCTAGTGCAGACGCACACTACGGCTATCGGCTGCTGTCCGAAGCGAAGCGCCAGTCGCCGGCGTCTTTCGGCTGAAGCAGCCCTTCGGAGCGTACGGCTGTTGTGTGCGCGAAGCAGCCGCTTCTCCTGCTCCGGGAGTCGGAGAGAGCGGTAGCTTGTACGAGGGCGAAGAACGAAGCCGCAGAGCACCGGACTTGTGTGCACAGCCTACGGGCTGCTAGAGGAAGGTGGCTGCACCTCCCTAACCTATCAATTCACAGCTGGCATGCTCTTTGGAGCTGGTCCAGGACAACTTTCATTGCTTATGGGTTCGTCCTGATACAGCCCCTCCTGGAAAACTCGTGCTCGTCCCCTGAGGCTCCGAGATGCAGAAACATCGATGGCAGCTGCAGAAATGAAGGGCTGCGTTGAGTTGTCGAGAAGCAAGAACATAGCCAGCGCCTAAGTGTCTGGGAGTCAGCAGCTGCTGCACTTTTGCGATTGCCTTCACTGTGCACTGATTGCCGAGACATGTGCACGCTAAAAAAACAAGGTGGGCAAGAGGAGGAAGAGAGTACGGGCATCAGAGAGCATCTGGCATCTTGTCCTGGAAACTGCAGTGTTTTTGGAGAGTACAGCAAATCCGTGTTTCTGGACAAGGGAGGCATAAGTGCGCTGCGCTCCTAAGCTATCTCCCTGCGAGACACACTGCCAAAGCTTTTCGCTATCATGCAGTCTAGTGCAGACGCACACTACGGCTCTCCGGAGCTGTCCGAAGCCAAGCGCCGGTGGCCGGCGTCTTTCGGCTGAAGCTGCGCTTCGGAGCGTACGGCTGCCGCTCCGCTGTTGTGTGCGCGAAGCAGCCGCTTCTCCTGCTCCGGGAGCCGGACAGAGCGGTAGCTTGTACGAGGGCGAAGAACGAAGCCGCAGAGCACCGGCCTTCTGCGCGCACCCTAAGGACTGCTAGAGGACCGTGGTGGACACTCGCCTGCGTCTTCAATTCCATTCTAGCATCCTTATGGAAGGTGTTCCAGGACAATTTTCCTGAGTTTTGAATTCCTCCTGATGCAGCCCCTCCTGGGAAACTCGTGCTCGTCCTCTGAGTCTCCGATATGCAGAGACCTCGATGGCAACTGCAGAAATGAAGCACTCCGTTGAGTTGTCGAGAAGCAGGAACATAGCCAGCGCCTTGTGTTTGGGAGTCAGCAGCTGCTGGACTTTTGCGATTGCCTTCACTGTGCACTGAATGCCACGACGGCATGGGCACGTTAAAACAACGAGCTGAGCAAGAGTCCCCGAAAGATCACGGCCGTCAGAAAGCAGCTTATATATTGCCCTGGAAAGAGCAGTGTTTTAGGAGTGTGCAGTAAAATCGTGTTTCTGGACAAGGGAGGCATAAGTGCGCTGCGCTCCTAAGCTATCTCCCTGCGAGACACACTGCCAAAGCTTTTCGCTATCATGCAGTCTAGTGCAGACGCACACTACGGCTATCGGCTGCTGTCCGAAGCGAAGCGCCGGTCGCCGGCGTCTTTCGGCTGAAGCAGCGCTTCGGAGCGTACGGCTGTTGTGTGCGCGAAGCAGCCGCTTCTCCTGCTCCGGGAGTCGGAGAGAGCGGTAGCTTGTACGAGGGCGAAGAACGAAGCCGCAGAGCACCGGACTTGTGTGCACAGCCTACGGGCTGCTAGAGGAAGGTGGCTGCACCTCCCTAACCTATCAATTCACAGCTGGCATGCTCTTTGGAGCTGGTCCAGGACAACTTTCATTGCTTATGGGTTCGTCCTGATACAGCCCCTCCTGGAAAACTCGTGCTCGTCCCCTGAGGCTCCGAGATGCAGAAACATCGATGGCAGCTGCAGAAATGAAGGGCTGCGTTGAGTTGTCGAGAAGCAAGAACATAGCCAGCGCCAAAGTGTCTGGGAGTCAGCAGCTGCTGCACTTTTGCGATTGCCTTCACTGTGCACTGATTGCCGAGACATGTGCACGCTAAAAAAACAAGGTGGGCAAGAGGAGGAAGAGAGTACGGGCATCAGAGAGCATCTGGCATCTTGTCCTGGAAACTGCAGTGTTTTTGGAGAGTACAGCAAATCCGTGTTTCTGGACAAGGGAGGCATAAGTGCGCTGCGCTCCTAAGCTATCTCCCTGCGAGACACACTGCCAAAGCTTTTCGTTATCCTGCAGTCTAGTGCAGACGCACACTACGGCTCTGGGCTGCTGTCCGAAGCGAAGCGCCGGTCGCCGGCGTCTTTCGGCTGAAGCAGCGCTTCCGAGCGTACGGCTGCCGCTCCGCTGCTGTGTGCGCGAAGCAGCCGCTTCTCCTGCTCCGGGAGCCGGACAGAGCGGTAGCTTGTACGAGGGCGAATAACGAAGCCGCAGAGCACCGGGCTTCTGCGCGCACCCTAAGGACTGCTAGAGGACCGTGGTGGACACTCGCCTGCGTCTTCAATTCCATTCTAGCATCCTTATGGAAGGTGTTCCAGGACAATTTTCCTGAATTTTGAATTCGTCCTGATGCAGCCCCTCCTGGGAAACTCGTGCTCGTCCTCTGAGGCTCCGAGTGCAGAGACCTCGATGGCAACTGCAGAAATGAAGCACTCCGTTGAGTTGTCGAGAAGCAAGAACATAGCCAGCGCCTTGTGTTTGGGAGTCAGCAGCTGCTGCACTTTTGCGATTGCCTTCACTGTGCACTGAATGCCACGACGGCATGGGCACGTTAAAACAACGCGCTGAGCAAGAGTCCCCGAAAGATCACGGCCGTCAGAAAGCAGCTTATATATTGCCCTGGAAAGAGCAGTGTTTTTGGAGTGTGCAGTAAAATCGTGTTTCTGGACAAGGGAGGCATAAGTGCGCTGCGCTCCTAAGCTATCTCCCTGCGAGACACACTGCCAAAGCTTTTCGCTATCCTGCAGTCTAGTGCAGACGCACACTACGGCTCTGGGCTGCTGTCCGAAGCGAAGCGCCGGTCGCCGGCGTCTTTCGGCTGAAGCAGCGCTTCCGAGCGTACGGCTGCCGCTCCGCTGCTGTGTGCGCGAAGCAGCCGCTTCTCCTGCTCCGGGAGCCGGACAGAGCGGTAGCTTGTACGAGGGCGAAGAACGAAGCCGCAGAGCACCGGGCTTCTGCGCGCACCCTAAGGACTGCTAGAGGACCGTGGTGGACACTCGCCTGCGTCTTCAATTCCATTCTAGCATCCTTATGGAAGGTGTTCCAGGACAATTTTCCTGAGTTTTGAATTCCTCCTGATGCAGCCCCTCCTGGGAAACTCGTGCTCGTCCTCTGAGGCTCCGAGTGCAGAGACCTCGATGGCAACTGCAGAAATGAAGGGCTGCGTTGAGTTGTCGAGAAGCAAGAACATAGCCAGCGCCTTGTGTTTGGGAGTCAGCAGCTGCTGGACTTTTGCGATTGCCTTCACTGTGCACTGAATGCCACGACGGCATGGGCACGTTAAAACAACGAGCTGAGCAAGAGTCCCCGAAAGATCACGGCCGTCAGAAAGCAGCTTATATATTGCCCTGGAAAGAGCAGTGTTTTTGGAGTGTGCAGTAAAATCGTGTTTCTGGACAAGGGAGGCATAAGTGCGCTGCGCTCCTAAGCTATCTCCCTGCGAGACACACTGCCAAAGCTTTTCGCTATCATGCAGTCTAGTGCAGACGCACACTACGGCTATCGGCTGCTGTCCGAAGCGAAGCGCCAGTCGCCGGCGTCTTTCGGCTGAAGCAGCCCTTCGGAGCGTACGGCTGTTGTGTGCGCGAAGCAGCCGCTTCTCCTGCTCCGGGAGTCGGAGAGAGCGGTAGCTTGTACGAGGGCGAAGAACGAAGCCGCAGAGCACCGGACTTGTGTGCACAGCCTACGGGCTGCTAGAGGAAGGTGGCTGCACCTCCCTAACCTATCAATTCACAGCTGGCATGCTCTTTGGAGCTGGTCCAGGACAACTTTCATTGCTTATGGGTTCGTCCTGATACAGCCCCTCCTGGGAAACTCGTGCTCGTCCCCTGAGGCTCCGAGATGCAGAAACATCGATGGCAGCTGCAGAAATGAAGGGCTGCGTTGAGTTGTCGAGAAGCAAGAACATAGCCAGCGCCTAAGTGTCTGGGAGTCAGCAGCTGCTGCACTTTTGCGATTGCCTTCACTGTGCACTGATTGCCGAGACATGTGCACGCTAAAAAAACAAGGTGGGCAAGAGGAGGAAGAGAGTACGGGCATCAGAGAGCATCTGGCATCTTGTCCTGGAACCTGCAGTGTTTTTGGAGAGTACAGCAAATCCGTGTTTCTGGACAAGGGAGGCATAAGTGCGCTGCGCTCCTAAGCTATCTCCCTGCGAGACACACTGCCAAAGCTTTTCGCTATCATGCAGTCTAGTGCAGACGCACACTCCGGCTCTCCGGAGCTGTCCGAAGCCAAGCGCCGGTGGCCGGCGTCTTTCGGCTGAAGCTGCGCTTCGGAGCGTACGGCTGCCGCTCCGCTGTTGTGTGCGCGAAGCAGCCGCTTCTCCTGCTCCGGGAGCCGGACAGAGCGGTAGCTTGTACGAGGGCGAAGAACGAAGCCGCAGAGCACCGGCCTTCTGCGCGCACCCTAAGGACTGCTAGAGGACCGTGGTGGACACTCGCCTGCGTCTTCAATTCCATTCTAGCATCCTTATGGAAGGTGTTCCAGGACAATTTTCCTGAGTTTTGAATTCCTCCTGATGCAGCCCCTCCTGGGAAACTCGTGCTCGTCCTCTGAGTCTCCGATATGCAGAGACCTCGATGGCAACTGCAGAAATGAAGCACTCCGTTGAGTTGTCGAGAAGCAGGAACATAGCCAGCGCCTTGTGTTTGGGAGTCAGCAGCTGCTGGACTTTTGCGATTGCCTTCACTGTGCACTGAATGCCACGACGGCATGGGCACGTTAAAACAACGAGCTGAGCAAGAGTCCCCGAAAGATCACGGCCGTCAGAAAGCAGCTTATATATTGCCCTGGAAAGAGCAGTGTTTTAGGAGTGTGCAGTAAAATCGTGTTTCTGGACAAGGGAGGCATAAGTGCGCTGCGCTCCTAAGCTATCTCCCTGCGAGACACACTGCCAAAGCTTTTCGCTATCATGCAGTCTAGTGCAGACGCACACTACGGCTATCGGCTGCTGTCCGAAGCGAAGCGCCGGTCGCCGGCGTCTTTCGGCTGAAGCAGCGCTTCGGAGCGTACGGCTGTTGTGTGCGCGAAGCAGCCGCTTCTCCTGCTCCGGGAGTCGGAGAGAGCGGTAGCTTGTACGAGGGCGAAGAACGAAGCCGCAGAGCACCGGACTTGTGTGCACAGCCTACGGGCTGCTAGAGGAAGGTGGCTGCACCTCCCTAACCTATCAATTCACAGCTGGCATGCTCTTTGGAGCTGGTCCAGGACAACTTTCATTGCTTATGGGTTCGTCCTGATACAGCCCCTCCTGGAAAACTCGTGCTCGTCCCCTGAGGCTCCGAGATGCAGAAACATCGATGGCAGCTGCAGAAATGAAGGGCTGCGTTGAGTTGTCGAGAAGCAAGAACATAGCCAGCGCCAAAGTGTCTGGGAGTCAGCAGCTGCTGCACTTTTGCGATTGCCTTCACTGTGCACTGATTGCCGAGACATGTGCACGCTAAAAAAACAAGGTGGGCAAGAGGAGGAAGAGAGTACGGGCATCAGAGAGCATCTGGCATCTTGTCCTGGAAACTGCAGTGTTTTTGGAGAGTACAGCAAATCCGTGTTTCTGGACAAGGGAGGCATAAGTGCGCTGCGCTCCTAAGCTATCTCCCTGCGAGACACACTGCCAAAGCTTTTCGTTATCCTGCAGTCTAGTGCAGACGCACACTACGGCTCTGGGCTGCTGTCCGAAGCGAAGCGCCGGTCGCCGGCGTCTTTCGGCTGAAGCAGCGCTTCCGAGCGTACGGCTGCCGCTCCGCTGCTGTGTGCGCGAAGCAGCCGCTTCTCCTGCTCCGGGAGCCGGACAGAGCGGTAGCTTGTACGAGGGCGAATAACGAAGCCGCAGAGCACCGGGCTTCTGCGCGCACCCTAAGGACTGCTAGAGGACCGTGGTGGACACTCGCCTGCGTCTTCAATTCCATTCTAGCATCCTTATGGAAGGTGTTCCAGGACAATTTTCCTGAATTTTGAATTCGTCCTGATGCAGCCCCTCCTGGGAAACTCGTGCTCGTCCTCTGAGGCTCCGAGTGCAGAGACCTCGATGGCAACTGCAGAAATGAAGCACTCCGTTGAGTTGTCGAGAAGCAAGAACATAGCCAGCGCCTTGTGTTTGGGAGTCAGCAGCTGCTGCACTTTTGCGATTGCCTTCACTGTGCACTGAATGCCACGACGGCATGGGCACGTTAAAACAACGCGCTGAGCAAGAGTCCCCGAAAGATCACGGCCGTCAGAAAGCAGCTTATATATTGCCCTGGAAAGAGCAGTGTTTTTGGAGTGTGCAGTAAAATCGTGTTTCTGGACAAGGGAGGCATAAGTGCGCTGCGCTCCTAAGCTATCTCCCTGCGAGACACACTGCCAAAGCTTTTCGCTATCCTGCAGTCTAGTGCAGACGCACACTACGGCTCTGGGCTGCTGTCCGAAGCCAAGCGCCGGTCGCCGGCGTCTTTCGGCTGAAGCTGCGCTTCGGAGCGTACGGCTGCCGCTCCGCTGTTGTGTGCGCGAAGCAGCCGCTTCTCCTGCTCCGGGAGCCGGACAGAGCGGTAGCTTGTACGAGGGCGAAGAACGAAGCCGCAGAGCACCGGACTTGTGTGCACAGCCTAAGGACTGCTAGAGGACCGTGGTGGACACTCGCCTGCGTCTTCAATTCCATTCTAGCATCCTTATGGAAGGTGTTCCAGGACAATTTTCCTGAGTTTTGAATTCGTCCTGATGCAGCCCCTCCTGGGAAACTCGTGCTCGTCCTCTGAGGCTCCGAGTGCAGAGACCTCGATGGCAACTGCAGAAATGAAGCACTCCGTTGAGTTGTCGAGAAGCAAGAACATAGCCAGCGCCTTGTGTTTGGGAGTCAGCAGCTGCTGGACTTTTGCGATTGCCTTCACTGTGCACTGAATGCCACGACGGCATGGGCACGTTAAAACAACGAGCTGAGCAAGAGTCCCCGAAAGATCACGGCCGTCAGAAAGCAGCTTATATATTGCCCTGGAAAGAGCAGTGTTTTTGGAGTGTGCAGTAAAATCGTGTTTCTGGACAAGGGAGGCATAAGTGCGCTGCGCTCCTAAGCTATCTCCCTGCGAGACACACTGCCAAAGCTTTTCGCTATCATGCAGTCTAGTGCAGACGCACACTACGGCTATCGGCTGCTGTCCGAAGCGAAGCGCCAGTCGCCGGCGTCTTTCGGCTGAAGCAGCCCTTCGGAGCGTACGGCTGTTGTGTGCGCGAAGCAGCCGCTTCTCCTGCTCCGGGAGTCGGAGAGAGCGGTAGCTTGTACGAGGGCGAAGAACGAAGCCGCAGAGCACCGGACTTGTGTGCACAGCCTACGGGCTGCTAGAGGAAGGTGGCTGCACCTCCCTAACCTATCAATTCACAGCTGGCATGCTCTTTGGAGCTGGTCCAGGACAACTTTCATTGCTTATGGGTTCGTCCTGATACAGCCCCTCCTGGAAAACTCGTGCTCGTCCCCTGAGGCTCCGAGATGCAGAAACATCGATGGCAGCTGCAGAAATGAAGGGCTGCGTTGAGTTGTCGAGAAGCAAGAACATAGCCAGCGCCAAAGTGTCTGGGAGTCAGCAGCTGCTGCACTTTTGCGATTGCCTTCACTGTGCACTGATTGCCGAGACATGTGCACGCTAAAAAAACAAGGTGGGCAAGAGGAGGAAGAGAGTACGGGCATCAGAGAGCATCTGGCATCTTGTCCTGGAAACTGCAGTGTTTTTGGAGAGTACAGCAAATCCGTGTTTCTGGACAAGGGAGGCATAAGTGCGCTGCGCTCCTAAGCTATCTCCCTGCGAGACACACTGCCAAAGCTTTTCGTTATCCTGCAGTCTAGTGCAGACGCACACTACGGCTCTGGGCTGCTGTCCGAAGCGAAGCGCCGGTCGCCGGCGTCTTTCGGCTGAAGCAGCGCTTCGGAGCGTACGGCTGCCGCTCCGCTGCTGTGTGCGCGAAGCAGCCGCTTCTCCTGCTCCGGGAGCCGGACAGAGCGGTAGCTTGTACGAGGGCGAAGAACGAAGCCGCAGAGCACCGGGCTTCTGCGCGCACCCTAAGGACTGCTAGAGGACCGTGGTGGACACTCGCCTGCGTCTTCAATTCCATTCTAGCATCCTTATGGAAGGTGTTCCAGGACAATTTTCCTGAGTTTTGAATTCCTCCTGATGCAGCCCCTCCTGGGAAACTCGTGCTCGTCCTCTGAGGCTCCGAGTGCAGAGACCTCGATGGCAACTGCAGAAATGAAGCACTCCGTTGAGTTGTCGAGAAGCAAGAACATAGCCAGCGCCTTGTGTTTGGGAGTCAGCAGCTGCTGGACTTTTGCGATTGCCTTCACTGTGCACTGAATGCCACGACGGCATGGGCACGTTAAAACAACGAGCTGAGCAAGAGTCCCCGAAAGATCACGGCCGTCAGAAAGCAGCTTATATATTGCCCTGGAAAGAGCAGTGTTTTTGGAGTGTGCAGTAAAATCGTGTTTCTGGACAAGGGAGGCATAAGTGCGCTGCGCTCCTAAGCTATCTCCCTGCGAGACACACTGCCAAAGCTTTTCGCTATCATGCAGTCTAGTGCAGACGCACACTACGGCTATCGGCTGCTGTCCGAAGCGAAGCGCCAGTCGCCGGCGTCTTTCGGCTGAAGCAGCCCTTCGGAGCGTACGGCTGTTGTGTGCGCGAAGCAGCCGCTTCTCCTGCTCCGGGAGCCGGACAGAGCGGTAGCTTGTACGAGGGCGAAGAACGAAGCTGCAGAGCACCGGACTTGTGTGCACAGCCTACGGGCTGCTAGAGGAAGGTGGCTGCACCTCCCTAACCTATCAATTCACAGCTGGCATGCTCTATGGAGCTGTTCCAAGACAACTTTCATTGCTTATGGGTTCGTCCTGATACAGCCCCTCCTGGGAAACTCGTGCTCGTCCCCTGAGGCTCCGAGATGCAGAAACATCGATGGCAGCTGCAGAAATGAAGGGCTGCGTTGAGTTGTCGAGAAGCAAGAACATAGCCAGCGCCTAAGTGTCTGGGAGTCAGCAGCTGCTGCACTTTTGCGATTGCCTTCACTGTGCACTGATTGCCGAGACATGTGCACGCTAAAAAAACAAGGTGGGCAAGAGGAGGAAGAGAGTACGGGCATCAGAGAGCATCTGGCATCTTGTCCTGGAAACTGCAGTGTTTTTGGAGAGTACAGCAAATCCGTGTTTCTGGACAAGGGAGGCATAAGTGCGCTGCGCTCCTAAGCTATCTCCCTGCGAGACACACTGCCAAAGCTTTTCGCTATCATGCAGTCTAGTGCAGACGCACACTCCGGCTCTCCGGAGCTGTCCGAAGCCAAGCGCCGGTGGCCGGCGTCTTTCGGCTGAAGCTGCGCTTCGGAGCGTACGGCTGCCGCTCCGCTGTTGTGTGCGCGAAGCAGCCGCTTCTCCTGCTCCGGGAGCCGGACAGAGCGGTAGCTTGTACGAGGGCGAAGAACGAAGCCGCAGAGCACCGGGCTTCTGCGCGCACCCTAAGGACTGCTAGAGGACCGTGGTGGACACTCGCCTGCGTCTTCAATTCCATTCTAGCATCCTTATGGAAGGTGTTCCAGGACAATTTTCCTGAGTTTTGAATTCCTCCTGATGCAGCCCCTCCTGGGAAACTCGTGCTCGTCCTCTGAGTCTCCGATATGCAGAGACCTCGATGGCAACTGCAGAAATGAAGCACTCCGTTGAGTTGTCGAGAAGCAGGAACATAGCCAGCGCCTTGTGTTTGGGAGTCAGCAGCTGCTGGACTTTTGCGATTGCCTTCACTGTGCACTGAATGCCACGACGGCATGGGCACGTTAAAACAACGAGCTGAGCAAGAGTCCCCGAAAGATCACGGCCGTCAGAAAGCAGCTTATATATTGCCCTGGAAAGAGCAGTGTTTTAGGAGTGTGCAGTAAAATCGTGTTTCTGGACAAGGGAGGCATAAGTGCGCTGCGCTCCTAAGCTATCTCCCTGCGAGACACACTGCCAAAGCTTTTCGCTATCATGCAGTCTAGTGCAGACGCACACTACGGCTATCGGCTGCTGTCCGAAGCGAAGCGCCGGTCGCCGGCGTCTTTCGGCTGAAGCAGCGCTTCGGAGCGTACGGCTGTTGTGTGCGCGAAGCAGCCGCTTCTCCTGCTCCGGGAGTCGGAGAGAGCGGTAGCTTGTACGAGGGCGAAGAACGAAGCCGCAGAGCACCGGACTTGTGTGCACAGCCTACGGGCTGCTAGAGGAAGGTGGCTGCACCTCCCTAACCTATCAATTCACAGCTGGCATGCTCTTTGGAGCTGGTCCAGGACAACTTTCATTGCTTATGGGTTCGTCCTGATACAGCCCCTCCTGGAAAACTCGTGCTCGTCCCCTGAGGCTCCGAGATGCAGAAACATCGATGGCAGCTGCAGAAATGAAGGGCTGCGTTGAGTTGTCGAGAAGCAAGAACATAGCCAGCGCCAAAGTGTCTGGGAGTCAGCAGCTGCTGCACTTTTGCGATTGCCTTCACTGTGCACTGATTGCCGAGACATGTGCACGCTAAAAAAACAAGGTGGGCAAGAGGAGGAAGAGAGTACGGGCATCAGAGAGCATCTGGCATCTTGTCCTGGAAACTGCAGTGTTTTTGGAGAGTACAGCAAATCCGTGTTTCTGGACAAGGGAGGCATAAGTGCGCTGCGCTCCTAAGCTATCTCCCTGCGAGACACACTGCCAAAGCTTTTCGTTATCCTGCAGTCTAGTGCAGACGCACACTACGGCTCTGGGCTGCTGTCCGAAGCGAAGCGCCGGTCGCCGGCGTCTTTCGGCTGAAGCAGCGCTTCCGAGCGTACGGCTGCCGCTCCGCTGCTGTGTGCGCGAAGCAGCCGCTTCTCCTGCTCCGGGAGCCGGACAGAGCGGTAGCTTGTACGAGGGCGAATAACGAAGCCGCAGAGCACCGGGCTTCTGCGCGCACCCTAAGGACTGCTAGAGGACCGTGGTGGACACTCGCCTGCGTCTTCAATTCCATTCTAGCATCCTTATGGAAGGTGTTCCAGGACAATTTTCCTGAATTTTGAATTCGTCCTGATGCAGCCCCTCCTGGGAAACTCGTGCTCGTCCTCTGAGGCTCCGAGTGCAGAGACCTCGATGGCAACTGCAGAAATGAAGCACTCCGTTGAGTTGTCGAGAAGCAAGAACATAGCCAGCGCCTTGTGTTTGGGAGTCAGCAGCTGCTGCACTTTTGCGATTGCCTTCACTGTGCACTGAATGCCACGACGGCATGGGCACGTTAAAACAACGCGCTGAGCAAGAGTCCCCGAAAGATCACGGCCGTCAGAAAGCAGCTTATATATTGCCCTGGAAAGAGCAGTGTTTTTGGAGTGTGCAGTAAAATCGTGTTTCTGGACAAGGGAGGCATAAGTGCGCTGCGCTCCTAAGCTATCTCCCTGCGAGACACACTGCCAAAGCTTTTCGCTATCCTGCAGTCTAGTGCAGACGCACACTACGGCTCTGGGCTGCTGTCCGAAGCCAAGCGCCGGTCGCCGGCGTCTTTCGGCTGAAGCTGCGCTTCGGAGCGTACGGCTGCCGCTCCGCTGTTGTGTGCGCGAAGCAGCCGCTTCTCCTGCTCCGGGAGCCGGACAGAGCGGTAGCTTGTACGAGGGCGAAGAACGAAGCCGCAGAGCACCGGACTTGTGTGCACAGCCTAAGGACTGCTAGAGGACCGTGGTGGACACTCGCCTGCGTCTTCAATTCCATTCTAGCATCCTTATGGAAGGTGTTCCAGGACAATTTTCCTGAGTTTTGAATTCGTCCTGATGCAGCCCCTCCTGGGAAACTCGTGCTCGTCCTCTGAGGCTCCGAGTGCAGAGACCTCGATGGCAACTGCAGAAATGAAGCACTCCGTTGAGTTGTCGAGAAGCAAGAACATAGCCAGCGCCTTGTGTTTGGGAGTCAGCAGCTGCTGGACTTTTGCGATTGCCTTCACTGTGCACTGAATGCCACGACGGCATGGGCACGTTAAAACAACGCGCTGAGCAAGAGTCCCCGAAAGATCACGGCCGTCAGAAAGCAGCTTATATATTGCCCTGGGAAGAGTACTGTTTTAGGAGTGTGCAGTAAAATCGTGTTTCTGGACAAGGGAGGCATAAGTGCGCTGCGCTCCTAAGCTATCTCCCTGCGAGACACACTGCCAAAGCTTTTCGCTATCATGCAGTCTAGTGCAGACGCACACTACGGCTATCGGCTGCTGTCCGAAGCGAAGCGCCGGTCGCCGGCGTCTTTCGGCTGAAGCAGCGCTTCGGAGCGTACGGCTGTTGTGTGCGCGAAGCAGCCGCTTCTCCTGCTCCGGGAGCCGGACAGAGCGGTAGCTTGTACGAGGGCGAAGAACGAAGCCGCAGAGCACCGGACTTGTGTGCACAGCCTACGGGCTGCTAGAGGAAGGTGGCTGCACCTCCCTAACCTATCAATTCACAGCTGGCATGCTCTTTGGAGCTGGTCCAGGACAACTTTCATTGCTTATGGGTTCGTCCTGATACAGCCCCTCCTGGAAAACTCGTGCTCGTCCCCTGAGGCTCCGAGATGCAGAAACATCGATGGCAGCTGCAGAAATGAAGGGCTGCGTTGAGTTGTCGAGAAGCAAGAACATAGCCAGCGCCAAAGTGTCTGGGAGTCAGCAGCTGCTGCACTTTTGCGATTGCCTTCACTGTGCACTGATTGCCGAGACATGTGCACGCTAAAAAAACAAGGTGGGCAAGAGGAGGAAGAGAGTACGGGCATCAGAGAGCATCTGGCATCTTGTCCTGGAAACTGCAGTGTTTTTGGAGAGTACAGCAAATCCGTGTTTCTGGACAAGGGAGGCATAAGTGCGCTGCGCTCCTAAGCTATCTCCCTGCGAGACACACTGCCAAAGCTTTTCGTTATCCTGCAGTCTAGTGCAGACGCACACTACGGCTCTGGGCTGCTGTCCGAAGCGAAGCGCCGGTCGCCGGCGTCTTTCGGCTGAAGCAGCGCTTCCGAGCGTACGGCTGCCGCTCCGCTGCTGTGTGCGCGAAGCAGCCGCTTCTCCTGCTCCGGGAGCCGGACAGAGCGGTAGCTTGTACGAGGGCGAATAACGAAGCCGCAGAGCACCGGGCTTCTGCGCGCACCCTAAGGACTGCTAGAGGACCGTGGTGGACACTCGCCTGCGTCTTCAATTCCATTCTAGCATCCTTATGGAAGGTGTTCCAGGACAATTTTCCTGAATTTTGAATTCGTCCTGATGCAGCCCCTCCTGGGAAACTCGTGCTCGTCCTCTGAGGCTCCGAGTGCAGAGACCTCGATGGCAACTGCAGAAATGAAGCACTCCGTTGAGTTGTCGAGAAGCAAGAACATAGCCAGCGCCTTGTGTTTGGGAGTCAGCAGCTGCTGGACTTTTGCGATTGCCTTCACTGTGCACTGAATGCCACGACGGCATGGGCACGTTAAAACAACGCGCTGAGCAAGAGTCCCCGAAAGATCACGGCCGTCAGAAAGCAGCTTATATATTGCCCTGGAAAGAGCAGTGTTTTTGGAGTGTGCAGTAAAATCGTGTTTCTGGACAAGGGAGGCATAAGTGCGCTGCGCTCCTAAGCTATCTCCCTGCGAGACACACTGCCAAAGCTTTTCGTTATCCTGCAGTCTAGTGCAGACGCACACTACGGCTCTGGGCTGCTGTCCGAAGCGAAGCGCCGGTGGCCGGCGTCTTTCGGCTGAAGCAGAGCTTCGGAGCGTACGGCTGCCGCTCCGCTGTTGTGTGCGCGAAGCAGCCGCTTCTCCTGCTCCGGGAGCCGGACAGAGCGGTAGCTTGTACGAGGGCGAAGAACGAAGCCGCAGAGCACCGGACTTGTGTGCACAGCCTAAGGACTGCTAGAGGACCGTGGTGGACACTCGCCTGCGTCTTCAATTCCATTCTAGCATCCTTATGGAAGGTGTTCCAGGACAATTTTCCTGAGTTTTGAATTCGTCCTGATGCAGCCCCTCCTGGGAAACTCGTGCTCGTCCTCTGAGGCTCCGAGTGCAGAGACCTCGATGGCAACTGCAGAAATGAAGCACTCCGTTGAGTTGTCGAGAAGCAAGAACATAGCCAGCGCCTTGTGTTTGGGAGTCAGCAGCTGCTGGACTTTTGCGATTGCCTTCACTGTGCACTGAATGCCACGACGGCATGGGCACGTTAAAACAACGAGCTGAGCAAGAGTCCCCGAAAGATCACGGCCGTCAGAAAGCAGCTTATATATTGCCCTGGAAAGAGCAGTGTTTTTGGAGTGTGCAGTAAAATCGTGTTTCTGGACAAGGGAGGCATAAGTGCGCTGCGCTCCTAAGCTATCTCCCTGCGAGACACACTGCCAAAGCTTTTCGCTATCATGCAGTCTAGTGCAGACGCACACTACGGCTATCGGCTGCTGTCCGAAGCGAAGCGCCGGTCGCCGGCGTCTTTCGGCTGAAGCAGCGCTTCGGAGCGTACGGCTGTTGTGTGCGCGAAGCAGCCGCTTCTCCTGCTCCGGGAGTCGGAGAGAGCGGTAGCTTGTACGAGGGCGAAGAACGAAGCCGCAGAGCACCGGACTTGTGTGCACAGCCTACGGGCTGCTAGAGGAAGGTGGCTGCACCTCCCTAACCTATCAATTCACAGCTGGCATGCTCTTTGGAGCTGGTCCAGGACAACTTTCATTGCTTATGGGTTCGTCCTGATACAGCCCCTCCTGGAAAACTCGTGCTCGTCCCCTGAGGCTCCGAGATGCAGAAACATCGATGGCAGCTGCAGAAATGAAGGGCTGCGTTGAGTTGTCGAGAAGCAAGAACATAGCCAGCGCCAAAGTGTCTGGGAGTCAGCAGCTGCTGCACTTTTGCGATTGCCTTCACTGTGCACTGATTGCCGAGACATGTGCACGCTAAAAAAACAAGGTGGGCAAGAGGAGGAAGAGAGTACGGGCATCAGAGAGCATCTGGCATCTTGTCCTGGAAACTGCAGTGTTTTTGGAGAGTACAGCAAATCCGTGTTTCTGGACAAGGGAGGCATAAGTGCGCTGCGCTCCTAAGCTATCTCCCTGCGAGACACACTGCCAAAGCTTTTCGTTATCCTGCAGTCTAGTGCAGACGCACACTACGGCTCTGGGCTGCTGTCCGAAGCCAAGCGCCGGTCGCCGGCGTCTTTCGGCTGAAGCAGCGCTTCCGAGCGTACGGCTGCCGCTCCGCTGCTGTGTGCGCGAAGCAGCCGCTTCTCCTGCTCCGGGAGCCGGACAGAGCGGTAGCTTGTACGAGGGCGAAGAACGAAGCCGCAGAGCACCGGGCTTCTGCGCGCACCCTAAGGACTGCTAGAGGACCGTGGTGGACACTCGCCTGCGTCTTCAATTCCATTCTAGCATCCTTATGGAAGGTGTTCCAGGACAATTTTCCTGAGTTTTGAATTCCTCCTGATGCAGCCCCTCCTGGGAAACTCGTGCTCGTCCTCTGAGGCTCCGAGTGCAGAGACCTCGATGGCAACTGCAGAAATGAAGCACTCCGTTGAGTTGTCGAGAAGCAAGAACATAGCCAGCGCCTTGTGTTTGGGAGTCAGCAGCTGCTGCACTTTTGCGATTGCCTTCACTGTGCACTGAATGCCACGACGGCATGGGCACGTTAAAACAACGCGCTGAGCAAGAGTCCCCGAAAGATCACGGCCGTCAGAAAGCAGCTTATATATTGCCCTGGAAAGAGCAGTGTTTTTGGAGTGTGCAGTAAAATCGTGTTTCTGGACAAGGGAGGCATAAGTGCGCTGCGCTCCTAAGCTATCTCCCTGCGAGACACACTGCCAAAGCTTTTCGTTATCCTGCAGTCTAGTGCAGACGCACACTACGGCTCTGGGCTGCTGTCCGAAGCGAAGCGCCGGTCGCCGGCGTCTTTCGGCTGAAGCAGCGCTTCGGAGCGTACGGCTGTTGTGTGCGCGAAGCAGCCGCTTCTCCTGCTCCGGGAGTCGGAGAGAGCGGTAGCTTGTACGAGGGCGAAGAACGAAGCCGCAGAGCACCGGACTTGTGTGCACAGCCTACGGGCTGCTAGAGGAAGGTGGCTGCACCTCCCTAACCTATCAATTCACAGCTGGCATGCTCTTTGGAGCTGGTCCAGGACAACTTTCATTGCTTATGGGTTCGTCCTGATACAGCCCCTCCTGGAAAACTCGTGCTCGTCCCCTGAGGCTCCGAGATGCAGAAACATCGATGGCAGCTGCAGAAATGAAGGGCTGCGTTGAGTTGTCGAGAAGCAAGAACATAGCCAGCGCCAAAGTGTCTGGGAGTCAGCAGCTGCTGCACTTTTGCGATTGCCTTCACTGTGCACTGATTGCCGAGACATGTGCACGCTAAAAAAACAAGGTGGGCAAGAGGAGGAAGAGAGTACGGGCATCAGAGAGCATCTGGCATCTTGTCCTGGAAACTGCAGTGTTTTTGGAGAGTACAGCAAATCCGTGTTTCTGGACAAGGGAGGCATAAGTGCGCTGCGCTCCTAAGCTATCTCCCTGCGAGACACACTGCCAAAGCTTTTCGCTATCATGCAGTCTAGTGCAGACGCACACTCCGGCTCTCCGGAGCTGTCCGAAGCCAAGCGCCGGTGGCCGGCGTCTTTCGGCTGAAGCTGCGCTTCGGAGCGTACGGCTGCCGCTCCGCTGTTGTGTGCGCGAAGCAGCCGCTTCTCCTGCTCCGGGAGCCGGACAGAGCGGTAGCTTGTACGAGGGCGAAGAACGAAGCCGCAGAGCACCGGGCTTCTGCGCGCACCCTAAGGACTGCTAGAGGACCGTGGTGGACACTCGCCTGCGTCTTCAATTCCATTCTAGCATCCTTATGGAAGGTGTTCCAGGACAATTTTCCTGAGTTTTGAATTCCTCCTGATGCAGCCCCTCCTGGGAAACTCGTGCTCGTCCTCTGAGGCTCCGAGTGCAGAGACCTCGATGGCAACTGCAGAAATGAAGCACTCCGTTGAGTTGTCGAGAAGCAGGAACATAGCCAGCGCCTTGTGTTTGGGAGTCAGCAGCTGCTGCACTTTTGCGATTGCCTTCACTGTGCACTGAATGCCACGACGGCATGGGCACGTTAAAACAACGAGCTGAGCAAGAGTCCCCGAAAGATCACGGCCGTCAGAAAGCAGCTTATATATTGCCCTGGGAAGAGTACTGTTTTAGGAGTGTGCAGTAAAATCGTGTTTCTGGACAAGGGAGGCATAAGTGCGCTGCGCTCCTAAGCTATCTCCCTGCGAGACACACTGCCAAAGCTTTTCGCTATCATGCAGTCTAGTGCAGACGCACACTACGGCTATCGGCTGCTGTCCGAAGCGAAGCGCCGGTCGCCGGCGTCTTTCGGCTGAAGCAGCGCTTCGGAGCGTACGGCTGTTGTGTGCGCGAAGCAGCCGCTTCTCCTGCTCCGGGAGTCGGAGAGAGCGGTAGCTTGTACGAGGGCGAAGAACGAAGCCGCAGAGCACCGGACTTGTGTGCACAGCCTACGGGCTGCTAGAGGAAGGTGGCTGCACCTCCCTAACCTATCAATTCACAGCTGGCATGCTCTTTGGAGCTGGTCCAGGACAACTTTCATTGCTTATGGGTTCGTCCTGATACAGCCCCTCCTGGAAAACTCGTGCTCGTCCCCTGAGGCTCCGAGATGCAGAAACATCGATGGCAGCTGCAGAAATGAAGGGCTGCGTTGAGTTGTCGAGAAGCAAGAACATAGCCAGCGCCAAAGTGTCTGGGAGTCAGCAGCTGCTGCACTTTTGCGATTGCCTTCACTGTGCACTGATTGCCGAGACATGTGCACGCTAAAAAAACAAGGTGGGCAAGAGGAGGAAGAGAGTACGGGCATCAGAGAGCATCTGGCATCTTGTCCTGGAAACTGCAGTGTTTTTGGAGAGTACAGCAAATCCGTGTTTCTGGACAAGGGAGGCATAAGTGCGCTGCGCTCCTAAGCTATCTCCCTGCGAGACACACTGCCAAAGCTTTTCGTTATCCTGCAGTCTAGTGCAGACGCACACTACGGCTCTGGGCTGCTGTCCGAAGCGAAGCGCCGGTCGCCGGCGTCTTTCGGCTGAAGCAGCGCTTCCGAGCGTACGGCTGCCGCTCCGCTGTTGTGTGCGCGAAGCAGCCGCTTCTCCTGCTCCGGGAGCCGGACAGAGCGGTAGCTTGTACGAGGGCGAAGAACGAAGCCGCAGAGCACCGGGCTTCTGCGCGCACCCTAAGGACTGCTAGAGGACCGTGGTGGACACTCGCCTGCGTCTTCAATTCCATTCTAGCATCCTTATGGAAGGTGTTCCAGGACAATTTTCCTGAATTTTGAATTCGTCCTGATGCAGCCCCTCCTGGGAAACTCGTGCTCGTCCTCTGAGGCTCCGAGTGCAGAGACCTCGATGGCAACTGCAGAAATGAAGCACTCCGTTGAGTTGTCGAGAAGCAAGAACATAGCCAGCGCCTTGTGTTTGGGAGTCAGCAGCTGCTGGACTTTTGCGATTGCCTTCACTGTGCACTGAATGCCACGACGGCATGGGCACGTTAAAACAACGCGCTGAGCAAGAGTCCCCGAAAGATCACGGCCGTCAGAAAGCAGCTTATATATTGCCCTGGAAAGAGCAGTGTTTTTGGAGTGTGCAGTAAAATCGTGTTTCTGGACAAGGGAGGCATAAGTGCGCTGCGCTCCTAAGCTATCTCCCTGCGAGACACACTGCCAAAGCTTTTCGTTATCCTGCAGTCTAGTGCAGACGCACACTACGGCTCTGGGCTGCTGTCCGAAGCGAAGCGCCGGTCGCCGGCGTCTTTCGGCTGAAGCTGCGCTTCGGAGCGTACGGCTGCCGCTCCGCTGTTGTGTGCGCGAAGCAGCCGCTTCTCCTGCTCCGGGAGCCGGACAGAGCGGTAGCTTGTACGAGGGCGAAGAACGAAGCCGCAGAGCACCGGACTTGTGTGCACAGCCTAAGGACTGCTAGAGGACCGTGGTGGACACTCGCCTGCGTCTTCAATTCCATTCTAGCATCCTTATGGAAGGTGTTCCAAGACAATTTTCCTGAGTTTTGAATTCGTCCTGATGCAGCCCCTCCTGGGAAACTCGTGCTCGTCCTCTGAGGCTCCGAGTGCAGAGACCTCGATGGCAACTGCAGAAATGAAGCACTCCGTTGAGTTGTCGAGAAGCAAGAACATAGCCAGCGCCTTGTGTTTGGGAGTCAGCAGCTGCTGGACTTTTGCGATTGCCTTCACTGTGCACTGAATGCCACGACGGCATGGGCACGTTAAAACAACGAGCTGAGCAAGAGTCCCCGAAAGATCACGGCCGTCAGAAAGCAGCTTATATATTGCCCTGGAAAGAGCAGTGTTTTTGGAGTGTGCAGTAAAATCGTGTTTCTGGACAAGGGAGGCATAAGTGCGCTGCGCTCCTAAGCTATCTCCCTGCGAGACACACTGCCAAAGCTTTTCGTTATCCTGCAGTCTAGTGCAGACGCACACTACGGCTATCGGCTGCTGTCCGAAGCGAAGCGCCGGTCGCCGGCGTCTTTCGGCTGAAGCAGCGCTTCGGAGCGTACGGCTGTTGTGTGCGCGAAGCAGCCGCTTCTCCTGCTCCGGGAGTCGGAGAGAGCGGTAGCTTGTACGAGGGCGAAGAACGAAGCCGCAGAGCACCGGACTTGTGTGCACAGCCTACGGGCTGCTAGAGGAAGGTGGCTGCACCTCCCTAACCTATCAATTCACAGCTGGCATGCTCTTTGGAGCTGGTCCAGGACAACTTTCATTGCTTATGGGTTCGTCCTGATACAGCCCCTCCTGGAAAACTCGTGCTCGTCCCCTGAGGCTCCGAGATGCAGAAACATCGATGGCAGCTGCAGAAATGAAGGGCTGCGTTGAGTTGTCGAGAAGCAAGAACATAGCCAGCGCCAAAGTGTCTGGGAGTCAGCAGCTGCTGCACTTTTGCGATTGCCTTCACTGTGCACTGATTGCCGAGACATGTGCACGCTAAAAAAACAAGGTGGGCAAGAGGAGGAAGAGAGTACGGGCATCAGAGAGCATCTGGCATCTTGTCCTGGAAACTGCAGTGTTTTTGGAGAGTACAGCAAATCCGTGTTTCTGGACAAGGGAGGCATAAGTGCGCTGCGCTCCTAAGCTATCTCCCTGCGAGACACACTGCCAAAGCTTTTCGTTATCCTGCAGTCTAGTGCAGACGCACACTACGGCTCTGGGCTGCTGTCCGAAGCGAAGCGCCGGTCGCCGGCGTCTTTCGGCTGAAGCAGCGCTTCCGAGCGTACGGCTGCCGCTCCGCTGTTGTGTGCGCGAAGCAGCCGCTTCTCCTGCTCCGGGAGCCGGACAGAGCGGTAGCTTGTACGAGGGCGAAGAACGAAGCCGCAGAGCACCGGGCTTCTGCGCGCACCCTAAGGACTGCTAGAGGACCGTGGTGGACACTCGCCTGCGTCTTCAATTCCATTCTAGCATCCTTATGGAAGGTGTTCCAGGACAATTTTCCTGAATTTTGAATTCGTCCTGATGCAGCCCCTCCTGGGAAACTCGTGCTCGTCCTCTGAGGCTCCGAGTGCAGAGACCTCGATGGCAACTGCAGAAATGAAGCACTCCGTTGAGTTGTCGAGAAGCAAGAACATAGCCAGCGCCTTGTGTTTGGGAGTCAGCAGCTGCTGGACTTTTGCGATTGCCTTCACTGTGCACTGAATGCCACGACGGCATGGGCACGTTAAAACAACGCGCTGAGCAAGAGTCCCCGAAAGATCACGGCCGTCAGAAAGCAGCTTATATATTGCCCTGGAAAGAGCAGTGTTTTTGGAGTGTGCAGTAAAATCGTGTTTCTGGACAAGGGAGGCATAAGTGCGCTGCGCTCCTAAGCTATCTCCCTGCGAGACACACTGCCAAAGCTTTTCGTTATCCTGCAGTCTAGTGCAGACGCACACTACGGCTCTGGGCTGCTGTCCGAAGCCAAGCGCCGGTCGCCGGCGTCTTTCGGCTGAAGCTGCGCTTCGGAGCGTACGGCTGCCGCTCCGCTGTTGTGTGCGCGAAGCAGCCGCTTCTCCTGCTCCGGGAGCCGGACAGAGCGGTAGCTTGTACGAGGGCGAAGAACGAAGCCGCAGAGCACCGGACTTGTGTGCACAGCCTAAGGACTGCTAGAGGACCGTGGTGGACACTCGCCTGCGTCTTCAATTCCATTCTAGCATCCTTATGGAAGGTGTTCCAGGACAATTTTCCTGAGTTTTGAATTCGTCCTGATGCAGCCCCTCCTGGGAAACTCGTGCTCGTCCTCTGAGGCTCCGAGTGCAGAGACCTCGATGGCAACTGCAGAAATGAAGCACTCCGTTGAGTTGTCGAGAAGCAAGAACATAGCCAGCGCCTTGTGTTTGGGAGTCAGCAGCTGCTGGACTTTTGCGATTGCCTTCACTGTGCACTGAATGCCACGACGGCATGGGCACGTTAAAACAACGCGCTGAGCAAGAGTCCCCGAAAGATCACGGCCGTCAGAAAGCAGCTTATATATTGCCCTGGAAAGAGCAGTGTTTTTGGAGTGTGCAGTAAAATCGTGTTTCTGGACAAGGGAGGCATAAGTGCGCTGCGCTCCTAAGCTATCTCCCTGCGAGACACACTGCCAAAGCTTTTCGCTATCATGCAGTCTAGTGCAGACGCACACTACGGCTATCGGCTGCTGTCCGAAGCGAAGCGCCGGTCGCCGGCGTCTTTCGGCTGAAGCAGCGCTTCGGAGCGTACGGCTGTTGTGTGCGCGAAGCAGCCGCTTCTCCTGCTCCGGGAGTCGGAGAGAGCGGTAGCTTGTACGAGGGCGAAGAACGAAGCCGCAGAGCACCGGACTTGTGTGCACAGCCTACGGGCTGCTAGAGGAAGGTGGCTGCACCTCCCTAACCTATCAATTCACAGCTGGCATGCTCTTTGGAGCTGGTCCAGGACAACTTTCATTGCTTATGGGTTCGTCCTGATACAGCCCCTCCTGGAAAACTCGTGCTCGTCCCCTGAGGCTCCGAGATGCAGAAACATCGATGGCAGCTGCAGAAATGAAGGGCTGCGTTGAGTTGTCGAGAAGCAAGAACATAGCCAGCGCCAAAGTGTCTGGGAGTCAGCAGCTGCTGCACTTTTGCGATTGCCTTCACTGTGCACTGATTGCCGAGACATGTGCACGCTAAAAAAACAAGGTGGGCAAGAGGAGGAAGAGAGTACGGGCATCAGAGAGCATCTGGCATCTTGTCCTGGAAACTGCAGTGTTTTTGGAGAGTACAGCAAATCCGTGTTTCTGGACAAGGGAGGCATAAGTGCGCTGCGCTCCTAAGCTATCTCCCTGCGAGACACACTGCCAAAGCTTTTCGTTATCCTGCAGTCTAGTGCAGACGCACACTACGGCTCTGGGCTGCTGTCCGAAGCGAAGCGCCGGTCGCCGGCGTCTTTCGGCTGAAGCAGCGCTTCCGAGCGTACGGCTGCCGCTCCGCTGCTGTGTGCGCGAAGCAGCCGCTTCTCCTGCTCCGGGAGCCGGACAGAGCGGTAGCTTGTACGAGGGCGAAGAACGAAGCCGCAGAGCACCGGGCTTCTGCGCGCACCCTAAGGACTGCTAGAGGACCGTGGTGGACACTCGCCTGCGTCTTCAATTCCATTCTAGCATCCTTATGGAAGGTGTTCCAGGACAATTTTCCTGAATTTTGAATTCGTCCTGATGCAGCCCCTCCTGGGAAACTCGTGCTCGTCCTCTGAGGCTCCGAGTGCAGAGACCTCGATGGCAACTGCAGAAATGAAGCACTCCGTTGAGTTGTCGAGAAGCAAGAACATAGCCAGCGCCTTGTGTTTGGGAGTCAGCAGCTGCTGGACTTTTGCGATTGCCTTCACTGTGCACTGAATGCCACGACGGCATGGGCACGTTAAAACAACGCGCTGAGCAAGAGTCCCCGAAAGATCACGGCCGTCAGAAAGCAGCTTATATATTGCCCTGGAAAGAGCAGTGTTTTTGGAGTGTGCAGTAAAATCGTGTTTCTGGACAAGGGAGGCATAAGTGCGCTGCGCTCCTAAGCTATCTCCCTGCGAGACACACTGCCAAAGCTTTTCGTTATCCTGCAGTCTAGTGCAGACGCACACTACGGCTCTGGGCTGCTGTCCGAAGCCAAGCGCCGGTCGCCGGCGTCTTTCGGCTGAAGCTGCGCTTCGGAGCGTACGGCTGCCGCTCCGCTGTTGTGTGCGCGAAGCAGCCGCTTCTCCTGCTCCGGGAGCCGGACAGAGCGGTAGCTTGTACGAGGGCGAAGAACGAAGCCGCAGAGCACCGGACTTGTGTGCACAGCCTAAGGACTGCTAGAGGACCGTGGTGGACACTCGCCTGCGTCTTCAATTCCATTCTAGCATCCTTATGGAAGGTGTTCCAGGACAATTTTCCTGAGTTTTGAATTCGTCCTGATGCAGCCCCTCCTGGGAAACTCGTGCTCGTCCTCTGAGGCTCCGAGTGCAGAGACCTCGATGGCAACTGCAGAAATGAAGCACTCCGTTGAGTTGTCGAGAAGCAAGAACATAGCCAGCGCCTTGTGTTTGGGAGTCAGCAGCTGCTGGACTTTTGCGATTGCCTTCACTGTGCACTGAATGCCACGACGGCATGGGCACGTTAAAACAACGAGCTGAGCAAGAGTCCCCGAAAGATCACGGCCGTCAGAAAGCAGCTTATATATTGCCCTGGAAAGAGCAGTGTTTTTGGAGTGTGCAGTAAAATCGTGTTTCTGGACAAGGGAGGCATAAGTGCGCTGCGCTCCTAAGCTATCTCCCTGCGAGACACACTGCCAAAGCTTTTCGCTATCATGCAGTCTAGTGCAGACGCACACTACGGCTATCGGCTGCTGTCCGAAGCGAAGCGCCGGTCGCCGGCGTCTTTCGGCTGAAGCAGCGCTTCGGAGCGTACGGCTGTTGTGTGCGCGAAGCAGCCGCTTCTCCTGCTCCGGGAGTCGGAGAGAGCGGTAGCTTGTACGAGGGCGAAGAACGAAGCCGCAGAGCACCGGACTTGTGTGCACAGCCTACGGGCTGCTAGAGGAAGGTGGCTGCACCTCCCTAACCTATCAATTCACAGCTGGCATGCTCTTTGGAGCTGGTCCAGGACAACTTTCATTGCTTATGGGTTCGTCCTGATACAGCCCCTCCTGGAAAACTCGTGCTCGTCCCCTGAGGCTCCGAGATGCAGAAACATCGATGGCAGCTGCAGAAATGAAGGGCTGCGTTGAGTTGTCGAGAAGCAAGAACATAGCCAGCGCCAAAGTGTCTGGGAGTCAGCAGCTGCTGCACTTTTGCGATTGCCTTCACTGTGCACTGATTGCCGAGACATGTGCACGCTAAAAAAACAAGGTGGGCAAGAGGAGGAAGAGAGTACGGGCATCAGAGAGCATCTGGCATCTTGTCCTGGAAACTGCAGTGTTTTTGGAGAGTACAGCAAATCCGTGTTTCTGGACAAGGGAGGCATAAGTGCGCTGCGCTCCTAAGCTATCTCCCTGCGAGACACACTGCCAAAGCTTTTCGTTATCCTGCAGTCTAGTGCAGACGCACACTACGGCTCTGGGCTGCTGTCCGAAGCGAAGCGCCGGTCGCCGGCGTCTTTCGGCTGAAGCAGCGCTTCCGAGCGTACGGCTGCCGCTCCGCTGCTGTGTGCGCGAAGCAGCCGCTTCTCCTGCTCCGGGAGCCGGACAGAGCGGTAGCTTGTACGAGGGCGAAGAACGAAGCCGCAGAGCACCGGGCTTCTGCGCGCACCCTAAGGACTGCTAGAGGACCGTGGTGGACACTCGCCTGCGTCTTCAATTCCATTCTAGCATCCTTATGGAAGGTGTTCCAGGACAATTTTCCTGAGTTTTGAATTCCTCCTGATGCAGCCCCTCCTGGGAAACTCGTGCTCGTCCTCTGAGGCTCCGAGTGCAGAGACCTCGATGGCAACTGCAGAAATGAAGCACTCCGTTGAGTTGTCGAGAAGCAAGAACATAGCCAGCGCCTTGTGTTTGGGAGTCAGCAGCTGCTGGACTTTTGCGATTGCCTTCACTGTGCACTGAATGCCACGACGGCATGGGCACGTTAAAACAACGAGCTGAGCAAGAGTCCCCGAAAGATCACGGCCGTCAGAAAGCAGCTTATATATTGCCCTGGAAAGAGCAGTGTTTTTGGAGTGTGCAGTAAAATCGTGTTTCTGGACAAGGGAGGCATAAGTGCGCTGCGCTCCTAAGCTATCTCCCTGCGAGACACACTGCCAAAGCTTTTCGCTATCATGCAGTCTAGTGCAGACGCACACTACGGCTATCGGCTGCTGTCCGAAGCGAAGCGCCAGTCGCCGGCGTCTTTCGGCTGAAGCAGCCCTTCGGAGCGTACGGCTGTTGTGTGCGCGAAGCAGCCGCTTCTCCTGCTCCGGGAGCCGGACAGAGCGGTAGCTTGTACGAGGGCGAAGAACGAAGCTGCAGAGCACCGGACTTGTGTGCACAGCCTACGGGCTGCTAGAGGAAGGTGGCTGCACCTCCCTAACCTATCAATTCACAGCTGGCATGCTCTATGGAGCTGTTCCAAGACAACTTTCATTGCTTATGGGTTCGTCCTGATACAGCCCCTCCTGGGAAACTCGTGCTCGTCCCCTGAGGCTCCGAGATGCAGAAACATCGATGGCAGCTGCAGAAATGAAGGGCTGCGTTGAGTTGTCGAGAAGCAAGAACATAGCCAGCGCCTAAGTGTCTGGGAGTCAGCAGCTGCTGCACTTTTGCGATTGCCTTCACTGTGCACTGATTGCCGAGACATGTGCACGCTAAAAAAACAAGGTGGGCAAGAGGAGGAAGAGAGTACGGGCATCAGAGAGCATCTGGCATCTTGTCCTGGAAACTGCAGTGTTTTTGGAGAGTACAGCAAATCCGTGTTTCTGGACAAGGGAGGCATAAGTGCGCTGCGCTCCTAAGCTATCTCCCTGCGAGACACACTGCCAAAGCTTTTCGCTATCATGCAGTCTAGTGCAGACGCACACTCCGGCTCTCCGGAGCTGTCCGAAGCCAAGCGCCGGTGGCCGGCGTCTTTCGGCTGAAGCTGCGCTTCGGAGCGTACGGCTGCCGCTCCGCTGTTGTGTGCGCGAAGCAGCCGCTTCTCCTGCTCCGGGAGCCGGACAGAGCGGTAGCTTGTACGAGGGCGAAGAACGAAGCCGCAGAGCACCGGCCTTCTGCGCGCACCCTAAGGACTGCTAGAGGACCGTGGTGGACACTCGCCTGCGTCTTCAATTCCATTCTAGCATCCTTATGGAAGGTGTTCCAGGACAATTTTCCTGAGTTTTGAATTCCTCCTGATGCAGCCCCTCCTGGGAAACTCGTGCTCGTCCTCTGAGTCTCCGATATGCAGAGACCTCGATGGCAACTGCAGAAATGAAGCACTCCGTTGAGTTGTCGAGAAGCAGGAACATAGCCAGCGCCTTGTGTTTGGGAGTCAGCAGCTGCTGGACTTTTGCGATTGCCTTCACTGTGCACTGAATGCCACGACGGCATGGGCACGTTAAAACAACGAGCTGAGCAAGAGTCCCCGAAAGATCACGGCCGTCAGAAAGCAGCTTATATATTGCCCTGGAAAGAGCAGTGTTTTAGGAGTGTGCAGTAAAATCGTGTTTCTGGACAAGGGAGGCATAAGTGCGCTGCGCTCCTAAGCTATCTCCCTGCGAGACACACTGCCAAAGCTTTTCGCTATCATGCAGTCTAGTGCAGACGCACACTACGGCTATCGGCTGCTGTCCGAAGCGAAGCGCCGGTCGCCGGCGTCTTTCGGCTGAAGCAGCGCTTCGGAGCGTACGGCTGTTGTGTGCGCGAAGCAGCCGCTTCTCCTGCTCCGGGAGTCGGAGAGAGCGGTAGCTTGTACGAGGGCGAAGAACGAAGCCGCAGAGCACCGGACTTGTGTGCACAGCCTACGGGCTGCTAGAGGAAGGTGGCTGCACCTCCCTAACCTATCAATTCACAGCTGGCATGCTCTTTGGAGCTGGTCCAGGACAACTTTCATTGCTTATGGGTTCGTCCTGATACAGCCCCTCCTGGAAAACTCGTGCTCGTCCCCTGAGGCTCCGAGATGCAGAAACATCGATGGCAGCTGCAGAAATGAAGGGCTGCGTTGAGTTGTCGAGAAGCAAGAACATAGCCAGCGCCAAAGTGTCTGGGAGTCAGCAGCTGCTGCACTTTTGCGATTGCCTTCACTGTGCACTGATTGCCGAGACATGTGCACGCTAAAAAAACAAGGTGGGCAAGAGGAGGAAGAGAGTACGGGCATCAGAGAGCATCTGGCATCTTGTCCTGGAAACTGCAGTGTTTTTGGAGAGTACAGCAAATCCGTGTTTCTGGACAAGGGAGGCATAAGTGCGCTGCGCTCCTAAGCTATCTCCCTGCGAGACACACTGCCAAAGCTTTTCGTTATCCTGCAGTCTAGTGCAGACGCACACTACGGCTCTGGGCTGCTGTCCGAAGCGAAGCGCCGGTCGCCGGCGTCTTTCGGCTGAAGCAGCGCTTCCGAGCGTACGGCTGCCGCTCCGCTGCTGTGTGCGCGAAGCAGCCGCTTCTCCTGCTCCGGGAGCCGGACAGAGCGGTAGCTTGTACGAGGGCGAAGAACGAAGCCGCAGAGCACCGGGCTTCTGCGCGCACCCTAAGGACTGCTAGAGGACCGTGATGGACACTCGCCTGCGTCTTCAATTCCATTCTAGCATCCTTATGGAAGGTGTTCCAGGACAATTTTCCTGAATTTTGAATTCGTCCTGATGCAGCCCCTCCTGGGAAACTCGTGCTCGTCCTCTGAGGCTCCGAGTGCAGAGACCTCGATGGCAACTGCAGAAATGAAGCACTCCGTTGAGTTGTCGAGAAGCAAGAACATAGCCAGCGCCTTGTGTTTGGGAGTCAGCAGCTGCTGCACTTTTGCGATTGCCTTCACTGTGCACTGAATGCCACGACGGCATGGGCACGTTAAAACAACGCGCTGAGCAAGAGTCCCCGAAAGATCACGGCCGTCAGAAAGCAGCTTATATATTGCCCTGGAAAGAGCAGTGTTTTTGGAGTGTGCAGTAAAATCGTGTTTCTGGACAAGGGAGGCATAAGTGCGCTGCGCTCCTAAGCTATCTCCCTGCGAGACACACTGCCAAAGCTTTTCGCTATCCTGCAGTCTAGTGCAGACGCACACTACGGCTCTGGGCTGCTGTCCGAAGCCAAGCGCCGGTCGCCGGCGTCTTTCGGCTGAAGCTGCGCTTCGGAGCGTACGGCTGCCGCTCCGCTGTTGTGTGCGCGAAGCAGCCGCTTCTCCTGCTCCGGGAGCCGGACAGAGCGGTAGCTTGTACGAGGGCGAAGAACGAAGCCGCAGAGCACCGGACTTGTGTGCACAGCCTAAGGACTGCTAGAGGACCGTGGTGGACACTCGCCTGCGTCTTCAATTCCATTCTAGCATCCTTATGGAAGGTGTTCCAGGACAATTTTCCTGAGTTTTGAATTCGTCCTGATGCAGCCCCTCCTGGGAAACTCGTGCTCGTCCTCTGAGGCTCCGAGTGCAGAGACCTCGATGGCAACTGCAGAAATGAAGCACTCCGTTGAGTTGTCGAGAAGCAAGAACATAGCCAGCGCCTTGTGTTTGGGAGTCAGCAGCTGCTGGACTTTTGCGATTGCCTTCACTGTGCACTGAATGCCACGACGGCATGGGCACGTTAAAACAACGAGCTGAGCAAGAGTCCCCGAAAGATCACGGCCGTCAGAAAGCAGCTTATATATTGCCCTGGAAAGAGCAGTGTTTTTGGAGTGTGCAGTAAAATCGTGTTTCTGGACAAGGGAGGCATAAGTGCGCTGCGCTCCTAAGCTATCTCCCTGCGAGACACACTGCCAAAGCTTTTCGCTATCATGCAGTCTAGTGCAGACGCACACTACGGCTATCGGCTGCTGTCCGAAGCGAAGCGCCAGTCGCCGGCGTCTTTCGGCTGAAGCAGCCCTTCGGAGCGTACGGCTGTTGTGTGCGCGAAGCAGCCGCTTCTCCTGCTCCGGGAGCCGGACAGAGCGGTAGCTTGTACGAGGGCGAAGAACGAAGCTGCAGAGCACCGGACTTGTGTGCACAGCCTACGGGCTGCTAGAGGAAGGTGGCTGCACCTCCCTAACCTATCAATTCACAGCTGGCATGCTCTATGGAGCTGTTCCAAGACAACTTTCATTGCTTATGGGTTCGTCCTGATACAGCCCCTCCTGGGAAACTCGTGCTCGTCCCCTGAGGCTCCGAGATGCAGAAACATCGATGGCAGCTGCAGAAATGAAGGGCTGCGTTGAGTTGTCGAGAAGCAAGAACATAGCCAGCGCCAAAGTGTCTGGGAGTCAGCAGCTGCTGCACTTTTGCGATTGCCTTCACTGTGCACTGATTGCCGAGACATGTGCACGCTAAAAAAACAAGGTGGGCAAGAGGAGGAAGAGAGTACGGGCATCAGAGAGCATCTGGCATCTTGTCCTGGAAACTGCAGTGTTTTTGGAGAGTACAGCAAATCCGTGTTTCTGGACAAGGGAGGCATAAGTGCGCTGCGCTCCTAAGCTATCTCCCTGCGAGACACACTGCCAAAGCTTTTCGCTATCATGCAGTCTAGTGCAGACGCACACTCCGGCTCTCCGGAGCTGTCCGAAGCCAAGCGCCGGTGGCCGGCGTCTTTCGGCTGAAGCTGCGCTTCGGAGCGTACGGCTGCCGCTCCGCTGTTGTGTGCGCGAAGCAGCCGCTTCTCCTGCTCCGGGAGCCGGACAGAGCGGTAGCTTGTACGAGGGCGAAGAACGAAGCCGCAGAGCACCGGCCTTCTGCGCGCACCCTAAGGACTGCTAGAGGACCGTGGTGGACACTCGCCTGCGTCTTCAATTCCATTCTAGCATCCTTATGGAAGGTGTTCCAGGACAATTTTCCTGAGTTTTGAATTCCTCCTGATGCAGCCCCTCCTGGGAAACTCGTGCTCGTCCTCTGAGTCTCCGATATGCAGAGACCTCGATGGCAACTGCAGAAATGAAGCACTCCGTTGAGTTGTCGAGAAGCAGGAACATAGCCAGCGCCTTGTGTTTGGGAGTCAGCAGCTGCTGGACTTTTGCGATTGCCTTCACTGTGCACTGAATGCCACGACGGCATGGGCACGTTAAAACAACGAGCTGAGCAAGAGTCCCCGAAAGATCACGGCCGTCAGAAAGCAGCTTATATATTGCCCTGGAAAGAGCAGTGTTTTTGGAGTGTGCAGTAAAATCGTGTTTCTGGACAAGGGAGGCATAAGTGCGCTGCGCTCCTAAGCTATCTCCCTGCGAGACACACTGCCAAAGCTTTTCGCTATCATGCAGTCTAGTGCAGACGCACACTACGGCTATCGGCTGCTGTCCGAAGCGAAGCGCCGGTCGCCGGCGTCTTTCGGCTGAAGCAGCGCTTCGGAGCGTACGGCTGTTGTGTGCGCGAAGCAGCCGCTTCTCCTGCTCCGGGAGTCGGAGAGAGCGGTAGCTTGTACGAGGGCGAAGAACGAAGCCGCAGAGCACCGGACTTGTGTGCACAGCCTACGGGCTGCTAGAGGAAGGTGGCTGCACCTCCCTAACCTATCAATTCACAGCTGGCATGCTCTTTGGAGCTGGTCCAGGACAACTTTCATTGCTTATGGGTTCGTCCTGATACAGCCCCTCCTGGAAAACTCGTGCTCGTCCCCTGAGGCTCCGAGATGCAGAAACATCGATGGCAGCTGCAGAAATGAAGGGCTGCGTTGAGTTGTCGAGAAGCAAGAACATAGCCAGCGCCAAAGTGTCTGGGAGTCAGCAGCTGCTGCACTTTTGCGATTGCCTTCACTGTGCACTGATTGCCGAGACATGTGCACGCTAAAAAAACAAGGTGGGCAAGAGGAGGAAGAGAGTACGGGCATCAGAGAGCATCTGGCATCTTGTCCTGGAAACTGCAGTGTTTTTGGAGAGTACAGCAAATCCGTGTTTCTGGACAAGGGAGGCATAAGTGCGCTGCGCTCCTAAGCTATCTCCCTGCGAGACACACTGCCAAAGCTTTTCGTTATCCTGCAGTCTAGTGCAGACGCACACTACGGCTCTGGGCTGCTGTCCGAAGCGAAGCGCCGGTCGCCGGCGTCTTTCGGCTGAAGCTGCGCTTCGGAGCGTACGGCTGCCGCTCCGCTGCTGTGTGCGCGAAGCAGCCGCTTCTCCTGCTCCGGGAGCCGGACAGAGCGGTAGCTTGTACGAGGGCGAATAACGAAGCCGCAGAGCACCGGGCTTCTGCGCGCACCCTAAGGACTGCTAGAGGACCGTGGTGGACACTCGCCTGCGTCTTCAATTCCATTCTAGCATCCTTATGGAAGGTGTTCCAGGACAATTTTCCTGAATTTTGAATTCGTCCTGATGCAGCCCCTCCTGGGAAACTCGTGCTCGTCCTCTGAGGCTCCGAGTGCAGAGACCTCGATGGCAACTGCAGAAATGAAGCACTCCGTTGAGTTGTCGAGAAGCAAGAACATAGCCAGCGCCTTGTGTTTGGGAGTCAGCAGCTGCTGCACTTTTGCGATTGCCTTCACTGTGCACTGAATGCCACGACGGCATGGGCACGTTAAAACAACGCGCTGAGCAAGAGTCCCCGAAAGATCACGGCCGTCAGAAAGCAGCTTATATATTGCCCTGGAAAGAGCAGTGTTTTTGGAGTGTGCAGTAAAATCGTGTTTCTGGACAAGGGAGGCATAAGTGCGCTGCGCTCCTAAGCTATCTCCCTGCGAGACACACTGCCAAAGCTTTTCGCTATCCTGCAGTCTAGTGCAGACGCACACTACGGCTCTGGGCTGCTGTCCGAAGCCAAGCGCCGGTCGCCGGCGTCTTTCGGCTGAAGCTGCGCTTCGGAGCGTACGGCTGCCGCTCCGCTGTTGTGTGCGCGAAGCAGCCGCTTCTCCTGCTCCGGGAGCCGGACAGAGCGGTAGCTTGTACGAGGGCGAAGAACGAAGCCGCAGAGCACCGGACTTGTGTGCACAGCCTAAGGACTGCTAGAGGACCGTGGTGGACACTCGCCTGCGTCTTCAATTCCATTCTAGCATCCTTATGGAAGGTGTTCCAGGACAATTTTCCTGAGTTTTGAATTCGTCCTGATGCAGCCCCTCCTGGGAAACTCGTGCTCGTCCTCTGAGGCTCCGAGTGCAGAGACCTCGATGGCAACTGCAGAAATGAAGCACTCCGTTGAGTTGTCGAGAAGCAAGAACATAGCCAGCGCCTTGTGTTTGGGAGTCAGCAGCTGCTGGACTTTTGCGATTGCCTTCACTGTGCACTGAATGCCACGACGGCATGGGCACGTTAAAACAACGAGCTGAGCAAGAGTCCCCGAAAGATCACGGCCGTCAGAAAGCAGCTTATATATTGCCCTGGGAAGAGTACTGTTTTAGGAGTGTGCAGTAAAATCGTGTTTCTGGACAAGGGAGGCATAAGTGCGCTGCGCTCCTAAGCTATCTCCCTGCGAGACACACTGCCAAAGCTTTTCGCTATCATGCAGTCTAGTGCAGACGCACACTACGGCTATCGGCTGCTGTCCGAAGCGAAGCGCCGGTCGCCGGCGTCTTTCGGCTGAAGCAGCGCTTCGGAGCGTACGGCTGTTGTGTGCGCGAAGCAGCCGCTTCTCCTGCTCCGGGAGTCGGAGAGAGCGGTAGCTTGTACGAGGGCGAAGAACGAAGCCGCAGAGCACCGGACTTGTGTGCACAGCCTACGGGCTGCTAGAGGAAGGTGGCTGCACCTCCCTAACCTATCAATTCACAGCTGGCATGCTCTTTGGAGCTGGTCCAGGACAACTTTCATTGCTTATGGGTTCGTCCTGATACAGCCCCTCCTGGAAAACTCGTGCTCGTCCCCTGAGGCTCCGAGATGCAGAAACATCGATGGCAGCTGCAGAAATGAAGGGCTGCGTTGAGTTGTCGAGAAGCAAGAACATAGCCAGCGCCAAAGTGTCTGGGAGTCAGCAGCTGCTGCACTTTTGCGATTGCCTTCACTGTGCACTGATTGCCGAGACATGTGCACGCTAAAAAAACAAGGTGGGCAAGAGGAGGAAGAGAGTACGGGCATCAGAGAGCATCTGGCATCTTGTCCTGGAAACTGCAGTGTTTTTGGAGAGTACAGCAAATCCGTGTTTCTGGACAAGGGAGGCATAAGTGCGCTGCGCTCCTAAGCTATCTCCCTGCGAGACACACTGCCAAAGCTTTTCGTTATCCTGCAGTCTAGTGCAGACGCACACTACGGCTCTGGGCTGCTGTCCGAAGCGAAGCGCCGGTCGCCGGCGTCTTTCGGCTGAAGCAGCGCTTCCGAGCGTACGGCTGCCGCTCCGCTGCTGTGTGCGCGAAGCAGCCGCTTCTCCTGCTCCGGGAGCCGGACAGAGCGGTAGCTTGTACGAGGGCGAATAACGAAGCCGCAGAGCACCGGGCTTCTGCGCGCACCCTAAGGACTGCTAGAGGACCGTGGTGGACACTCGCCTGCGTCTTCAATTCCATTCTAGCATCCTTATGGAAGGTGTTCCAGGACAATTTTCCTGAATTTTGAATTCGTCCTGATGCAGCCCCTCCTGGGAAACTCGTGCTCGTCCTCTGAGGCTCCGAGTGCAGAGACCTCGATGGCAACTGCAGAAATGAAGCACTCCGTTGAGTTGTCGAGAAGCAAGAACATAGCCAGCGCCTTGTGTTTGGGAGTCAGCAGCTGCTGGACTTTTGCGATTGCCTTCACTGTGCACTGAATGCCACGACGGCATGGGCACGTTAAAACAACGCGCTGAGCAAGAGTCCCCGAAAGATCACGGCCGTCAGAAAGCAGCTTATATATTGCCCTGGGAAGAGCAGTGTTTTTGGAGTGTGCAGTAAAATCGTGTTTCTGGACAAGGGAGGCATAAGTGCGCTGCGCTCCTAAGCTATCTCCCTGCGAGACACACTGCCAAAGCTTTTCGCTATCCTGCAGTCTAGTGCAGACGCACACTACGGCTCTGGGCTGCTGTCCGAAGCCAAGCGCCGGTCGCCGGCGTCTTTCGGCTGAAGCTGCGCTTCGGAGCGTACGGCTGCCGCTCCGCTGTTGTGTGCGCGAAGCAGCCGCTTCTCCTGCTCCGGGAGCCGGACAGAGCGGTAGCTTGTACGAGGGCGAAGAACGAAGCCGCAGAGCACCGGACTTGTGTGCACAGCCTAAGGACTGCTAGAGGACCGTGGTGGACACTCGCCTGCGTCTTCAATTCCATTCTAGCATCCTTATGGAAGGTGTTCCAGGACAATTTTCCTGAGTTTTGAATTCGTCCTGATGCAGCCCCTCCTGGGAAACTCGTGCTCGTCCTCTGAGGCTCCGAGTGCAGAGACCTCGATGGCAACTGCAGAAATGAAGCACTCCGTTGAGTTGTCGAGAAGCAAGAACATAGCCAGCGCCTTGTGTTTGGGAGTCAGCAGCTGCTGGACTTTTGCGATTGCCTTCACTGTGCACTGAATGCCACGACGGCATGGGCACGTTAAAACAACGAGCTGAGCAAGAGTCCCCGAAAGATCACGGCCGTCAGAAAGCAGCTTATATATTGCCCTGGAAAGAGCAGTGTTTTTGGAGTGTGCAGTAAAATCGTGTTTCTGGACAAGGGAGGCATAAGTGCGCTGCGCTCCTAAGCTATCTCCCTGCGAGACACACTGCCAAAGCTTTTCGCTATCATGCAGTCTAGTGCAGACGCACACTACGGCTATCGGCTGCTGTCCGAAGCGAAGCGCCAGTCGCCGGCGTCTTTCGGCTGAAGCAGCCCTTCGGAGCGTACGGCTGTTGTGTGCGCGAAGCAGCCGCTTCTCCTGCTCCGGGAGCCGGACAGAGCGGTAGCTTGTACGAGGGCGAAGAACGAAGCTGCAGAGCACCGGACTTGTGTGCACAGCCTACGGGCTGCTAGAGGAAGGTGGCTGCACCTCCCTAACCTATCAATTCACAGCTGGCATGCTCTATGGAGCTGTTCCAAGACAACTTTCATTGCTTATGGGTTCGTCCTGATACAGCCCCTCCTGGGAAACTCGTGCTCGTCCCCTGAGGCTCCGAGATGCAGAAACATCGATGGCAGCTGCAGAAATGAAGGGCTGCGTTGAGTTGTCGAGAAGCAAGAACATAGCCAGCGCCAAAGTGTCTGGGAGTCAGCAGCTGCTGCACTTTTGCGATTGCCTTCACTGTGCACTGATTGCCGAGACATGTGCACGCTAAAAAAACAAGGTGGGCAAGAGGAGGAAGAGAGTACGGGCATCAGAGAGCATCTGGCATCTTGTCCTGGAAACTGCAGTGTTTTTGGAGAGTACAGCAAATCCGTGTTTCTGGACAAGGGAGGCATAAGTGCGCTGCGCTCCTAAGCTATCTCCCTGCGAGACACACTGCCAAAGCTTTTCGCTATCATGCAGTCTAGTGCAGACGCACACTCCGGCTCTCCGGAGCTGTCCGAAGCCAAGCGCCGGTGGCCGGCGTCTTTCGGCTGAAGCTGCGCTTCGGAGCGTACGGCTGCCGCTCCGCTGTTGTGTGCGCGAAGCAGCCGCTTCTCCTGCTCCGGGAGCCGGACAGAGCGGTAGCTTGTACGAGGGCGAAGAACGAAGCCGCAGAGCACCGGCCTTCTGCGCGCACCCTAAGGACTGCTAGAGGACCGTGGTGGACACTCGCCTGCGTCTTCAATTCCATTCTAGCATCCTTATGGAAGGTGTTCCAGGACAATTTTCCTGAGTTTTGAATTCCTCCTGATGCAGCCCCTCCTGGGAAACTCGTGCTCGTCCTCTGAGTCTCCGATATGCAGAGACCTCGATGGCAACTGCAGAAATGAAGCACTCCGTTGAGTTGTCGAGAAGCAAGAACATAGCCAGCGCCTTGTGTTTGGGAGTCAGCAGCTGCTGGACTTTTGCGATTGCCTTCACTGTGCACTGAATGCCACGACGGCATGGGCACGTTAAAACAACGAGCTGAGCAAGAGTCCCCGAAAGATCACGGCCGTCAGAAAGCAGCTTATATATTGCCCTGGAAAGAGCAGTGTTTTTGGAGTGTGCAGTAAAATCGTGTTTCTGGACAAGGGAGGCATAAGTGCGCTGCGCTCCTAAGCTATCTCCCTGCGAGACACACTGCCAAAGCTTTTCGCTATCATGCAGTCTAGTGCAGACGCACACTACGGCTATCGGCTGCTGTCCGAAGCGAAGCGCCGGTCGCCGGCGTCTTTCGGCTGAAGCAGCGCTTCGGAGCGTACGGCTGTTGTGTGCGCGAAGCAGCCGCTTCTCCTGCTCCGGGAGTCGGAGAGAGCGGTAGCTTGTACGAGGGCGAAGAACGAAGCCGCAGAGCACCGGACTTGTGTGCACAGCCTACGGGCTGCTAGAGGAAGGTGGCTGCACCTCCCTAACCTATCAATTCACAGCTGGCATGCTCTTTGGAGCTGGTCCAGGACAACTTTCATTGCTTATGGGTTCGTCCTGATACAGCCCCTCCTGGAAAACTCGTGCTCGTCCCCTGAGGCTCCGAGATGCAGAAACATCGATGGCAGCTGCAGAAATGAAGGGCTGCGTTGAGTTGTCGAGAAGCAAGAACATAGCCAGCGCCAAAGTGTCTGGGAGTCAGCAGCTGCTGCACTTTTGCGATTGCCTTCACTGTGCACTGATTGCCGAGACATGTGCACGCTAAAAAAACAAGGTGGGCAAGAGGAGGAAGAGAGTACGGGCATCAGAGAGCATCTGGCATCTTGTCCTGGAAACTGCAGTGTTTTTGGAGAGTACAGCAAATCCGTGTTTCTGGACAAGGGAGGCATAAGTGCGCTGCGCTCCTAAGCTATCTCCCTGCGAGACACACTGCCAAAGCTTTTCGTTATCCTGCAGTCTAGTGCAGACGCACACTACGGCTCTGGGCTGCTGTCCGAAGCGAAGCGCCGGTCGCCGGCGTCTTTCGGCTGAAGCTGCGCTTCGGAGCGTACGGCTGCCGCTCCGCTGCTGTGTGCGCGAAGCAGCCGCTTCTCCTGCTCCGGGAGCCGGACAGAGCGGTAGCTTGTACGAGGGCGAATAACGAAGCCGCAGAGCACCGGGCTTCTGCGCGCACCCTAAGGACTGCTAGAGGACCGTGGTGGACACTCGCCTGCGTCTTCAATTCCATTCTAGCATCCTTATGGAAGGTGTTCCAGGACAATTTTCCTGAATTTTGAATTCGTCCTGATGCAGCCCCTCCTGGGAAACTCGTGCTCGTCCTCTGAGGCTCCGAGTGCAGAGACCTCGATGGCAACTGCAGAAATGAAGCACTCCGTTGAGTTGTCGAGAAGCAAGAACATAGCCAGCGCCTTGTGTTTGGGAGTCAGCAGCTGCTGCACTTTTGCGATTGCCTTCACTGTGCACTGAATGCCACGACGGCATGGGCACGTTAAAACAACGCGCTGAGCAAGAGTCCCCGAAAGATCACGGCCGTCAGAAAGCAGCTTATATATTGCCCTGGAAAGAGCAGTGTTTTTGGAGTGTGCAGTAAAATCGTGTTTCTGGACAAGGGAGGCATAAGTGCGCTGCGCTCCTAAGCTATCTCCCTGCGAGACACACTGCCAAAGCTTTTCGCTATCCTGCAGTCTAGTGCAGACGCACACTACGGCTCTGGGCTGCTGTCCGAAGCCAAGCGCCGGTCGCCGGCGTCTTTCGGCTGAAGCTGCGCTTCGGAGCGTACGGCTGCCGCTCCGCTGTTGTGTGCGCGAAGCAGCCGCTTCTCCTGCTCCGGGAGCCGGACAGAGCGGTAGCTTGTACGAGGGCGAAGAACGAAGCCGCAGAGCACCGGACTTGTGTGCACAGCCTAAGGACTGCTAGAGGACCGTGGTGGACACTCGCCTGCGTCTTCAATTCCATTCTAGCATCCTTATGGAAGGTGTTCCAGGACAATTTTCCTGAGTTTTGAATTCGTCCTGATGCAGCCCCTCCTGGGAAACTCGTGCTCGTCCTCTGAGGCTCCGAGTGCAGAGACCTCGATGGCAACTGCAGAAATGAAGCACTCCGTTGAGTTGTCGAGAAGCAAGAACATAGCCAGCGCCTTGTGTTTGGGAGTCAGCAGCTGCTGGACTTTTGCGATTGCCTTCACTGTGCACTGAATGCCACGACGGCATGGGCACGTTAAAACAACGAGCTGAGCAAGAGTCCCCGAAAGATCACGGCCGTCAGAAAGCAGCTTATATATTGCCCTGGAAAGAGCAGTGTTTTTGGAGTGTGCAGTAAAATCGTGTTTCTGGACAAGGGAGGCATAAGTGCGCTGCGCTCCTAAGCTATCTCCCTGCGAGACACACTGCCAAAGCTTTTCGCTATCATGCAGTCTAGTGCAGACGCACACTACGGCTCTGGGCTGCTGTCCGAAGCGAAGCGCCGGTCGCCGGCGTCTTTCGGCTGAAGCAGCGCTTCGGAGCGTACGGCTGTTGTGTGCGCGAAGCAGCCGCTTCTCCTGCTCCGGGAGTCGGAGAGAGCGGTAGCTTGTACGAGGGCGAAGAACGAAGCCGCAGAGCACCGGACTTGTGTGCACAGCCTACGGGCTGCTAGAGGAAGGTGGCTGCACCTCCCTAACCTATCAATTCACAGCTGGCATGCTCTTTGGAGCTGGTCCAGGACAACTTTCATTGCTTATGGGTTCGTCCTGATACAGCCCCTCCTGGAAAACTCGTGCTCGTCCCCTGAGGCTCCGAGATGCAGAAACATCGATGGCAGCTGCAGAAATGAAGGGCTGCGTTGAGTTGTCGAGAAGCAAGAACATAGCCAGCGCCAAAGTGTCTGGGAGTCAGCAGCTGCTGCACTTTTGCGATTGCCTTCACTGTGCACTGATTGCCGAGACATGTGCACGCTAAAAAAACAAGGTGGGCAAGAGGAGGAAGAGAGTACGGGCATCAGAGAGCATCTGGCATCTTGTCCTGGAAACTGCAGTGTTTTTGGAGAGTACAGCAAATCCGTGTTTCTGGACAAGGGAGGCATAAGTGCGCTGCGCTCCTAAGCTATCTCCCTGCGAGACACACTGCCAAAGCTTTTCGTTATCCTGCAGTCTAGTGCAGACGCACACTACGGCTCTGGGCTGCTGTCCGAAGCGAAGCGCCGGTCGCCGGCGTCTTTCGGCTGAAGCAGCGCTTCCGAGCGTACGGCTGCCGCTCCGCTGCTGTGTGCGCGAAGCAGCCGCTTCTCCTGCTCCGGGAGCCGGACAGAGCGGTAGCTTGTACGAGGGCGAATAACGAAGCCGCAGAGCACCGGGCTTCTGCGCGCACCCTAAGGACTGCTAGAGGACCGTGGTGGACACTCGCCTGCGTCTTCAATTCCATTCTAGCATCCTTATGGAAGGTGTTCCAGGACAATTTTCCTGAATTTTGAATTCGTCCTGATGCAGCCCCTCCTGGGAAACTCGTGCTCGTCCTCTGAGGCTCCGAGTGCAGAGACCTCGATGGCAACTGCAGAAATGAAGCACTCCGTTGAGTTGTCGAGAAGCAAGAACATAGCCAGCGCCTTGTGTTTGGGAGTCAGCAGCTGCTGGACTTTTGCGATTGCCTTCACTGTGCACTGAATGCCACGACGGCATGGGCACGTTAAAACAACGCGCTGAGCAAGAGTCCCCGAAAGATCACGGCCGTCAGAAAGCAGCTTATATATTGCCCTGGAAAGAGCAGTGTTTTTGGAGTGTGCAGTAAAATCGTGTTTCTGGACAAGGGAGGCATAAGTGCGCTGCGCTCCTAAGCTATCTCCCTGCGAGACACACTGCCAAAGCTTTTCGTTATCCTGCAGTCTAGTGCAGACGCACACTACGGCTCTGGGCTGCTGTCCGAAGCGAAGCGCCGGTGGCCGGCGTCTTTCGGCTGAAGCTGCGCTTCGGAGCGTACGGCTGCCGCTCCGCTGTTGTGTGCGCGAAGCAGCCGCTTCTCCTGCTCCGGGAGCCGGACAGAGCGGTAGCTTGTACGAGGGCGAAGAACGAAGCCGCAGAGCACCGGACTTGTGTGCACAGCCTAAGGACTGCTAGAGGACCGTGGTGGACACTCGCCTGCGTCTTCAATTCCATTCTAGCATCCTTATGGAAGGTGTTCCAGGACAATTTTCCTGAGTTTTGAATTCGTCCTGATGCAGCCCCTCCTGGGAAACTCGTGCTCGTCCTCTGAGGCTCCGAGTGCAGAGACCTCGATGGCAACTGCAGAAATGAAGCACTCCGTTGAGTTGTCGAGAAGCAAGAACATAGCCAGCGCCTTGTGTTTGGGAGTCAGCAGCTGCTGGACTTTTGCGATTGCCTTCACTGTGCACTGAATGCCACGACGGCATGGGCACGTTAAAACAACGAGCTGAGCAAGAGTCCCCGAAAGATCACGGCCGTCAGAAAGCAGCTTATATATTGCCCTGGAAAGAGCAGTGTTTTTGGAGTGTGCAGTAAAATCGTGTTTCTGGACAAGGGAGGCATAAGTGCGCTGCGCTCCTAAGCTATCTCCCTGCGAGACACACTGCCAAAGCTTTTCGCTATCATGCAGTCTAGTGCAGACGCACACTACGGCTATCGGCTGCTGTCCGAAGCGAAGCGCCGGTCGCCGGCGTCTTTCGGCTGAAGCAGCGCTTCGGAGCGTACGGCTGTTGTGTGCGCGAAGCAGCCGCTTCTCCTGCTCCGGGAGTCGGAGAGAGCGGTAGCTTGTACGAGGGCGAAGAACGAAGCCGCAGAGCACCGGACTTGTGTGCACAGCCTACGGGCTGCTAGAGGAAGGTGGCTGCACCTCCCTAACCTATCAATTCACAGCTGGCATGCTCTTTGGAGCTGGTCCAGGACAACTTTCATTGCTTATGGGTTCGTCCTGATACAGCCCCTCCTGGAAAACTCGTGCTCGTCCCCTGAGGCTCCGAGATGCAGAAACATCGATGGCAGCTGCAGAAATGAAGGGCTGCGTTGAGTTGTCGAGAAGCAAGAACATAGCCAGCGCCAAAGTGTCTGGGAGTCAGCAGCTGCTGCACTTTTGCGATTGCCTTCACTGTGCACTGATTGCCGAGACATGTGCACGCTAAAAAAACAAGGTGGGCAAGAGGAGGAAGAGAGTACGGGCATCAGAGAGCATCTGGCATCTTGTCCTGGAAACTGCAGTGTTTTTGGAGAGTACAGCAAATCCGTGTTTCTGGACAAGGGAGGCATAAGTGCGCTGCGCTCCTAAGCTATCTCCCTGCGAGACACACTGCCAAAGCTTTTCGTTATCCTGCAGTCTAGTGCAGACGCACACTACGGCTCTGGGCTGCTGTCCGAAGCGAAGCGCCGGTCGCCGGCGTCTTTCGGCTGAAGCAGCGCTTCCGAGCGTACGGCTGCCGCTCCGCTGCTGTGTGCGCGAAGCAGCCGCTTCTCCTGCTCCGGGAGCCGGACAGAGCGGTAGCTTGTACGAGGGCGAAGAACGAAGCCGCAGAGCACCGGGCTTCTGCGCGCACCCTAAGGACTGCTAGAGGACCGTGGTGGACACTCGCCTGCGTCTTCAATTCCATTCTAGCATCCTTATGGAAGGTGTTCCAGGACAATTTTCCTGAATTTTGAATTCGTCCTGATGCAGCCCCTCCTGGGAAACTCGTGCTCGTCCTCTGAGGCTCCGAGTGCAGAGACCTCGATGGCAACTGCAGAAATGAAGCACTCCGTTGAGTTGTCGAGAAGCAAGAACATAGCCAGCGCCTTGTGTTTGGGAGTCAGCAGCTGCTGGACTTTTGCGATTGCCTTCACTGTGCACTGAATGCCACGACGGCATGGGCACGTTAAAACAACGAGCTGAGCAAGAGTCCCCGAAAGATCACGGCCGTCAGAAAGCAGCTTATATATTGCCCTGGAAAGAGCAGTGTTTTTGGAGTGTGCAGTAAAATCGTGTTTCTGGACAAGGGAGGCATAAGTGCGCTGCGCTCCTAAGCTATCTCCCTGCGAGACACACTGCCAAAGCTTTTCGCTATCATGCAGTCTAGTGCAGACGCACACTACGGCTATCGGCTGCTGTCCGAAGCGAAGCGCCGGTCGCCGGCGTCTTTCGGCTGAAGCAGCGCTTCGGAGCGTACGGCTGTTGTGTGCGCGAAGCAGCCGCTTCTCCTGCTCCGGGAGTCGGAGAGAGCGGTAGCTTGTACGAGGGCGAAGAACGAAGCCGCAGAGCACCGGACTTGTGTGCACAGCCTACGGGCTGCTAGAGGAAGGTGGCTGCACCTCCCTAACCTATCAATTCACAGCTGGCATGCTCTTTGGAGCTGGTCCAGGACAACTTTCATTGCTTATGGGTTCGTCCTGATACAGCCCCTCCTGGAAAACTCGTGCTCGTCCCCTGAGGCTCCGAGATGCAGAAACATCGATGGCAGCTGCAGAAATGAAGGGCTGCGTTGAGTTGTCGAGAAGCAAGAACATAGCCAGCGCCAAAGTGTCTGGGAGTCAGCAGCTGCTGCACTTTTGCGATTGCCTTCACTGTGCACTGATTGCCGAGACATGTGCACGCTAAAAAAACAAGGTGGGCAAGAGGAGGAAGAGAGTACGGGCATCAGAGAGCATCTGGCATCTTGTCCTGGAAACTGCAGTGTTTTTGGAGAGTACAGCAAATCCGTGTTTCTGGACAAGGGAGGCATAAGTGCGCTGCGCTCCTAAGCTATCTCCCTGCGAGACACACTGCCAAAGCTTTTCGTTATCCTGCAGTCTAGTGCAGACGCACACTACGGCTCTGGGCTGCTGTCCGAAGCGAAGCGCCGGTCGCCGGCGTCTTTCGGCTGAAGCAGCGCTTCCGAGCGTACGGCTGCCGCTCCGCTGCTGTGTGCGCGAAGCAGCCGCTTCTCCTGCTCCGGGAGCCGGACAGAGCGGTAGCTTGTACGAGGGCGAAGAACGAAGCCGCAGAGCACCGGGCTTCTGCGCGCACCCTAAGGACTGCTAGAGGACCGTGGTGGACACTCGCCTGCGTCTTCAATTCCATTCTAGCATCCTTATGGAAGGTGTTCCAGGACAATTTTCCTGAGTTTTGAATTCCTCCTGATGCAGCCCCTCCTGGGAAACTCGTGCTCGTCCTCTGAGGCTCCGAGTGCAGAGACCTCGATGGCAACTGCAGAAATGAAGCACTCCGTTGAGTTGTCGAGAAGCAAGAACATAGCCAGCGCCTTGTGTTTGGGAGTCAGCAGCTGCTGCACTTTTGCGATTGCCTTCACTGTGCACTGAATGCCACGACGGCATGGGCACGTTAAAACAACGAGCTGAGCAAGAGTCCCCGAAAGATCACGGCCGTCAGAAAGCAGCTTATATATTGCCCTGGAAAGAGCAGTGTTTTTGGAGTGTGCAGTAAAATCGTGTTTCTGGACAAGGGAGGCATAAGTGCGCTGCGCTCCTAAGCTATCTCCCTGCGAGACACACTGCCAAAGCTTTTCGCTATCATGCAGTCTAGTGCAGACGCACACTACGGCTATCGGCTGCTGTCCGAAGCGAAGCGCCAGTCGCCGGCGTCTTTCGGCTGAAGCAGCCCTTCGGAGCGTACGGCTGTTGTGTGCGCGAAGCAGCCGCTTCTCCTGCTCCGGGAGCCGGACAGAGCGGTAGCTTGTACGAGGGCGAAGAACGAAGCTGCAGAGCACCGGACTTGTGTGCACAGCCTACGGGCTGCTAGAGGAAGGTGGCTGCACCTCCCTAACCTATCAATTCACAGCTGGCATGCTCTATGGAGCTGTTCCAGGACAACTTTCATTGCTTATGGGTTCGTCCTGATACAGCCCCTCCTGGGAAACTCGTGCTCGTCCCCTGAGGCTCCGAGATGCAGAAACATCGATGGCAGCTGCAGAAATGAAGGGCTGCGTTGAGTTGTCGAGAAGCAAGAACATAGCCAGCGCCTAAGTGTCTGGGAGTCAGCAGCTGCTGCACTTTTGCGATTGCCTTCACTGTGCACTGATTGCCGAGACATGTGCACGCTAAAAAAACAAGGTGGGCAAGAGGAGGAAGAGAGTACGGGCATCAGAGAGCATCTGGCATCTTGTCCTGGAAACTGCAGTGTTTTTGGAGAGTACAGCAAATCCGTGTTTCTGGACAAGGGAGGCATAAGTGCGCTGCGCTCCTAAGCTATCTCCCTGCGAGACACACTGCCAAAGCTTTTCGCTATCATGCAGTCTAGTGCAGACGCACACTCCGGCTCTCCGGAGCTGTCCGAAGCCAAGCGCCGGTGGCCGGCGTCTTTCGGCTGAAGCTGCGCTTCGGAGCGTACGGCTGCCGCTCCGCTGTTGTGTGCGCGAAGCAGCCGCTTCTCCTGCTCCGGGAGCCGGACAGAGCGGTAGCTTGTACGAGGGCGAAGAACGAAGCCGCAGAGCACCGGGCTTCTGCGCGCACCCTAAGGACTGCTAGAGGACCGTGGTGGACACTCGCCTGCGTCTTCAATTCCATTCTAGCATCCTTATGGAAGGTGTTCCAGGACAATTTTCCTGAGTTTTGAATTCCTCCTGATGCAGCCCCTCCTGGGAAACTCGTGCTCGTCCTCTGAGGCTCCGAGTGCAGAGACCTCGATGGCAACTGCAGAAATGAAGCACTCCGTTGAGTTGTCGAGAAGCAGGAACATAGCCAGCGCCTTGTGTTTGGGAGTCAGCAGCTGCTGCACTTTTGCGATTGCCTTCACTGTGCACTGAATGCCACGACGGCATGGGCACGTTAAAACAACGAGCTGAGCAAGAGTCCCCGAAAGATCACGGCCGTCAGAAAGCAGCTTATATATTGCCCTGGAAAGAGCAGTGTTTTAGGAGTGTGCAGTAAAATCGTGTTTCTGGACAAGGGAGGCATAAGTGCGCTGCGCTCCTAAGCTATCTCCCTGCGAGACACACTGCCAAAGCTTTTCGCTATCATGCAGTCTAGTGCAGACGCACACTACGGCTATCGGCTGCTGTCCGAAGCGAAGCGCCGGTCGCCGGCGTCTTTCGGCTGAAGCAGCGCTTCGGAGCGTACGGCTGTTGTGTGCGCGAAGCAGCCGCTTCTCCTGCTCCGGGAGTCGGAGAGAGCGGTAGCTTGTACGAGGGCGAAGAACGAAGCCGCAGAGCACCGGACTTGTGTGCACAGCCTACGGGCTGCTAGAGGAAGGTGGCTGCACCTCCCTAACCTATCAATTCACAGCTGGCATGCTCTTTGGAGCTGGTCCAGGACAACTTTCATTGCTTATGGGTTCGTCCTGATACAGCCCCTCCTGGAAAACTCGTGCTCGTCCCCTGAGGCTCCGAGATGCAGAAACATCGATGGCAGCTGCAGAAATGAAGGGCTGCGTTGAGTTGTCGAGAAGCAAGAACATAGCCAGCGCCAAAGTGTCTGGGAGTCAGCAGCTGCTGCACTTTTGCGATTGCCTTCACTGTGCACTGATTGCCGAGACATGTGCACGCTAAAAAAACAAGGTGGGCAAGAGGAGGAAGAGAGTACGGGCATCAGAGAGCATCTGGCATCTTGTCCTGGAAACTGCAGTGTTTTTGGAGAGTACAGCAAATCCGTGTTTCTGGACAAGGGAGGCATAAGTGCGCTGCGCTCCTAAGCTATCTCCCTGCGAGACACACTGCCAAAGCTTTTCGTTATCCTGCAGTCTAGTGCAGACGCACACTACGGCTCTGGGCTGCTGTCCGAAGCGAAGCGCCGGTCGCCGGCGTCTTTCGGCTGAAGCAGCGCTTCCGAGCGTACGGCTGCCGCTCCGCTGCTGTGTGCGCGAAGCAGCCGCTTCTCCTGCTCCGGGAGCCGGACAGAGCGGTAGCTTGTACGAGGGCGAAGAACGAAGCCGCAGAGCACCGGGCTTCTGCGCGCACCCTAAGGACTGCTAGAGGACCGTGGTGGACACTCGCCTGCGTCTTCAATTCCATTCTAGCATCCTTATGGAAGGTGTTCCAGGACAATTTTCCTGAATTTTGAATTCGTCCTGATGCAGCCCCTCCTGGGAAACTCGTGCTCGTCCTCTGAGGCTCCGAGTGCAGAGACCTCGATGGCAACTGCAGAAATGAAGCACTCCGTTGAGTTGTCGAGAAGCAAGAACATAGCCAGCGCCTTGTGTTCGGGAGTCAGCAGCTGCTGCACTTTTGCGATTGCCTTCACTGTGCACTGAATGCCACGACGGCATGGGCACGTTAAAACAACGCGCTGAGCAAGAGTCCCCGAAAGATCACGGCCGTCAGAAAGCAGCTTATATATTGCCCTGGAAAGAGCAGTGTTTTTGGAGTGTGCAGTAAAATCGTGTTTCTGGACAAGGGAGGCATAAGTGCGCTGCGCTCCTAAGCTATCTCCCTGCGAGACACACTGCCAAAGCTTTTCGTTGTCCTGCAGTCTAGTGCAGACGCACACTACGGCTCTGGGCTGCTGTCCGAAGCCAAGCGCCGGTCGCCGGCGTCTTTCGGCTGAAGCTGCGCTTCGGAGCGTACGGCTGCCGCTCCGCTGTTGTGTGCGCGAAGCAGCCGCTTCTCCTGCTCCGGGAGCCGGACAGAGCGGTAGCTTGTACGAGGGCGAAGAACGAAGCCGCAGAGCACCGGACTTGTGTGCACAGCCTAAGGACTGCTAGAGGACCGTGGTGGACACTCGCCTGCGTCTTCAATTCCATTCTAGCATCCTTATGGAAGGTGTTCCAGGACAATTTTCCTGAGTTTTGAATTCGTCCTGATGCAGCCCCTCCTGGGAAACTCGTGCTCGTCCTCTGAGGCTCCGAGTGCAGAGACCTCGATGGCAACTGCAGAAATGAAGCACTCCGTTGAGTTGTCGAGAAGCAAGAACATAGCCAGCGCCTTGTGTTTGGGAGTCAGCAGCTGCTGGACTTTTGCGATTGCCTTCACTGTGCACTGAATGCCACGACGGCATGGGCACGTTAAAACAACGCGCTGAGCAAGAGTCCCCGAAAGATCACGGCCGTCAGAAAGCAGCTTATATATTGCCCTGGAAAGAGCAGTGTTTTTGGAGTGTGCAGTAAAATCGTGTTTCTGGACAAGGGAGGCATAAGTGCGCTGCGCTCCTAAGCTATCTCCCTGCGAGACACACTGCCAAAGCTTTTCGCTATCCTGCAGTCTAGTGCAGACGCACACTACGGCTCTGGGCTGCTGTCCGAAGCCAAGCGCCGGTCGCCGGCGTCTTTCGGCTGAAGCTGCGCTTCGGAGCGTACGGCTGCCGCTCCGCTGTTGTGTGCGCGAAGCAGCCGCTTCTCCTGCTCCGGGAGCCGGACAGAGCGGTAGCTTGTACGAGGGCGAAGAACGAAGCCGCAGAGCACCGGACTTGTGTGCACAGCCTAAGGACTGCTAGAGGACCGTGGTGGACACTCGCCTGCGTCTTCAATTCCATTCTAGCATCCTTATGGAAGGTGTTCCAGGACAATTTTCCTGAGTTTTGAATTCGTCCTGATGCAGCCCCTCCTGGGAAACTCGTGCTCGTCCTCTGAGGCTCCGAGTGCAGAGACCTCGATGGCAACTGCAGAAATGAAGCACTCCGTTGAGTTGTCGAGAAGCAAGAACATAGCCAGCGCCTTGTGTTTGGGAGTCAGCAGCTGCTGGACTTTTGCGATTGCCTTCACTGTGCACTGAATGCCACGACGGCATGGGCACGTTAAAACAACGAGCTGAGCAAGAGTCCCCGAAAGATCACGGCCGTCAGAAAGCAGCTTATATATTGCCCTGGAAAGAGCAGTGTTTTTGGAGTGTGCAGTAAAATCGTGTTTCTGGACAAGGGAGGCATAAGTGCGCTGCGCTCCTAAGCTATCTCCCTGCGAGACACACTGCCAAAGCTTTTCGCTATCATGCAGTCTAGTGCAGACGCACACTACGGCTATCGGCTGCTGTCCGAAGCGAAGCGCCAGTCGCCGGCGTCTTTCGGCTGAAGCAGCGCTTCGGAGCGTACGGCTGTTGTGTGCGCGAAGCAGCCGCTTCTCCTGCTCCGGGAGCCGGACAGAGCGGTAGCTTGTACGAGGGCGAAGAACGAAGCTGCAGAGCACCGGACTTGTGTGCACAGCCTACGGGCTGCTAGAGGAAGGTGGCTGCACCTCCCTAACCTATCAATTCACAGCTGGCATGCTCTATGGAGCTGTTCCAAGACAACTTTCATTGCTTATGGGTTCGTCCTGATACAGCCCCTCCTGGGAAACTCGTGCTCGTCCCCTGAGGCTCCGAGATGCAGAAACATCGATGGCAGCTGCAGAAATGAAGGGCTGCGTTGAGTTGTCGAGAAGCAAGAACATAGCCAGCGCCTAAGTGTCTGGGAGTCAGCAGCTGCTGCACTTTTGCGATTGCCTTCACTGTGCACTGATTGCCGAGACATGTGCACGCTAAAAAAACAAGGTGGGCAAGAGGAGGAAGAGAGTACGGGCATCAGAGAGCATCTGGCATCTTGTCCTGGAAACTGCAGTGTTTTTGGAGAGTACAGCAAATCCGTGTTTCTGGACAAGGGAGGCATAAGTGCGCTGCGCTCCTAAGCTATCTCCCTGCGAGACACACTGCCAAAGCTTTTCGCTATCATGCAGTCTAGTGCAGACGCACACTCCGGCTCTCCGGAGCTGTCCGAAGCCAAGCGCCGGTGGCCGGCGTCTTTCGGCTGAAGCTGCGCTTCGGAGCGTACGGCTGCCGCTCCGCTGTTGTGTGCGCGAAGCAGCCGCTTCTCCTGCTCCGGGAGCCGGACAGAGCGGTAGCTTGTACGAGGGCGAAGAACGAAGCCGCAGAGCACCGGCCTTCTGCGCGCACCCTAAGGACTGCTAGAGGACCGTGGTGGACACTCGCCTGCGTCTTCAATTCCATTCTAGCATCCTTATGGAAGGTGTTCCAGGACAATTTTCCTGAGTTTTGAATTCCTCCTGATGCAGCCCCTCCTGGGAAACTCGTGCTCGTCCTCTGAGTCTCCGATATGCAGAGACCTCGATGGCAACTGCAGAAATGAAGCACTCCGTTGAGTTGTCGAGAAGCAGGAACATAGCCAGCGCCTTGTGTTTGGGAGTCAGCAGCTGCTGGACTTTTGCGATTGCCTTCACTGTGCACTGAATGCCACGACGGCATGGGCACGTTAAAACAACGAGCTGAGCAAGAGTCCCCGAAAGATCACGGCCGTCAGAAAGCAGCTTATATATTGCCCTGGAAAGAGCAGTGTTTTTGGAGTGTGCAGTAAAATCGTGTTTCTGGACAAGGGAGGCATAAGTGCGCTGCGCTCCTAAGCTATCTCCCTGCGAGACACACTGCCAAAGCTTTTCGCTATCATGCAGTCTAGTGCAGACGCACACTACGGCTATCGGCTGCTGTCCGAAGCGAAGCGCCGGTCGCCGGCGTCTTTCGGCTGAAGCAGCGCTTCGGAGCGTACGGCTGTTGTGTGCGCGAAGCAGCCGCTTCTCCTGCTCCGGGAGTCGGAGAGAGCGGTAGCTTGTACGAGGGCGAAGAACGAAGCCGCAGAGCACCGGACTTGTGTGCACAGCCTACGGGCTGCTAGAGGAAGGTGGCTGCACCTCCCTAACCTATCAATTCACAGCTGGCATGCTCTTTGGAGCTGGTCCAGGACAACTTTCATTGCTTATGGGTTCGTCCTGATACAGCCCCTCCTGGAAAACTCGTGCTCGTCCCCTGAGGCTCCGAGATGCAGAAACATCGATGGCAGCTGCAGAAATGAAGGGCTGCGTTGAGTTGTCGAGAAGCAAGAACATAGCCAGCGCCAAAGTGTCTGGGAGTCAGCAGCTGCTGCACTTTTGCGATTGCCTTCACTGTGCACTGATTGCCGAGACATGTGCACGCTAAAAAAACAAGGTGGGCAAGAGGAGGAAGAGAGTACGGGCATCAGAGAGCATCTGGCATCTTGTCCTGGAAACTGCAGTGTTTTTGGAGAGTACAGCAAATCCGTGTTTCTGGACAAGGGAGGCATAAGTGCGCTGCGCTCCTAAGCTATCTCCCTGCGAGACACACTGCCAAAGCTTTTCGTTATCCTGCAGTCTAGTGCAGACGCACACTACGGCTCTGGGCTGCTGTCCGAAGCGAAGCGCCGGTCGCCGGCGTCTTTCGGCTGAAGCTGCGCTTCGGAGCGTACGGCTGCCGCTCCGCTGCTGTGTGCGCGAAGCAGCCGCTTCTCCTGCTCCGGGAGCCGGACAGAGCGGTAGCTTGTACGAGGGCGAAGAACGAAGCCGCAGAGCACCGGGCTTCTGCGCGCACCCTAAGGACTGCTAGAGGACCGTGGTGGACACTCGCCTGCGTCTTCAATTCCATTCTAGCATCCTTATGGAAGGTGTTCCAGGACAATTTTCCTGAGTTTTGAATTCGTCCTGATGCAGCCCCTCCTGGGAAACTCGTGCTCGTCCTCTGAGGCTCCGAGTGCAGAGACCTCGATGGCAACTGCAGAAATGAAGCACTCCGTTGAGTTGTCGAGAAGCAAGAACATAGCCAGCGCCTTGTGTTTGGGAGTCAGCAGCTGCTGCACTTTTGCGATTGCCTTCACTGTGCACTGAATGCCACGACGGCATGGGCACGTTAAAACAACGAGCTGAGCAAGAGTCCCCGAAAGATCACGGCCGTCAGAAAGCAGCTTATATATTGCCCTGGGAAGAGTACTGTTTTAGGAGTGTGCAGTAAAATCGTGTTTCTGGACAAGGGAGGCATAAGTGCGCTGCGCTCCTAAGCTATCTCCCTGCGAGACACACTGCCAAAGCTTTTCGCTATCATGCAGTCTAGTGCAGACGCACACTACGGCTATCGGCTGCTGTCCGAAGCGAAGCGCCGGTCGCCGGCGTCTTTCGGCTGAAGCAGCGCTTCGGAGCGTACGGCTGTTGTGTGCGCGAAGCAGCCGCTTCTCCTGCTCCGGGAGTCGGAGAGAGCGGTAGCTTGTACGAGGGCGAAGAACGAAGCCGCAGAGCACCGGACTTGTGTGCACAGCCTACGGGCTGCTAGAGGAAGGTGGCTGCACCTCCCTAACCTATCAATTCACAGCTGGCATGCTCTTTGGAGCTGGTCCAGGACAACTTTCATTGCTTATGGGTTCGTCCTGATACAGCCCCTCCTGGAAAACTCGTGCTCGTCCCCTGAGGCTCCGAGATGCAGAAACATCGATGGCAGCTGCAGAAATGAAGGGCTGCGTTGAGTTGTCGAGAAGCAAGAACATAGCCAGCGCCAAAGTGTCTGGGAGTCAGCAGCTGCTGCACTTTTGCGATTGCCTTCACTGTGCACTGATTGCCGAGACATGTGCACGCTAAAAAAACAAGGTGGGCAAGAGGAGGAAGAGAGTACGGGCATCAGAGAGCATCTGGCATCTTGTCCTGGAAACTGCAGTGTTTTTGGAGAGTACAGCAAATCCGTGTTTCTGGACAAGGGAGGCATAAGTGCGCTGCGCTCCTAAGCTATCTCCCTGCGAGACACACTGCCAAAGCTTTTCGTTATCCTGCAGTCTAGTGCAGACGCACACTACGGCTCTGGGCTGCTGTCCGAAGCGAAGCGCCGGTCGCCGGCGTCTTTCGGCTGAAGCTGCGCTTCGGAGCGTACGGCTGCCGCTCCGCTGCTGTGTGCGCGAAGCAGCCGCTTCTCCTGCTCCGGGAGCCGGACAGAGCGGTAGCTTGTACGAGGGCGAATAACGAAGCCGCAGAGCACCGGGCTTCTGCGCGCACCCTAAGGACTGCTAGAGGACCGTGGTGGACACTCGCCTGCGTCTTCAATTCCATTCTAGCATCCTTATGGAAGGTGTTCCAGGACAATTTTCCTGAATTTTGAATTCGTCCTGATGCAGCCCCTCCTGGGAAACTCGTGCTCGTCCTCTGAGGCTCCGAGTGCAGAGACCTCGATGGCAACTGCAGAAATGAAGCACTCCGTTGAGTTGTCGAGAAGCAAGAACATAGCCAGCGCCTTGTGTTTGGGAGTCAGCAGCTGCTGGACTTTTGCGATTGCCTTCACTGTGCACTGAATGCCACGACGGCATGGGCACGTTAAAACAACGCGCTGAGCAAGAGTCCCCGAAAGATCACGGCCGTCAGAAAGCAGCTTATATATTGCCCTGGAAAGAGCAGTGTTTTTGGAGTGTGCAGTAAAATCGTGTTTCTGGACAAGGGAGGCATAAGTGCGCTGCGCTCCTAAGCTATCTCCCTGCGAGACACACTGCCAAAGCTTTTCGTTATCCTGCAGTCTAGTGCAGACGCACACTACGGCTCTGGGCTGCTGTCCGAAGCGAAGCGCCGGTGGCCGGCGTCTTTCGGCTGAAGCAGAGCTTCGGAGCGTACGGCTGCCGCTCCGCTGTTGTGTGCGCGAAGCAGCCGCTTCTCCTGCTCCGGGAGCCGGACAGAGCGGTAGCTTGTACGAGGGCGAAGAACGAAGCCGCAGAGCACCGGACTTGTGTGCACAGCCTAAGGACTGCTAGAGGACCGTGGTGGACACTCGCCTGCGTCTTCAATTCCATTCTAGCATCCTTATGGAAGGTGTTCCAGGACAATTTTCCTGAGTTTTGAATTCGTCCTGATGCAGCCCCTCCTGGGAAACTCGTGCTCGTCCTCTGAGGCTCCGAGTGCAGAGACCTCGATGGCAACTGCAGAAATGAAGCACTCCGTTGAGTTGTCGAGAAGCAAGAACATAGCCAGCGCCTTGTGTTTGGGAGTCAGCAGCTGCTGGACTTTTGCGATTGCCTTCACTGTGCACTGAATGCCACGACGGCATGGGCACGTTAAAACAACGAGCTGAGCAAGAGTCCCCGAAAGATCACGGCCGTCAGAAAGCAGCTTATATATTGCCCTGGAAAGAGCAGTGTTTTTGGAGTGTGCAGTAAAATCGTGTTTCTGGACAAGGGAGGCATAAGTGCGCTGCGCTCCTAAGCTATCTCCCTGCGAGACACACTGCCAAAGCTTTTCGCTATCATGCAGTCTAGTGCAGACGCACACTACGGCTATCGGCTGCTGTCCGAAGCGAAGCGCCGGTCGCCGGCGTCTTTCGGCTGAAGCAGCGCTTCGGAGCGTACGGCTGTTGTGTGCGCGAAGCAGCCGCTTCTCCTGCTCCGGGAGTCGGAGAGAGCGGTAGCTTGTACGAGGGCGAAGAACGAAGCCGCAGAGCACCGGACTTGTGTGCACAGCCTACGGGCTGCTAGAGGAAGGTGGCTGCACCTCCCTAACCTATCAATTCACAGCTGGCATGCTCTTTGGAGCTGGTCCAGGACAACTTTCATTGCTTATGGGTTCGTCCTGATACAGCCCCTCCTGGAAAACTCGTGCTCGTCCCCTGAGGCTCCGAGATGCAGAAACATCGATGGCAGCTGCAGAAATGAAGGGCTGCGTTGAGTTGTCGAGAAGCAAGAACATAGCCAGCGCCAAAGTGTCTGGGAGTCAGCAGCTGCTGCACTTTTGCGATTGCCTTCACTGTGCACTGATTGCCGAGACATGTGCACGCTAAAAAAACAAGGTGGGCAAGAGGAGGAAGAGAGTACGGGCATCAGAGAGCATCTGGCATCTTGTCCTGGAAACTGCAGTGTTTTTGGAGAGTACAGCAAATCCGTGTTTCTGGACAAGGGAGGCATAAGTGCGCTGCGCTCCTAAGCTATCTCCCTGCGAGACACACTGCCAAAGCTTTTCGTTATCCTGCAGTCTAGTGCAGACGCACACTACGGCTCTGGGCTGCTGTCCGAAGCGAAGCGCCGGTCGCCGGCGTCTTTCGGCTGAAGCAGCGCTTCCGAGCGTACGGCTGCCGCTCCGCTGCTGTGTGCGCGAAGCAGCCGCTTCTCCTGCTCCGGGAGCCGGACAGAGCGGTAGCTTGTACGAGGGCGAAGAACGAAGCCGCAGAGCACCGGGCTTCTGCGCGCACCCTAAGGACTGCTAGAGGACCGTGGTGGACACTCGCCTGCGTCTTCAATTCCCTTCTAGCATCCTTATGGAAGGTGTTCCAGGACAATTTTCCTGAGTTTTGAATTCCTCCTGATGCAGCCCCTCCTGGGAAACTCGTGCTCGTCCTCTGAGGCTCCGAGTGCAGAGACCTCGATGGCAACTGCAGAAATGAAGCACTCCGTTGAGTTGTCGAGAAGCAAGAACATAGCCAGCGCCTTGTGTTTGGGAGTCAGCAGCTGCTGCACTTTTGCGATTGCCTTCACTGTGCACTGAATGCCACGACGGCATGGGCACGTTAAAACAACGAGCTGAGCAAGAGTCCCCGAAAGATCACGGCCGTCAGAAAGCAGCTTATATATTGCCCTGGAAAGAGCAGTGTTTTTGGAGTGTGCAGTAAAATCGTGTTTCTGGACAAGGGAGGCATAAGTGCGCTGCGCTCCTAAGCTATCTCCCTGCGAGACACACTGCCAAAGCTTTTCGCTATCATGCAGTCTAGTGCAGACGCACACTACGGCTATCGGCTGCTGTCCGAAGCGAAGCGCCAGTCGCCGGCGTCTTTCGGCTGAAGCAGCCCTTCGGAGCGTACGGCTGTTGTGTGCGCGAAGCAGCCGCTTCTCCTGCTCCGGGAGCCGGACAGAGCGGTAGCTTGTACGAGGGCGAAGAACGAAGCTGCAGAGCACCGGACTTGTGTGCACAGCCTACGGGCTGCTAGAGGAAGGTGGCTGCACCTCCCTAACCTATCAATTCACAGCTGGCATGCTCTATGGAGCTGTTCCAGGACAACTTTCATTGCTTATGGGTTCGTCCTGATACAGCCCCTCCTGGGAAACTCGTGCTCGTCCCCTGAGGCTCCGAGATGCAGAAACATCGATGGCAGCTGCAGAAATGAAGGGCTGCGTTGAGTTGTCGAGAAGCAAGAACATAGCCAGCGCCTAAGTGTCTGGGAGTCAGCAGCTGCTGCACTTTTGCGATTGCCTTCACTGTGCACTGATTGCCGAGACATGTGCACGCTAAAAAAACAAGGTGGGCAAGAGGAGGAAGAGAGTACGGGCATCAGAGAGCATCTGGCATCTTGTCCTGGAAACTGCAGTGTTTTTGGAGAGTACAGCAAATCCGTGTTTCTGGACAAGGGAGGCATAAGTGCGCTGCGCTCCTAAGCTATCTCCCTGCGAGACACACTGCCAAAGCTTTTCGCTATCATGCAGTCTAGTGCAGACGCACACTCCGGCTCTCCGGAGCTGTCCGAAGCCAAGCGCCGGTGGCCGGCGTCTTTCGGCTGAAGCTGCGCTTCGGAGCGTACGGCTGCCGCTCCGCTGTTGTGTGCGCGAAGCAGCCGCTTCTCCTGCTCCGGGAGCCGGACAGAGCGGTAGCTTGTACGAGGGCGAAGAACGAAGCCGCAGAGCACCGGGCTTCTGCGCGCACCCTAAGGACTGCTAGAGGACCGTGGTGGACACTCGCCTGCGTCTTCAATTCCATTCTAGCATCCTTATGGAAGGTGTTCCAGGACAATTTTCCTGAATTTTGAATTCCTCCTGATGCAGCCCCTCCTGGGAAACTCGTGCTCGTCCTCTGAGGCTCCGAGTGCAGAGACCTCGATGGCAACTGCAGAAATGAAGCACTCCGTTGAGTTGTCGAGAAGCAGGAACATAGCCAGCGCCTTGTGTTTGGGAGTCAGCAGCTGCTGCACTTTTGCGATTGCCTTCACTGTGCACTGAATGCCACGACGGCATGGGCACGTTAAAACAACGAGCTGAGCAAGAGTCCCCGAAAGATCACGGCCGTCAGAAAGCAGCTTATATATTGCCCTGGAAAGAGCAGTGTTTTAGGAGTGTGCAGTAAAATCGTGTTTCTGGACAAGGGAGGCATAAGTGCGCTGCGCTCCTAAGCTATCTCCCTGCGAGACACACTGCCAAAGCTTTTCGCTATCATGCAGTCTAGTGCAGACGCACACTACGGCTATCGGCTGCTGTCCGAAGCGAAGCGCCGGTCGCCGGCGTCTTTCGGCTGAAGCAGCGCTTCGGAGCGTACGGCTGTTGTGTGCGCGAAGCAGCCGCTTCTCCTGCTCCGGGAGTCGGAGAGAGCGGTAGCTTGTACGAGGGCGAAGAACGAAGCCGCAGAGCACCGGACTTGTGTGCACAGCCTACGGGCTGCTAGAGGAAGGTGGCTGCACCTCCCTAACCTATCAATTCACAGCTGGCATGCTCTTTGGAGCTGGTCCAGGACAACTTTCATTGCTTATGGGTTCGTCCTGATACAGCCCCTCCTGGAAAACTCGTGCTCGTCCCCTGAGGCTCCGAGATGCAGAAACATCGATGGCAGCTGCAGAAATGAAGGGCTGCGTTGAGTTGTCGAGAAGCAAGAACATAGCCAGCGCCAAAGTGTCTGGGAGTCAGCAGCTGCTGCACTTTTGCGATTGCCTTCACTGTGCACTGATTGCCGAGACATGTGCACGCTAAAAAAACAAGGTGGGCAAGAGGAGGAAGAGAGTACGGGCATCAGAGAGCATCTGGCATCTTGTCCTGGAAACTGCAGTGTTTTTGGAGAGTACAGCAAATCCGTGTTTCTGGACAAGGGAGGCATAAGTGCGCTGCGCTCCTAAGCTATCTCCCTGCGAGACACACTGCCAAAGCTTTTCGTTATCCTGCAGTCTAGTGCAGACGCACACTACGGCTCTGGGCTGCTGTCCGAAGCGAAGCGCCGGTCGCCGGCGTCTTTCGGCTGAAGCAGCGCTTCCGAGCGTACGGCTGCCGCTCCGCTGCTGTGTGCGCGAAGCAGCCGCTTCTCCTGCTCCGGGAGCCGGACAGAGCGGTAGCTTGTACGAGGGCGAAGAACGAAGCCGCAGAGCACCGGGCTTCTGCGCGCACCCTAAGGACTGCTAGAGGACCGTGGTGGACACTCGCCTGCGTCTTCAATTCCATTCTAGCATCCTTATGGAAGGTGTTCCAGGACAATTTTCCTGAATTTTGAATTCGTCCTGATGCAGCCCCTCCTGGGAAACTCGTGCTCGTCCTCTGAGGCTCCGAGTGCAGAGACCTCGATGGCAACTGCAGAAATGAAGCACTCCGTTGAGTTGTCGAGAAGCAAGAACATAGCCAGCGCCTTGTGTTCGGGAGTCAGCAGCTGCTGCACTTTTGCGATTGCCTTCACTGTGCACTGAATGCCACGACGGCATGGGCACGTTAAAACAACGCGCTGAGCAAGAGTCCCCGAAAGATCACGGCCGTCAGAAAGCAGCTTATATATTGCCCTGGAAAGAGCAGTGTTTTTGGAGTGTGCAGTAAAATCGTGTTTCTGGACAAGGGAGGCATAAGTGCGCTGCGCTCCTAAGCTATCTCCCTGCGAGACACACTGCCAAAGCTTTTCGTTATCCTGCAGTCTAGTGCAGACGCACACTACGGCTCTGGGCTGCTGTCCGAAGCCAAGCGCCGGTCGCCGGCGTCTTTCGGCTGAAGCTGCGCTTCGGAGCGTACGGCTGCCGCTCCGCTGTTGTGTGCGCGAAGCAGCCGCTTCTCCTGCTCCGGGAGCCGGACAGAGCGGTAGCTTGTACGAGGGCGAAGAACGAAGCCGCAGAGCACCGGACTTGTGTGCACAGCCTAAGGACTGCTAGAGGACCGTGGTGGACACTCGCCTGCGTCTTCAATTCCATTCTAGCATCCTTATGGAAGGTGTTCCAGGACAATTTTCCTGAGTTTTGAATTCGTCCTGATGCAGCCCCTCCTGGGAAACTCGTGCTCGTCCTCTGAGGCTCCGAGTGCAGAGACCTCGATGGCAACTGCAGAAATGAAGCACTCCGTTGAGTTGTCGAGAAGCAAGAACATAGCCAGCGCCTTGTGTTTGGGAGTCAGCAGCTGCTGGACTTTTGCGATTGCCTTCACTGTGCACTGAATGCCACGACGGCATGGGCACGTTAAAACAACGCGCTGAGCAAGAGTCCCCGAAAGATCACGGCCGTCAGAAAGCAGCTTATATATTGCCCTGGAAAGAGCAGTGTTTTTGGAGTGTGCAGTAAAATCGTGTTTCTGGACAAGGGAGGCATAAGTGCGCTGCGCTCCTAAGCTATCTCCCTGCGAGACACACTGCCAAAGCTTTTCGCTATCATGCAGTCTAGTGCAGACGCACACTACGGCTCTGGGCTGCTGTCCGAAGCGAAGCGCCGGTCGCCGGCGTCTTTCGGCTGAAGCAGCGCTTCGGAGCGTACGGCTGTTGTGTGCGCGAAGCAGCCGCTTCTCCTGCTCCGGGAGTCGGAGAGAGCGGTAGCTTGTACGAGGGCGAAGAACGAAGCCGCAGAGCACCGGACTTGTGTGCACAGCCTACGGGCTGCTAGAGGAAGGTGGCTGCACCTCCCTAACCTATCAATTCACAGCTGGCATGCTCTTTGGAGCTGGTCCAGGACAACTTTCATTGCTTATGGGTTCGTCCTGATACAGCCCCTCCTGGAAAACTCGTGCTCGTCCCCTGAGGCTCCGAGATGCAGAAACATCGATGGCAGCTGCAGAAATGAAGGGCTGCGTTGAGTTGTCGAGAAGCAAGAACATAGCCAGCGCCAAAGTGTCTGGGAGTCAGCAGCTGCTGCACTTTTGCGATTGCCTTCACTGTGCACTGATTGCCGAGACATGTGCACGCTAAAAAAACAAGGTGGGCAAGAGGAGGAAGAGAGTACGGGCATCAGAGAGCATCTGGCATCTTGTCCTGGAAACTGCAGTGTTTTTGGAGAGTACAGCAAATCCGTGTTTCTGGACAAGGGAGGCATAAGTGCGCTGCGCTCCTAAGCTATCTCCCTGCGAGACACACTGCCAAAGCTTTTCGTTATCCTGCAGTCTAGTGCAGACGCACACTACGGCTCTGGGCTGCTGTCCGAAGCGAAGCGCCGGTCGCCGGCGTCTTTCGGCTGAAGCAGCGCTTCCGAGCGTACGGCTGCCGCTCCGCTGCTGTGTGCGCGAAGCAGCCGCTTCTCCTGCTCCGGGAGCCGGACAGAGCGGTAGCTTGTACGAGGGCGAAGAACGAAGCCGCAGAGCACCGGGCTTCTGCGCGCACCCTAAGGACTGCTAGAGGACCGTGGTGGACACTCGCCTGCGTCTTCAATTCCATTCTAGCATCCTTATGGAAGGTGTTCCAGGACAATTTTCCTGAATTTTGAATTCGTCCTGATGCAGCCCCTCCTGGGAAACTCGTGCTCGTCCTCTGAGGCTCCGAGTGCAGAGACCTCGATGGCAACTGCAGAAATGAAGCACTCCGTTGAGTTGTCGAGAAGCAAGAACATAGCCAGCGCCTTGTGTTTGGGAGTCAGCAGCTGCTGGACTTTTGCGATTGCCTTCACTGTGCACTGAATGCCACGACGGCATGGGCACGTTAAAACAACGAGCTGAGCAAGAGTCCCCGAAAGATCACGGCCGTCAGAAAGCAGCTTATATATTGCCCTGGAAAGAGCAGTGTTTTTGGAGTGTGCAGTAAAATCGTGTTTCTGGACAAGGGAGGCATAAGTGCGCTGCGCTCCTAAGCTATCTCCCTGCGAGACACACTGCCAAAGCTTTTCGCTATCATGCAGTCTAGTGCAGACGCACACTACGGCTCTGGGCTGCTGTCCGAAGCGAAGCGCCGGTCGCCGGCGTCTTTCGGCTGAAGCAGCGCTTCGGAGCGTACGGCTGTTGTGTGCGCGAAGCAGCCGCTTCTCCTGCTCCGGGAGTCGGAGAGAGCGGTAGCTTGTACGAGGGCGAAGAACGAAGCCGCAGAGCACCGGACTTGTGTGCACAGCCTACGGGCTGCTAGAGGAAGGTGGCTGCACCTCCCTAACCTATCAATTCACAGCTGGCATGCTCTTTGGAGCTGGTCCAGGACAACTTTCATTGCTTATGGGTTCGTCCTGATACAGCCCCTCCTGGAAAACTCGTGCTCGTCCCCTGAGGCTCCGAGATGCAGAAACATCGATGGCAGCTGCAGAAATGAAGGGCTGCGTTGAGTTGTCGAGAAGCAAGAACATAGCCAGCGCCAAAGTGTCTGGGAGTCAGCAGCTGCTGCACTTTTGCGATTGCCTTCACTGTGCACTGATTGCCGAGACATGTGCACGCTAAAAAAACAAGGTGGGCAAGAGGAGGAAGAGAGTACGGGCATCAGAGAGCATCTGGCATCTTGTCCTGGAAACTGCAGTGTTTTTGGAGAGTACAGCAAATCCGTGTTTCTGGACAAGGGAGGCATAAGTGCGCTGCGCTCCTAAGCTATCTCCCTGCGAGACACACTGCCAAAGCTTTTCGTTATCCTGCAGTCTAGTGCAGACGCACACTACGGCTCTGGGCTGCTGTCCGAAGCGAAGCGCCGGTCGCCGGCGTCTTTCGGCTGAAGCAGCGCTTCCGAGCGTACGGCTGCCGCTCCGCTGCTGTGTGCGCGAAGCAGCCGCTTCTCCTGCTCCGGGAGCCGGACAGAGCGGTAGCTTGTACGAGGGCGAAGAACGAAGCCGCAGAGCACCGGGCTTCTGCGCGCACCCTAAGGACTGCTAGAGGACCGTGGTGGACACTCGCCTGCGTCTTCAATTCCATTCTAGCATCCTTATGGAAGGTGTTCCAGGACAATTTTCCTGAGTTTTGAATTCCTCCTGATGCAGCCCCTCCTGGGAAACTCGTGCTCGTCCTCTGAGGCTCCGAGTGCAGAGACCTCGATGGCAACTGCAGAAATGAAGCACTCCGTTGAGTTGTCGAGAAGCAAGAACATAGCCAGCGCCTTGTGTTTGGGAGTCAGCAGCTGCTGCACTTTTGCGATTGCCTTCACTGTGCACTGAATGCCACGACGGCATGGGCACGTTAAAACAACGAGCTGAGCAAGAGTCCCCGAAAGATCACGGCCGTCAGAAAGCAGCTTATATATTGCCCTGGAAAGAGCAGTGTTTTTGGAGTGTGCAGTAAAATCGTGTTTCTGGACAAGGGAGGCATAAGTGCGCTGCGCTCCTAAGCTATCTCCCTGCGAGACACACTGCCAAAGCTTTTCGCTATCATGCAGTCTAGTGCAGACGCACACTACGGCTATCGGCTGCTGTCCGAAGCGAAGCGCCAGTCGCCGGCGTCTTTCGGCTGAAGCAGCCCTTCGGAGCGTACGGCTGTTGTGTGCGCGAAGCAGCCGCTTCTCCTGCTCCGGGAGCCGGACAGAGCGGTAGCTTGTACGAGGGCGAAGAACGAAGCTGCAGAGCACCGGACTTGTGTGCACAGCCTACGGGCTGCTAGAGGAAGGTGGCTGCACCTCCCTAACCTATCAATTCACAGCTGGCATGCTCTATGGAGCTGTTCCAGGACAACTTTCATTGCTTATGGGTTCGTCCTGATACAGCCCCTCCTGGAAAACTCGTGCTCGTCCCCTGAGGCTCCGAGATGCAGAAACATCGATGGCAGCTGCAGAAATGAAGGGCTGCGTTGAGTTGTCGAGAAGCAAGAACATAGCCAGCGCCTAAGTGTCTGGGAGTCAGCAGCTGCTGCACTTTTGCGATTGCCTTCACTGTGCACTGATTGCCGAGACATGTGCACGCTAAAAAAACAAGGTGGGCAAGAGGAGGAAGAGAGTACGGGCATCAGAGAGCATCTGGCATCTTGTCCTGGAAACTGCAGTGTTTTTGGAGAGTACAGCAAATCCGTGTTTCTGGACAAGGGAGGCATAAGTGCGCTGCGCTCCTAAGCTATCTCCCTGCGAGACACACTGCCAAAGCTTTTCGCTATCATGCAGTCTAGTGCAGACGCACACTCCGGCTCTCCGGAGCTGTCCGAAGCCAAGCGCCGGTGGCCGGCGTCTTTCGGCTGAAGCTGCGCTTCGGAGCGTACGGCTGCCGCTCCGCTGTTGTGTGCGCGAAGCAGCCGCTTCTCCTGCTCCGGGAGCCGGACAGAGCGGTAGCTTGTACGAGGGCGAAGAACGAAGCCGCAGAGCACCGGGCTTCTGCGCGCACCCTAAGGACTGCTAGAGGACCGTGGTGGACACTCGCCTGCGTCTTCAATTCCATTCTAGCATCCTTATGGAAGGTGTTCCAGGACAATTTTCCTGAGTTTTGAATTCGTCCTGATGCAGCCCCTCCTGGGAAACTCGTGCTCGTCCTCTGAGGCTCCGAGTGCAGAGACCTCGATGGCAACTGCAGAAATGAAGCACTCCGTTGAGTTGTCGAGAAGCAGGAACATAGCCAGCGCCTTGTGTTTGGGAGTCAGCAGCTGCTGGACTTTTGCGATTGCCTTCACTGTGCACTGAATGCCACGACGGCATGGGCACGTTAAAACAACGAGCTGAGCAAGAGTCCCCGAAAGATCACGGCCGTCAGAAAGCAGCTTATATATTGCCCTGGAAAGAGCAGTGTTTTAGGAGTGTGCAGTAAAATCGTGTTTCTGGACAAGGGAGGCATAAGTGCGCTGCGCTCCTAAGCTATCTCCCTGCGAGACACACTGCCAAAGCTTTTCGCTATCATGCAGTCTAGTGCAGACGCACACTACGGCTATCGGCTGCTGTCCGAAGCGAAGCGCCGGTCGCCGGCGTCTTTCGGCTGAAGCAGCGCTTCGGAGCGTACGGCTGTTGTGTGCGCGAAGCAGCCGCTTCTCCTGCTCCGGGAGTCGGAGAGAGCGGTAGCTTGTACGAGGGCGAAGAACGAAGCCGCAGAGCACCGGACTTGTGTGCACAGCCTACGGGCTGCTAGAGGAAGGTGGCTGCACCTCCCTAACCTATCAATTCACAGCTGGCATGCTCTTTGGAGCTGGTCCAGGACAACTTTCATTGCTTATGGGTTCGTCCTGATACAGCCCCTCCTGGAAAACTCGTGCTCGTCCCCTGAGGCTCCGAGATGCAGAAACATCGATGGCAGCTGCAGAAATGAAGGGCTGCGTTGAGTTGTCGAGAAGCAAGAACATAGCCAGCGCCAAAGTGTCTGGGAGTCAGCAGCTGCTGCACTTTTGCGATTGCCTTCACTGTGCACTGATTGCCGAGACATGTGCACGCTAAAAAAACAAGGTGGGCAAGAGGAGGAAGAGAGTACGGGCATCAGAGAGCATCTGGCATCTTGTCCTGGAAACTGCAGTGTTTTTGGAGAGTACAGCAAATCCGTGTTTCTGGACAAGGGAGGCATAAGTGCGCTGCGCTCCTAAGCTATCTCCCTGCGAGACACACTGCCAAAGCTTTTCGTTATCCTGCAGTCTAGTGCAGACGCACACTACGGCTCTGGGCTGCTGTCCGAAGCGAAGCGCCGGTCGCCGGCGTCTTTCGGCTGAAGCAGCGCTTCCGAGCGTACGGCTGCCGCTCCGCTGCTGTGTGCGCGAAGCAGCCGCTTCTCCTGCTCCGGGAGCCGGACAGAGCGGTAGCTTGTACGAGGGCGAAGAACGAAGCCGCAGAGCACCGGGCTTCTGCGCGCACCCTAAGGACTGCTAGAGGACCGTGGTGGACACTCGCCTGCGTCTTCAATTCCATTCTAGCATCCTTATGGAAGGTGTTCCAGGACAATTTTCCTGAATTTTGAATTCGTCCTGATGCAGCCCCTCCTGGGAAACTCGTGCTCGTCCTCTGAGGCTCCGAGTGCAGAGACCTCGATGGCAACTGCAGAAATGAAGCACTCCGTTGAGTTGTCGAGAAGCAAGAACATAGCCAGCGCCTTGTGTTCGGGAGTCAGCAGCTGCTGCACTTTTGCGATTGCCTTCACTGTGCACTGAATGCCACGACGGCATGGGCACGTTAAAACAACGCGCTGAGCAAGAGTCCCCGAAAGATCACGGCCGTCAGAAAGCAGCTTATATATTGCCCTGGAAAGAGCAGTGTTTTTGGAGTGTGCAGTAAAATCGTGTTTCTGGACAAGGGAGGCATAAGTGCGCTGCGCTCCTAAGCTATCTCCCTGCGAGACACACTGCCAAAGCTTTTCGTTATCCTGCAGTCTAGTGCAGACGCACACTACGGCTCTGGGCTGCTGTCCGAAGCCAAGCGCCGGTCGCCGGCGTCTTTCGGCTGAAGCTGCGCTTCGGAGCGTACGGCTGCCGCTCCGCTGTTGTGTGCGCGAAGCAGCCGCTTCTCCTGCTCCGGGAGCCGGACAGAGCGGTAGCTTGTACGAGGGCGAAGAACGAAGCCGCAGAGCACCGGACTTGTGTGCACAGCCTAAGGACTGCTAGAGGACCGTGGTGGACACTCGCCTGCGTCTTCAATTCCATTCTAGCATCCTTATGGAAGGTGTTCCAGGACAATTTTCCTGAATTTTGAATTCGTCCTGATGCAGCCCCTCCTGGGAAACTCGTGCTCGTCCTCTGAGGCTCCGAGTGCAGAGACCTCGATGGCAACTGCAGAAATGAAGCACTCCGTTGAGTTGTCGAGAAGCAAGAACATAGCCAGCGCCTTGTGTTTGGGAGTCAGCAGCTGCTGGACTTTTGCGATTGCCTTCACTGTGCACTGAATGCCACGACGGCATGGGCACGTTAAAACAACGCGCTGAGCAAGAGTCCCCGAAAGATCACGGCCGTCAGAAAGCAGCTTATATATTGCCCTGGAAAGAGCAGTGTTTTTGGAGTGTGCAGTAAAATCGTGTTTCTGGACAAGGGAGGCATAAGTGCGCTGCGCTCCTAAGCTATCTCCCTGCGAGACACACTGCCAAAGCTTTTCGCTATCATGCAGTCTAGTGCAGACGCACACTACGGCTATCGGCTGCTGTCCGAAGCGAAGCGCCGGTCGCCGGCGTCTTTCGGCTGAAGCAGCGCTTCGGAGCGTACGGCTGTTGTGTGCGCGAAGCAGCCGCTTCTCCTGCTCCGGGAGTCGGAGAGAGCGGTAGCTTGTACGAGGGCGAAGAACGAAGCCGCAGAGCACCGGACTTGTGTGCACAGCCTACGGGCTGCTAGAGGAAGGTGGCTGCACCTCCCTAACCTATCAATTCACAGCTGGCATGCTCTTTGGAGCTGGTCCAGGACAACTTTCATTGCTTATGGGTTCGTCCTGATACAGCCCCTCCTGGAAAACTCGTGCTCGTCCCCTGAGGCTCCGAGATGCAGAAACATCGATGGCAGCTGCAGAAATGAAGGGCTGCGTTGAGTTGTCGAGAAGCAAGAACATAGCCAGCGCCAAAGTGTCTGGGAGTCAGCAGCTGCTGCACTTTTGCGATTGCCTTCACTGTGCACTGATTGCCGAGACATGTGCACGCTAAAAAAACAAGGTGGGCAAGAGGAGGAAGAGAGTACGGGCATCAGAGAGCATCTGGCATCTTGTCCTGGAAACTGCAGTGTTTTTGGAGAGTACAGCAAATCCGTGTTTCTGGACAAGGGAGGCATAAGTGCGCTGCGCTCCTAAGCTATCTCCCTGCGAGACACACTGCCAAAGCTTTTCGCTATGATGCAGTCTAGTGCAGACGCACACTCCGGCTCTCCGGAGCTGTCCGAAGCCAAGCGCCGGTGGCCGGCGTCTTTCGGCTGAAGCTGCGCTTCGGAGCGTACGGCTGCCGCTCCGCTGTTGTGTGCGCGAAGCAGCCGCTTCTCCTGCTCCGGGAGCCGGACAGAGCGGTAGCTTGTACGAGGGCGAAGAACGAAGCCGAAGAGCACCGGGCTTCTGCGCGCACCCTAAGGACTGCTAGAGGACCGTGGTGGACACTCGCCTGCGTCTTCAATTCCATTCTAGCATCCTTATGGAAGGTGTTCCAGGACAATTTTCCTGAGTTTTGAATTCCTCCTGATGCAGCCCCTCCTGGGAAACTCGTGCTCGTCCTCTGAGGCTCCGAGTGCAGAGACCTCGATGGCAACTGCAGAAATGAAGCACTCCGTTGAGTTGTCGAGAAGCAGGAACATAGCCAGCGCCTTGTGTTTGGGAGTCAGCAGCTGCTGGACTTTTGCGATTGCCTTCACTGTGCACTGAATGCCACGACGGCATGGGCACGTTAAAACAACGAGCTGAGCAAGAGTCCCCGAAAGATCACGGCCGTCAGAAAGCAGCTTATATATTGCCCTGGGAAGAGTACTGTTTTAGGAGTGTGCAGTAAAATCGTGTTTCTGGACAAGGGAGGCATAAGTGCGCTGCGCTCCTAAGCTATCTCCCTGCGAGACACACTGCCAAAGCTTTTCGCTATCATGCAGTCTAGTGCAGACGCACACTACGGCTATCGGCTGCTGTCCGAAGCGAAGCGCCGGTCGCCGGCGTCTTTCGGCTGAAGCAGCGCTTCGGAGCGTACGGCTGTTGTGTGCGCGAAGCAGCCGCTTCTCCTGCTCCGGGAGTCGGAGAGAGCGGTAGCTTGTACGAGGGCGAAGAACGAAGCCGCAGAGCACCGGACTTGTGTGCACAGCCTACGGGCTGCTAGAGGAAGGTGGCTGCACCTCCCTAACCTATCAATTCACAGCTGGCATGCTCTTTGGAGCTGGTCCAGGACAACTTTCATTGCTTATGGGTTCGTCCTGATACAGCCCCTCCTGGAAAACTCGTGCTCGTCCCCTGAGGCTCCGAGATGCAGAAACATCGATGGCAGCTGCAGAAATGAAGGGCTGCGTTGAGTTGTCGAGAAGCAAGAACATAGCCAGCGCCAAAGTGTCTGGGAGTCAGCAGCTGCTGCACTTTTGCGATTGCCTTCACTGTGCACTGATTGCCGAGACATGTGCACGCTAAAAAAACAAGGTGGGCAAGAGGAGGAAGAGAGTACGGGCATCAGAGAGCATCTGGCATCTTGTCCTGGAAACTGCAGTGTTTTTGGAGAGTACAGCAAATCCGTGTTTCTGGACAAGGGAGGCATAAGTGCGCTGCGCTCCTAAGCTATCTCCCTGCGAGACACACTGCCAAAGCTTTTCGTTATCCTGCAGTCTAGTGCAGACGCACACTACGGCTCTGGGCTGCTGTCCGAAGCGAAGCGCCGGTCGCCGGCGTCTTTCGGCTGAAGCAGCGCTTCCGAGCGTACGGCTGCCGCTCCGCTGCTGTGTGCGCGAAGCAGCCGCTTCTCCTGCTCCGGGAGCCGGACAGAGCGGTAGCTTGTACGAGGGCGAAGAACGAAGCCGCAGAGCACCGGGCTTCTGCGCGCACCCTAAGGACTGCTAGAGGACCGTGGTGGACACTCGCCTGCGTCTTCAATTCCATTCTAGCATCCTTATGGAAGGTGTTCCAGGACAATTTTCCTGAATTTTGAATTCGTCCTGATGCAGCCCCTCCTGGGAAACTCGTGCTCGTCCTCTGAGGCTCCGAGTGCAGAGACCTCGATGGCAACTGCAGAAATGAAGCACTCCGTTGAGTTGTCGAGAAGCAAGAACATAGCCAGCGCCTTTTGTTTGGGAGTCAGCAGCTGCTGCACTTTTGCGATTGCCTTCACTGTGCACTGAATGCCACGACGGCATGGGCACGTTAAAACAACGCGCTGAGCAAGAGTCCCCGAAAGATCACGGCCGTCAGAAAGCAGCTTATATATTGCCCTGGAAAGAGCAGTGTTTTTGGAGTGTGCAGTAAAATCGTGTTTCTGGACAAGGGAGGCATAAGTGCGCTGCGCTCCTAAGCTATCTCCCTGCGAGACACACTGCCAAAGCTTTTCGTTATCCTGCAGTCTAGTGCAGACGCACACTACGGCTCTGGGCTGCTGTCCGAAGCCAAGCGCCGGTCGCCGGCGTCTTTCGGCTGAAGCTGCGCTTCGGAGCGTACGGCTGCCGCTCCGCTGTTGTGTGCGCGAAGCAGCCGCTTCTCCTGCTCCGGGAGCCGGACAGAGCGGTAGCTTGTACGAGGGCGAAGAACGAAGCCGCAGAGCACCGGACTTGTGTGCACAGCCTAAGGACTGCTAGAGGACCGTGGTGGACACTCGCCTGCGTCTTCAATTCCATTCTAGCATCCTTATGGAAGGTGTTCCAAGACAATTTTCCTGAGTTTTGAATTCGTCCTGATGCAGCCCCTCCTGGGAAACTCGTGCTCGTCCTCTGAGGCTCCGAGTGCAGAGACCTCGATGGCAACTGCAGAAATGAAGCACTCCGTTGAGTTGTCGAGAAGCAAGAACATAGCCAGCGCCTTGTGTTTGGGAGTCAGCAGCTGCTGGACTTTTGCGATTGCCTTCACTGTGCACTGAATGCCACGACGGCATGGGCACGTTAAAACAACGCGCTGAGCAAGAGTCCCCGAAAGATCACGGCCGTCAGAAAGCAGCTTATATATTGCCCTGGAAAGAGCAGTGTTTTTGGAGTGTGCAGTAAAATCGTGTTTCTGGACAAGGGAGGCATAAGTGCGCTGCGCTCCTAAGCTATCTCCCTGCGAGACACACTGCCAAAGCTTTTCGCTATCATGCAGTCTAGTGCAGACGCACACTACGGCTATCGGCTGCTGTCCGAAGCGAAGCGCCGGTCGCCGGCGTCTTTCGGCTGAAGCAGCGCTTCGGAGCGTACGGCTGTTGTGTGCGCGAAGCAGCCGCTTCTCCTGCTCCGGGAGTCGGAGAGAGCGGTAGCTTGTACGAGGGCGAAGAACGAAGCCGCAGAGCACCGGACTTGTGTGCACAGCCTACGGGCTGCTAGAGGAAGGTGGCTGCACCTCCCTAACCTATCAATTCACAGCTGGCATGCTCTTTGGAGCTGGTCCAGGACAACTTTCATTGCTTATGGGTTCGTCCTGATACAGCCCCTCCTGGAAAACTCGTGCTCGTCCCCTGAGGCTCCGAGATGCAGAAACATCGATGGCAGCTGCAGAAATGAAGGGCTGCGTTGAGTTGTCGAGAAGCAAGAACATAGCCAGCGCCAAAGTGTCTGGGAGTCAGCAGCTGCTGCACTTTTGCGATTGCCTTCACTGTGCACTGATTGCCGAGACATGTGCACGCTAAAAAAACAAGGTGGGCAAGAGGAGGAAGAGAGTACGGGCATCAGAGAGCATCTGGCATCTTGTCCTGGAAACTGCAGTGTTTTTGGAGAGTACAGCAAATCCGTGTTTCTGGACAAGGGAGGCATAAGTGCGCTGCGCTCCTAAGCTATCTCCCTGCGAGACACACTGCCAAAGCTTTTCGCTATCATGCAGTCTAGTGCAGACGCACACTCCGGCTCTCCGGAGCTGTCCGAAGCCAAGCGCCGGTGGCCGGCGTCTTTCGGCTGAAGCTGCGCTTCGGAGCGTACGGCTGCCGCTCCGCTGTTGTGTGCGCGAAGCAGCCGCTTCTCCTGCTCCGGGAGCCGGACAGAGCGGTAGCTTGTACGAGGGCGAAGAACGAAGCCGCAGAGCACCGGCCTTCTGCGCGCACCCTAAGGACTGCTAGAGGACCGTGGTGGACACTCGCCTGCGTCTTCAATTCCATTCTAGCATCCTTATGGAAGGTGTTCCAGGACAATTTTCCTGAATTTTGAATTCGTCCTGATGCAGCCCCTCCTGGGAAACTCGTGCTCGTCCTCTGAGGCTCCGAGTGCAGAGACCTCGATGGCAACTGCAGAAATGAAGCACTCCGTTGAGCTGTCGAGAAGCAAGAACATAGCCAGCGCCTTGTGTTTGGGAGTCAGCAGCTGCTGCACTTTTGCGATTGCCTTCACTGTGCACTGAATGCCACGACGGCATGGGCACGTTAAAACAACGCGCTGAGCAAGAGTCCCCGAAAGATCACGGCCGTCAGAAAGCAGCTTATATATTGCCCTGGAAAGAGCAGTGTTTTTGGAGTGTGCAGTAAAATCGTGTTTCTGGACAAGGGAGGCATAAGTGCGCTGCGCTCCTAAGCTATCTCCCTGCGAGACACACTGCCAAAGCTTTTCGCTATCATGCAGTCTAGTGCAGACGCACACTACGGCTATCGGCTGCTGTCCGAAGCGAAGCGCCGGTCGCCGGCGTATTTCGGCTGAAGCAGCGCTTCGGAGCGTACGGCTGTTGTGTGCGCGAAGCAGCCGCTTCTCCTGCTCCGGGAGTCGGAGAGAGCGGTAGCTTGTACGAGGGCGAAGAACGAAGCCGCAGAGCACCGGACTTGTGTGCACAGCCTACGGGCTGCTAGAGGAAGGTGGCTGCACCTCCCTAACCTATCAATTCACAGCTGGCATGCTCTTTGGAGCTGGTCCAGGACAACTTTCATTGCTTATGGGTTCGTCCTGATACAGCCCCTCCTGGAAAACTCGTGCTCGTCCCCTGAGGCTCCGAGATGCAGAAACATCGATGGCAGCTGCAGAAATGAAGGGCTGCGTTGAGTTGTCGAGAAGCAAGAACATAGCCAGCGCCAAAGTGTCTGGGAGTCAGCAGCTGCTGCACTTTTGCGATTGCCTTCACTGTGCACTGATTGCCGAGACATGTGCACGCTAAAAAAACAAGGTGGGCAAGAGGAGGAAGAGAGTACGGGCATCAGAGAGCATCTGGCATCTTGTCCTGGAAACTGCAGTGTTTTTGGAGAGTACAGCAAATCCGTGTTTCTGGACAAGGGAGGCATAAGTGCGCTGCGCTCCTAAGCTATCTCCCTGCGAGACACACTGCCAAAGCTTTTCGCTATCATGCAGTCTAGTGCAGACGCACACTCCGGCTCTCCGGAGCTGTCCGAAGCCAAGCGCCGGTGGCCGGCGTCTTTCGGCTGAAGCTGCGCTTCGGAGCGTACGGCTGCCGCTCCGCTGTTGTGTGCGCGAAGCAGCCGCTTCTCCTGCTCCGGGAGCCGGACAGAGCGGTAGCTTGTACGAGGGCGAAGAACGAAGCCGCAGAGCACCGGGCTTCTGCGCGCACCCTAAGGACTGCTAGAGGACCGTGGTGGACACTCGCCTGCGTCTTCAATTCCATTCTAGCATCCTTATGGAAGGTGTTCCAGGACAATTTTCCTGAGTTTTGAATTCCTCCTGATGCAGCCCCTCCTGGGAAACTCGTGCTCGTCCTCTGAGGCTCCGAGTGCAGAGACCTCGATGGCAACTGCAGAAATGAAGCACTCCGTTGAGTTGTCGAGAAGCAGGAACATAGCCAGCGCCTTGTGTTTGGGAGTCAGCAGCTGCTGGACTTTTGCGATTGCCTTCACTGTGCACTGAATGCCACGACGGCATGGGCACGTTAAAACAACGAGCTGAGCAAGAGTCCCCGAAAGATCACGGCCGTCAGAAAGCAGCTTATATATTGCCCTGGGAAGAGTACTGTTTTAGGAGTGTGCAGTAAAATCGTGTTTCTGGACAAGGGAGGCATAAGTGCGCTGCGCTCCTAAGCTATCTCCCTGCGAGACACACTGCCAAAGCTTTTCGCTATCATGCAGTCTAGTGCAGACGCACACTACGGCTATCGGCTGCTGTCCGAAGCGAAGCGCCGGTCGCCGGCGTCTTTCGGCTGAAGCAGCGCTTCGGAGCGTACGGCTGTTGTGTGCGCGAAGCAGCCGCTTCTCCTGCTCCGGGAGTCGGAGAGAGCGGTAGCTTGTACGAGGGCGAAGAACGAAGCCGCAGAGCACCGGACTTGTGTGCACAGCCTACGGGCTGCTAGAGGAAGGTGGCTGCACCTCCCTAACCTATCAATTCACAGCTGGCATGCTCTTTGGAGCTGGTCCAGGACAACTTTCATTGCTTATGGGTTCGTCCTGATACAGCCCCTCCTGGAAAACTCGTGCTCGTCCCCTGAGGCTCCGAGATGCAGAAACATCGATGGCAGCTGCAGAAATGAAGGGCTGCGTTGAGTTGTCGAGAAGCAAGAACATAGCCAGCGCCTAAGTGTCTGGGAGTCAGCAGCTGCTGCACTTTTGCGATTGCCTTCACTGTGCACTGATTGCCGAGACATGTGCACGCTAAAAAAACAAGGTGGGCAAGAGGAGGAAGAGAGTACGGGCATCAGAGAGCATCTGGCATCTTGTCCTGGAAACTGCAGTGTTTTTGGAGAGTACAGCAAATCCGTGTTTCTGGACAAGGGAGGCATAAGTGCGCTGCGCTCCTAAGCTATCTCCCTGCGAGACACACTGCCAAAGCTTTTCGTTATCCTGCAGTCTAGTGCAGACGCACACTACGGCTCTGGGCTGCTGTCCGAAGCGAAGCGCCGGTCGCCGGCGTCTTTCGGCTGAAGCAGCGCTTCCGAGCGTACGGCTGCCGCTCCGCTGCTGTGTGCGCGAAGCAGCCGCTTCTCCTGCTCCGGGAGCCGGACAGAGCGGTAGCTTGTACGAGGGCGAAGAACGAAGCCGCAGAGCACCGGGCTTCTGCGCGCACCCTAAGGACTGCTAGAGGACCGTGGTGGACACTCGCCTGCGTCTTCAATTCCATTCTAGCATCCTTATGGAAGGTGTTCCAGGACAATTTTCCTGAATTTTGAATTCGTCCTGATGCAGCCCCTCCTGGGAAACTCGTGCTCGTCCTCTGAGGCTCCGAGTGCAGAGACCTCGATGGCAACTGCAGAAATGAAGCACTCCGTTGAGTTGTCGAGAAGCAAGAACATAGCCAGCGCCAAAGTGTCTGGGAGTCAGCAGCTGCTGCACTTTTGCGATTGCCTTCACTGTGCACTGATTGCCGAGACATGTGCACGCTAAAAAAACAAGGTGGGCAAGAGGAGGAAGAGAGTACGGGCATCAGAGAGCATCTGGCATCTTGTCCTGGAAACTGCAGTGTTTTTGGAGAGTACAGCAAATCCGTGTTTCTGGACAAGGGAGGCATAAGTGCGCTGCGCTCCTAAGCTATCTCCCTGCGAGACACACTGCCAAAGCTTTTCGTTATCCTGCAGTCTAGTGCAGACGCACACTACGGCTCTGGGCTGCTGTCCGAAGCGAAGCGCCGGTCGCCGGCGTCTTTCGGCTGAAGCAGCGCTTCCGAGCGTACGGCTGCCGCTCCGCTGCTGTGTGCGCGAAGCAGCCGCTTCTCCTGCTCCGGGAGCCGGACAGAGCGGTAGCTTGTACGAGGGCGAAGAACGAAGCCGCAGAGCACCGGGCTTCTGCGCGCACCCTAAGGACTGCTAGAGGACCGTGGTGGACACTCGCCTGCGTCTTCAATTCCATTCTAGCATCCTTATGGAAGGTGTTCCAGGACAATTTTCCTGAATTTTGAATTCGTCCTGATGCAGCCCCTCCTGGGAAACTCGTGCTCGTCCTCTGATGCTCCGAGTGCAGAGACCTCGATGGCAACTGCAGAAATGAAGCACTCCGTTGAGTTGTCGAGAAGCAAGAACATAGCCAGCGCCTTGTGTTTGGGAGTCAGCAGCTGCTGGACTTTTGCGATTGCCTTCACTGTGCACTGAATGCCACGACGGCATGGGCACGTTAAAACAACGCGCTGAGCAAGAGTCCCCGAAAGATCACGGCCGTCAGAAAGCAGCTTATATATTGCCCTGGAAAGAGCAGTGTTTTTGGAGTGTGCAGTAAAATCGTGTTTCTGGACAAGGGAGGCATAAGTGCGCTGCGCTCCTAAGCTATCTCCCTGCGAGACACACTGCCAAAGCTTTTCGTTATCCTGCAGTCTAGTGCAGACGCACACTACGGCTCTGGGCTGCTGTCCGAAGCCAAGCGCCGGTGGCCGGCGTCTTTCGGCTGAAGCTGCGCTTCGGAGCGTACGGCTGCCGCTCCGCTGTTGTGTGCGCGAAGCAGCCGCTTCTCCTGCTCCGGGAGCCGGACAGAGCGGTAGCTTGTACGAGGGCGAAGAACGAAGCCGCAGAGCACCGGGCTTCTGCGCGCACCCTAAGGACTGCTAGAGGACCGTGGTGGACACTCGCCTGCGTCTTCAATTCCATTCTAGCATCCTTATGGAAGGTGTTCCAGGACAATTTTCCTGAGTTTTGAATTCGTCCTGATGCAGCCCCTCCTGGGAAACTCGTGCTCGTCCTCTGAGGCTCCGAGTGCAGAGACCTCGATGGCAACTGCAGAAATGAAGCACTCCGTTGAGTTGTCGAGAAGCAAGAACATAGCCAGCGCCTTGTGTTTGGGAGTCAGCAGCTGCTGGACTTTTGCGATTGCCTTCACTGTGCACTGAATGCCACGACGGCATGGGCACGTTAAAACAACGCGCTGAGCAAGAGTCCCCGAAAGATCACGGCCGTCAGAAAGCAGCTTATATATTGCCCTGGAAAGAGCAGTGTTTTTGGAGTGTGCAGTAAAATCGTGTTTCTGGACAAGGGAGGCATAAGTGCGCTGCGCTCCTAAGCTATCTCCCTGCGAGACACACTGCCAAAGCTTTTCGCTATCATGCAGTCTAGTGCAGACGCACACTACGGCTATCGGCTGCTGTCCGAAGCGAAGCGCCGGTCGCCGGCGTCTTTCGGCTGAAGCAGCGCTTCGGAGCGTACGGCTGTTGTGTGCGCGAAGCAGCCGCTTCTCCTGCTCCGGGAGTCGGAGAGAGCGGTAGCTTGTACGAGGGCGAAGAACGAAGCCGCAGAGCACCGGACTTGTGTGCACAGCCTACGGGCTGCTAGAGGAAGGTGGCTGCACCTCCCTAACCTATCAATTCACAGCTGGCATGCTCTTTGGAGCTGGTCCAGGACAACTTTCATTGCTTATGGGTTCGTCCTGATACAGCCCCTCCTGGAAAACTCGTGCTCGTCCCCTGAGGCTCCGAGATGCAGAAACATCGATGGCAGCTGCAGAAATGAAGGGCTGCGTTGAGTTGTCGAGAAGCAAGAACATAGCCAGCGCCTAAGTGTCTGGGAGTCAGCAGCTGCTGCACTTTTGCGATTGCCTTCACTGTGCACTGATTGCCGAGACATGTGCACGCTAAAAAAACAAGGTGGGCAAGAGGAGGAAGAGAGTACGGGCATCAGAGAGCATCTGGCATCTTGTCCTGGAAACTGCAGTGTTTTTGGAGAGTACAGCAAATCCGTGTTTCTGGACAAGGGAGGCATAAGTGCGCTGCGCTCCTAAGCTATCTCCCTGCGAGACACACTGCCAAAGCTTTTCGCTATCATGCAGTCTAGTGCAGACGCACACTCCGGCTCTCCGGAGCTGTCCGAAGCCAAGCGCCGGTCGCCGGCGTCTTTCGGCTGAAGCTGCGCTTCGGAGCGTACGGCTGCCGCTCCGCTGTTGTGTGCGCGAAGCAGCCGCTTCTCCTGCTCCGGGAGCCGGACAGAGCGGTAGCTTGTACGAGGGCGAAGAACGAAGCCGCAGAGCACCGGGCTTCTGCGCGCACCCTAAGGACTGCTAGAGGACCGTGGTGGACACTCGCCTGCGTCTTCAATTCCATTCTAGCATCCTTATGGAAGGTGTTCCAGGACAATTTTCCTGAGTTTTGAATTCGTCCTGATGCAGCCCCTCCTGGGAAACTCGTGCTCGTCCTCTGAGGCTCCGAGTGCAGAGACCTCGATGGCAACTGCAGAAATGAAGCACTCCGTTGAGTTGTCGAGAAGCAGGAACATAGCCAGCGCCTTGTGTTCGGGAGTCAGCAGCTGCTGCACTTTTGCGATTGCCTTCACTGTGCACTGAATGCCACGACGGCATGGGCACGTTAAAACAACGAGCTGAGCAAGAGTCCCCGAAAGATCACGGCCGTCAGAAAGCAGCTTATATATTGCCCTGGGAAGAGTACTGTTTTAGGAGTGTGCAGTAAAATCGTGTTTCTGGACAAGGGAGGCATAAGTGCGCTGCGCTCCTAAGCTATCTCCCTGCGAGACACACTGCCAAAGCTTTTCGCTATCATGCAGTCTAGTGCAGACGCACACTACGGCTATCGGCTGCTGTCCGAAGCGAAGCGCCGGTCGCCGGCGTCTTTCGGCTGAAGCAGCGCTTCGGAGCGTACGGCTGTTGTGTGCGCGAAGCAGCCGCTTCTCCTGCTCCGGGAGTCGGAGAGAGCGGTAGCTTGTACGAGGGCGAAGAACGAAGCCGCAGAGCACCGGACTTGTGTGCACAGCCTACGGGCTGCTAGAGGAAGGTGGCTGCACCTCCCTAACCTATCAATTCACAGCTGGCATGCTCTTTGGAGCTGGTCCAGGACAACTTTCATTGCTTATGGGTTCGTCCTGATACAGCCCCTCCTGGAAAACTCGTGCTCGTCCCCTGAGGCTCCGAGATGCAGAAACATCGATGGCAGCTGCAGAAATGAAGGGCTGCGTTGAGTTGTCGAGAAGCAAGAACATAGCCAGCGCCTAAGTGTCTGGGAGTCAGCAGCTGCTGCACTTTTGCGATTGCCTTCACTGTGCACTGATTGCCGAGACATGTGCACGCTAAAAAAACAAGGTGGGCAAGAGGAGGAAGAGAGTACGGGCATCAGAGAGCATCTGGCATCTTGTCCTGGAAACTGCAGTGTTTTTGGAGAGTACAGCAAATCCGTGTTTCTGGACAAGGGAGGCATAAGTGCGCTGCGCTCCTAAGCTATCTCCCTGCGAGACACACTGCCAAAGCTTTTCGTTATCCTGCAGTCTAGTGCAGACGCACACTACGGCTCTGGGCTGCTGTCCGAAGCGAAGCGCCGGTCGCCGGCGTCTTTCGGCTGAAGCAGCGCTTCCGAGCGTACGGCTGCCGCTCCGCTGCTGTGTGCGCGAAGCAGCCGCTTCTCCTGCTCCGGGAGCCGGACAGAGCGGTAGCTTGTACGAGGGCGAAGAACGAAGCCGCAGAGCACCGGGCTTCTGCGCGCACCCTAAGGACTGCTAGAGGACCGTGGTGGACACTCGCCTGCGTCTTCAATTCCATTCTAGCATCCTTATGGAAGGTGTTCCAGGACAATTTTCCTGAATTTTGAATTCGTCCTGATGCAGCCCCTCCTGGGAAACTCGTGCTCGTCCTCTGATGCTCCGAGTGCAGAGACCTCGATGGCAACTGCAGAAATGAAGCACTCCGTTGAGTTGTCGAGAAGCAAGAACATAGCCAGCGCCTTGTGTTTGGGAGTCAGCAGCTGCTGGACTTTTGCGATTGCCTTCACTGTGCACTGAATGCCACGACGGCATGGGCACGTTAAAACAACGAGCTGAGCAAGAGTCCCCGAAAGATCACGGCCGTCAGAAAGCAGCTTATATATTGCCCTGGAAAGAGCAGTGTTTTTGGAGTGTGCAGTAAAATCGTGTTTCTGGACAAGGGAGGCATAAGTGCGCTGCGCTCCTAAGCTATCTCCCTGCGAGACACACTGCCAAAGCTTTTCGTTATCCTGCAGTCTAGTGCAGACGCACACTACGGCTCTGGGCTGCTGTCCGAAGCCAAGCGCCGGTCGCCGGCGTCTTTCGGCTGAAGCTGCGCTTCGGAGCGTACGGCTGCCGCTCCGCTGTTGTGTGCGCGAAGCAGCCGCTTCTCCTGCTCCGGGAGCCGGACAGAGCGGTAGCTTGTACGAGGGCGAAGAACGAAGCCGCAGAGCACCGGACTTGTGTGCACAGCCTAAGGACTGCTAGAGGACCGTGGTGGACACTCGCCTGCGTCTTCAATTCCATTCTAGCATCCTTATGGAAGGTGTTCCAGGACAATTTTCCTGAGTTTTGAATTCGTCCTGATGCAGCCCCTCCTGGGAAACTCGTGCTCGTCCTCTGAGGCTCCGAGTGCAGAGACCTCGATGGCAACTGCAGAAATGAAGCACTCCGTTGAGTTGTCGAGAAGCAAGAACATAGCCAGCGCCTTGTGTTTGGGAGTCAGCAGCTGCTGGACTTTTGCGATTGCCTTCACTGTGCACTGAATGCCACGACGGCATGGGCACGTTAAAACAACGAGCTGAGCAAGAGTCCCCGAAAGATCACGGCCGTCAGAAAGCAGCTTATATATTGCCCTGGAAAGAGCAGTGTTTTTGGAGTGTGCAGTAAAATCGTGTTTCTGGACAAGGGAGGCATAAGTGCGCTGCGCTCCTAAGCTATCTCCCTGCGAGACACACTGCCAAAGCTTTTCGCTATCATGCAGTCTAGTGCAGACGCACACTACGGCTATCGGCTGCTGTCCGAAGCGAAGCGCCGGTCGCCGGCGTCTTTCGGCTGAAGCAGCGCTTCGGAGCGTACGGCTGTTGTGTGCGCGAAGCAGCCGCTTCTCCTGCTCCGGGAGTCGGAGAGAGCGGTAGCTTGTACGAGGGCGAAGAACGAAGCCGCAGAGCACCGGACTTGTGTGCACAGCCTACGGGCTGCTAGAGGAAGGTGGCTGCACCTCCCTAACCTATCAATTCACAGCTGGCATGCTCTTTGGAGCTGGTCCAGGACAACTTTCATTGCTTATGGGTTCGTCCTGATACAGCCCCTCCTGGAAAACTCGTGCTCGTCCCCTGAGGCTCCGAGATGCAGAAACATCGATGGCAGCTGCAGAAATGAAGGGCTGCGTTGAGTTGTCGAGAAGCAAGAACATAGCCAGCGCCTAAGTGTCTGGGAGTCAGCAGCTGCTGCACTTTTGCGATTGCCTTCACTGTGCACTGATTGCCGAGACATGTGCACGCTAAAAAAACAAGGTGGGCAAGAGGAGGAAGAGAGTACGGGCATCAGAGAGCATCTGGCATCTTGTCCTGGAAACTGCAGTGTTTTTGGAGAGTACAGCAAATCCGTGTTTCTGGACAAGGGAGGCATAAGTGCGCTGCGCTCCTAAGCTATCTCCCTGCGAGACACACTGCCAAAGCTTTTCGTTATCCTGCAGTCTAGTGCAGACGCACACTACGGCTCTGGGCTGCTGTCCGAAGCGAAGCGCCGGTCGCCGGCGTCTTTCGGCTGAAGCAGCGCTTCCGAGCGTACGGCTGCCGCTCCGCTGCTGTGTGCGCGAAGCAGCCGCTTCTCCTGCTCCGGGAGCCGGACAGAGCGGTAGCTTGTACGAGGGCGAAGAACGAAGCCGCAGAGCACCGGACTTGTGTGCACAGCCTAAGGACTGCTAGAGGACCGTGGTGGACACTCGCCTGCGTCTTCAATTCCATTCTAGCATCCTTATGGAAGGTGTTCCAGGACAATTTTCCTGAGTTTTGAATTCGTCCTGATGCAGCCCCTCCTGGGAAACTCGTGCTCGTCCTCTGAGGCTCCGAGTGCAGAGACCTCGATGGCAACTGCAGAAATGAAGCACTCCGTTGAGTTGTCGAGAAGCAAGAACATAGCCAGCGCCTTGTGTTTGGGAGTCAGCAGCTGCTGGACTTTTGCGATTGCCTTCACTGTGCACTGAATGCCACGACGGCATGGGCACGTTAAAACAACGAGCTGAGCAAGAGTCCCCGAAAGATCACGGCCGTCAGAAAGCAGCTTATATATTGCCCTGGAAAGAGCAGTGTTTTTGGAGTGTGCAGTAAAATCGTGTTTCTGGACAAGGGAGGCATAAGTGCGCTGCGCTCCTAAGCTATCTCCCTGCGAGACACACTGCCAAAGCTTTTCGCTATCATGCAGTCTAGTGCAGACGCACACTACGGCTATCGGCTGCTGTCCGAAGCGAAGCGCCAGTCGCCGGCGTCTTTCGGCTGAAGCAGCCCTTCGGAGCGTACGGCTGTTGTGTGCGCGAAGCAGCCGCTTCTCCTGCTCCGGGAGCCGGACAGAGCGGTAGCTTGTACGAGGGCGAAGAACGAAGCCGCAGAGCACCGGACTTGTGTGCACAGCCTACGGGCTGCTAGAGGAAGGTGGCTGCACCTCCCTAACCTATCAATTCACAGCTGGCATGCTCTATGGAGCTGTTCCAGGACAACTTTCATTGCTTATGGGTTCGTCCTGATACAGCCCCTCCTGGGAAACTCGTGCTCGTCCCCTGAGGCTCCGAGATGCAGAAACATCGATGGCAGCTGCAGAAATGAAGGGCTGCGTTGAGTTGTCGAGAAGCAAGAACATAGCCAGCGCCTAAGTGTCTGGGAGTCAGCAGCTGCTGCACTTTTGCGATTGCCTTCACTGTGCACTGATTGCCGAGACATGTGCACGCTAAAAAAACAAGGTGGGCAAGAGGAGGAAGAGAGTACGGGCATCAGAGAGCATCTGGCATCTTGTCCTGGAAACTGCAGTGTTTTTGGAGAGTACAGCAAATCCGTGTTTCTGGACAAGGGAGGCATAAGTGCGCTGCGCTCCTAAGCTATCTCCCTGCGAGACACACTGCCAAAGCTTTTCGCTATCATGCAGTCTAGTGCAGACGCACACTACGGCTCTCCGGAGCTGTCCGAAGCCAAGCGCCGGTGGCCGGCGTCTTTCGGCTGAAGCTGCGCTTCGGAGCGTACGGCTGCCGCTCCGCTGTTGTGTGCGCGAAGCAGCCGCTTCTCCTGCTCCGGGAGCCGGACAGAGCGGTAGCTTGTACGAGGGCGAAGAACGAAGCCGCAGAGCACCGGGCTTCTGCGCGCACCCTAAGGACTGCTAGAGGACCGTGGTGGACACTCGCCTGCGTCTTCAATTCCATTCTAGCATCCTTATGGAAGGTGTTCCAGGACAATTTTCCTGAGTTTTGAATTCGTCCTGATGCAGCCCCTCCTGGGAAACTCGTGCTCGTCCTCTGAGGCTCCGAGTGCAGAGACCTCGATGGCAACTGCAGAAATGAAGGGCTGCGTTGAGTTGTCGAGAAGCAAGAACATAGCCAGCGCCTGGTGTTTGGGAGTCAGCAGCTGCTGCACTTTTGCGATTGCCTTCACTGTGCACTGAATGCCACGACGGCATGGGCACGTTAAAACAACGAGCTGAGCAAGAGTCCCCGAAAGATCACGGCCGTCAGAAAGCAGCTTATATATTGCCCTGGAAAGAGTACTGTTTTAGGAGTGTGCAGTAAAATCGTGTTTCTGGACAAGGGAGGCATAAGTGCGCTGCGCTCCTAAGCTATCTCCCTGCGAGACACACTGCCAAAGCTTTTCGCTATCATGCAGTCTAGTGCAGACGCACACTACGGCTATCGGCTGCTGTCCGAAGCGAAGCGCCGGTCGCCGGCGTCTTTCGGCTGAAGCAGCGCTTCGGAGCGTACGGCTGTTGTGTGCGCGAAGCAGCCGCTTCTCCTGCTCCGGGAGTCGGAGAGAGCGGTAGCTTGTACGAGGGCGAAGAACGAAGCCGCAGAGCACCGGACTTGTGTGCACAGCCTACGGGCTGCTAGAGGAAGGTGGCTGCACCTCCCTAACCTATCAATTCACAGCTGGCATGCTCTTTGGAGCTGGTCCAGGACAACTTTCATTGCTTATGGGTTCGTCCTGATACAGCCCCTCCTGGAAAACTCGTGCTCGTCCCCTGAGGCTCCGAGATGCAGAAACATCGATGGCAGCTGCAGAAATGAAGGGCTGCGTTGAGTTGTCGAGAAGCAAGAACATAGCCAGCGCCTAAGTGTCTGGGAGTCAGCAGCTGCTGCACTTTTGCGATTGCCTTCACTGTGCACTGATTGCCGAGACATGTGCACGCTAAAAAAACAAGGTGGGCAAGAGGAGGAAGAGAGTACGGGCATCAGAGAGCATCTGGCATCTTGTCCTGGAAACTGCAGTGTTTTTGGAGAGTACAGCAAATCCGTGTTTCTGGACAAGGGAGGCATAAGTGCGCTGCGCTCCTAAGCTATCTCCCTGCGAGACACACTGCCAAAGCTTTTCGCTATCATGCAGTCTAGTGCAGACGCACACTCCGGCTCTCCGGAGCTGTCCGAAGCCAAGCGCCGGTGGCCGGCGTCTTTCGGCTGAAGCTGCGCTTCGGAGCGTACGGCTGCCGCTCCGCTGTTGTGTGCGCGAAGCAGCCGCTTCTCCTGCTCCGGGAGCCGGACAGAGCGGTAGCTTGTACGAGGGCGAAGAACGAAGCCGCAGAGCACCGGGCTTCTGCGCGCACCCTAATGACTGCTAGAGGACCGTGGTGGACACTCACCTGCGTCTTCAATTCCATTCTAGCATCCTTATGGAAGGTGTTCCAGGACAATTTTCCTGAGTTTTGAATTCCTCCTGATGCAGCCCCTCCTGGGAAACTCGTGCTCGTCCTCTGAGGCTCCGAGTGCAGAGACCTCGATGGCAACTGCAGAAATGAAGCACTCCGTTGAGTTGTCGAGAAGCAAGAACATAGCCAGCGCCTTGTGTTTGGGAGTCAGCAGCTGCTGCACTTTTGCGATTGCCTTCACTGTGCACTGAATGCCACGACGGCATGGGCACGTTAAAACAACGAGCTGAGCAAGAGTCCCCGAAAGATCACGGCCGTCAGAAAGCAGCTTATATATTGCCCTGGGAAGAGTACTGTTTTAGGAGTGTGCAGTAAAATCGTGTTTCTGGACAAGGGAGGCATAAGTGCGCTGCGCTCCTAAGCTATCTCCCTGCGAGACACACTGCCAAAGCTTTTCGCTATCATGCAGTCTAGTGCAGACGCACACTACGGCTATCGGCTGCTGTCCGAAGCGAAGCGCCGGTCGCCGGCGTCTTTCGGCTGAAGCAGCGCTTCGGAGCGTACGGCTGTTGTGTGCGCGAAGCAGCCGCTTCTCCTGCTCCGGGAGTCGGAGAGAGCGGTAGCTTGTACGAGGGCGAAGAACGAAGCCGCAGAGCACCGGACTTGTGTGCACAGCCTACGGGCTGCTAGAGGAAGGTGGCTGCACCTCCCTAACCTATCAATTCACAGCTGGCATGCTCTTTGGAGCTGGTCCAGGACAACTTTCATTGCTTATGGGTTCGTCCTGATACAGCCCCTCCTGGAAAACTCGTGCTCGTCCCCTGAGGCTCCGAGATGCAGAAACATCGATGGCAGCTGCAGAAATGAAGGGCTGCGTTGAGTTGTCGAGAAGCAAGAACATAGCCAGCGCCAAAGTGTCTGGGAGTCAGCAGCTGCTGCACTTTTGCGATTGCCTTCACTGTGCACTGATTGCCGAGACATGTGCACGCTAAAAAAACAAGGTGGGCAAGAGGAGGAAGAGAGTACGGGCATCAGAGAGCATCTGGCATCTTGTCCTGGAAACTGCAGTGTTTTTGGAGAGTACAGCAAATCCGTGTTTCTGGACAAGGGAGGCATAAGTGCGCTGCGCTCCTAAGCTATCTCCCTGCGAGACACACTGCCAAAGCTTTTCGTTATCCTGCAGTCTAGTGCAGACGCACACTACGGCTCTGGGCTGCTGTCCGAAGCGAAGCGCCGGTCGCCGGCGTCTTTCGGCTGAAGCAGCGCTTCCGAGCGTACGGCTGCCGCTCCGCTGCTGTGTGCGCGAAGCAGCCGCTTCTCCTGCTCCGGGAGCCGGACAGAGCGGTAGCTTGTACGAGGGCGAAGAACGAAGCCGCAGAGCACCGGGCTTCTGCGCGCACCCTAAGGACTGCTAGAGGACCGTGGTGGACACTCGCCTGCGTCTTCAATTCCATTCTAGCATCCTTATGGAAGGTGTTCCAGGACAATTTTCCTGAATTTTGAATTCGTCCTGATGCAGCCCCTCCTGGGAAACTCGTGCTCGTCCTCTGAGGCTCCGAGTGCAGAGACCTCGATGGCAACTGCAGAAATGAAGCACTCCGTTGAGTTGTCGAGAAGCAAGAACATAGCCAGCGCCTTGTGTTTGGGAGTCAGCAGCTGCTGCACTTTTGCGATTGCCTTCACTGTGCACTGAATGCCACGACGGCATGGGCACGTTAAAACAACGCGCTGAGCAAGAGTCCCCGAAAGATCACGGCCGTCAGAAAGCAGCTTATATATTGCCCTGGAAAGAGCAGTGTTTTTGGAGTGTGCAGTAAAATCGTGTTTCTGGACAAGGGAGGCATAAGTGCGCTGCGCTCCTAAGCTATCTCCCTGCGAGACACACTGCCAAAGCTTTTCGTTATCCTGCAGTCTAGTGCAGACGCACACTACGGCTCTGGGCTGCTGTCCGAAGCCAAGCGCCGGTCGCCGGCGTCTTTCGGCTGAAGCTGCGCTTCGGAGCGTACGGCTGCCGCTCCGCTGTTGTGTGCGCGAAGCAGCCGCTTCTCCTGCTCCGGGAGCCGGACAGAGCGGTAGCTTGCACGAGGGCGAAGAACGAAGCCGCAGAGCACCGGGCTTCTGCGCGCACCCTAAGGACTGCTAGAGGACCGTGGTGGACACTCGCCTGCGTCTTCAATTCCATTCTAGCATCCTTATGGAAGGTGTTCCAGGACAATTTTCCTGAGTTTTGAATTCGTCCTGATGCAGCCCCTCCTGGGAAACTCGTGCTCGTCCTCTGAGGCTCCGAGTGCAGAGACCTCGATGGCAACTGCAGAAATGAAGCACTCCGTTGAGTTGTCGAGAAGCAAGAACATAGCCAGCGCCTTGTGTTTGGGAGTCAGCAGCTGCTGGACTTTTGCGATTGCCTTCACTGTGCACTGAATGCCACGACGGCATGGGCACGTTAAAACAACGCGCTGAGCAAGAGTCCCCGAAAGATCACGGCCGTCAGAAAGCAGCTTATATATTGCCCTGGAAAGAGCAGTGTTTTTGGAGTGTGCAGTAAAATCGTGTTTCTGGACAAGGGAGGCATAAGTGCGCTGCGCTCCTAAGCTATCTCCCTGCGAGACACACTGCCAAAGCTTTTCGCTATCATGCAGTCTAGTGCAGACGCACACTACGGCTATCGGCTGCTGTCCGAAGCGAAGCGCCGGTCGCCGGCGTCTTTCGGCTGAAGCAGCGCTTCGGAGCGTACGGCTGTTGTGTGCGCGAAGCAGCCGCTTCTCCTGCTCCGGGAGTCGGAGAGAGCGGTAGCTTGTACGAGGGCGAAGAACGAAGCCGCAGAGCACCGGACTTGTGTGCACAGCCTACGGGCTGCTAGAGGAAGGTGGCTGCACCTCCCTAACCTATCAATTCACAGCTGGCATGCTCTTTGGAGCTGGTCCAGGACAACTTTCATTGCTTATGGGTTCGTCCTGATACAGCCCCTCCTGGAAAACTCGTGCTCGTCCCCTGAGGCTCCGAGATGCAGAAACATCGATGGCAGCTGCAGAAATGAAGGGCTGCGTTGAGTTGTCGAGAAGCAAGAACATAGCCAGCGCCTAAGTGTCTGGGAGTCAGCAGCTGCTGCACTTTTGCGATTGCCTTCACTGTGCACTGATTGCCGAGACATGTGCACGCTAAAAAAACAAGGTGGGCAAGAGGAGGAAGAGAGTACGGGCATCAGAGAGCATCTGGCATCTTGTCCTGGAAACTGCAGTGTTTTTGGAGAGTACAGCAAATCCGTGTTTCTGGACAAGGGAGGCATAAGTGCGCTGCGCTCCTAAGCTATCTCCCTGCGAGACACACTGCCAAAGCTTTTCGCTATCATGCAGTCTAGTGCAGACGCACACTCCGGCTCTCCGGAGCTGTCCGAAGCCAAGCGCCGGTGGCCGGCGTCTTTCGGCTGAAGCTGCGCTTCGGAGCGTACGGCTGCCGCTCCGCTGTTGTGTGCGCGAAGCAGCCGCTTCTCCTGCTCCGGGAGCCGGACAGAGCGGTAGCTTGTACGAGGGCGAAGAACGAAGCCGCAGAGCACCGGGCTTCTGCGCGCACCCTAAGGACTGCTAGAGGACCGTGGTGGACACTCGCCTGCGTCTTCAATTCCATTCTAGCATCCTTATGGAAGGTGTTCCAGGACAATTTTCCTGAGTTTTGAATTCGTCCTGATGCAGCCCCTCCTGGGAAACTCGTGCTCGTCCTCTGAGGCTCCGAGTGCAGAGACCTCGATGGCAACTGCAGAAATGAAGCACTCCGTTGAGTTGTCGAGAAGCAGGAACATAGCCAGCGCCTTGTGTTTGGGAGTCAGCAGCTGCTGCACTTTTGCGATTGCCTTCACTGTGCACTGAATGCCACGACGGCATGGGCACGTTAAAACAACGAGCTGAGCAAGAGTCCCCGAAAGATCACGGCCGTCAGAAAGCAGCTTATATATTGCCCTGGGAAGAGTACTGTTTTAGGAGTGTGCAGTAAAATCGTGTTTCTGGACAAGGGAGGCATAAGTGCGCTGCGCTCCTAAGCTATCTCCCTGCGAGACACACTGCCAAAGCTTTTCGCTATCATGCAGTCTAGTGCAGACGCACACTACGGCTATCGGCTGCTGTCCGAAGCGAAGCGCCGGTCGCCGGCGTCTTTCGGCTGAAGCAGCGCTTCGGAGCGTACGGCTGTTGTGTGCGCGAAGCAGCCGCTTCTCCTGCTCCGGGAGTCGGAGAGAGCGGTAGCTTGTACGAGGGCGAAGAACGAAGCCGCAGAGCACCGGACTTGTGTGCACAGCCTACGGGCTGCTAGAGGAAGGTGGCTGCACCTCCCTAACCTATCAATTCACAGCTGGCATGCTCTTTGGAGCTGGTCCAGGACAACTTTCATTGCTTATGGGTTCGTCCTGATACAGCCCCTCCTGGAAAACTCGTGCTCGTCCCCTGAGGCTCCGAGATGCAGAAACATCGATGGCAGCTGCAGAAATGAAGGGCTGCGTTGAGTTGTCGAGAAGCAAGAACATAGCCAGCGCCAAAGTGTCTGGGAGTCAGCAGCTGCTGCACTTTTGCGATTGCCTTCACTGTGCACTGATTGCCGAGACATGTGCACGCTAAAAAAACAAGGTGGGCAAGAGGAGGAAGAGAGTACGGGCATCAGAGAGCATCTGGCATCTTGTCCTGGAAACTGCAGTGTTTTTGGAGAGTACAGCAAATCCGTGTTTCTGGACAAGGGAGGCATAAGTGCGCTGCGCTCCTAAGCTATCTCCCTGCGAGACACACTGCCAAAGCTTTTCGTTATCCTGCAGTCTAGTGCAGACGCACACTACGGCTCTGGGCTGCTGTCCGAAGCGAAGCGCCGGTCGCCGGCGTCTTTCGGCTGAAGCAGCGCTTCCGAGCGTACGGCTGCCGCTCCGCTGCTGTGTGCGCGAAGCAGCCGCTTCTCCTGCTCCGGGAGCCGGACAGAGCGGTAGCTTGTACGAGGGCGAAGAACGAAGCCGCAGAGCACCGGGCTTCTGCGCGCACCCTAAGGACTGCTAGAGGACCGTGGTGGACACTCGCCTGCGTCTTCAATTCCATTCTAGCATCCTTATGGAAGGTGTTCCAGGACAATTTTCCTGAATTTTGAATTCGTCCTGATGCAGCCCCTCCTGGGAAACTCGTGCTCGTCCTCTGAGGCTCCGAGTGCAGAGACCTCGATGGCAACTGCAGAAATGAAGCACTCCGTTGAGTTGTCGAGAAGCAAGAACATAGCCAGCGCCTTGTGTTTGGGAGTCAGCAGCTGCTGCACTTTTGCGATTGCCTTCACTGTGCACTGAATGCCACGACGGCATGGGCACGTTAAAACAACGCGCTGAGCAAGAGTCCCCGAAAGATCACGGCCGTCAGAAAGCAGCTTATATATTGCCCTGGAAAGAGCAGTGTTTTTGGAGTGTGCAGTAAAATCGTGTTTCTGGACAAGGGAGGCATAAGTGCGCTGCGCTCCTAAGCTATCTCCCTGCGAGACACACTGCCAAAGCTTTTCGTTATCCTGCAGTCTAGTGCAGACGCACACTACGGCTCTGGGCTGCTGTCCGAAGCCAAGCGCCGGTGGCCGGCGTCTTTCGGCTGAAGCTGCGCTTCGGAGCGTACGGCTGCCGCTCCGCTGTTGTGTGCGCGAAGCAGCCGCTTCTCCTGCTCCGGGAGCCGGACAGAGCGGTAGCTTGTACGAGGGCGAAGAACGAAGCCGCAGAGCACCGGACTTGTGTGCACAGCCTAAGGACTGCTAGAGGACCGTGGTGGACACTCGCCTGCGTCTTCAATTCCATTCTAGCATCCTTATGGAAGGTGTTCCAGGACAATTTTCCTGAGTTTTGAATTCGTCCTGATGCAGCCCCTCCTGGGAAACTCGTGCTCGTCCTCTGAGGCTCCGAGTGCAGAGACCTCGATGGCAACTGCAGAAATGAAGCACTCCGTTGAGTTGTCGAGAAGCAAGAACATAGCCAGCGCCTTGTGTTTGGGAGTCAGCAGCTGCTGGACTTTTGCGATTGCCTTCACTGTGCACTGAATGCCACGACGGCATGGGCACGTTAAAACAACGAGCTGAGCAAGAGTCCCCGAAAGATCACGGCCGTCAGAAAGCAGCTTATATATTGCCCTGGAAAGAGCAGTGTTTTTGGAGTGTGCAGTAAAATCGTGTTTCTGGACAAGGGAGGCATAAGTGCGCTGCGCTCCTAAGCTATCTCCCTGCGAGACACACTGCCAAAGCTTTTCGCTATCATGCAGTCTAGTGCAGACGCACACTACGGCTATCGGCTGCTGTCCGAAGCGAAGCGCCGGTCGCCGGCGTCTTTCGGCTGAAGCAGCGCTTCGGAGCGTACGGCTGTTGTGTGCGCGAAGCAGTCGCTTCTCCTGCTCCGGGAGTCGGAGAGAGCGGTAGCTTGTACGAGGGCGAAGAACGAAGCCGCAGAGCACCGGACTTGTGTGCACAGCCTACGGGCTGCTAGAGGAAGGTGGCTGCACCTCCCTAACCTATCAATTCACAGCTGGCATGCTCTTTGGAGCTGGTCCAGGACAACTTTCATTGCTTATGGGTTCGTCCTGATACAGCCCCTCCTGGAAAACTCGTGCTCGTCCCCTGAGGCTCCGAGATGCAGAAACATCGATGGCAGCTGCAGAAATGAAGGGCTGCGTTGAGTTGTCGAGAAGCAAGAACATAGCCAGCGCCAAAGTGTCTGGGAGTCAGCAGCTGCTGCACTTTTGCGATTGCCTTCACTGTGCACTGATTGCCGAGACATGTGCACGCTAAAAAAACAAGGTGGGCAAGAGGAGGAAGAGAGTACGGGCATCAGAGAGCATCTGGCATCTTGTCCTGGAAACTGCAGTGTTTTTGGAGAGTACAGCAAATCCGTGTTTCTGGACAAGGGAGGCATAAGTGCGCTGCGCTCCTAAGCTATCTCCCTGCGAGACACACTGCCAAAGCTTTTCGTTATCCTGCAGTCTAGTGCAGACGCACACTACGGCTCTGGGCTGCTGTCCGAAGCGAAGCGCCGGTCGCCGGCGTCTTTCGGCTGAAGCAGCGCTTCCGAGCGTACGGCTGCCGCTCCGCTGCTGTGTGCGCGAAGCAGCCGCTTCTCCTGCTCCGGGAGCCGGACAGAGCGGTAGCTTGTACGAGGGCGAAGAACGAAGCCGCAGAGCACCGGACTTGTGTGCACAGCCTAAGGACTGCTAGAGGACCGTGGTGGACACTCGCCTGCGTCTTCAATTCCATTCTAGCATCCTTATGGAAGGTGTTCCAGGACAATTTTCCTGAGTTTTGAATTCGTCCTGATGCAGCCCCTCCTGGGAAACTCGTGCTCGTCCTCTGAGGCTCCGAGTGCAGAGACCTCGATGGCAACTGCAGAAATGAAGCACTCCGTTGAGTTGTCGAGAAGCAAGAACATAGCCAGCGCCTTGTGTTTGGGAGTCAGCAGCTGCTGGACTTTTGCGATTGCCTTCACTGTGCACTGAATGCCACGACGGCATGGGCACGTTAAAACAACGAGCTGAGCAAGAGTCCCCGAAAGATCACGGCCGTCAGAAAGCAGCTTATATATTGCCCTGGAAAGAGCAGTGTTTTTGGAGTGTGCAGTAAAATCGTGTTTCTGGACAAGGGAGGCATAAGTGCGCTGCGCTCCTAAGCTATCTCCCTGCGAGACACACTGCCAAAGCTTTTCGCTATCATGCAGTCTAGTGCAGACGCACACTACGGCTATCGGCTGCTGTCCGAAGCGAAGCGCCAGTCGCCGGCGTCTTTCGGCTGAAGCAGCCCTTCGGAGCGTACGGCTGTTGTGTGCGCGAAGCAGCCGCTTCTCCTGCTCCGGGAGCCGGACAGAGCGGTAGCTTGTACGAGGGCGAAGAACGAAGCCGCAGAGCACCGGACTTGTGTGCACAGCCTACGGGCTGCTAGAGGAAGGTGGCTGCACCTCCCTAACCTATCAATTCACAGCTGGCATGCTCTATGGAGCTGTTCCAGGACAACTTTCATTGCTTATGGGTTCGTCCTGATACAGCCCCTCCTGGGAAACTCGTGCTCGTCCCCTGAGGCTCCGAGATGCAGAAACATCGATGGCAGCTGCAGAAATGAAGGGCTGCGTTGAGTTGTCGAGAAGCAAGAACATAGCCAGCGCCTAAGTGTCTGGGAGTCAGCAGCTGCTGCACTTTTGCGATTGCCTTCACTGTGCACTGATTGCCGAGACATGTGCACGCTAAAAAAACAAGGTGGGCAAGAGGAGGAAGAGAGTACGGGCATCAGAGAGCATCTGGCATCTTGTCCTGGAAACTGCAGTGTTTTTGGAGAGTACAGCAAATCCGTGTTTCTGGACAAGGGAGGCATAAGTGCGCTGCGCTCCTAAGCTATCTCCCTGCGAGACACACTGCCAAAGCTTTTCGCTATCATGCAGTCTAGTGCAGACGCACACTCCGGCTCTCCGGAGCTGTCCGAAGCCAAGCGCCGGTGGCCGGCGTCTTTCGGCTGAAGCTGCGCTTCGGAGCGTACGGCTGCCGCTCCGCTGTTGTGTGCGCGAAGCAGCCGCTTCTCCTGCTCCGGGAGCCGGACAGAGCGGTAGCTTGTACGAGGGCGAAGAACGAAGCCGCAGAGCACCGGGCTTCTGCGCGCACCCTAAGGACTGCTAGAGGACCGTGGTGGACACTCGCCTGCGTCTTCAATTCCATTCTAGCATCCTTATGGAAGGTGTTCCAGGACAATTTTCCTGAGTTTTGAATTCCTCCTGATGCAGCCCCTCCTGGGAAACTCGTGCTCGTCCTCTGAGGCTCCGAGTGCAGAGACCTCGATGGCAACTGCAGAAATGAAGGGCTGCGTTGAGTTGTCGAGAAGCAAGAACATAGCCAGCGCCTGGTGTTTGGGAGTCAGCAGCTGCTGCACTTTTGCGATTGCCTTCACTGTGCACTGAATGCCACGACGGCATGGGCACGTTAAAACAACGAGCTGAGCAAGAGTCCCCGAAAGATCACGGCCGTCAGAAAGCAGCTTATATATTGCCCTGGAAAGAGTACTGTTTTAGGAGTGTGCAGTAAAATCGTGTTTCTGGACAAGGGAGGCATAAGTGCGCTGCGCTCCTAAGCTATCTCCCTGCGAGACACACTGCCAAAGCTTTTCGCTATCATGCAGTCTAGTGCAGACGCACACTACGGCTATCGGCTGCTGTCCGAAGCGAAGCGCCGGTCGCCGGCGTCTTTCGGCTGAAGCAGCGCTTCGGAGCGTACGGCTGTTGTGTGCGCGAAGCAGCCGCTTCTCCTGCTCCGGGAGTCGGAGAGAGCGGTAGCTTGTACGAGGGCGAAGAACGAAGCCGCAGAGCACCGGACTTGTGTGCACAGCCTACGGGCTGCTAGAGGAAGGTGGCTGCACCTCCCTAACCTATCAATTCACAGCTGGCATGCTCTTTGGAGCTGGTCCAGGACAACTTTCATTGCTTATGGGTTCGTCCTGATACAGCCCCTCCTGGAAAACTCGTGCTCGTCCCCTGAGGCTCCGAGATGCAGAAACATCGATGGCAGCTGCAGAAATGAAGGGCTGCGTTGAGTTGTCGAGAAGCAAGAACATAGCCAGCGCCTAAGTGTCTGGGAGTCAGCAGCTGCTGCACTTTTGCGATTGCCTTCACTGTGCACTGATTGCCGAGACATGTGCACGCTAAAAAAACAAGGTGGGCAAGAGGAGGAAGAGAGTACGGGCATCAGAGAGCATCTGGCATCTTGTCCTGGAAACTGCAGTGTTTTTGGAGAGTACAGCAAATCCGTGTTTCTGGACAAGGGAGGCATAAGTGCGCTGCGCTCCTAAGCTATCTCCCTGCGAGACACACTGCCAAAGCTTTTCGCTATCATGCAGTCTAGTGCAGACGCACACTCCGGCTCTCCGGAGCTGTCCGAAGCCAAGCGCCGGTGGCCGGCGTCTTTCGGCTGAAGCAGCGCTTCGGAGCGTACGGCTGCCGCTCCGCTGTTGTGTGCGCGAAGCAGCCGCTTCTCCTGCTCCGGGAGCCGGACAGAGCGGTAGCTTGTACGAGGGCGAAGAACGAAGCCGCAGAGCACCGGGCTTCTGCGCGCACCCTAATGACTGCTAGAGGACCGTGGTGGACACTCGCCTGCGTCTTCAATTCCATTCTAGCATCCTTATGGAAGGTGTTCCAGGACAATTTTCCTGAGTTTTGAATTCCTCCTGATGCAGCCCCTCCTGGGAAACTCGTGCTCGTCCTCTGAGGCTCCGAGTGCAGAGACCTCGATGGCAACTGCAGAAATGAAGCACTCCGTTGAGTTGTCGAGAAGCAAGAACATAGCCAGCGCCTTGTGTTTGGGAGTCAGCAGCTGCTGGACTTTTGCGATTGCCTTCACTGTGCACTGAATGCCACGACGGCATGGGCACGTTAAAACAACGAGCTGAGCAAGAGTCCCCGAAAGATCACGGCCGTCAGAAAGCAGCTTATATATTGCCCTGGGAAGAGTACTGTTTTAGGAGTGTGCAGTAAAATCGTGTTTCTGGACAAGGGAGGCATAAGTGCGCTGCGCTCCTAAGCTATCTCCCTGCGAGACACACTGCCAAAGCTTTTCGCTATCATGCAGTCTAGTGCAGACGCACACTACGGCTATCGGCTGCTGTCCGAAGCGAAGCGCCGGTCGCCGGCGTCTTTCGGCTGAAGCAGCGCTTCGGAGCGTACGGCTGTTGTGTGCGCGAAGCAGCCGCTTCTCCTGCTCCGGGAGTCGGAGAGAGCGGTAGCTTGTACGAGGGCGAAGAACGAAGCCGCAGAGCACCGGACTTGTGTGCACAGCCTACGGGCTGCTAGAGGAAGGTGGCTGCACCTCCCTAACCTATCAATTCACAGCTGGCATGCTCTTTGGAGCTGGTCCAGGACAACTTTCATTGCTTATGGGTTCGTCCTGATACAGCCCCTCCTGGAAAACTCGTGCTCGTCCCCTGAGGCTCCGAGATGCAGAAACATCGATGGCAGCTGCAGAAATGAAGGGCTGCGTTGAGTTGTCGAGAAGCAAGAACATAGCCAGCGCCAAAGTGTCTGGGAGTCAGCAGCTGCTGCACTTTTGCGATTGCCTTCACTGTGCACTGATTGCCGAGACATGTGCACGCTAAAAAAACAAGGTGGGCAAGAGGAGGAAGAGAGTACGGGCATCAGAGAGCATCTGGCATCTTGTCCTGGAAACTGCAGTGTTTTTGGAGAGTACAGCAAATCCGTGTTTCTGGACAAGGGAGGCATAAGTGCGCTGCGCTCCTAAGCTATCTCCCTGCGAGACACACTGCCAAAGCTTTTCGTTATCCTGCAGTCTAGTGCAGACGCACACTACGGCTCTGGGCTGCTGTCCGAAGCGAAGCGCCGGTCGCCGGCGTCTTTCGGCTGAAGCAGCGCTTCCGAGCGTACGGCTGCCGCTCCGCTGCTGTGTGCGCGAAGCAGCCGCTTCTCCTGCTCCGGGAGCCGGACAGAGCGGTAGCTTGTACGAGGGCGAAGAACGAAGCCGCAGAGCACCGGGCTTCTGCGCGCACCCTAAGGACTGCTAGAGGACCGTGGTGGACACTCGCCTGCGTCTTCAATTCCATTCTAGCATCCTTATGGAAGGTGTTCCAGGACAATTTTCCTGAATTTTGAATTCGTCCTGATGCAGCCCCTCCTGGGAAACTCGTGCTCGTCCTCTGAGGCTCCGAGTGCAGAGACCTCGATGGCAACTGCAGAAATGAAGCACTCCGTTGAGTTGTCGAGAAGCAAGAACATAGCCAGCGCCTTGTGTTTGGGAGTCAGCAGCTGCTGGACTTTTGCGATTGCCTTCACTGTGCACTGAATGCCACGACGGCATGGGCACGTTAAAACAACGCGCTGAGCAAGAGTCCCCGAAAGATCACGGCCGTCAGAAAGCAGCTTATATATTGCCCTGGAAAGAGCAGTGTTTTTGGAGTGTGCAGTAAAATCGTGTTTCTGGACAAGGGAGGCATAAGTGCGCTGCGCTCCTAAGCTATCTCCCTGCGAGACACACTGCCAAAGCTTTTCGTTATCCTGCAGTCTAGTGCAGACGCACACTACGGCTCTGGGCTGCTGTCCGAAGCCAAGCGCCGGTCGCCGGCGTCTTTCGGCTGAAGCTGCGCTTCGGAGCGTACGGCTGCCGCTCCGCTGTTGTGTGCGCGAAGCAGCCGCTTCTCCTGCTCCGGGAGCCGGACAGAGCGGTAGCTTGCACGAGGGCGAAGAACGAAGCCGCAGAGCACCGGGCTTCTGCGCGCACCCTAAGGACTGCTAGAGGACCGTGGTGGACACTCGCCTGCGTCTTCAATTCCATTCTAGCATCCTTATGGAAGGTGTTCCAGGACAATTTTCCTGAGTTTTGAATTCGTCCTGATGCAGCCCCTCCTGGGAAACTCGTGCTCGTCCTCTGAGGCTCCGAGTGCAGAGACCTCGATGGCAACTGCAGAAATGAAGCACTCCGTTGAGTTGTCGAGAAGCAAGAACATAGCCAGCGCCTTGTGTTTGGGAGTCAGCAGCTGCTGGACTTTTGCGATTGCCTTCACTGTGCACTGAATGCCACGACGGCATGGGCACGTTAAAACAACGCGCTGAGCAAGAGTCCCCGAAAGATCACGGCCGTCAGAAAGCAGCTTATATATTGCCCTGGAAAGAGCAGTGTTTTTGGAGTGTGCAGTAAAATCGTGTTTCTGGACAAGGGAGGCATAAGTGCGCTGCGCTCCTAAGCTATCTCCCTGCGAGACACACTGCCAAAGCTTTTCGCTATCATGCAGTCTAGTGCAGACGCACACTACGGCTATCGGCTGCTGTCCGAAGCGAAGCGCCGGTCGCCGGCGTCTTTCGGCTGAAGCAGCGCTTCGGAGCGTACGGCTGTTGTGTGCGCGAAGCAGCCGCTTCTCCTGCTCCGGGAGTCGGAGAGAGCGGTAGCTTGTACGAGGGCGAAGAACGAAGCCGCAGAGCACCGGACTTGTGTGCACAGCCTACGGGCTGCTAGAGGAAGGTGGCTGCACCTCCCTAACCTATCAATTCACAGCTGGCATGCTCTTTGGAGCTGGTCCAGGACAACTTTCATTGCTTATGGGTTCGTCCTGATACAGCCCCTCCTGGAAAACTCGTGCTCGTCCCCTGAGGCTCCGAGATGCAGAAACATCGATGGCAGCTGCAGAAATGAAGGGCTGCGTTGAGTTGTCGAGAAGCAAGAACATAGCCAGCGCCTAAGTGTCTGGGAGTCAGCAGCTGCTGCACTTTTGCGATTGCCTTCACTGTGCACTGATTGCCGAGACATGTGCACGCTAAAAAAACAAGGTGGGCAAGAGGAGGAAGAGAGTACGGGCATCAGAGAGCATCTGGCATCTTGTCCTGGAAACTGCAGTGTTTTTGGAGAGTACAGCAAATCCGTGTTTCTGGACAAGGGAGGCATAAGTGCGCTGCGCTCCTAAGCTATCTCCCTGCGAGACACACTGCCAAAGCTTTTCGCTATCATGCAGTCTAGTGCAGACGCACACTCCGGCTCTCCGGAGCTGTCCGAAGCCAAGCGCCGGTGGCCGGCGTCTTTCGGCTGAAGCTGCGCTTCGGAGCGTACGGCTGCCGCTCCGCTGTTGTGTGCGCGAAGCAGCCGCTTCTCCTGCTCCGGGAGCCGGACAGAGCGGTAGCTTGTACGAGGGCGAAGAACGAAGCCGCAGAGCACCGGGCTTCTGCGCGCACCCTAAGGACTGCTAGAGGACCGTGGTGGACACTCGCCTGCGTCTTCAATTCCATTCTAGCATCCTTATGGAAGGTGTTCCAGGACAATTTTCCTGAGTTTTGAATTCGTCCTGATGCAGCCCCTCCTGGGAAACTCGTGCTCGTCCTCTGAGGCTCCGAGTGCAGAGACCTCGATGGCAACTGCAGAAATGAAGCACTCCGTTGAGTTGTCGAGAAGCAGGAACATAGCCAGCGCCTTGTGTTTGGGAGTCAGCAGCTGCTGGACTTTTGCGATTGCCTTCACTGTGCACTGAATGCCACGACGGCATGGGCACGTTAAAACAACGAGCTGAGCAAGAGTCCCCGAAAGATCACGGCCGTCAGAAAGCAGCTTATATATTGCCCTGGGAAGAGTACTGTTTTAGGAGTGTGCAGTAAAATCGTGTTTCTGGACAAGGGAGGCATAAGTGCGCTGCGCTCCTAAGCTATCTCCCTGCGAGACACACTGCCAAAGCTTTTCGCTATCATGCAGTCTAGTGCAGACGCACACTACGGCTATCGGCTGCTGTCCGAAGCGAAGCGCCGGTCGCCGGCGTCTTTCGGCTGAAGCAGCGCTTCGGAGCGTACGGCTGTTGTGTGCGCGAAGCAGCCGCTTCTCCTGCTCCGGGAGTCGGAGAGAGCGGTAGCTTGTACGAGGGCGAAGAACGAAGCCGCAGAGCACCGGACTTGTGTGCACAGCCTACGGGCTGCTAGAGGAAGGTGGCTGCACCTCCCTAACCTATCAATTCACAGCTGGCATGCTCTTTGGAGCTGGTCCAGGACAACTTTCATTGCTTATGGGTTCGTCCTGATACAGCCCCTCCTGGAAAACTCGTGCTCGTCCCCTGAGGCTCCGAGATGCAGAAACATCGATGGCAGCTGCAGAAATGAAGGGCTGCGTTGAGTTGTCGAGAAGCAAGAACATAGCCAGCGCCAAAGTGTCTGGGAGTCAGCAGCTGCTGCACTTTTGCGATTGCCTTCACTGTGCACTGATTGCCGAGACATGTGCACGCTAAAAAAACAAGGTGGGCAAGAGGAGGAAGAGAGTACGGGCATCAGAGAGCATCTGGCATCTTGTCCTGGAAACTGCAGTGTTTTTGGAGAGTACAGCAAATCCGTGTTTCTGGACAAGGGAGGCATAAGTGCGCTGCGCTCCTAAGCTATCTCCCTGCGAGACACACTGCCAAAGCTTTTCGTTATCCTGCAGTCTAGTGCAGACGCACACTACGGCTCTGGGCTGCTGTCCGAAGCGAAGCGCCGGTCGCCGGCGTCTTTCGGCTGAAGCAGCGCTTCCGAGCGTACGGCTGCCGCTCCGCTGCTGTGTGCGCGAAGCAGCCGCTTCTCCTGCTCCGGGAGCCGGACAGAGCGGTAGCTTGTACGAGGGCGAAGAACGAAGCCGCAGAGCACCGGGCTTCTGCGCGCACCCTAAGGACTGCTAGAGGACCGTGGTGGACACTCGCCTGCGTCTTCAATTCCATTCTAGCATCCTTATGGAAGGTGTTCCAGGACAATTTTCCTGAATTTTGAATTCGTCCTGATGCAGCCCCTCCTGGGAAACTCGTGCTCGTCCTCTGAGGCTCCGAGTGCAGAGACCTCGATGGCAACTGCAGAAATGAAGCACTCCGTTGAGTTGTCGAGAAGCAAGAACATAGCCAGCGCCTTGTGTTTGGGAGTCAGCAGCTGCTGCACTTTTGCGATTGCCTTCACTGTGCACTGAATGCCACGACGGCATGGGCACGTTAAAACAACGCGCTGAGCAAGAGTCCCCGAAAGATCACGGCCGTCAGAAAGCAGCTTATATATTGCCCTGGAAAGAGCAGTGTTTTTGGAGTGTGCAGTAAAATCGTGTTTCTGGACAAGGGAGGCATAAGTGCGCTGCGCTCCTAAGCTATCTCCCTGCGAGACACACTGCCAAAGCTTTTCGTTATCCTGCAGTCTAGTGCAGACGCACACTACGGCTCTGGGCTGCTGTCCGAAGCCAAGCGCCGGTCGCCGGCGTCTTTCGGCTGAAGCTGCGCTTCGGAGCGTACGGCTGCCGCTCCGCTGTTGTGTGCGCGAAGCAGCCGCTTCTCCTGCTCCGGGAGCCGGACAGAGCGGTAGCTTGTACGAGGGCGAAGAACGAAGCCGCAGAGCACCGGACTTGTGTGCACAGCCTAAGGACTGCTAGAGGACCGTGGTGGACACTCGCCTGCGTCTTCAATTCCATTCTAGCATCCTTATGGAAGGTGTTCCAGGACAATTTTCCTGAGTTTTGAATTCGTCCTGATGCAGCCCCTCCTGGGAAACTCGTGCTCGTCCTCTGAGGCTCCGAGTGCAGAGACCTCGATGGCAACTGCAGAAATGAAGCACTCCGTTGAGTTGTCGAGAAGCAAGAACATAGCCAGCGCCTTGTGTTTGGGAGTCAGCAGCTGCTGGACTTTTGCGATTGCCTTCACTGTGCACTGAATGCCACGACGGCATGTGCACGTTAAAACAACGAGCTGAGCAAGAGTCCCCGAAAGATCACGGCCGTCAGAAAGCAGCTTATATATTGCCCTGGAAAGAGCAGTGTTTTTGGAGTGTGCAGTAAAATCGTGTTTCTGGACAAGGGAGGCATAAGTGCGCTGCGCTCCTAAGCTATCTCCCTGCGAGACACACTGCCAAAGCTTTTCGCTATCATGCAGTCTAGTGCAGACGCACACTACGGCTATCGGCTGCTGTCCGAAGCGAAGCGCCGGTCGCCGGCGTCTTTCGGCTGAAGCAGCGCTTCGGAGCGTACGGCTGTTGTGTGCGCGAAGCAGTCGCTTCTCCTGCTCCGGGAGTCGGAGAGAGCGGTAGCTTGTACGAGGGCGAAGAACGAAGCCGCAGAGCACCGGACTTGTGTGCACAGCCTACGGGCTGCTAGAGGAAGGTGGCTGCACCTCCCTAACCTATCAATTCACAGCTGGCATGCTCTTTGGAGCTGGTCCAGGACAACTTTCATTGCTTATGGGTTCGTCCTGATACAGCCCCTCCTGGAAAACTCGTGCTCGTCCCCTGAGGCTCCGAGATGCAGAAACATCGATGGCAGCTGCAGAAATGAAGGGCTGCGTTGAGTTGTCGAGAAGCAAGAACATAGCCAGCGCCAAAGTGTCTGGGAGTCAGCAGCTGCTGCACTTTTGCGATTGCCTTCACTGTGCACTGATTGCCGAGACATGTGCACGCTAAAAAAACAAGGTGGGCAAGAGGAGGAAGAGAGTACGGGCATCAGAGAGCATCTGGCATCTTGTCCTGGAAACTGCAGTGTTTTTGGAGAGTACAGCAAATCCGTGTTTCTGGACAAGGGAGGCATAAGTGCGCTGCGCTCCTAAGCTATCTCCCTGCGAGACACACTGCCAAAGCTTTTCGTTATCCTGCAGTCTAGTGCAGACGCACACTACGGCTCTGGGCTGCTGTCCGAAGCGAAGCGCCGGTCGCCGGCGTCTTTCGGCTGAAGCAGCGCTTCCGAGCGTACGGCTGCCGCTCCGCTGCTGTGTGCGCGAAGCAGCCGCTTCTCCTGCTCCGGGAGCCGGACAGAGCGGTAGCTTGTACGAGGGCGAAGAACGAAGCCGCAGAGCACCGGACTTGTGTGCACAGCCTAAGGACTGCTAGAGGACCGTGGTGGACACTCGCCTGCGTCTTCAATTCCATTCTAGCATCCTTATGGAAGGTGTTCCAGGACAATTTTCCTGAGTTTTGAATTCGTCCTGATGCAGCCCCTCCTGGGAAACTCGTGCTCGTCCTCTGAGGCTCCGAGTGCAGAGACCTCGATGGCAACTGCAGAAATGAAGCACTCCGTTGAGTTGTCGAGAAGCAGGAACATAGCCAGCGCCTTGTGTTTGGGAGTCAGCAGCTGCTGGACTTTTGCGATTGCCTTCACTGTGCACTGAATGCCACGACGGCATGGGCACGTTAAAACAACGAGCTGAGCAAGAGTCCCCGAAAGATCACGGCCGTCAGAAAGCAGCTTATATATTGCCCTGGGAAGAGTACTGTTTTAGGAGTGTGCAGTAAAATCGTGTTTCTGGACAAGGGAGGCATAAGTGCGCTGCGCTCCTAAGCTATCTCCCTGCGAGACACACTGCCAAAGCTTTTCGCTATCATGCAGTCTAGTGCAGACGCACACTACGGCTATCGGCTGCTGTCCGAAGCGAAGCGCCGGTCGCCGGCGTCTTTCGGCTGAAGCAGCGCTTCGGAGCGTACGGCTGTTGTGTGCGCGAAGCAGCCGCTTCTCCTGCTCCGGGAGTCGGAGAGAGCGGTAGCTTGTACGAGGGCGAAGAACGAAGCCGCAGAGCACCGGACTTGTGTGCACAGCCTACGGGCTGCTAGAGGAAGGTGGCTGCACCTCCCTAACCTATCAATTCACAGCTGGCATGCTCTTTGGAGCTGGTCCAGGACAACTTTCATTGCTTATGGGTTCGTCCTGATACAGCCCCTCCTGGAAAACTCGTGCTCGTCCCCTGAGGCTCCGAGATGCAGAAACATCGATGGCAGCTGCAGAAATGAAGGGCTGCGTTGAGTTGTCGAGAAGCAAGAACATAGCCAGCGCCAAAGTGTCTGGGAGTCAGCAGCTGCTGCACTTTTGCGATTGCCTTCACTGTGCACTGATTGCCGAGACATGTGCACGCTAAAAAAACAAGGTGGGCAAGAGGAGGAAGAGAGTACGGGCATCAGAGAGCATCTGGCATCTTGTCCTGGAAACTGCAGTGTTTTTGGAGAGTACAGCAAATCCGTGTTTCTGGACAAGGGAGGCATAAGTGCGCTGCGCTCCTAAGCTATCTCCCTGCGAGACACACTGCCAAAGCTTTTCGTTATCCTGCAGTCTAGTGCAGACGCACACTACGGCTCTGGGCTGCTGTCCGAAGCGAAGCGCCGGTCGCCGGCGTCTTTCGGCTGAAGCAGCGCTTCCGAGCGTACGGCTGCCGCTCCGCTGCTGTGTGCGCGAAGCAGCCGCTTCTCCTGCTCCGGGAGCCGGACAGAGCGGTAGCTTGTACGAGGGCGAAGAACGAAGCCGCAGAGCACCGGACTTGTGTGCACAGCCTAAGGACTGCTAGAGGACCGTGGTGGACACTCGCCTGCGTCTTCAATTCCATTCTAGCATCCTTATGGAAGGTGTTCCAGGACAATTTTCCTGAGTTTTGAATTCGTCCTGATGCAGCCCCTCCTGGGAAACTCGTGCTCGTCCTCTGAGGCTCCGAGTGCAGAGACCTCGATGGCAACTGCAGAAATGAAGCACTCCGTTGAGTTGTCGAGAAGCAAGAACATAGCCAGCGCCTTGTGTTTGGGAGTCAGCAGCTGCTGCACTTTTGCGATTGCCTTCACTGTGCACTGAATGCCACGACGGCATGGGCACGTTAAAACAACGCGCTGAGCAAGAGTCCCCGAAAGATCACGGCCGTCAGAAAGCAGCTTATATATTGCCCTGGAAAGAGCAGTGTTTTTGGAGTGTGCAGTAAAATCGTGTTTCTGGACAAGGGAGGCATAAGTGCGCTGCGCTCCTAAGCTATCTCCCTGCGAGACACACTGCCAAAGCTTTTCGTTATCCTGCAGTCTAGTGCAGACGCACACTACGGCTCTGGGCTGCTGTCCGAAGCCAAGCGCCGGTCGCCGGCGTCTTTCGGCTGAAGCTGCGCTTCGGAGCGTACGGCTGCCGCTCCGCTGTTGTGTGCGCGAAGCAGCCGCTTCTCCTGCTCCGGGAGCCGGACAGAGCGGTAGCTTGTACGAGGGCGAAGAACGAAGCCGCAGAGCACCGGACTTGTGTGCACAGCCTAAGGACTGCTAGAGGACCGTGGTGGACACTCGCCTGCGTCTTCAATTCCATTCTAGCATCCTTATGGAAGGTGTTCCAGGACAATTTTCCTGAGTTTTGAATTCGTCCTGATGCAGCCCCTCCTGGGAAACTCGTGCTCGTCCTCTGAGGCTCCGAGTGCAGAGACCTCGATGGCAACTGCAGAAATGAAGCACTCCGTTGAGTTGTCGAGAAGCAAGAACATAGCCAGCGCCTTGTGTTTGGGAGTCAGCAGCTGCTGGACTTTTGCGATTGCCTTCACTGTGCACTGAATGCCACGACGGCATGTGCACGTTAAAACAACGAGCTGAGCAAGAGTCCCCGAAAGATCACGGCCGTCAGAAAGCAGCTTATATATTGCCCTGGAAAGAGCAGTGTTTTTGGAGTGTGCAGTAAAATCGTGTTTCTGGACAAGGGAGGCATAAGTGCGCTGCGCTCCTAAGCTATCTCCCTGCGAGACACACTGCCAAAGCTTTTCGCTATCATGCAGTCTAGTGCAGACGCACACTACGGCTATCGGCTGCTGTCCGAAGCGAAGCGCCGGTCGCCGGCGTCTTTCGGCTGAAGCAGCGCTTCGGAGCGTACGGCTGTTGTGTGCGCGAAGCAGTCGCTTCTCCTGCTCCGGGAGTCGGAGAGAGCGGTAGCTTGTACGAGGGCGAAGAACGAAGCCGCAGAGCACCGGACTTGTGTGCACAGCCTACGGGCTGCTAGAGGAAGGTGGCTGCACCTCCCTAACCTATCAATTCACAGCTGGCATGCTCTTTGGAGCTGGTCCAGGACAACTTTCATTGCTTATGGGTTCGTCCTGATACAGCCCCTCCTGGAAAACTCGTGCTCGTCCCCTGAGGCTCCGAGATGCAGAAACATCGATGGCAGCTGCAGAAATGAAGGGCTGCGTTGAGTTGTCGAGAAGCAAGAACATAGCCAGCGCCAAAGTGTCTGGGAGTCAGCAGCTGCTGCACTTTTGCGATTGCCTTCACTGTGCACTGATTGCCGAGACATGTGCACGCTAAAAAAACAAGGTGGGCAAGAGGAGGAAGAGAGTACGGGCATCAGAGAGCATCTGGCATCTTGTCCTGGAAACTGCAGTGTTTTTGGAGAGTACAGCAAATCCGTGTTTCTGGACAAGGGAGGCATAAGTGCGCTGCGCTCCTAAGCTATCTCCCTGCGAGACACACTGCCAAAGCTTTTCGTTATCCTGCAGTCTAGTGCAGACGCACACTACGGCTCTGGGCTGCTGTCCGAAGCGAAGCGCCGGTCGCCGGCGTCTTTCGGCTGAAGCAGCGCTTCCGAGCGTACGGCTGCCGCTCCGCTGCTGTGTGCGCGAAGCAGCCGCTTCTCCTGCTCCGGGAGCCGGACAGAGCGGTAGCTTGTACGAGGGCGAAGAACGAAGCCGCAGAGCACCGGACTTGTGTGCACAGCCTAAGGACTGCTAGAGGACCGTGGTGGACACTCGCCTGCGTCTTCAATTCCATTCTAGCATCCTTATGGAAGGTGTTCCAGGACAATTTTCCTGAGTTTTGAATTCGTCCTGATGCAGCCCCTCCTGGGAAACTCGTGCTCGTCCTCTGAGGCTCCGAGTGCAGAGACCTCGATGGCAACTGCAGAAATGAAGCACTCCGTTGAGTTGTCGAGAAGCAAGAACATAGCCAGCGCCTTGTGTTTGGGAGTCAGCAGCTGCTGGACTTTTGCGATTGCCTTCACTGTGCACTGAATGCCACGACGGCATGGGCACGTTAAAACAACGAGCTGAGCAAGAGTCCCCGAAAGATCACGGCCGTCAGAAAGCAGCTTATATATTGCCCTGGAAAGAGCAGTGTTTTTGGAGTGTGCAGTAAAATCGTGTTTCTGGACAAGGGAGGCATAAGTGCGCTGCGCTCCTAAGCTATCTCCCTGCGAGACACACTGCCAAAGCTTTTCGCTATCATGCAGTCTAGTGCAGACGCACACTACGGCTATCGGCTGCTGTCCGAAGCGAAGCGCCAGTCGCCGGCGTCTTTCGGCTGAAGCAGCCCTTCGGAGCGTACGGCTGTTGTGTGCGCGAAGCAGCCGCTTCTCCTGCTCCGGGAGCCGGACAGAGCGGTAGCTTGTACGAGGGCGAAGAACGAAGCTGCAGAGCACCGGACTTGTGTGCACAGCCTACGGGCTGCTAGAGGAAGGTGGCTGCACCTCCCTAACCTATCAATTCACAGCTGGCATGCTCTATGGAGCTGTTCCAGGACAACTTTCATTGCTTATGGGTTCGTCCTGATACAGCCCCTCCTGGGAAACTCGTGCTCGTCCCCTGAGGCTCCGAGATGCAGAAACATCGATGGCAGCTGCAGAAATGAAGGGCTGCGTTGAGTTGTCGAGAAGCAAGAACATAGCCAGCGCCTAAGTGTCTGGGAGTCAGCAGCTGCTGCACTTTTGCGATTGCCTTCACTGTGCACTGATTGCCGAGACATGTGCACGCTAAAAAAACAAGGTGGGCAAGAGGAGGAAGAGAGTACGGGCATCAGAGAGCATCTGGCATCTTGTCCTGGAAACTGCAGTGTTTTTGGAGAGTACAGCAAATCCGTGTTTCTGGACAAGGGAGGCATAAGTGCGCTGCGCTCCTAAGCTATCTCCCTGCGAGACACACTGCCAAAGCTTTTCGCTATCATGCAGTCTAGTGCAGACGCACACTCCGGCTCTCCGGAGCTGTCCGAAGCCAAGCGCCGGTGGCCGGCGTCTTTCGGCTGAAGCTGCGCTTCGGAGCGTACGGCTGCCGCTCCGCTGTTGTGTGCGCGAAGCAGCCGCTTCTCCTGCTCCGGGAGCCGGACAGAGCGGTAGCTTGTACGAGGGCGAAGAACGAAGCCGCAGAGCACCGGGCTTCTGCGCGCACCCTAAGGACTGCTAGAGGACCGTGGTGGACACTCGCCTGCGTCTTCAATTCCATTCTAGCATCCTTATGGAAGGTGTTCCAGGACAATTTTCCTGAGTTTTGAATTCGTCCTGATGCAGCCCCTCCTGGGAAACTCGTGCTCGTCCTCTGAGGCTCCGAGTGCAGAGACCTCGATGGCAACTGCAGAAATGAAGGGCTGCGTTGAGTTGTCGAGAAGCAAGAACATAGCCAGCGCCTGGTGTTTGGGAGTCAGCAGCTGCTGCACTTTTGCGATTGCCTTCACTGTGCACTGAATGCCACGACGGCATGGGCACGTTAAAACAACGAGCTGAGCAAGAGTCCCCGAAAGATCACGGCCGTCAGAAAGCAGCTTATATATTGCCCTGGAAAGAGTACTGTTTTAGGAGTGTGCAGTAAAATCGTGTTTCTGGACAAGGGAGGCATAAGTGCGCTGCGCTCCTAAGCTATCTCCCTGCGAGACACACTGCCAAAGCTTTTCGCTATCATGCAGTCTAGTGCAGACGCACACTACGGCTATCGGCTGCTGTCCGAAGCGAAGCGCCGGTCGCCGGCGTCTTTCGGCTGAAGCAGCGCTTCGGAGCGTACGGCTGTTGTGTGCGCGAAGCAGCCGCTTCTCCTGCTCCGGGAGTCGGAGAGAGCGGTAGCTTGTACGAGGGCGAAGAACGAAGCCGCAGAGCACCGGACTTGTGTGCACAGCCTACGGGCTGCTAGAGGAAGGTGGCTGCACCTCCCTAACCTATCAATTCACAGCTGGCATGCTCTTTGGAGCTGGTCCAGGACAACTTTCATTGCTTATGGGTTCGTCCTGATACAGCCCCTCCTGGAAAACTCGTGCTCGTCCCCTGAGGCTCCGAGATGCAGAAACATCGATGGCAGCTGCAGAAATGAAGGGCTGCGTTGAGTTGTCGAGAAGCAAGAACATAGCCAGCGCCAAAGTGTCTGGGAGTCAGCAGCTGCTGCACTTTTGCGATTGCCTTCACTGTGCACTGATTGCCGAGACATGTGCACGCTAAAAAAACAAGGTGGGCAAGAGGAGGAAGAGAGTACGGGCATCAGAGAGCATCTGGCATCTTGTCCTGGAAACTGCAGTGTTTTTGGAGAGTACAGCAAATCCGTGTTTCTGGACAAGGGAGGCATAAGTGCGCTGCGCTCCTAAGCTATCTCCCTGCGAGACACACTGCCAAAGCTTTTCGTTATCCTGCAGTCTAGTGCAGACGCACACTACGGCTCTGGGCTGCTGTCCGAAGCGAAGCGCCGGTCGCCGGCGTCTTTCGGCTGAAGCAGCGCTTCCGAGCGTACGGCTGCCGCTCCGCTGTTGTGTGCGCGAAGCAGCCGCTTCTCCTGCTCCGGGAGCCGGACAGAGCGGTAGCTTGTACGAGGGCGAAGAACGAAGCCGCAGAGCACCGGGCTTCTGCGCGCACCCTAAGGACTGCTAGAGGACCGTGGTGGACACTCGCCTGCGTCTTCAATTCCATTCTAGCATCCTTATGGAAGGTGTTCCAGGACAATTTTCCTGAATTTTGAATTCGTCCTGATGCAGCCCCTCCTGGGAAACTCGTGCTCGTCCTCTGAGGCTCCGAGTGCAGAGACCTCGATGGCAACTGCAGAAATGAAGCACTCCGTTGAGTTGTCGAGAAGCAAGAACATAGCCAGCGCCTTGTGTTTGGGAGTCAGCAGCTGCTGCACTTTTGCGATTGCCTTCACTGTGCACTGAATGCCACGACGGCATGGGCACGTTAAAACAACGCGCTGAGCAAGAGTCCCCGAAAGATCACGGCCGTCAGAAAGCAGCTTATATATTGCCCTGGAAAGAGCAGTGTTTTTGGAGTGTGCAGTAAAATCGTGTTTCTGGACAAGGGAGGCATAAGTGCGCTGCGCTCCTAAGCTATCTCCCTGCGAGACACACTGCCAAAGCTTTTCGTTATCCTGCAGTCTAGTGCAGACGCACACTACGGCTCTGGGCTGCTGTCCGAAGCCAAGCGCCGGTCGCCGGCGTCTTTCGGCTGAAGCTGCGCTTCGGAGCGTACGGCTGCCGCTCCGCTGTTGTGTGCGCGAAGCAGCCGCTTCTCCTGCTCCGGGAGCCGGACAGAGCGGTAGCTTGTACGAGGGCGAAGAACGAAGCCGCAGAGCACCGGACTTGTGTGCACAGCCTAAGGACTGCTAGAGGACCGTGGTGGACACTCGCCTGCGTCTTCAATTCCATTCTAGCATCCTTATGGAAGGTGTTCCAGGACAATTTTCCTGAGTTTTGAATTCGTCCTGATGCAGCCCCTCCTGGGAAACTCGTGCTCGTCCTCTGAGGCTCCGAGTGCAGAGACCTCGATGGCAACTGCAGAAATGAAGCACTCCGTTGAGTTGTCGAGAAGCAAGAACATAGCCAGCGCCTTGTGTTTGGGAGTCAGCAGCTGCTGGACTTTTGCGATTGCCTTCACTGTGCACTGAATGCCACGACGGCATGTGCACGTTAAAACAACGAGCTGAGCAAGAGTCCCCGAAAGATCACGGCCGTCAGAAAGCAGCTTATATATTGCCCTGGAAAGAGCAGTGTTTTTGGAGTGTGCAGTAAAATCGTGTTTCTGGACAAGGGAGGCATAAGTGCGCTGCGCTCCTAAGCTATCTCCCTGCGAGACACACTGCCAAAGCTTTTCGCTATCATGCAGTCTAGTGCAGACGCACACTACGGCTATCGGCTGCTGTCCGAAGCGAAGCGCCGGTCGCCGGCGTCTTTCGGCTGAAGCAGCGCTTCGGAGCGTACGGCTGTTGTGTGCGCGAAGCAGTCGCTTCTCCTGCTCCGGGAGTCGGAGAGAGCGGTAGCTTGTACGAGGGCGAAGAACGAAGCCGCAGAGCACCGGACTTGTGTGCACAGCCTACGGGCTGCTAGAGGAAGGTGGCTGCACCTCCCTAACCTATCAATTCACAGCTGGCATGCTCTTTGGAGCTGGTCCAGGACAACTTTCATTGCTTATGGGTTCGTCCTGATACAGCCCCTCCTGGAAAACTCGTGCTCGTCCCCTGAGGCTCCGAGATGCAGAAACATCGATGGCAGCTGCAGAAATGAAGGGCTGCGTTGAGTTGTCGAGAAGCAAGAACATAGCCAGCGCCAAAGTGTCTGGGAGTCAGCAGCTGCTGCACTTTTGCGATTGCCTTCACTGTGCACTGATTGCCGAGACATGTGCACGCTAAAAAAACAAGGTGGGCAAGAGGAGGAAGAGAGTACGGGCATCAGAGAGCATCTGGCATCTTGTCCTGGAAACTGCAGTGTTTTTGGAGAGTACAGCAAATCCGTGTTTCTGGACAAGGGAGGCATAAGTGCGCTGCGCTCCTAAGCTATCTCCCTGCGAGACACACTGCCAAAGCTTTTCGTTATCCTGCAGTCTAGTGCAGACGCACACTACGGCTCTGGGCTGCTGTCCGAAGCGAAGCGCCGGTCGCCGGCGTCTTTCGGCTGAAGCAGCGCTTCCGAGCGTACGGCTGCCGCTCCGCTGCTGTGTGCGCGAAGCAGCCGCTTCTCCTGCTCCGGGAGCCGGACAGAGCGGTAGCTTGTACGAGGGCGAAGAACGAAGCCGCAGAGCACCGGACTTGTGTGCACAGCCTAAGGACTGCTAGAGGACCGTGGTGGACACTCGCCTGCGTCTTCAATTCCATTCTAGCATCCTTATGGAAGGTGTTCCAGGACAATTTTCCTGAGTTTTGAATTCGTCCTGATGCAGCCCCTCCTGGGAAACTCGTGCTCGTCCTCTGAGGCTCCGAGTGCAGAGACCTCGATGGCAACTGCAGAAATGAAGCACTCCGTTGAGTTGTCGAGAAGCAAGAACATAGCCAGCGCCTTGTGTTTGGGAGTCAGCAGCTGCTGGACTTTTGCGATTGCCTTCACTGTGCACTGAATGCCACGACGGCATGGGCACGTTAAAACAACGAGCTGAGCAAGAGTCCCCGAAAGATCACGGCCGTCAGAAAGCAGCTTATATATTGCCCTGGAAAGAGCAGTGTTTTTGGAGTGTGCAGTAAAATCGTGTTTCTGGACAAGGGAGGCATAAGTGCGCTGCGCTCCTAAGCTATCTCCCTGCGAGACACACTGCCAAAGCTTTTCGCTATCATGCAGTCTAGTGCAGACGCACACTACGGCTATCGGCTGCTGTCCGAAGCGAAGCGCCAGTCGCCGGCGTCTTTCGGCTGAAGCAGCCCTTCGGAGCGTACGGCTGTTGTGTGCGCGAAGCAGCCGCTTCTCCTGCTCCGGGAGCCGGACAGAGCGGTAGCTTGTACGAGGGCGAAGAACGAAGCTGCAGAGCACCGGACTTGTGTGCACAGCCTACGGGCTGCTAGAGGAAGGTGGCTGCACCTCCCTAACCTATCAATTCACAGCTGGCATGCTCTATGGAGCTGTTCCAGGACAACTTTCATTGCTTATGGGTTCGTCCTGATACAGCCCCTCCTGGGAAACTCGTGCTCGTCCCCTGAGGCTCCGAGATGCAGAAACATCGATGGCAGCTGCAGAAATGAAGGGCTGCGTTGAGTTGTCGAGAAGCAAGAACATAGCCAGCGCCTAAGTGTCTGGGAGTCAGCAGCTGCTGCACTTTTGCGATTGCCTTCACTGTGCACTGATTGCCGAGACATGTGCACGCTAAAAAAACAAGGTGGGCAAGAGGAGGAAGAGAGTACGGGCATCAGAGAGCATCTGGCATCTTGTCCTGGAAACTGCAGTGTTTTTGGAGAGTACAGCAAATCCGTGTTTCTGGACAAGGGAGGCATAAGTGCGCTGCGCTCCTAAGCTATCTCCCTGCGAGACACACTGCCAAAGCTTTTCGCTATCATGCAGTCTAGTGCAGACGCACACTCCGGCTCTCCGGAGCTGTCCGAAGCCAAGCGCCGGTGGCCGGCGTCTTTCGGCTGAAGCTGCGCTTCGGAGCGTACGGCTGCCGCTCCGCTGTTGTGTGCGCGAAGCAGCCGCTTCTCCTGCTCCGGGAGCCGGACAGAGCGGTAGCTTGTACGAGGGCGAAGAACGAAGCCGCAGAGCACCGGGCTTCTGCGCGCACCCTAAGGACTGCTAGAGGACCGTGGTGGACACTCGCCTGCGTCTTCAATTCCATTCTAGCATCCTTATGGAAGGTGTTCCAGGACAATTTTCCTGAGTTTTGAATTCGTCCTGATGCAGCCCCTCCTGGGAAACTCGTGCTCGTCCTCTGAGGCTCCGAGTGCAGAGACCTCGATGGCAACTGCAGAAATGAAGGGCTGCGTTGAGTTGTCGAGAAGCAAGAACATAGCCAGCGCCTGGTGTTTGGGAGTCAGCAGCTGCTGCACTTTTGCGATTGCCTTCACTGTGCACTGAATGCCACGACGGCATGGGCACGTTAAAACAACGAGCTGAGCAAGAGTCCCCGAAAGATCACGGCCGTCAGAAAGCAGCTTATATATTGCCCTGGAAAGAGTACTGTTTTAGGAGTGTGCAGTAAAATCGTGTTTCTGGACAAGGGAGGCATAAGTGCGCTGCGCTCCTAAGCTATCTCCCTGCGAGACACACTGCCAAAGCTTTTCGCTATCATGCAGTCTAGTGCAGACGCACACTACGGCTATCGGCTGCTGTCCGAAGCGAAGCGCCGGTCGCCGGCGTCTTTCGGCTGAAGCAGCGCTTCGGAGCGTACGGCTGTTGTGTGCGCGAAGCAGCCGCTTCTCCTGCTCCGGGAGTCGGAGAGAGCGGTAGCTTGTACGAGGGCGAAGAACGAAGCCGCAGAGCACCGGACTTGTGTGCACAGCCTACGGGCTGCTAGAGGAAGGTGGCTGCACCTCCCTAACCTATCAATTCACAGCTGGCATGCTCTTTGGAGCTGGTCCAGGACAACTTTCATTGCTTATGGGTTCGTCCTGATACAGCCCCTCCTGGAAAACTCGTGCTCGTCCCCTGAGGCTCCGAGATGCAGAAACATCGATGGCAGCTGCAGAAATGAAGGGCTGCGTTGAGTTGTCGAGAAGCAAGAACATAGCCAGCGCCAAAGTGTCTGGGAGTCAGCAGCTGCTGCACTTTTGCGATTGCCTTCACTGTGCACTGATTGCCGAGACATGTGCACGCTAAAAAAACAAGGTGGGCAAGAGGAGGAAGAGAGTACGGGCATCAGAGAGCATCTGGCATCTTGTCCTGGAAACTGCAGTGTTTTTGGAGAGTACAGCAAATCCGTGTTTCTGGACAAGGGAGGCATAAGTGCGCTGCGCTCCTAAGCTATCTCCCTGCGAGACACACTGCCAAAGCTTTTCGTTATCCTGCAGTCTAGTGCAGACGCACACTACGGCTCTGGGCTGCTGTCCGAAGCGAAGCGCCGGTCGCCGGCGTCTTTCGGCTGAAGCAGCGCTTCCGAGCGTACGGCTGCCGCTCCGCTGTTGTGTGCGCGAAGCAGCCGCTTCTCCTGCTCCGGGAGCCGGACAGAGCGGTAGCTTGTACGAGGGCGAAGAACGAAGCCGCAGAGCACCGGGCTTCTGCGCGCACCCTAAGGACTGCTAGAGGACCGTGGTGGACACTCGCCTGCGTCTTCAATTCCATTCTAGCATCCTTATGGAAGGTGTTCCAGGACAATTTTCCTGAATTTTGAATTCGTCCTGATGCAGCCCCTCCTGGGAAACTCGTGCTCGTCCTCTGAGGCTCCGAGTGCAGAGACCTCGATGGCAACTGCAGAAATGAAGCACTCCGTTGAGTTGTCGAGAAGCAAGAACATAGCCAGCGCCTTGTGTTTGGGAGTCAGCAGCTGCTGCACTTTTGCGATTGCCTTCACTGTGCACTGAATGCCACGACGGCATGGGCACGTTAAAACAACGCGCTGAGCAAGAGTCCCCGAAAGATCACGGCCGTCAGAAAGCAGCTTATATATTGCCCTGGAAAGAGCAGTGTTTTTGGAGTGTGCAGTAAAATCGTGTTTCTGGACAAGGGAGGCATAAGTGCGCTGCGCTCCTAAGCTATCTCCCTGCGAGACACACTGCCAAAGCTTTTCGTTATCCTGCAGTCTAGTGCAGACGCACACTACGGCTCTGGGCTGCTGTCCGAAGCCAAGCGCCGGTCGCCGGCGTCTTTCGGCTGAAGCTGCGCTTCGGAGCGTACGGCTGCCGCTCCGCTGTTGTGTGCGCGAAGCAGCCGCTTCTCCTGCTCCGGGAGTCGGAGAGAGCGGTAGCTTGTACGAGGGCGAAGAACGAAGCCGCAGAGCACCGGACTTGTGTGCACAGCCTAAGGACTGCTAGAGGACCGTGGTGGACACTCGCCTGCGTCTTCAATTCCATTCTAGCATCCTTATGGAAGGTGTTCCAGGACAATTTTCCTGAGTTTTGAATTCGTCCTGATGCAGCCCCTCCTGGGAAACTCGTGCTCGTCCTCTGAGGCTCCGAGTGCAGAGACCTCGATGGCAACTGCAGAAATGAAGCACTCCGTTGAGTTGTCGAGAAGCAAGAACATAGCCAGCGCCTTGTGTTTGGGAGTCAGCAGCTGCTGGACTTTTGCGATTGCCTTCACTGTGCACTGAATGCCACGACGGCATGTGCACGTTAAAACAACGAGCTGAGCAAGAGTCCCCGAAAGATCACGGCCGTCAGAAAGCAGCTTATATATTGCCCTGGAAAGAGCAGTGTTTTTGGAGTGTGCAGTAAAATCGTGTTTCTGGACAAGGGAGGCATAAGTGCGCTGCGCTCCTAAGCTATCTCCCTGCGAGACACACTGCCAAAGCTTTTCGCTATCATGCAGTCTAGTGCAGACGCACACTACGGCTATCGGCTGCTGTCCGAAGCGAAGCGCCGGTCGCCGGCGTCTTTCGGCTGAAGCAGCGCTTCGGAGCGTACGGCTGTTGTGTGCGCGAAGCAGTCGCTTCTCCTGCTCCGGGAGTCGGAGAGAGCGGTAGCTTGTACGAGGGCGAAGAACGAAGCCGCAGAGCACCGGACTTGTGTGCACAGCCTACGGGCTGCTAGAGGAAGGTGGCTGCACCTCCCTAACCTATCAATTCACAGCTGGCATGCTCTTTGGAGCTGGTCCAGGACAACTTTCATTGCTTATGGGTTCGTCCTGATACAGCCCCTCCTGGAAAACTCGTGCTCGTCCCCTGAGGCTCCGAGATGCAGAAACATCGATGGCAGCTGCAGAAATGAAGGGCTGCGTTGAGTTGTCGAGAAGCAAGAACATAGCCAGCGCCAAAGTGTCTGGGAGTCAGCAGCTGCTGCACTTTTGCGATTGCCTTCACTGTGCACTGATTGCCGAGACATGTGCACGCTAAAAAAACAAGGTGGGCAAGAGGAGGAAGAGAGTACGGGCATCAGAGAGCATCTGGCATCTTGTCCTGGAAACTGCAGTGTTTTTGGAGAGTACAGCAAATCCGTGTTTCTGGACAAGGGAGGCATAAGTGCGCTGCGCTCCTAAGCTATCTCCCTGCGAGACACACTGCCAAAGCTTTTCGTTATCCTGCAGTCTAGTGCAGACGCACACTACGGCTCTGGGCTGCTGTCCGAAGCGAAGCGCCGGTCGCCGGCGTCTTTCGGCTGAAGCAGCGCTTCCGAGCGTACGGCTGCCGCTCCGCTGCTGTGTGCGCGAAGCAGCCGCTTCTCCTGCTCCGGGAGCCGGACAGAGCGGTAGCTTGTACGAGGGCGAAGAACGAAGCCGCAGAGCACCGGACTTGTGTGCACAGCCTAAGGACTGCTAGAGGACCGTGGTGGACACTCGCCTGCGTCTTCAATTCCATTCTAGCATCCTTATGGAAGGTGTTCCAGGACAATTTTCCTGAGTTTTGAATTCGTCCTGATGCAGCCCCTCCTGGGAAACTCGTGCTCGTCCTCTGAGGCTCCGAGTGCAGAGACCTCGATGGCAACTGCAGAAATGAAGCACTCCGTTGAGTTGTCGAGAAGCAAGAACATAGCCAGCGCCTTGTGTTTGGGAGTCAGCAGCTGCTGGACTTTTGCGATTGCCTTCACTGTGCACTGAATGCCACGACGGCATGGGCACGTTAAAACAACGAGCTGAGCAAGAGTCCCCGAAAGATCACGGCCGTCAGAAAGCAGCTTATATATTGCCCTGGAAAGAGCAGTGTTTTTGGAGTGTGCAGTAAAATCGTGTTTCTGGACAAGGGAGGCATAAGTGCGCTGCGCTCCTAAGCTATCTCCCTGCGAGACACACTGCCAAAGCTTTTCGCTATCATGCAGTCTAGTGCAGACGCACACTACGGCTATCGGCTGCTGTCCGAAGCGAAGCGCCAGTCGCCGGCGTCTTTCGGCTGAAGCAGCCCTTCGGAGCGTACGGCTGTTGTGTGCGCGAAGCAGCCGCTTCTCCTGCTCCGGGAGCCGGACAGAGCGGTAGCTTGTACGAGGGCGAAGAACGAAGCTGCAGAGCACCGGACTTGTGTGCACAGCCTACGGGCTGCTAGAGGAAGGTGGCTGCACCTCCCTAACCTATCAATTCACAGCTGGCATGCTCTATGGAGCTGTTCCAGGACAACTTTCATTGCTTATGGGTTCGTCCTGATACAGCCCCTCCTGGGAAACTCGTGCTCGTCCCCTGAGGCTCCGAGATGCAGAAACATCGATGGCAGCTGCAGAAATGAAGGGCTGCGTTGAGTTGTCGAGAAGCAAGAACATAGCCAGCGCCTAAGTGTCTGGGAGTCAGCAGCTGCTGCACTTTTGCGATTGCCTTCACTGTGCACTGATTGCCGAGACATGTGCACGCTAAAAAAACAAGGTGGGCAAGAGGAGGAAGAGAGTACGGGCATCAGAGAGCATCTGGCATCTTGTCCTGGAAACTGCAGTGTTTTTGGAGAGTACAGCAAATCCGTGTTTCTGGACAAGGGAGGCATAAGTGCGCTGCGCTCCTAAGCTATCTCCCTGCGAGACACACTGCCAAAGCTTTTCGCTATCATGCAGTCTAGTGCAGACGCACACTCCGGCTCTCCGGAGCTGTCCGAAGCCAAGCGCCGGTGGCCGGCGTCTTTCGGCTGAAGCTGCGCTTCCGAGCGTACGGCTGCCGCTCCGCTGTTGTGTGCGCGAAGCAGCCGCTTCTCCTGCTCCGGGAGCCGGACAGAGCGGTAGCTTGTACGAGGGCGAAGAACGAAGCCGCAGAGCACCGGGCTTCTGCGCGCACCCTAAGGACTGCTAGAGGACCGTGGTGGACACTCGCCTGCGTCTTCAATTCCATTCTAGCATCCTTATGGAAGGTGTTCCAGGACAATTTTCCTGAGTTTTGAATTCCTCCTGATGCAGCCCCTCCTGGGAAACTCGTGCTCGTCCTCTGAGGCTCCGAGTGCAGAGACCTCGATGGCAACTGCAGAAATGAAGGGCTGCGTTGAGTTGTCGAGAAGCAAGAACATAGCCAGCGCCTGGTGTTTGGGAGTCAGCAGCTGCTGCACTTTTGCGATTGCCTTCACTGTGCACTGAATGCCACGACGGCATGGGCACGTTAAAACAACGAGCTGAGCAAGAGTCCCCGAAAGATCACGGCCGTCAGAAAGCAGCTTATATATTGCCCTGGAAAGAGTACTGTTTTAGGAGTGTGCAGTAAAATCGTGTTTCTGGACAAGGGAGGCATAAGTGCGCTGCGCTCCTAAGCTATCTCCCTGCGAGACACACTGCCAAAGCTTTTCGCTATCATGCAGTCTAGTGCAGACGCACACTACGGCTATCGGCTGCTGTCCGAAGCGAAGCGCCGGTCGCCGGCGTCTTTCGGCTGAAGCAGCGCTTCGGAGCGTACGGCTGTTGTGTGCGCGAAGCAGCCGCTTCTCCTGCTCCGGGAGTCGGAGAGAGCGGTAGCTTGTACGAGGGCGAAGAACGAAGCCGCAGAGCACCGGACTTGTGTGCACAGCCTACGGGCTGCTAGAGGAAGGTGGCTGCACCTCCCTAACCTATCAATTCACAGCTGGCATGCTCTTTGGAGCTGGTCCAGGACAACTTTCATTGCTTATGGGTTCGTCCTGATACAGCCCCTCCTGGAAAACTCGTGCTCGTCCCCTGAGGCTCCGAGATGCAGAAACATCGATGGCAGCTGCAGAAATGAAGGGCTGCGTTGAGTTGTCGAGAAGCAAGAACATAGCCAGCGCCAAAGTGTCTGGGAGTCAGCAGCTGCTGCACTTTTGCGATTGCCTTCACTGTGCACTGATTGCCGAGACATGTGCACGCTAAAAAAACAAGGTGGGCAAGAGGAGGAAGAGAGTACGGGCATCAGAGAGCATCTGGCATCTTGTCCTGGAAACTGCAGTGTTTTTGGAGAGTACAGCAAATCCGTGTTTCTGGACAAGGGAGGCATAAGTGCGCTGCGCTCCTAAGCTATCTCCCTGCGAGACACACTGCCAAAGCTTTTCGTTATCCTGCAGTCTAGTGCAGACGCACACTACGGCTCTGGGCTGCTGTCCGAAGCGAAGCGCCGGTCGCCGGCGTCTTTCGGCTGAAGCAGCGCTTCCGAGCGTACGGCTGCCGCTCCGCTGCTGTGTGCGCGAAGCAGCCGCTTCTCCTGCTCCGGGAGCCGGACAGAGCGGTAGCTTGTACGAGGGCGAAGAACGAAGCCGCAGAGCACCGGGCTTCTGCGCGCACCCTAAGGACTGCTAGAGGACCGTGGTGGACACTCGCCTGCGTCTTCAATTCCATTCTAGCATCCTTATGGAAGGTGTTCCAGGACAATTTTCCTGAATTTTGAATTCGTCCTGATGCAGCCCCTCCTGGGAAACTCGTGCTCGTCCTCTGAGGCTCCGAGTGCAGAGACCTCGATGGCAACTGCAGAAATGAAGCACTCCGTTGAGTTGTCGAGAAGCAAGAACATAGCCAGCGCCTTGTGTTTGGGAGTCAGCAGCTGCTGCACTTTTGCGATTGCCTTCACTGTGCACTGAATGCCACGACGGCATGGGCACGTTAAAACAACGCGCTGAGCAAGAGTCCCCGAAAGATCACGGCCGTCAGAAAGCAGCTTATATATTGCCCTGGAAAGAGCAGTGTTTTTGGAGTGTGCAGTAAAATCGTGTTTCTGGACAAGGGAGGCATAAGTGCGCTGCGCTCCTAAGCTATCTCCCTGCGAGACACACTGCCAAAGCTTTTCGTTATCCTGCAGTCTAGTGCAGACGCACACTACGGCTCTGGGCTGCTGTCCGAAGCCAAGCGCCGGTCGCCGGCGTCTTTCGGCTGAAGCTGCGCTTCGGAGCGTACGGCTGCCGCTCCGCTGTTGTGTGCGCGAAGCAGCCGCTTCTCCTGCTCCGGGAGCCGGACAGAGCGGTAGCTTGTACGAGGGCGAAGAACGAAGCCGCAGAGCACCGGACTTGTGTGCACAGCCTAAGGACTGCTAGAGGACCGTGGTGGACACTCGCCTGCGTCTTCAATTCCATTCTAGCATCCTTATGGAAGGTGTTCCAGGACAATTTTCCTGAGTTTTGAATTCGTCCTGATGCAGCCCCTCCTGGGAAACTCGTGCTCGTCCTCTGAGGCTCCGAGTGCAGAGACCTCGATGGCAACTGCAGAAATGAAGCACTCCGTTGAGTTGTCGAGAAGCAAGAACATAGCCAGCGCCTTGTGTTTGGGAGTCAGCAGCTGCTGGACTTTTGCGATTGCCTTCACTGTGCACTGAATGCCACGACGGCATGTGCACGTTAAAACAACGAGCTGAGCAAGAGTCCCCGAAAGATCACGGCCGTCAGAAAGCAGCTTATATATTGCCCTGGAAAGAGCAGTGTTTTTGGAGTGTGCAGTAAAATCGTGTTTCTGGACAAGGGAGGCATAAGTGCGCTGCGCTCCTAAGCTATCTCCCTGCGAGACACACTGCCAAAGCTTTTCGCTATCATGCAGTCTAGTGCAGACGCACACTACGGCTATCGGCTGCTGTCCGAAGCGAAGCGCCGGTCGCCGGCGTCTTTCGGCTGAAGCAGCGCTTCGGAGCGTACGGCTGTTGTGTGCGCGAAGCAGTCGCTTCTCCTGCTCCGGGAGTCGGAGAGAGCGGTAGCTTGTACGAGGGCGAAGAACGAAGCCGCAGAGCACCGGACTTGTGTGCACAGCCTACGGGCTGCTAGAGGAAGGTGGCTGCACCTCCCTAACCTATCAATTCACAGCTGGCATGCTCTTTGGAGCTGGTCCAGGACAACTTTCATTGCTTATGGGTTCGTCCTGATACAGCCCCTCCTGGAAAACTCGTGCTCGTCCCCTGAGGCTCCGAGATGCAGAAACATCGATGGCAGCTGCAGAAATGAAGGGCTGCGTTGAGTTGTCGAGAAGCAAGAACATAGCCAGCGCCAAAGTGTCTGGGAGTCAGCAGCTGCTGCACTTTTGCGATTGCCTTCACTGTGCACTGATTGCCGAGACATGTGCACGCTAAAAAAACAAGGTGGGCAAGAGGAGGAAGAGAGTACGGGCATCAGAGAGCATCTGGCATCTTGTCCTGGAAACTGCAGTGTTTTTGGAGAGTACAGCAAATCCGTGTTTCTGGACAAGGGAGGCATAAGTGCGCTGCGCTCCTAAGCTATCTCCCTGCGAGACACACTGCCAAAGCTTTTCGTTATCCTGCAGTCTAGTGCAGACGCACACTACGGCTCTGGGCTGCTGTCCGAAGCGAAGCGCCGGTCGCCGGCGTCTTTCGGCTGAAGCAGCGCTTCCGAGCGTACGGCTGCCGCTCCGCTGCTGTGTGCGCGAAGCAGCCGCTTCTCCTGCTCCGGGAGCCGGACAGAGCGGTAGCTTGTACGAGGGCGAAGAACGAAGCCGCAGAGCACCGGACTTGTGTGCACAGCCTAAGGACTGCTAGAGGACCGTGGTGGACACTCGCCTGCGTCTTCAATTCCATTCTAGCATCCTTATGGAAGGTGTTCCAGGACAATTTTCCTGAGTTTTGAATTCGTCCTGATGCAGCCCCTCCTGGGAAACTCGTGCTCGTCCTCTGAGGCTCCGAGTGCAGAGACCTCGATGGCAACTGCAGAAATGAAGCACTCCGTTGAGTTGTCGAGAAGCAAGAACATAGCCAGCGCCTTGTGTTTGGGAGTCAGCAGCTGCTGGACTTTTGCGATTGCCTTCACTGTGCACTGAATGCCACGACGGCATGGGCACGTTAAAACAACGAGCTGAGCAAGAGTCCCCGAAAGATCACGGCCGTCAGAAAGCAGCTTATATATTGCCCTGGAAAGAGCAGTGTTTTTGGAGTGTGCAGTAAAATCGTGTTTCTGGACAAGGGAGGCATAAGTGCGCTGCGCTCCTAAGCTATCTCCCTGCGAGACACACTGCCAAAGCTTTTCGCTATCATGCAGTCTAGTGCAGACGCACACTACGGCTATCGGCTGCTGTCCGAAGCGAAGCGCCAGTCGCCGGCGTCTTTCGGCTGAAGCAGCCCTTCGGAGCGTACGGCTGTTGTGTGCGCGAAGCAGCCGCTTCTCCTGCTCCGGGAGCCGGACAGAGCGGTAGCTTGTACGAGGGCGAAGAACGAAGCTGCAGAGCACCGGACTTGTGTGCACAGCCTACGGGCTGCTAGAGGAAGGTGGCTGCACCTCCCTAACCTATCAATTCACAGCTGGCATGCTCTATGGAGCTGTTCCAGGACAACTTTCATTGCTTATGGGTTCGTCCTGATACAGCCCCTCCTGGGAAACTCGTGCTCGTCCCCTGAGGCTCCGAGATGCAGAAACATCGATGGCAGCTGCAGAAATGAAGGGCTGCGTTGAGTTGTCGAGAAGCAAGAACATAGCCAGCGCCTAAGTGTCTGGGAGTCAGCAGCTGCTGCACTTTTGCGATTGCCTTCACTGTGCACTGATTGCCGAGACATGTGCACGCTAAAAAAACAAGGTGGGCAAGAGGAGGAAGAGAGTACGGGCATCAGAGAGCATCTGGCATCTTGTCCTGGAAACTGCAGTGTTTTTGGAGAGTACAGCAAATCCGTGTTTCTGGACAAGGGAGGCATAAGTGCGCTGCGCTCCTAAGCTATCTCCCTGCGAGACACACTGCCAAAGCTTTTCGCTATCATGCAGTCTAGTGCAGACGCACACTCCGGCTCTCCGGAGCTGTCCGAAGCCAAGCGCCGGTGGCCGGCGTCTTTCGGCTGAAGCTGCGCTTCCGAGCGTACGGCTGCCGCTCCGCTGTTGTGTGCGCGAAGCAGCCGCTTCTCCTGCTCCGGGAGCCGGACAGAGCGGTAGCTTGTACGAGGGCGAAGAACGAAGCCGCAGAGCACCGGGCTTCTGCGCGCACCCTAAGGACTGCTAGAGGACCGTGGTGGACACTCGCCTGCGTCTTCAATTCCATTCTAGCATCCTTATGGAAGGTGTTCCAGGACAATTTTCCTGAGTTTTGAATTCCTCCTGATGCAGCCCCTCCTGGGAAACTCGTGCTCGTCCTCTGAGGCTCCGAGTGCAGAGACCTCGATGGCAACTGCAGAAATGAAGGGCTGCGTTGAGTTGTCGAGAAGCAAGAACATAGCCAGCGCCTGGTGTTTGGGAGTCAGCAGCTGCTGCACTTTTGCGATTGCCTTCACTGTGCACTGAATGCCACGACGGCATGGGCACGTTAAAACAACGAGCTGAGCAAGAGTCCCCGAAAGATCACGGCCGTCAGAAAGCAGCTTATATATTGCCCTGGAAAGAGTACTGTTTTAGGAGTGTGCAGTAAAATCGTGTTTCTGGACAAGGGAGGCATAAGTGCGCTGCGCTCCTAAGCTATCTCCCTGCGAGACACACTGCCAAAGCTTTTCGCTATCATGCAGTCTAGTGCAGACGCACACTACGGCTATCGGCTGCTGTCCGAAGCGAAGCGCCGGTCGCCGGCGTCTTTCGGCTGAAGCAGCGCTTCGGAGCGTACGGCTGTTGTGTGCGCGAAGCAGCCGCTTCTCCTGCTCCGGGAGTCGGAGAGAGCGGTAGCTTGTACGAGGGCGAAGAACGAAGCCGCAGAGCACCGGACTTGTGTGCACAGCCTACGGGCTGCTAGAGGAAGGTGGCTGCACCTCCCTAACCTATCAATTCACAGCTGGCATGCTCTTTGGAGCTGGTCCAGGACAACTTTCATTGCTTATGGGTTCGTCCTGATACAGCCCCTCCTGGAAAACTCGTGCTCGTCCCCTGAGGCTCCGAGATGCAGAAACATCGATGGCAGCTGCAGAAATGAAGGGCTGCGTTGAGTTGTCGAGAAGCAAGAACATAGCCAGCGCCAAAGTGTCTGGGAGTCAGCAGCTGCTGCACTTTTGCGATTGCCTTCACTGTGCACTGATTGCCGAGACATGTGCACGCTAAAAAAACAAGGTGGGCAAGAGGAGGAAGAGAGTACGGGCATCAGAGAGCATCTGGCATCTTGTCCTGGAAACTGCAGTGTTTTTGGAGAGTACAGCAAATCCGTGTTTCTGGACAAGGGAGGCATAAGTGCGCTGCGCTCCTAAGCTATCTCCCTGCGAGACACACTGCCAAAGCTTTTCGTTATCCTGCAGTCTAGTGCAGACGCACACTACGGCTCTGGGCTGCTGTCCGAAGCGAAGCGCCGGTCGCCGGCGTCTTTCGGCTGAAGCAGCGCTTCCGAGCGTACGGCTGCCGCTCCGCTGCTGTGTGCGCGAAGCAGCCGCTTCTCCTGCTCCGGGAGCCGGACAGAGCGGTAGCTTGTACGAGGGCGAAGAACGAAGCCGCAGAGCACCGGGCTTCTGCGCGCACCCTAAGGACTGCTAGAGGACCGTGGTGGACACTCGCCTGCGTCTTCAATTCCATTCTAGCATCCTTATGGAAGGTGTTCCAGGACAATTTTCCTGAATTTTGAATTCGTCCTGATGCAGCCCCTCCTGGGAAACTCGTGCTCGTCCTCTGAGGCTCCGAGTGCAGAGACCTCGATGGCAACTGCAGAAATGAAGCACTCCGTTGAGTTGTCGAGAAGCAAGAACATAGCCAGCGCCTTGTGTTTGGGAGTCAGCAGCTGCTGCACTTTTGCGATTGCCTTCACTGTGCACTGAATGCCACGACGGCATGGGCACGTTAAAACAACGCGCTGAGCAAGAGTCCCCGAAAGATCACGGCCGTCAGAAAGCAGCTTATATATTGCCCTGGAAAGAGCAGTGTTTTAGGAGTGTGCAGTAAAATCGTGTTTCTGGACAAGGGAGGCATAAGTGCGCTGCGCTCCTAAGCTATCTCCCTGCGAGACACACTGCCAAAGCTTTTCGCTATCATGCAGTCTAGTGCAGACGCACACTACGGCTATCGGCTGCTGTCCGAAGCGAAGCGCCAGTCGCCGGCGTCTTTCGGCTGAAGCAGCCCTTCGGAGCGTACGGCTGTTGTGTGCGCGAAGCAGCCGCTTCTCCTGCTCCGGGAGCCGGACAGAGCGGTAGCTTGTACGAGGGCGAAGAACGAAGCTGCAGAGCACCGGACTTGTGTGCACAGCCTACGGGCTGCTAGAGGAAGGTGGCTGCACCTCCCTAACCTATCAATTCACAGCTGGCATGCTCTATGGAGCTGTTCCAGGACAACTTTCATTGCTTATGGGTTCGTCCTGATACAGCCCCTCCTGGGAAACTCGTGCTCGTCCCCTGAGGCTCCGAGATGCAGAAACATCGATGGCAGCTGCAGAAATGAAGGGCTGCGTTGAGTTGTCGAGAAGCAAGAACATAGCCAGCGCCTAAGTGTCTGGGAGTCAGCAGCTGCTGCACTTTTGCGATTGCCTTCACTGTGCACTGATTGCCGAGACATGTGCACGCTAAAAAAACAAGGTGGGCAAGAGGAGGAAGAGAGTACGGGCATCAGAGAGCATCTGGCATCTTGTCCTGGAAACTGCAGTGTTTTTGGAGAGTACAGCAAATCCGTGTTTCTGGACAAGGGAGGCATAAGTGCGCTGCGCTCCTAAGCTATCTCCCTGCGAGACACACTGCCAAAGCTTTTCGCTATCATGCAGTCTAGTGCAGACGCACACTCCGGCTCTCCGGAGCTGTCCGAAGCCAAGCGCCGGTGGCCGGCGTCTTTCGGCTGAAGCTGCGCTTCCGAGCGTACGGCTGCCGCTCCGCTGTTGTGTGCGCGAAGCAGCCGCTTCTCCTGCTCCGGGAGCCGGACAGAGCGGTAGCTTGTACGAGGGCGAAGAACGAAGCCGCAGAGCACCGGGCTTCTGCGCGCACCCTAAGGACTGCTAGAGGACCGTGGTGGACACTCGCCTGCGTCTTCAATTCCATTCTAGCATCCTTATGGAAGGTGTTCCAGGACAATTTTCCTGAGTTTTGAATTCCTCCTGATGCAGCCCCTCCTGGGAAACTCGTGCTCGTCCTCTGAGGCTCCGAGTGCAGAGACCTCGATGGCAACTGCAGAAATGAAGGGCTGCGTTGAGTTGTCGAGAAGCAAGAACATAGCCAGCGCCTGGTGTTTGGGAGTCAGCAGCTGCTGCACTTTTGCGATTGCCTTCACTGTGCACTGAATGCCACGACGGCATGGGCACGTTAAAACAACGAGCTGAGCAAGAGTCCCCGAAAGATCACGGCCGTCAGAAAGCAGCTTATATATTGCCCTGGGAAGAGTACTGTTTTAGGAGTGTGCAGTAAAATCGTGTTTCTGGACAAGGGAGGCATAAGTGCGCTGCGCTCCTAAGCTATCTCCCTGCGAGACACACTGCCAAAGCTTTTCGCTATCATGCAGTCTAGTGCAGACGCACACTACGGCTATCGGCTGCTGTCCGAAGCGAAGCGCCGGTCGCCGGCGTCTTTCGGCTGAAGCAGCGCTTCGGAGCGTACGGCTGTTGTGTGCGCGAAGCAGCCGCTTCTCCTGCTCCGGGAGTCGGAGAGAGCGGTAGCTTGTACGAGGGCGAAGAACGAAGCCGCAGAGCACCGGACTTGTGTGCACAGCCTACGGGCTGCTAGAGGAAGGTGGCTGCACCTCCCTAACCTATCAATTCACAGCTGGCATGCTCTTTGGAGCTGGTCCAGGACAACTTTCATTGCTTATGGGTTCGTCCTGATACAGCCCCTCCTGGAAAACTCGTGCTCGTCCCCTGAGGCTCCGAGATGCAGAAACATCGATGGCAGCTGCAGAAATGAAGGGCTGCGTTGAGTTGTCGAGAAGCAAGAACATAGCCAGCGCCAAAGTGTCTGGGAGTCAGCAGCTGCTGCACTTTTGCGATTGCCTTCACTGTGCACTGATTGCCGAGACATGTGCACGCTAAAAAAACAAGGTGGGCAAGAGGAGGAAGAGAGTACGGGCATCAGAGAGCATCTGGCATCTTGTCCTGGAAACTGCAGTGTTTTTGGAGAGTACAGCAAATCCGTGTTTCTGGACAAGGGAGGCATAAGTGCGCTGCGCTCCTAAGCTATCTCCCTGCGAGACACACTGCCAAAGCTTTTCGTTATCCTGCAGTCTAGTGCAGACGCACACTACGGCTCTGGGCTGCTGTCCGAAGCGAAGCGCCGGTCGCCGGCGTCTTTCGGCTGAAGCAGCGCTTCCGAGCGTACGGCTGCCGCTCCGCTGCTGTGTGCGCGAAGCAGCCGCTTCTCCTGCTCCGGGAGCCGGACAGAGCGGTAGCTTGTACGAGGGCGAAGAACGAAGCCGCAGAGCACCGGGCTTCTGCGCGCACCCTAAGGACTGCTAGAGGACCGTGGTGGACACTCGCCTGCGTCTTCAATTCCATTCTAGCATCCTTATGGAAGGTGTTCCAGGACAATTTTCCTGAATTTTGAATTCGTCCTGATGCAGCCCCTCCTGGGAAACTCGTGCTCGTCCTCTGAGGCTCCGAGTGCAGAGACCTCGATGGCAACTGCAGAAATGAAGCACTCCGTTGAGTTGTCGAGAAGCAAGAACATAGCCAGCGCCTTGTGTTTGGGAGTCAGCAGCTGCTGCACTTTTGCGATTGCCTTCACTGTGCACTGAATGCCACGACGGCATGGGCACGTTAAAACAACGCGCTGAGCAAGAGTCCCCGAAAGATCACGGCCGTCAGAAAGCAGCTTATATATTGCCCTGGAAAGAGCAGTGTTTTAGGAGTGTGCAGTAAAATCGTGTTTCTGGACAAGGGAGGCATAAGTGCGCTGCGCTCCTAAGCTATCTCCCTGCGAGACACACTGCCAAAGCTTTTCGCTATCATGCAGTCTAGTGCAGACGCACACTACGGCTATCGGCTGCTGTCCGAAGCGAAGCGCCAGTCGCCGGCGTCTTTCGGCTGAAGCAGCCCTTCGGAGCGTACGGCTGTTGTGTGCGCGAAGCAGCCGCTTCTCCTGCTCCGGGAGCCGGACAGAGCGGTAGCTTGTACGAGGGCGAAGAACGAAGCTGCAGAGCACCGGACTTGTGTGCACAGCCTACGGGCTGCTAGAGGAAGGTGGCTGCACCTCCCTAACCTATCAATTCACAGCTGGCATGCTCTATGGAGCTGTTCCAGGACAACTTTCATTGCTTATGGGTTCGTCCTGATACAGCCCCTCCTGGGAAACTCGTGCTCGTCCCCTGAGGCTCCGAGATGCAGAAACATCGATGGCAGCTGCAGAAATGAAGGGCTGCGTTGAGTTGTCGAGAAGCAAGAACATAGCCAGCGCCTAAGTGTCTGGGAGTCAGCAGCTGCTGCACTTTTGCGATTGCCTTCACTGTGCACTGATTGCCGAGACATGTGCACGCTAAAAAAACAAGGTGGGCAAGAGGAGGAAGAGAGTACGGGCATCAGAGAGCATCTGGCATCTTGTCCTGGAAACTGCAGTGTTTTTGGAGAGTACAGCAAATCCGTGTTTCTGGACAAGGGAGGCATAAGTGCGCTGCGCTCCTAAGCTATCTCCCTGCGAGACACACTGCCAAAGCTTTTCGCTATCATGCAGTCTAGTGCAGACGCACACTCCGGCTCTCCGGAGCTGTCCGAAGCCAAGCGCCGGTGGCCGGCGTCTTTCGGCTGAAGCTGCGCTTCCGAGCGTACGGCTGCCGCTCCGCTGTTGTGTGCGCGAAGCAGCCGCTTCTCCTGCTCCGGGAGCCGGACAGAGCGGTAGCTTGTACGAGGGCGAAGAACGAAGCCGCAGAGCACCGGGCTTCTGCGCGCACCCTAAGGACTGCTAGAGGACCGTGGTGGACACTCGCCTGCGTCTTCAATTCCATTCTAGCATCCTTATGGAAGGTGTTCCAGGACAATTTTCCTGAGTTTTGAATTCCTCCTGATGCAGCCCCTCCTGGGAAACTCGTGCTCGTCCTCTGAGGCTCCGAGTGCAGAGACCTCGATGGCAACTGCAGAAATGAAGGGCTGCGTTGAGTTGTCGAGAAGCAAGAACATAGCCAGCGCCTGGTGTTTGGGAGTCAGCAGCTGCTGCACTTTTGCGATTGCCTTCACTGTGCACTGAATGCCACGACGGCATGGGCACGTTAAAACAACGAGCTGAGCAAGAGTCCCCGAAAGATCACGGCCGTCAGAAAGCAGCTTATATATTGCCCTGGGAAGAGTACTGTTTTAGGAGTGTGCAGTAAAATCGTGTTTCTGGACAAGGGAGGCATAAGTGCGCTGCGCTCCTAAGCTATCTCCCTGCGAGACACACTGCCAAAGCTTTTCGCTATCATGCAGTCTAGTGCAGACGCACACTACGGCTATCGGCTGCTGTCCGAAGCGAAGCGCCGGTCGCCGGCGTCTTTCGGCTGAAGCAGCGCTTCGGAGCGTACGGCTGTTGTGTGCGCGAAGCAGCCGCTTCTCCTGCTCCGGGAGTCGGAGAGAGCGGTAGCTTGTACGAGGGCGAAGAACGAAGCCGCAGAGCACCGGACTTGTGTGCACAGCCTACGGGCTGCTAGAGGAAGGTGGCTGCACCTCCCTAACCTATCAATTCACAGCTGGCATGCTCTTTGGAGCTGGTCCAGGACAACTTTCATTGCTTATGGGTTCGTCCTGATACAGCCCCTCCTGGAAAACTCGTGCTCGTCCCCTGAGGCTCCGAGATGCAGAAACATCGATGGCAGCTGCAGAAATGAAGGGCTGCGTTGAGTTGTCGAGAAGCAAGAACATAGCCAGCGCCAAAGTGTCTGGGAGTCAGCAGCTGCTGCACTTTTGCGATTGCCTTCACTGTGCACTGATTGCCGAGACATGTGCACGCTAAAAAAACAAGGTGGGCAAGAGGAGGAAGAGAGTACGGGCATCAGAGAGCATCTGGCATCTTGTCCTGGAAACTGCAGTGTTTTTGGAGAGTACAGCAAATCCGTGTTTCTGGACAAGGGAGGCATAAGTGCGCTGCGCTCCTAAGCTATCTCCCTGCGAGACACACTGCCAAAGCTTTTCGTTATCCTGCAGTCTAGTGCAGACGCACACTACGGCTCTGGGCTGCTGTCCGAAGCGAAGCGCCGGTCGCCGGCGTCTTTCGGCTGAAGCAGCGCTTCCGAGCGTACAGCTGCCGCTCCGCTGCTGTGTGCGCGAAGCAGCCGCTTCTCCTGCTCCGGGAGCCGGACAGAGCGGTAGCTTGTACGAGGGCGAAGAACGAAGCCGCAGAGCACCGGGCTTCTGCGCGCACCCTAAGGACTGCTAGAGGACCGTGGTGGACACTCGCCTGCGTCTTCAATTCCATTCTAGCATCCTTATGGAAGGTGTTCCAGGACAATTTTCCTGAGTTTTGAATTCGTCCTGATGCAGCCCCTCCTGGGAAACTCGTGCTCGTCCTCTGAGGCTCCGAGTGCAGAGACCTCGATGGCAACTGCAGAAATGAAGCACTCCGTTGAGTTGTCGAGAAGCAAGAACATAGCCAGCGCCTTGTGTTTGGGAGTCAACAGCTGCTGCACTTTTGCGATTGCCTTCACTGTGCACTGAATGCCACGACGGCATGGGCACGTTAAAACAACGCGCTGAGCAAGAGTCCCCGAAAGATCACGGCCGTCAGAAAACAGCTTATATATTGCCCTGGAAAGAGCAGTGTTTTTGGAGTGTGCAGTAAAATCGTGTTTCTGGACAAGGGAGGCATAAGTGCGCTGCGCTCCTAAGCTATCTCCCTGCGAGACACACTGCCAAAGCTTTTCGTTATCCTGCAGTCTAGTGCAGACGCACACTACGGCTCTGGGCTGCTGTCCGAAGCCAAGCGCCGGTCGCCGGCGTCTTTCGGCTGAAGCTGCGCTTCGGAGCGTACGGCTGCCGCTCCGCTGTTGTGTGCGCGAAGCAGCCGCTTCTCCTGCTCCGGGAGCCGGACAGAGCGGTAGCTTGTACGAGGGCGAAGAACGAAGCCGCAGAGCACCGGGCTTCTGCGCGCACCCTAAGGACTGCTAGAGGACCGTGGTGGACACTCGCCTGCGTCTTCAATTCCATTCTAGCATCCTTATGGAAGGTGTTCCAGGACAATTTTCCTGAGTTTTGAATTCGTCCTGATGCAGCCCCTCCTGGGAAACTCGTGCTCGTCCTCTGAGGCTCCGAGTGCAGAGACCTCGATGGCAACTGCAGAAATGAAGCACTCCGTTGAGTTGTCGAGAAGCAAGAACATAGCCAGCGCCTTGTGTTTGGGAGTCAGCAGCTGCTGGACTTTTGCGATTGCCTTCACTGTGCACTGAATGCCACGACGGCATGGGCACGTTAAAACAACGCGCTGAGCAAGAGTCCCCGAAAGATCACGGCCGTCAGAAAGCAGCTTATATATTGCCCTGGAAAGAGCAGTGTTTTTGGAGTGTGCAGTAAAATCGTGTTTCTGGACAAGGGAGGCATAAGTGCGCTGCGCTCCTAAGCTATCTCCCTGCGAGACACACTGCCAAAGCTTTTCGCTATCATGCAGTCTAGTGCAGACGCACACTACGGCTATCGGCTGCTGTCCGAAGCGAAGCGCCGGTCGCCGGCGTCTTTCGGCTGAAGCAGCGCTTCGGAGCGTACGGCTGTTGTGTGCGCGAAGCAGCCGCTTCTCCTGCTCCGGGAGTCGGAGAGAGCGGTAGCTTGTACGAGGGCGAAGAACGAAGCCGCAGAGCACCGGACTTGTGTGCACAGCCTACGGGCTGCTAGAGGAAGGTGGCTGCACCTCCCTAACCTATCAATTCACAGCTGGCATGCTCTTTGGAGCTGGTCCAGGACAACTTTCATTGCTTATGGGTTCGTCCTGATACAGCCCCTCCTGGAAAACTCGTGCTCGTCCCCTGAGGCTCCGAGATGCAGAAACATCGATGGCAGCTGCAGAAATGAAGGGCTGCGTTGAGTTGTCGAGAAGCAAGAACATAGCCAGCGCCTAAGTGTCTGGGAGTCAGCAGCTGCTGCACTTTTGCGATTGCCTTCACTGTGCACTGATTGCCGAGACATGTGCACGCTAAAAAAACAAGGTGGGCAAGAGGAGGAAGAGAGTACGGGCATCAGAGAGCATCTGGCATCTTGTCCTGGAAACTGCAGTGTTTTTGGAGAGTACAGCAAATCCGTGTTTCTGGACAAGGGAGGCATAAGTGCGCTGCGCTCCTAAGCTATCTCCCTGCGAGACACACTGCCAAAGCTTTTCGCTATCATGCAGTCTAGTGCAGACGCACACTCCGGCTCTCCGGAGCTGTCCGAAGCCAAGCGCCGGTGGCCGGCGTCTTTCGGCTGAAGCTGCGCTTCGGAGCGTACGGCTGCCGCTCCGCTGTTGTGTGCGCGAAGCAGCCGCTTCTCCTGCTCCGGGAGCCGGACAGAGCGGTAGCTTGTACGAGGGCGAAGAACGAAGCCGCAGAGCACCGGGCTTCTGCGCGCACCCTAAGGACTGCTAGAGGACCGTGGTGGACACTCGCCTGCGTCTTCAATTCCATTCTAGCATCCTTATGGAAGGTGTTCCAGGACAATTTTCCTGAGTTTTGAATTCGTCCTGATGCAGCCCCTCCTGGGAAACTCGTGCTCGTCCTCTGAGGCTCCGAGTGCAGAGACCTCGATGGCAACTGCAGAAATGAAGCACTCCGTTGAGTTGTCGAGAAGCAGGAACATAGCCAGCGCCTTGTGTTTGGGAGTCAGCAGCTGCTGGACTTTTGCGATTGCCTTCACTGTGCACTGAATGCCACGACGGCATGGGCACGTTAAAACAACGAGCTGAGCAAGAGTCCCCGAAAGATCACGGCCGTCAGAAAGCAGCTTATATATTGCCCTGGAAAGAGCAGTGTTTTAGGAGTGTGCAGTAAAATCGTGTTTCTGGACAAGGGAGGCATAAGTGCGCTGCGCTCCTAAGCTATCTCCCTGCGAGACACACTGCCAAAGCTTTTCGCTATCATGCAGTCTAGTGCAGACGCACACTACGGCTATCGGCTGCTGTCCGAAGCGAAGCGCCGGTCGCCGGCGTCTTTCGGCTGAAGCAGCGCTTCGGAGCGTACGGCTGTTGTGTGCGCGAAGCAGCCGCTTCTCCTGCTCCGGGAGTCGGAGAGAGCGGTAGCTTGTACGAGGGCGAAGAACGAAGCCGCAGAGCACCGGACTTGTGTGCACAGCCTACGGGCTGCTAGAGGAAGGTGGCTGCACCTCCCTAACCTATCAATTCACAGCTGGCATGCTCTTTGGAGCTGGTCCAGGACAACTTTCATTGCTTATGGGTTCGTCCTGATACAGCCCCTCCTGGAAAACTCGTGCTCGTCCCCTGAGGCTCCGAGATGCAGAAACATCGATGGCAGCTGCAGAAATGAAGGGCTGCGTTGAGTTGTCGAGAAGCAAGAACATAGCCAGCGCCAAAGTGTCTGGGAGTCAGCAGCTGCTGCACTTTTGCGATTGCCTTCACTGTGCACTGATTGCCGAGACATGTGCACGCTAAAAAAACAAGGTGGGCAAGAGGAGGAAGAGAGTACGGGCATCAGAGAGCATCTGGCATCTTGTCCTGGAAACTGCAGTGTTTTTGGAGAGTACAGCAAATCCGTGTTTCTGGACAAGGGAGGCATAAGTGCGCTGCGCTCCTAAGCTATCTCCCTGCGAGACACACTGCCAAAGCTTTTCGTTATCCTGCAGTCTAGTGCAGACGCACACTACGGCTCTGGGCTGCTGTCCGAAGCGAAGCGCCGGTCGCCGGCGTCTTTCGGCTGAAGCAGCGCTTCCGAGCGTACGGCTGCCGCTCCGCTGCTGTGTGCGCGAAGCAGCCGCTTCTCCTGCTCCGGGAGCCGGACAGAGCGGTAGCTTGTACGAGGGCGAAGAACGAAGCCGCAGAGCACCGGGCTTCTGCGCGCACCCTAAGGACTGCTAGAGGACCGTGGTGGACACTCGCCTGCGTCTTCAATTCCATTCTAGCATCCTTATGGAAGGTGTTCCAGGACAATTTTCCTGAATTTTGAATTCGTCCTGATGCAGCCCCTCCTGGGAAACTCGTGCTCGTCCTCTGAGTCTCCGACATGCAGAGACCTCGATGGCAACTGCAGAAATGAAGCACTCCGTTGAGTTGTCGAGAAGCAAGAACATAGCCAGCGCCTTGTGTTTGGGAGTCAGCAGCTGCTGCACTTTTGCGATTGCCTTCACTGTGCACTGAATGCCACGACGGCATGGGCACGTTAAAACAACGCGCTGAGCAAGAGTCCCCGAAAGATCACGGCCGTCAGAAAGCAGCTTATATATTGCCCTGGAAAGAGCAGTGTTTTTGGAGTGTGCAGTAAAATCGTGTTTCTGGACAAGGGAGGCATAAGTGCGCTGCGCTCCTAAGCTATCTCCCTGCGAGACACACTGCCAAAGCTTTTCGTTATCCTGCAGTCTAGTGCAGACGCACACTACGGCTCTGGGCTGCTGTCCGAAGCCAAGCGCCGGTCGCCGGCGTCTTTCGGCTGAAGCTGCGCTTCGGAGCGTACGGCTGCCGCTCCGCTGTTGTGTGCGCGAAGCAGCCGCTTCTCCTGCTCCGGGAGCCGGACAGAGCGGTAGCTTGTACGAGGGCGAAGAACGAAGCCGCAGAGCACCGGACTTGTGTGCACAGCCTAAGGACTGCTAGAGGACCGTGGTGGACACTCGCCTGCGTCTTCAATTCCATTCTAGCATCCTTATGGAAGGTGTTCCAGGACAATTTTCCTGAGTTTTGAATTCGTCCTGATGCAGCCCCTCCTGGGAAACTCGTGCTCGTCCTCTGAGGCTCCGAGTGCAGAGACCTCGATGGCAACTGCAGAAATGAAGCACTCCGTTGAGTTGTCGAGAAGCAAGAACATAGCCAGCGCCTTGTGTTTGGGAGTCAGCAGCTGCTGCACTTTTGCGATTGCCTTCACTGTGCACTGAATGCCACGACGGCATGGGCACGTTAAAACAACGAGCTGAGCAAGAGTCCCCGAAAGATCACGGCCGTCAGAAAGCAGCTTATATATTGCCCTGGAAAGAGCAGTGTTTTTGGAGTGTGCAGTAAAATCGTGTTTCTGGACAAGGGAGGCATAAGTGCGCTGCGCTCCTAAGCTATCTCCCTGCGAGACACACTGCCAAAGCTTTTCGCTATCATGCAGTCTAGTGCAGACGCACACTACGGCTATCGGCTGCTGTCCGAAGCGAAGCGCCGGTCGCCGGCGTCTTTCGGCTGAAGCAGCGCTTCGGAGCGTACGGCTGTTGTGTGCGCGAAGCAGTCGCTTCTCCTGCTCCGGGAGTCGGAGAGAGCGGTAGCTTGTACGAGGGCGAAGAACGAAGCCGCAGAGCACCGGACTTGTGTGCACAGCCTACGGGCTGCTAGAGGAAGGTGGCTGCACCTCCCTAACCTATCAATTCACAGCTGGCATGCTCTTTGGAGCTGGTCCAGGACAACTTTCATTGCTTATGGGTTCGTCCTGATACAGCCCCTCCTGGAAAACTCGTGCTCGTCCCCTGAGGCTCCGAGATGCAGAAACATCGATGGCAGCTGCAGAAATGAAGGGCTGCGTTGAGTTGTCGAGAAGCAAGAACATAGCCAGCGCCAAAGTGTCTGGGAGTCAGCAGCTGCTGCACTTTTGCGATTGCCTTCACTGTGCACTGATTGCCGAGACATGTGCACGCTAAAAAAACAAGGTGGGCAAGAGGAGGAAGAGAGTACGGGCATCAGAGAGCATCTGGCATCTTGTCCTGGAAACTGCAGTGTTTTTGGAGAGTACAGCAAATCCGTGTTTCTGGACAAGGGAGGCATAAGTGCGCTGCGCTCCTAAGCTATCTCCCTGCGAGACACACTGCCAAAGCTTTTCGTTATCCTGCAGTCTAGTGCAGACGCACACTACGGCTCTGGGCTGCTGTCCGAAGCGAAGCGCCGGTCGCCGGCGTCTTTCGGCTGAAGCAGCGCTTCCGAGCGTACGGCTGCCGCTCCGCTGCTGTGTGCGCGAAGCAGCCGCTTCTCCTGCTCCGGGAGCCGGACAGAGCGGTAGCTTGTACGAGGGCGAAGAACGAAGCCGCAGAGCACCGGACTTGTGTGCACAGCCTAAGGACTGCTAGAGGACCGTGGTGGACACTCGCCTGCGTCTTCAATTCCATTCTAGCATCCTTATGGAAGGTGTTCCAGGACAATTTTCCTGAGTTTTGAATTCGTCCTGATGCAGCCCCTCCTGGGAAACTCGTGCTCGTCCTCTGAGGCTCCGAGTGCAGAGACCTCGATGGCAACTGCAGAAATGAAGCACTCCGTTGAGTTGTCGAGAAGCAAGAACATAGCCAGCGCCTTGTGTTTGGGAGTCAGCAGCTGCTGGACTTTTGCGATTGCCTTCACTGTGCACTGAATGCCACGACGGCATGGGCACGTTAAAACAACGAGCTGAGCAAGAGTCCCCGAAAGATCACGGCCGTCAGAAAGCAGCTTATATATTGCCCTGGAAAGAGCAGTGTTTTTGGAGTGTGCAGTAAAATCGTGTTTCTGGACAAGGGAGGCATAAGTGCGCTGCGCTCCTAAGCTATCTCCCTGCGAGACACACTGCCAAAGCTTTTCGCTATCATGCAGTCTAGTGCAGACGCACACTACGGCTATCGGCTGCTGTCCGAAGCGAAGCGCCAGTCGCCGGCGTCTTTCGGCTGAAGCAGCCCTTCGGAGCGTACGGCTGTTGTGTGCGCGAAGCAGCCGCTTCTCCTGCTCCGGGAGCCGGACAGAGCGGTAGCTTGTACGAGGGCGAAGAACGAAGCCGCAGAGCACCGGACTTGTGTGCACAGCCTACGGGCTGCTAGAGGAAGGTGGCTGCACCTCCCTAACCTATCAATTCACAGCTGGCATGCTCTTTGGAGCTGGTCCAGGACAACTTTCATTGCTTATGGGTTCGTCCTGATACAGCCCCTCCTGGAAAACTCGTGCTCGTCCCCTGAGGCTCCGAGATGCAGAAACATCGATGGCAGCTGCAGAAATGAAGGGCTGCGTTGAGTTGTCGAGAAGCAAGAACATAGCCAGCGCCTAAGTGTCTGGGAGTCAGCAGCTGCTGCACTTTTGCGATTGCCTTCACTGTGCACTGATTGCCGAGACATGTGCACGCTAAAAAAACAAGGTGGGCAAGAGGAGGAAGAGAGTACGGGCATCAGAGAGCATCTGGCATCTTGTCCTGGAAACTGCAGTGTTTTTGGAGAGTACAGCAAATCCGTGTTTCTGGACAAGGGAGGCATAAGTGCGCTGCGCTCCTAAGCTATCTCCCTGCGAGACACACTGCCAAAGCTTTTCGCTATCATGCAGTCTAGTGCAGACGCACACTCCGGCTCTCCGGAGCTGTCCGAAGCCAAGCGCCGGTGGCCGGCGTCTTTCGGCTGAAGCTGCGCTTCGGAGCGTACGGCTGCCGCTCCGCTGTTGTGTGCGCGAAGCAGCCGCTTCTCCTGCTCCGGGAGCCGGACAGAGCGGTAGCTTGTACGAGGGCGAAGAACGAAGCCGCAGAGCACCGGGCTTCTGCGCGCACCCTAAGGACTGCTAGAGGACCGTGGTGGACACTCGCCTGCGTCTTCAATTCCATTCTAGCATCCTTATGGAAGGTGTTCCAGGACAATTTTCCTGAGTTTTGAATTCCTCCTGATGCAGCCCCTCCTGGGAAACTCGTGCTCGTCCTCTGAGGCTCCGAGTGCAGAGACCTCGATGGCAACTGCAGAAATGAAGGGCTGCGTTGAGTTGTCGAGAAGCAAGAACATAGCCAGCGCCTGGTGTTTGGGAGTCAGCAGCTGCTGCACTTTTGCGATTGCCTTCACTGTGCACTGAATGCCACGACGGCATGGGCACGTTAAAACAACGAGCTGAGCAAGAGTCCCCGAAAGATCACGGCCGTCAGAAAGCAGCTTATATATTGCCCTGGAAAGAGTACTGTTTTAGGAGTGTGCAGTAAAATCGTGTTTCTGGACAAGGGAGGCATAAGTGCGCTGCGCTCCTAAGCTATCTCCCTGCGAGACACACTGCCAAAGCTTTTCGCTATCATGCAGTCTAGTGCAGACGCACACTACGGCTATCGGCTGCTGTCCGAAGCGAAGCGCCGGTCGCCGGCGTCTTTCGGCTGAAGCAGCGCTTCGGAGCGTACGGCTGTTGTGTGCGCGAAGCAGCCGCTTCTCCTGCTCCGGGAGTCGGAGAGAGCGGTAGCTTGTACGAGGGCGAAGAACGAAGCCGCAGAGCACCGGACTTGTGTGCACAGCCTACGGGCTGCTAGAGGAAGGTGGCTGCACCTCCCTAACCTATCAATTCACAGCTGGCATGCTCTTTGGAGCTGGTCCAGGACAACTTTCATTGCTTATGGGTTCGTCCTGATACAGCCCCTCCTGGAAAACTCGTGCTCGTCCCCTGAGGCTCCGAGATGCAGAAACATCGATGGCAGCTGCAGAAATGAAGGGCTGCGTTGAGTTGTCGAGAAGCAAGAACATAGCCAGCGCCAAAGTGTCTGGGAGTCAGCAGCTGCTGCACTTTTGCGATTGCCTTCACTGTGCACTGATTGCCGAGACATGTGCACGCTAAAAAAACAAGGTGGGCAAGAGGAGGAAGAGAGTACGGGCATCAGAGAGCATCTGGCATCTTGTCCTGGAAACTGCAGTGTTTTTGGAGAGTACAGCAAATCCGTGTTTCTGGACAAGGGAGGCATAAGTGCGCTGCGCTCCTAAGCTATCTCCCTGCGAGACACACTGCCAAAGCTTTTCGCTATCATGCAGTCTAGTGCAGACGCACACTCCGGCTCTCCGGAGCTGTCCGAAGCCAAGCGCCGGTGGCCGGCGTCTTTCGGCTGAAGCAGCGCTTCGGAGCGTACGGCTGCCGCTCCGCTGTTGTGTGCGCGAAGCAGCCGCTTCTCCTGCTCCGGGAGCCGGACAGAGCGGTAGCTTGTACGAGGGCGAAGAACGAAGCCGCAGAGCACCGGGCTTCTGCGCGCACCCTAATGACTGCTAGAGGACCGTGGTGGACACTCGCCTGCGTCTTCAATTCCATTCTAGCATCCTTATGGAAGGTGTTCCAGGACAATTTTCCTGAGTTTTGAATTCCTCCTGATGCAGCCCCTCCTGGGAAACTCGTGCTCGTCCTCTGAGGCTCCGAGTGCAGAGACCTCGATGGCAACTGCAGAAATGAAGCACTCCGTTGAGTTGTCGAGAAGCAAGAACATAGCCAGCGCCTTGTGTTTGGGAGTCAGCAGCTGCTGGACTTTTGCGATTGCCTTCACTGTGCACTGAATGCCACGACGGCATGGGCACGTTAAAACAACGAGCTGAGCAAGAGTCCCCGAAAGATCACGGCCGTCAGAAAGCAGCTTATATATTGCCCTGGGAAGAGTACTGTTTTAGGAGTGTGCAGTAAAATCGTGTTTCTGGACAAGGGAGGCATAAGTGCGCTGCGCTCCTAAGCTATCTCCCTGCGAGACACACTGCCAAAGCTTTTCGCTATCATGCAGTCTAGTGCAGACGCACACTACGGCTATCGGCTGCTGTCCGAAGCGAAGCGCCGGTCGCCGGCGTCTTTCGGCTGAAGCAGCGCTTCGGAGCGTACGGCTGTTGTGTGCGCGAAGCAGCCGCTTCTCCTGCTCCGGGAGTCGGAGAGAGCGGTAGCTTGTACGAGGGCGAAGAACGAAGCCGCAGAGCACCGGACTTGTGTGCACAGCCTACGGGCTGCTAGAGGAAGGTGGCTGCACCTCCCTAACCTATCAATTCACAGCTGGCATGCTCTTTGGAGCTGGTCCAGGACAACTTTCATTGCTTATGGGTTCGTCCTGATACAGCCCCTCCTGGAAAACTCGTGCTCGTCCCCTGAGGCTCCGAGATGCAGAAACATCGATGGCAGCTGCAGAAATGAAGGGCTGCGTTGAGTTGTCGAGAAGCAAGAACATAGCCAGCGCCAAAGTGTCTGGGAGTCAGCAGCTGCTGCACTTTTGCGATTGCCTTCACTGTGCACTGATTGCCGAGACATGTGCACGCTAAAAAAACAAGGTGGGCAAGAGGAGGAAGAGAGTACGGGCATCAGAGAGCATCTGGCATCTTGTCCTGGAAACTGCAGTGTTTTTGGAGAGTACAGCAAATCCGTGTTTCTGGACAAGGGAGGCATAAGTGCGCTGCGCTCCTAAGCTATCTCCCTGCGAGACACACTGCCAAAGCTTTTCGTTATCCTGCAGTCTAGTGCAGACGCACACTACGGCTCTGGGCTGCTGTCCGAAGCGAAGCGCCGGTCGCCGGCGTCTTTCGGCTGAAGCAGCGCTTCCGAGCGTACGGCTGCCGCTCCGCTGCTGTGTGCGCGAAGCAGCCGCTTCTCCTGCTCCGGGAGCCGGACAGAGCGGTAGCTTGTACGAGGGCGAAGAACGAAGCCGCAGAGCACCGGGCTTCTGCGCGCACCCTAAGGACTGCTAGAGGACCGTGGTGGACACTCGCCTGCGTCTTCAATTCCATTCTAGCATCCTTATGGAAGGTGTTCCAGGACAATTTTCCTGAATTTTGAATTCGTCCTGATGCAGCCCCTCCTGGGAAACTCGTGCTCGTCCTCTGAGGCTCCGAGTGCAGAGACCTCGATGGCAACTGCAGAAATGAAGCACTCCGTTGAGTTGTCGAGAAGCAAGAACATAGCCAGCGCCTTGTGTTTGGGAGTCAGCAGCTGCTGCACTTTTGCGATTGCCTTCACTGTGCACTGAATGCCACGACGGCATGGGCACGTTAAAACAACGCGCTGAGCAAGAGTCCCCGAAAGATCACGGCCGTCAGAAAGCAGCTTATATATTGCCCTGGAAAGAGCAGTGTTTTTGGAGTGTGCAGTAAAATCGTGTTTCTGGACAAGGGAGGCATAAGTGCGCTGCGCTCCTAAGCTATCTCCCTGCGAGACACACTGCCAAAGCTTTTCGTTATCCTGCAGTCTAGTGCAGACGCACACTACGGCTCTGGGCTGCTGTCCGAAGCCAAGCGCCGGTCGCCGGCGTCTTTCGGCTGAAGCTGCGCTTCGGAGCGTACGGCTGCCGCTCCGCTGTTGTGTGCGCGAAGCAGCCGCTTCTCCTGCTCCGGGAGCCGGACAGAGCGGTAGCTTGCACGAGGGCGAAGAACGAAGCCGCAGAGCACCGGGCTTCTGCGCGCACCCTAAGGACTGCTAGAGGACCGTGGTGGACACTCGCCTGCGTCTTCAATTCCATTCTAGCATCCTTATGGAAGGTGTTCCAGGACAATTTTCCTGAGTTTTGAATTCGTCCTGATGCAGCCCCTCCTGGGAAACTCGTGCTCGTCCTCTGAGGCTCCGAGTGCAGAGACCTCGATGGCAACTGCAGAAATGAAGCACTCCGTTGAGTTGTCGAGAAGCAAGAACATAGCCAGCGCCTTGTGTTTGGGAGTCAGCAGCTGCTGGACTTTTGCGATTGCCTTCACTGTGCACTGAATGCCACGACGGCATGTGCACGTTAAAACAACGAGCTGAGCAAGAGTCCCCGAAAGATCACGGCCGTCAGAAAGCAGCTTATATATTGCCCTGGAAAGAGCAGTGTTTTTGGAGTGTGCAGTAAAATCGTGTTTCTGGACAAGGGAGGCATAAGTGCGCTGCGCTCCTAAGCTATCTCCCTGCGAGACACACTGCCAAAGCTTTTCGCTATCATGCAGTCTAGTGCAGACGCACACTACGGCTATCGGCTGCTGTCCGAAGCGAAGCGCCGGTCGCCGGCGTCTTTCGGCTGAAGCAGCGCTTCGGAGCGTACGGCTGTTGTGTGCGCGAAGCAGTCGCTTCTCCTGCTCCGGGAGTCGGAGAGAGCGGTAGCTTGTACGAGGGCGAAGAACGAAGCCGCAGAGCACCGGACTTGTGTGCACAGCCTACGGGCTGCTAGAGGAAGGTGGCTGCACCTCCCTAACCTATCAATTCACAGCTGGCATGCTCTTTGGAGCTGGTCCAGGACAACTTTCATTGCTTATGGGTTCGTCCTGATACAGCCCCTCCTGGAAAACTCGTGCTCGTCCCCTGAGGCTCCGAGATGCAGAAACATCGATGGCAGCTGCAGAAATGAAGGGCTGCGTTGAGTTGTCGAGAAGCAAGAACATAGCCAGCGCCAAAGTGTCTGGGAGTCAGCAGCTGCTGCACTTTTGCGATTGCCTTCACTGTGCACTGATTGCCGAGACATGTGCACGCTAAAAAAACAAGGTGGGCAAGAGGAGGAAGAGAGTACGGGCATCAGAGAGCATCTGGCATCTTGTCCTGGAAACTGCAGTGTTTTTGGAGAGTACAGCAAATCCGTGTTTCTGGACAAGGGAGGCATAAGTGCGCTGCGCTCCTAAGCTATCTCCCTGCGAGACACACTGCCAAAGCTTTTCGTTATCCTGCAGTCTAGTGCAGACGCACACTACGGCTCTGGGCTGCTGTCCGAAGCGAAGCGCCGGTCGCCGGCGTCTTTCGGCTGAAGCAGCGCTTCCGAGCGTACGGCTGCCGCTCCGCTGCTGTGTGCGCGAAGCAGCCGCTTCTCCTGCTCCGGGAGCCGGACAGAGCGGTAGCTTGTACGAGGGCGAAGAACGAAGCCGCAGAGCACCGGACTTGTGTGCACAGCCTAAGGACTGCTAGAGGACCGTGGTGGACACTCGCCTGCGTCTTCAATTCCATTCTAGCATCCTTATGGAAGGTGTTCCAGGACAATTTTCCTGAGTTTTGAATTCGTCCTGATGCAGCCCCTCCTGGGAAACTCGTGCTCGTCCTCTGAGGCTCCGAGTGCAGAGACCTCGATGGCAACTGCAGAAATGAAGCACTCCGTTGAGTTGTCGAGAAGCAAGAACATAGCCAGCGCCTTGTGTTTGGGAGTCAGCAGCTGCTGGACTTTTGCGATTGCCTTCACTGTGCACTGAATGCCACGACGGCATGGGCACGTTAAAACAACGAGCTGAGCAAGAGTCCCCGAAAGATCACGGCCGTCAGAAAGCAGCTTATATATTGCCCTGGAAAGAGCAGTGTTTTTGGAGTGTGCAGTAAAATCGTGTTTCTGGACAAGGGAGGCATAAGTGCGCTGCGCTCCTAAGCTATCTCCCTGCGAGACACACTGCCAAAGCTTTTCGCTATCATGCAGTCTAGTGCAGACGCACACTACGGCTATCGGCTGCTGTCCGAAGCGAAGCGCCAGTCGCCGGCGTCTTTCGGCTGAAGCAGCCCTTCGGAGCGTACGGCTGTTGTGTGCGCGAAGCAGCCGCTTCTCCTGCTCCGGGAGCCGGACAGAGCGGTAGCTTGTACGAGGGCGAAGAACGAAGCTGCAGAGCACCGGACTTGTGTGCACAGCCTACGGGCTGCTAGAGGAAGGTGGCTGCACCTCCCTAACCTATCAATTCACAGCTGGCATGCTCTATGGAGCTGTTCCAGGACAACTTTCATTGCTTATGGGTTCGTCCTGATACAGCCCCTCCTGGGAAACTCGTGCTCGTCCCCTGAGGCTCCGAGATGCAGAAACATCGATGGCAGCTGCAGAAATGAAGGGCTGCGTTGAGTTGTCGAGAAGCAAGAACATAGCCAGCGCCTAAGTGTCTGGGAGTCAGCAGCTGCTGCACTTTTGCGATTGCCTTCACTGTGCACTGATTGCCGAGACATGTGCACGCTAAAAAAACAAGGTGGGCAAGAGGAGGAAGAGAGTACGGGCATCAGAGAGCATCTGGCATCTTGTCCTGGAAACTGCAGTGTTTTTGGAGAGTACAGCAAATCCGTGTTTCTGGACAAGGGAGGCATAAGTGCGCTGCGCTCCTAAGCTATCTCCCTGCGAGACACACTGCCAAAGCTTTTCGCTATCATGCAGTCTAGTGCAGACGCACACTCCGGCTCTCCGGAGCTGTCCGAAGCCAAGCGCCGGTGGCCGGCGTCTTTCGGCTGAAGCTGCGCTTCGGAGCGTACGGCTGCCGCTCCGCTGTTGTGTGCGCGAAGCAGCCGCTTCTCCTGCTCCGGGAGCCGGACAGAGCGGTAGCTTGTACGAGGGCGAAGAACGAAGCCGCAGAGCACCGGGCTTCTGCGCGCACCCTAAGGACTGCTAGAGGACCGTGGTGGACACTCGCCTGCGTCTTCAATTCCATTCTAGCATCCTTATGGAAGGTGTTCCAGGACAATTTTCCTGAGTTTTGAATTCGTCCTGATGCAGCCCCTCCTGGGAAACTCGTGCTCGTCCTCTGAGGCTCCGAGTGCAGAGACCTCGATGGCAACTGCAGAAATGAAGGGCTGCGTTGAGTTGTCGAGAAGCAAGAACATAGCCAGCGCCTGGTGTTTGGGAGTCAGCAGCTGCTGCACTTTTGCGATTGCCTTCACTGTGCACTGAATGCCACGACGGCATGGGCACGTTAAAACAACGAGCTGAGCAAGAGTCCCCGAAAGATCACGGCCGTCAGAAAGCAGCTTATATATTGCCCTGGAAAGAGTACTGTTTTAGGAGTGTGCAGTAAAATCGTGTTTCTGGACAAGGGAGGCATAAGTGCGCTGCGCTCCTAAGCTATCTCCCTGCGAGACACACTGCCAAAGCTTTTCGCTATCATGCAGTCTAGTGCAGACGCACACTACGGCTATCGGCTGCTGTCCGAAGCGAAGCGCCGGTCGCCGGCGTCTTTCGGCTGAAGCAGCGCTTCGGAGCGTACGGCTGTTGTGTGCGCGAAGCAGCCGCTTCTCCTGCTCCGGGAGTCGGAGAGAGCGGTAGCTTGTACGAGGGCGAAGAACGAAGCCGCAGAGCACCGGACTTGTGTGCACAGCCTACGGGCTGCTAGAGGAAGGTGGCTGCACCTCCCTAACCTATCAATTCACAGCTGGCATGCTCTTTGGAGCTGGTCCAGGACAACTTTCATTGCTTATGGGTTCGTCCTGATACAGCCCCTCCTGGAAAACTCGTGCTCGTCCCCTGAGGCTCCGAGATGCAGAAACATCGATGGCAGCTGCAGAAATGAAGGGCTGCGTTGAGTTGTCGAGAAGCAAGAACATAGCCAGCGCCAAAGTGTCTGGGAGTCAGCAGCTGCTGCACTTTTGCGATTGCCTTCACTGTGCACTGATTGCCGAGACATGTGCACGCTAAAAAAACAAGGTGGGCAAGAGGAGGAAGAGAGTACGGGCATCAGAGAGCATCTGGCATCTTGTCCTGGAAACTGCAGTGTTTTTGGAGAGTACAGCAAATCCGTGTTTCTGGACAAGGGAGGCATAAGTGCGCTGCGCTCCTAAGCTATCTCCCTGCGAGACACACTGCCAAAGCTTTTCGTTATCCTGCAGTCTAGTGCAGACGCACACTACGGCTCTGGGCTGCTGTCCGAAGCGAAGCGCCGGTCGCCGGCGTCTTTCGGCTGAAGCAGCGCTTCCGAGCGTACGGCTGCCGCTCCGCTGCTGTGTGCGCGAAGCAGCCGCTTCTCCTGCTCCGGGAGCCGGACAGAGCGGTAGCTTGTACGAGGGCGAAGAACGAAGCCGCAGAGCACCGGGCTTCTGCGCGCACCCTAAGGACTGCTAGAGGACCGTGGTGGACACTCGCCTGCGTCTTAAATTCCATTCTAGCATCCTTATGGAAGGTGTTCCAGGACAATTTTCCTGAATTTTGAATTCGTCCTGATGCAGCCCCTCCTGGGAAACTCGTGCTCGTCCTCTGAGGCTCCGAGTGCAGAGACCTCGATGGCAACTGCAGAAATGAAGCACTCCGTTGAGTTGTCGAGAAGCAAGAACATAGCCAGCGCCTTGTGTTTGGGAGTCAGCAGCTGCTGCACTTTTGCGATTGCCTTCACTGTGCACTGAATGCCACGACGGCATGGGCACGTTAAAACAACGCGCTGAGCAAGAGTCCCCGAAAGATCACGGCCGTCAGAAAGCAGCTTATATATTGCCCTGGAAAGAGCAGTGTTTTTGGAGTGTGCAGTAAAATCGTGTTTCTGGACAAGGGAGGCATAAGTGCGCTGCGCTCCTAAGCTATCTCCCTGCGAGACACACTGCCAAAGCTTTTCGTTATCCTGCAGTCTAGTGCAGACGCACACTACGGCTCTGGGCTGCTGTCCGAAGCCAAGCGCCGGTCGCCGGCGTCTTTCGGCTGAAGCTGCGCTTCGGAGCGTACGGCTGCCGCTCCGCTGTTGTGTGCGCGAAGCAGCCGCTTCTCCTGCTCCGGGAGCCGGACAGAGCGGTAGCTTGTACGAGGGCGAAGAACGAAGCCGCAGAGCACCGGACTTGTGTGCACAGCCTAAGGACTGCTAGAGGACCGTGGTGGACACTCGCCTGCGTCTTCAATTCCATTCTAGCATCCTTATGGAAGGTGTTCCAGGACAATTTTCCTGAGTTTTGAATTCGTCCTGATGCAGCCCCTCCTGGGAAACTCGTGCTCGTCCTCTGAGGCTCCGAGTGCAGAGACCTCGATGGCAACTGCAGAAATGAAGCACTCCGTTGAGTTGTCGAGAAGCAAGAACATAGCCAGCGCCTTGTGTTTGGGAGTCAGCAGCTGCTGGACTTTTGCGATTGCCTTCACTGTGCACTGAATGCCACGACGGCATGGGCACGTTAAAACAACGAGCTGAGCAAGAGTCCCCGAAAGATCACGGCCGTCAGAAAGCAGCTTATATATTGCCCTGGAAAGAGCAGTGTTTTTGGAGTGTGCAGTAAAATCGTGTTTCTGGACAAGGGAGGCATAAGTGCGCTGCGCTCCTAAGCTATCTCCCTGCGAGACACACTGCCAAAGCTTTTCGCTATCATGCAGTCTAGTGCAGACGCACACTACGGCTATCGGCTGCTGTCCGAAGCGAAGCGCCGGTCGCCGGCGTCTTTCGGCTGAAGCAGCGCTTCGGAGCGTACGGCTGTTGTGTGCGCGAAGCAGTCGCTTCTCCTGCTCCGGGAGTCGGAGAGAGCGGTAGCTTGTACGAGGGCGAAGAACGAAGCCGCAGAGCACCGGACTTGTGTGCACAGCCTACGGGCTGCTAGAGGAAGGTGGCTGCACCTCCCTAACCTATCAATTCACAGCTGGCATGCTCTTTGGAGCTGGTCCAGGACAACTTTCATTGCTTATGGGTTCGTCCTGATACAGCCCCTCCTGGAAAACTCGTGCTCGTCCCCTGAGGCTCCGAGATGCAGAAACATCGATGGCAGCTGCAGAAATGAAGGGCTGCGTTGAGTTGTCGAGAAGCAAGAACATAGCCAGCGCCAAAGTGTCTGGGAGTCAGCAGCTGCTGCACTTTTGCGATTGCCTTCACTGTGCACTGATTGCCGAGACATGTGCACGCTAAAAAAACAAGGTGGGCAAGAGGAGGAAGAGAGTACGGGCATCAGAGAGCATCTGGCATCTTGTCCTGGAAACTGCAGTGTTTTTGGAGAGTACAGCAAATCCGTGTTTCTGGACAAGGGAGGCATAAGTGCGCTGCGCTCCTAAGCTATCTCCCTGCGAGACACACTGCCAAAGCTTTTCGTTATCCTGCAGTCTAGTGCAGACGCACACTACGGCTCTGGGCTGCTGTCCGAAGCGAAGCGCCGGTCGCCGGCGTCTTTCGGCTGAAGCAGCGCTTCCGAGCGTACGGCTGCCGCTCCGCTGCTGTGTGCGCGAAGCAGCCGCTTCTCCTGCTCCGGGAGCCGGACAGAGCGGTAGCTTGTACGAGGGCGAAGAACGAAGCCGCAGAGCACCGGACTTGTGTGCACAGCCTAAGGACTGCTAGAGGACCGTGGTGGACACTCGCCTGCGTCTTCAATTCCATTCTAGCATCCTTATGGAAGGTGTTCCAGGACAATTTTCCTGAGTTTTGAATTCGTCCTGATGCAGCCCCTCCTGGGAAACTCGTGCTCGTCCTCTGAGGCTCCGAGTGCAGAGACCTCGATGGCAACTGCAGAAATGAAGCACTCCGTTGAGTTGTCGAGAAGCAAGAACATAGCCAGCGCCTTGTGTTTGGGAGTCAGCAGCTGCTGGACTTTTGCGATTGCCTTCACTGTGCACTGAATGCCACGACGGCATGGGCACGTTAAAACAACGAGCTGAGCAAGAGTCCCCGAAAGATCACGGCCGTCAGAAAGCAGCTTATATATTGCCCTGGAAAGAGCAGTGTTTTTGGAGTGTGCAGTAAAATCGTGTTTCTGGACAAGGGAGGCATAAGTGCGCTGCGCTCCTAAGCTATCTCCCTGCGAGACACACTGCCAAAGCTTTTCGCTATCATGCAGTCTAGTGCAGACGCACACTACGGCTATCGGCTGCTGTCCGAAGCGAAGCGCCAGTCGCCGGCGTCTTTCGGCTGAAGCAGCCCTTCGGAGCGTACGGCTGTTGTGTGCGCGAAGCAGCCGCTTCTCCTGCTCCGGGAGCCGGACAGAGCGGTAGCTTGTACGAGGGCGAAGAACGAAGCTGCAGAGCACCGGACTTGTGTGCACAGCCTACGGGCTGCTAGAGGAAGGTGGCTGCACCTCCCTAACCTATCAATTCACAGCTGGCATGCTCTATGGAGCTGTTCCAGGACAACTTTCATTGCTTATGGGTTCGTCCTGATACAGCCCCTCCTGGGAAACTCGTGCTCGTCCCCTGAGGCTCCGAGATGCAGAAACATCGATGGCAGCTGCAGAAATGAAGGGCTGCGTTGAGTTGTCGAGAAGCAAGAACATAGCCAGCGCCTAAGTGTCTGGGAGTCAGCAGCTGCTGCACTTTTGCGATTGCCTTCACTGTGCACTGATTGCCGAGACATGTGCACGCTAAAAAAACAAGGTGGGCAAGAGGAGGAAGAGAGTACGGGCATCAGAGAGCATCTGGCATCTTGTCCTGGAAACTGCAGTGTTTTTGGAGAGTACAGCAAATCCGTGTTTCTGGACAAGGGAGGCATAAGTGCGCTGCGCTCCTAAGCTATCTCCCTGCGAGACACACTGCCAAAGCTTTTCGCTATCATGCAGTCTAGTGCAGACGCACACTCCGGCTCTCCGGAGCTGTCCGAAGCCAAGCGCCGGTGGCCGGCGTCTTTCGGCTGAAGCTGCGCTTCCGAGCGTACGGCTGCCGCTCCGCTGTTGTGTGCGCGAAGCAGCCGCTTCTCCTGCTCCGGGAGCCGGACAGAGCGGTAGCTTGTACGAGGGCGAAGAACGAAGCCGCAGAGCACCGGGCTTCTGCGCGCACCCTAAGGACTGCTAGAGGACCGTGGTGGACACTCGCCTGCGTCTTCAATTCCATTCTAGCATCCTTATGGAAGGTGTTCCAGGACAATTTTCCTGAGTTTTGAATTCCTCCTGATGCAGCCCCTCCTGGGAAACTCGTGCTCGTCCTCTGAGGCTCCGAGTGCAGAGACCTCGATGGCAACTGCAGAAATGAAGGGCTGCGTTGAGTTGTCGAGAAGCAAGAACATAGCCAGCGCCTGGTGTTTGGGAGTCAGCAGCTGCTGCACTTTTGCGATTGCCTTCACTGTGCACTGAATGCCACGACGGCATGGGCACGTTAAAACAACGAGCTGAGCAAGAGTCCCCGAAAGATCACGGCCGTCAGAAAGCAGCTTATATATTGCCCTGGAAAGAGTACTGTTTTAGGAGTGTGCAGTAAAATCGTGTTTCTGGACAAGGGAGGCATAAGTGCGCTGCGCTCCTAAGCTATCTCCCTGCGAGACACACTGCCAAAGCTTTTCGCTATCATGCAGTCTAGTGCAGACGCACACTACGGCTATCGGCTGCTGTCCGAAGCGAAGCGCCGGTCGCCGGCGTCTTTCGGCTGAAGCAGCGCTTCGGAGCGTACGGCTGTTGTGTGCGCGAAGCAGCCGCTTCTCCTGCTCCGGGAGTCGGAGAGAGCGGTAGCTTGTACGAGGGCGAAGAACGAAGCCGCAGAGCACCGGACTTGTGTGCACAGCCTACGGGCTGCTAGAGGAAGGTGGCTGCACCTCCCTAACCTATCAATTCACAGCTGGCATGCTCTTTGGAGCTGGTCCAGGACAACTTTCATTGCTTATGGGTTCGTCCTGATACAGCCCCTCCTGGAAAACTCGTGCTCGTCCCCTGAGGCTCCGAGATGCAGAAACATCGATGGCAGCTGCAGAAATGAAGGGCTGCGTTGAGTTGTCGAGAAGCAAGAACATAGCCAGCGCCAAAGTGTCTGGGAGTCAGCAGCTGCTGCACTTTTGCGATTGCCTTCACTGTGCACTGATTGCCGAGACATGTGCACGCTAAAAAAACAAGGTGGGCAAGAGGAGGAAGAGAGTACGGGCATCAGAGAGCATCTGGCATCTTGTCCTGGAAACTGCAGTGTTTTTGGAGAGTACAGCAAATCCGTGTTTCTGGACAAGGGAGGCATAAGTGCGCTGCGCTCCTAAGCTATCTCCCTGCGAGACACACTGCCAAAGCTTTTCGTTATCCTGCAGTCTAGTGCAGACGCACACTACGGCTCTGGGCTGCTGTCCGAAGCGAAGCGCCGGTCGCCGGCGTCTTTCGGCTGAAGCAGCGCTTCCGAGCGTACGGCTGCCGCTCCGCTGCTGTGTGCGCGAAGCAGCCGCTTCTCCTGCTCCGGGAGCCGGACAGAGCGGTAGCTTGTACGAGGGCGAAGAACGAAGCCGCAGAGCACCGGGCTTCTGCGCGCACCCTAAGGACTGCTAGAGGACCGTGGTGGACACTCGCCTGCGTCTTCAATTCCATTCTAGCATCCTTATGGAAGGTGTTCCAGGACAATTTTCCTGAGTTTTGAATTCCTCCTGATGCAGCCCCTCCTGGGAAACTCGTGCTCGTCCTCTGAGGCTCCGAGTGCAGAGACCTCGATGGCAACTGCAGAAATGAAGCACTCCGTTGAGTTGTCGAGAAGCAAGAACATAGCCAGCGCCTTGTGTTTGGGAGTCAGCAGCTGCTGGACTTTTGCGATTGCCTTCACTGTGCACTGAATGCCACGACGGCATGGGCACGTTAAAACAACGCGCTGAGCAAGAGTCCCCGAAAGATCACGGCCGTCAGAAAGCAGCTTATATATTGCCCTGGAAAGAGCAGTGTTTTTGGAGTGTGCAGTAAAATCGTGTTTCTGGACAAGGGAGGCATAAGTGCGCTGCGCTCCTAAGCTATCTCCCTGCGAGACACACTGCCAAAGCTTTTCGCTATCATGCAGTCTAGTGCAGACGCACACTACGGCTATCGGCTGCTGTCCGAAGCGAAGCGCCGGTCGCCGGCGTCTTTCGGCTGAAGCAGCGCTTCGGAGCGTACGGCTGTTGTGTGCGCGAAGCAGCCGCTTCTCCTGCTCCGGGAGCCGGACAGAGCGGTAGCTTGTACGAGGGCGAAGAACGAAGCTGCAGAGCACCGGACTTGTGTGCACAGCCTACGGGCTGCTAGAGGAAGGTGGCTGCACCTCCCTAACCTATCAATTCACAGCTGGCATGCTCTTTGGAGCTGGTCCAGGACAACTTTCATTGCTTATGGGTTCGTCCTGATACAGCCCCTCCTGGAAAACTCGTGCTCGTCCCCTGAGGCTCCGAGATGCAGAAACATCGATGGCAGCTGCAGAAATGAAGGGCTGCGTTGAGTTGTCGAGAAGCAAGAACATAGCCAGCGCCAAAGTGTCTGGGAGTCAGCAGCTGCTGCACTTTTGCGATTGCCTTCACTGTGCACTGATTGCCGAGACATGTGCACGCTAAAAAAACAAGGTGGGCAAGAGGAGGAAGAGAGTACGGGCATCAGAGAGCATCTGGCATCTTGTCCTGGAAACTGCAGTGTTTTTGGAGAGTACAGCAAATCCGTGTTTCTGGACAAGGGAGGCATAAGTGCGCTGCGCTCCTAAGCTATCTCCCTGCGAGACACACTGCCAAAGCTTTTCGTTATCCTGCAGTCTAGTGCAGACGCACACTACGGCTCTGGGCTGCTGTCCGAAGCGAAGCGCCGGTCGCCGGCGTCTTTCGGCTGAAGCAGCGCTTCCGAGCGTACGGCTGCCGCTCCGCTGCTGTGTGCGCGAAGCAGCCGCTTCTCCTGCTCCGGGAGCCGGACAGAGCGGTAGCTTGTACGAGGGCGAAGAACGAAGCCGCAGAGCACCGGGCTTCTGCGCGCACCCTAAGGACTGCTAGAGGACCGTGGTGGACACTCGCCTGCGTCTTCAATTCCATTCTAGCATCCTTATGGAAGGTGTTCCAGGACAATTTTCCTGAGTTTTGAATTCCTCCTGATGCAGCCCCTCCTGGGAAACTCGTGCTCGTCCTCTGAGGCTCCGAGTGCAGAGACCTCGATGGCAACTGCAGAAATGAAGCACTCCGTTGAGTTGTCGAGAAGCAAGAACATAGCCAGCGCCTTGTGTTTGGGAGTCAGCAGCTGCTGGACTTTTGCGATTGCCTTCACTGTGCACTGAATGCCACGACGGCATGGGCACGTTAAAACAACGCGCTGAGCAAGAGTCCCCGAAAGATCACGGCCGTCAGAAAGCAGCTTATATATTGCCCTGGAAAGAGCAGTGTTTTTGGAGTGTGCAGTAAAATCGTGTTTCTGGACAAGGGAGGCATAAGTGCGCTGCGCTCCTAAGCTATCTCCCTGCGAGACACACTGCCAAAGCTTTTCGCTATCATGCAGTCTAGTGCAGACGCACACTACGGCTATCGGCTGCTGTCCGAAGCGAAGCGCCGGTCGCCGGCGTCTTTCGGCTGAAGCAGCGCTTCGGAGCGTACGGCTGTTGTGTGCGCGAAGCAGCCGCTTCTCCTGCTCCGGGAGCCGGACAGAGCGGTAGCTTGTACGAGGGCGAAGAACGAAGCTGCAGAGCACCGGACTTGTGTGCACAGCCTACGGGCTGCTAGAGGAAGGTGGCTGCACCTCCCTAACCTATCAATTCACAGCTGGCATGCTCTATGGAGCTGTTCCAGGACAACTTTCATTGCTTATGGGTTCGTCCTGATACAGCCCCTCCTGGGAAACTCGTGCTCGTCCCCTGAGGCTCCGAGATGCAGAAACATCGATGGCAGCTGCAGAAATGAAGGGCTGCGTTGAGTTGTCGAGAAGCAAGAACATAGCCAGCGCCTAAGTGTCTGGGAGTCAGCAGCTGCTGCACTTTTGCGATTGCCTTCACTGTGCACTGATTGCCGAGACATGTGCACGCTAAAAAAACAAGGTGGGCAAGAGGAGGAAGAGAGTACGGGCATCAGAGAGCATCTGGCATCTTGTCCTGGAAACTGCAGTGTTTTTGGAGAGTACAGCAAATCCGTGTTTCTGGACAAGGGAGGCATAAGTGCGCTGCGCTCCTAAGCTATCTCCCTGCGAGACACACTGCCAAAGCTTTTCGCTATCATGCAGTCTAGTGCAGACGCACACTCCGGCTCTCCGGAGCTGTCCGAAGCCAAGCGCCGGTGGCCGGCGTCTTTCGGCTGAAGCTGCGCTTCCGAGCGTACGGCTGCCGCTCCGCTGTTGTGTGCGCGAAGCAGCCGCTTCTCCTGCTCCGGGAGCCGGACAGAGCGGTAGCTTGTACGAGGGCGAAGAACGAAGCCGCAGAGCACCGGGCTTCTGCGCGCACCCTAAGGACTGCTAGAGGACCGTGGTGGACACTCGCCTGCGTCTTCAATTCCATTCTAGCATCCTTATGGAAGGTGTTCCAGGACAATTTTCCTGAGTTTTGAATTCCTCCTGATGCAGCCCCTCCTGGGAAACTCGTGCTCGTCCTCTGAGGCTCCGAGTGCAGAGACCTCGATGGCAACTGCAGAAATGAAGGGCTGCGTTGAGTTGTCGAGAAGCAAGAACATAGCCAGCGCCTGGTGTTTGGGAGTCAGCAGCTGCTGCACTTTTGCGATTGCCTTCACTGTGCACTGAATGCCACGACGGCATGGGCACGTTAAAACAACGAGCTGAGCAAGAGTCCCCGAAAGATCACGGCCGTCAGAAAGCAGCTTATATATTGCCCTGGGAAGAGTACTGTTTTAGGAGTGTGCAGTAAAATCGTGTTTCTGGACAAGGGAGGCATAAGTGCGCTGCGCTCCTAAGCTATCTCCCTGCGAGACACACTGCCAAAGCTTTTCGCTATCATGCAGTCTAGTGCAGACGCACACTACGGCTATCGGCTGCTGTCCGAAGCGAAGCGCCGGTCGCCGGCGTCTTTCGGCTGAAGCAGCGCTTCGGAGCGTACGGCTGTTGTGTGCGCGAAGCAGCCGCTTCTCCTGCTCCGGGAGTCGGAGAGAGCGGTAGCTTGTACGAGGGCGAAGAACGAAGCCGCAGAGCACCGGACTTGTGTGCACAGCCTACGGGCTGCTAGAGGAAGGTGGCTGCACCTCCCTAACCTATCAATTCACAGCTGGCATGCTCTTTGGAGCTGGTCCAGGACAACTTTCATTGCTTATGGGTTCGTCCTGATACAGCCCCTCCTGGAAAACTCGTGCTCGTCCCCTGAGGCTCCGAGATGCAGAAACATCGATGGCAGCTGCAGAAATGAAGGGCTGCGTTGAGTTGTCGAGAAGCAAGAACATAGCCAGCGCCAAAGTGTCTGGGAGTCAGCAGCTGCTGCACTTTTGCGATTGCCTTCACTGTGCACTGATTGCCGAGACATGTGCACGCTAAAAAAACAAGGTGGGCAAGAGGAGGAAGAGAGTACGGGCATCAGAGAGCATCTGGCATCTTGTCCTGGAAACTGCAGTGTTTTTGGAGAGTACAGCAAATCCGTGTTTCTGGACAAGGGAGGCATAAGTGCGCTGCGCTCCTAAGCTATCTCCCTGCGAGACACACTGCCAAAGCTTTTCGTTATCCTGCAGTCTAGTGCAGACGCACACTACGGCTCTGGGCTGCTGTCCGAAGCGAAGCGCCGGTCGCCGGCGTCTTTCGGCTGAAGCAGCGCTTCCGAGCGTACGGCTGCCGCTCCGCTGCTGTGTGCGCGAAGCAGCCGCTTCTCCTGCTCCGGGAGCCGGACAGAGCGGTAGCTTGTACGAGGGCGAAGAACGAAGCCGCAGAGCACCGGGCTTCTGCGCGCACCCTAAGGACTGCTAGAGGACCGTGGTGGACACTCGCCTGCGTCTTCAATTCCATTCTAGCATCCTTATGGAAGGTGTTCCAGGACAATTTTCCTGAGTTTTGAATTCCTCCTGATGCAGCCCCTCCTGGGAAACTCGTGCTCGTCCTCTGAGGCTCCGAGTGCAGAGACCTCGATGGCAACTGCAGAAATGAAGCACTCCGTTGAGTTGTCGAGAAGCAAGAACATAGCCAGCGCCTTGTGTTTGGGAGTCAGCAGCTGCTGCACTTTTGCGATTGCCTTCACTGTGCACTGAATGCCACGACGGCATGGGCACGTTAAAACAACGCGCTGAGCAAGAGTCCCCGAAAGATCACGGCCGTCAGAAAACAGCTTATATATTGCCCTGGAAAGAGCAGTGTTTTTGGAGTGTGCAGTAAAATCGTGTTTCTGGACAAGGGAGGCATAAGTGCGCTGCGCTCCTAAGCTATCTCCCTGCGAGACACACTGCCAAAGCTTTTCGTTATCCTGCAGTCTAGTGCAGACGCACACTACGGCTCTGGGCTGCTGTCCGAAGCCAAGCGCCGGTCGCCGGCGTCTTTCGGCTGAAGCTGCGCTTCGGAGCGTACGGCTGCCGCTCCGCTGTTGTGTGCGCGAAGCAGCCGCTTCTCCTGCTCCGGGAGCCGGACAGAGCGGTAGCTTGTACGAGGGCGAAGAACGAAGCCGCAGAGCACCGGGCTTCTGCGCGCACCCTAAGGACTGCTAGAGGACCGTGGTGGACACTCGCCTGCGTCTTCAATTCCATTCTAGCATCCTTATGGAAGGTGTTCCAGGACAATTTTCCTGAGTTTTGAATTCCTCCTGATGCAGCCCCTCCTGGGAAACTCGTGCTCGTCCTCTGAGGCTCCGAGTGCAGAGACCTCGATGGCAACTGCAGAAATGAAGCACTCCGTTGAGTTGTCGAGAAGCAAGAACATAGCCAGCGCCTTGTGTTTGGGAGTCAGCAGCTGCTGGACTTTTGCGATTGCCTTCACTGTGCACTGAATGCCACGACGGCATGGGCACGTTAAAACAACGCGCTGAGCAAGAGTCCCCGAAAGATCACGGCCGTCAGAAAGCAGCTTATATATTGCCCTGGAAAGAGCAGTGTTTTTGGAGTGTGCAGTAAAATCGTGTTTCTGGACAAGGGAGGCATAAGTGCGCTGCGCTCCTAAGCTATCTCCCTGCGAGACACACTGCCAAAGCTTTTCGCTATCATGCAGTCTAGTGCAGACGCACACTACGGCTATCGGCTGCTGTCCGAAGCGAAGCGCCGGTCGCCGGCGTCTTTCGGCTGAAGCAGCGCTTCGGAGCGTACGGCTGTTGTGTGCGCGAAGCAGCCGCTTCTCCTGCTCCGGGAGTCGGAGAGAGCGGTAGCTTGTACGAGGGCGAAGAACGAAGCCGCAGAGCACCGGACTTGTGTGCACAGCCTACGGGCTGCTAGAGGAAGGTGGCTGCACCTCCCTAACCTATCAATTCACAGCTGGCATGCTCTTTGGAGCTGGTCCAGGACAACTTTCATTGCTTATGGGTTCGTCCTGATACAGCCCCTCCTGGAAAACTCGTGCTCGTCCCCTGAGGCTCCGAGATGCAGAAACATCGATGGCAGCTGCAGAAATGAAGGGCTGCGTTGAGTTGTCGAGAAGCAAGAACATAGCCAGCGCCTAAGTGTCTGGGAGTCAGCAGCTGCTGCACTTTTGCGATTGCCTTCACTGTGCACTGATTGCCGAGACATGTGCACGCTAAAAAAACAAGGTGGGCAAGAGGAGGAAGAGAGTACGGGCATCAGAGAGCATCTGGCATCTTGTCCTGGAAACTGCAGTGTTTTTGGAGAGTACAGCAAATCCGTGTTTCTGGACAAGGGAGGCATAAGTGCGCTGCGCTCCTAAGCTATCTCCCTGCGAGACACACTGCCAAAGCTTTTCGCTATCATGCAGTCTAGTGCAGACGCACACTCCGGCTCTCCGGAGCTGTCCGAAGCCAAGCGCCGGTGGCCGGCGTCTTTCGGCTGAAGCTGCGCTTCGGAGCGTACGGCTGCCGCTCCGCTGTTGTGTGCGCGAAGCAGCCGCTTCTCCTGCTCCGGGAGCCGGACAGAGCGGTAGCTTGTACGAGGGCGAAGAACGAAGCCGCAGAGCACCGGGCTTCTGCGCGCACCCTAAGGACTGCTAGAGGACCGTGGTGGACACTCGCCTGCGTCTTCAATTCCATTCTAGCATCCTTATGGAAGGTGTTCCAGGACAATTTTCCTGAGTTTTGAATTCGTCCTGATGCAGCCCCTCCTGGGAAACTCGTGCTCGTCCTCTGAGGCTCCGAGTGCAGAGACCTCGATGGCAACTGCAGAAATGAAGCACTCCGTTGAGTTGTCGAGAAGCAGGAACATAGCCAGCGCCTTGTGTTTGGGAGTCAGCAGCTGCTGGACTTTTGCGATTGCCTTCACTGTGCACTGAATGCCACGACGGCATGGGCACGTTAAAACAACGAGCTGAGCAAGAGTCCCCGAAAGATCACGGCCGTCAGAAAGCAGCTTATATATTGCCCTGGGAAGAGTACTGTTTTAGGAGTGTGCAGTAAAATCGTGTTTCTGGACAAGGGAGGCATAAGTGCGCTGCGCTCCTAAGCTATCTCCCTGCGAGACACACTGCCAAAGCTTTTCGCTATCATGCAGTCTAGTGCAGACGCACACTACGGCTATCGGCTGCTGTCCGAAGCGAAGCGCCGGTCGCCGGCGTCTTTCGGCTGAAGCAGCGCTTCGGAGCGTACGGCTGTTGTGTGCGCGAAGCAGCCGCTTCTCCTGCTCCGGGAGTCGGAGAGAGCGGTAGCTTGTACGAGGGCGAAGAACGAAGCCGCAGAGCACCGGACTTGTGTGCACAGCCTACGGGCTGCTAGAGGAAGGTGGCTGCACCTCCCTAACCTATCAATTCACAGCTGGCATGCTCTTTGGAGCTGGTCCAGGACAACTTTCATTGCTTATGGGTTCGTCCTGATACAGCCCCTCCTGGAAAACTCGTGCTCGTCCCCTGAGGCTCCGAGATGCAGAAACATCGATGGCAGCTGCAGAAATGAAGGGCTGCGTTGAGTTGTCGAGAAGCAAGAACATAGCCAGCGCCAAAGTGTCTGGGAGTCAGCAGCTGCTGCACTTTTGCGATTGCCTTCACTGTGCACTGATTGCCGAGACATGTGCACGCTAAAAAAACAAGGTGGGCAAGAGGAGGAAGAGAGTACGGGCATCAGAGAGCATCTGGCATCTTGTCCTGGAAACTGCAGTGTTTTTGGAGAGTACAGCAAATCCGTGTTTCTGGACAAGGGAGGCATAAGTGCGCTGCGCTCCTAAGCTATCTCCCTGCGAGACACACTGCCAAAGCTTTTCGTTATCCTGCAGTCTAGTGCAGACGCACACTACGGCTCTGGGCTGCTGTCCGAAGCGAAGCGCCGGTCGCCGGCGTCTTTCGGCTGAAGCAGCGCTTCCGAGCGTACGGCTGCCGCTCCGCTGCTGTGTGCGCGAAGCAGCCGCTTCTCCTGCTCCGGGAGCCGGACAGAGCGGTAGCTTGTACGAGGGCGAAGAACGAAGCCGCAGAGCACCGGGCTTCTGCGCGCACCCTAAGGACTGCTAGAGGACCGTGGTGGACACTCGCCTGCGTCTTCAATTCCATTCTAGCATCCTTATGGAAGGTGTTCCAGGACAATTTTCCTGAATTTTGAATTCGTCCTGATGCAGCCCCTCCTGGGAAACTCGTGCTCGTCCTCTGAGGCTCCGAGTGCAGAGACCTCGATGGCAACTGCAGAAATGAAGCACTCCGTTGAGTTGTCGAGAAGCAAGAACATAGCCAGCGCCTTGTGTTTGGGAGTCAGCAGCTGCTGCACTTTTGCGATTGCCTTCACTGTGCACTGAATGCCACGACGGCATGGGCACGTTAAAACAACGCGCTGAGCAAGAGTCCCCGAAAGATCACGGCCGTCAGAAAGCAGCTTATATATTGCCCTGGAAAGAGCAGTGTTTTTGGAGTGTGCAGTAAAATCGTGTTTCTGGACAAGGGAGGCATAAGTGCGCTGCGCTCCTAAGCTATCTCCCTGCGAGACACACTGCCAAAGCTTTTCGTTATCCTGCAGTCTAGTGCAGACGCACACTACGGCTCTGGGCTGCTGTCCGAAGCCAAGCGCCGGTCGCCGGCGTCTTTCGGCTGAAGCTGCGCTTCGGAGCGTACGGCTGTTGTGTGCGCGAAGCAGCCGCTTCTCCTGCTCCGGGAGTCGGAGAGAGCGGTAGCTTGTACGAGGGCGAAGAACGAAGCCGCAGAGCACCGGACTTGTGTGCACAGCCTACGGGCTGCTAGAGGAAGGTGGCTGCACCTCCCTAACCTATCAATTCACAGCTGGCATGCTCTTTGGAGCTGGTCCAGGACAACTTTCATTGCTTATGGGTTCGTCCTGATACAGCCCCTCCTGGAAAACTCGTGCTCGTCCCCTGAGGCTCCGAGATGCAGAAACATCGATGGCAGCTGCAGAAATGAAGGGCTGCGTTGAGTTGTCGAGAAGCAAGAACATAGCCAGCGCCTAAGTGTCTGGGAGTCAGCAGCTGCTGCACTTTTGCGATTGCCTTCACTGTGCACTGATTGCCGAGACATGTGCACGCTAAAAAAACAAGGTGGGCAAGAGGAGGAAGAGAGTACGGGCATCAGAGAGCATCTGGCATCTTGTCCTGGAAACTGCAGTGTTTTTGGAGAGTACAGCAAATCCGTGTTTCTGGACAAGGGAGGCATAAGTGCGCTGCGCTCCTAAGCTATCTCCCTGCGAGACACACTGCCAAAGCTTTTCGCTATCATGCAGTCTAGTGCAGACGCACACTCCGGCTCTCCGGAGCTGTCCGAAGCCAAGCGCCGGTGGCCGGCGTCTTTCGGCTGAAGCTGCGCTTCGGAGCGTACGGCTGCCGCTCCGCTGTTGTGTGCGCGAAGCAGCCGCTTCTCCTGCTCCGGGAGCCGGACAGAGCGGTAGCTTGTACGAGGGCGAAGAACGAAGCCGCAGAGCACCGGGCTTCTGCGCGCACCCTAAGGACTGCTAGAGGACCGTGGTGGACACTCGCCTGCGTCTTCAATTCCATTCTAGCATCCTTATGGAAGGTGTTCCAGGACAATTTTCCTGAGTTTTGAATTCGTCCTGATGCAGCCCCTCCTGGGAAACTCGTGCTCGTCCTCTGAGGCTCCGAGTGCAGAGACCTCGATGGCAACTGCAGAAATGAAGCACTCCGTTGAGTTGTCGAGAAGCAGGAACATAGCCAGCGCCTTGTGTTTGGGAGTCAGCAGCTGCTGGACTTTTGCGATTGCCTTCACTGTGCACTGAATGCCACGACGGCATGGGCACGTTAAAACAACGAGCTGAGCAAGAGTCCCCGAAAGATCACGGCCGTCAGAAAGCAGCTTATATATTGCCCTGGGAAGAGTACTGTTTTAGGAGTGTGCAGTAAAATCGTGTTTCTGGACAAGGGAGGCATAAGTGCGCTGCGCTCCTAAGCTATCTCCCTGCGAGACACACTGCCAAAGCTTTTCGCTATCATGCAGTCTAGTGCAGACGCACACTACGGCTATCGGCTGCTGTCCGAAGCGAAGCGCCGGTCGCCGGCGTCTTTCGGCTGAAGCAGCGCTTCGGAGCGTACGGCTGTTGTGTGCGCGAAGCAGCCGCTTCTCCTGCTCCGGGAGTCGGAGAGAGCGGTAGCTTGTACGAGGGCGAAGAACGAAGCCGCAGAGCACCGGACTTGTGTGCACAGCCTACGGGCTGCTAGAGGAAGGTGGCTGCACCTCCCTAACCTATCAATTCACAGCTGGCATGCTCTTTGGAGCTGGTCCAGGACAACTTTCATTGCTTATGGGTTCGTCCTGATACAGCCCCTCCTGGAAAACTCGTGCTCGTCCCCTGAGGCTCCGAGATGCAGAAACATCGATGGCAGCTGCAGAAATGAAGGGCTGCGTTGAGTTGTCGAGAAGCAAGAACATAGCCAGCGCCAAAGTGTCTGGGAGTCAGCAGCTGCTGCACTTTTGCGATTGCCTTCACTGTGCACTGATTGCCGAGACATGTGCACGCTAAAAAAACAAGGTGGGCAAGAGGAGGAAGAGAGTACGGGCATCAGAGAGCATCTGGCATCTTGTCCTGGAAACTGCAGTGTTTTTGGAGAGTACAGCAAATCCGTGTTTCTGGACAAGGGAGGCATAAGTGCGCTGCGCTCCTAAGCTATCTCCCTGCGAGACACACTGCCAAAGCTTTTCGTTATCCTGCAGTCTAGTGCAGACGCACACTACGGCTCTGGGCTGCTGTCCGAAGCGAAGCGCCGGTCGCCGGCGTCTTTCGGCTGAAGCAGCGCTTCCGAGCGTACGGCTGCCGCTCCGCTGCTGTGTGCGCGAAGCAGCCGCTTCTCCTGCTCCGGGAGCCGGACAGAGCGGTAGCTTGTACGAGGGCGAAGAACGAAGCCGCAGAGCACCGGGCTTCTGCGCGCACCCTAAGGACTGCTAGAGGACCGTGGTGGACACTCGCCTGCGTCTTCAATTCCATTCTAGCATCCTTATGGAAGGTGTTCCAGGACAATTTTCCTGAATTTTGAATTCGTCCTGATGCAGCCCCTCCTGGGAAACTCGTGCTCGTCCTCTGAGGCTCCGAGTGCAGAGACCTCGATGGCAACTGCAGAAATGAAGCACTCCGTTGAGTTGTCGAGAAGCAAGAACATAGCCAGCGCCTTGTGTTTGGGAGTCAGCAGCTGCTGCACTTTTGCGATTGCCTTCACTGTGCACTGAATGCCACGACGGCATGGGCACGTTAAAACAACGCGCTGAGCAAGAGTCCCCGAAAGATCACGGCCGTCAGAAAGCAGCTTATATATTGCCCTGGAAAGAGCAGTGTTTTTGGAGTGTGCAGTAAAATCGTGTTTCTGGACAAGGGAGGCATAAGTGCGCTGCGCTCCTAAGCTATCTCCCTGCGAGACACACTGCCAAAGCTTTTCGTTATCCTGCAGTCTAGTGCAGACGCACACTACGGCTCTGGGCTGCTGTCCGAAGCCAAGCGCCGGTCGCCGGCGTCTTTCGGCTGAAGCTGCGCTTCGGAGCGTACGGCTGCCGCTCCGCTGTTGTGTGCGCGAAGCAGCCGCTTCTCCTGCTCCGGGAGCCGGACAGAGCGGTAGCTTGTACGAGGGCGAAGAACGAAGCCGCAGAGCACCGGACTTGTGTGCACAGCCTAAGGACTGCTAGAGGACCGTGGTGGACACTCGCCTGCGTCTTCAATTCCATTCTAGCATCCTTATGGAAGGTGTTCCAGGACAATTTTCCTGAGTTTTGAATTCGTCCTGATGCAGCCCCTCCTGGGAAACTCGTGCTCGTCCTCTGAGGCTCCGAGTGCAGAGACCTCGATGGCAACTGCAGAAATGAAGCACTCCGTTGAGTTGTCGAGAAGCAAGAACATAGCCAGCGCCTTGTGTTTGGGAGTCAGCAGCTGCTGCACTTTTGCGATTGCCTTCACTGTGCACTGAATGCCACGACGGCATGGGCACGTTAAAACAACGAGCTGAGCAAGAGTCCCCGAAAGATCACGGCCGTCAGAAAGCAGCTTATATATTGCCCTGGAAAGAGCAGTGTTTTTGGAGTGTGCAGTAAAATCGTGTTTCTGGACAAGGGAGGCATAAGTGCGCTGCGCTCCTAAGCTATCTCCCTGCGAGACACACTGCCAAAGCTTTTCGCTATCATGCAGTCTAGTGCAGACGCACACTACGGCTATCGGCTGCTGTCCGAAGCGAAGCGCCGGTCGCCGGCGTCTTTCGGCTGAAGCAGCGCTTCGGAGCGTACGGCTGTTGTGTGCGCGAAGCAGTCGCTTCTCCTGCTCCGGGAGTCGGAGAGAGCGGTAGCTTGTACGAGGGCGAAGAACGAAGCCGCAGAGCACCGGACTTGTGTGCACAGCCTACGGGCTGCTAGAGGAAGGTGGCTGCACCTCCCTAACCTATCAATTCACAGCTGGCATGCTCTTTGGAGCTGGTCCAGGACAACTTTCATTGCTTATGGGTTCGTCCTGATACAGCCCCTCCTGGAAAACTCGTGCTCGTCCCCTGAGGCTCCGAGATGCAGAAACATCGATGGCAGCTGCAGAAATGAAGGGCTGCGTTGAGTTGTCGAGAAGCAAGAACATAGCCAGCGCCTAAGTGTCTGGGAGTCAGCAGCTGCTGCACTTTTGCGATTGCCTTCACTGTGCACTGATTGCCGAGACATGTGCACGCTAAAAAAACAAGGTGGGCAAGAGGAGGAAGAGAGTACGGGCATCAGAGAGCATCTGGCATCTTGTCCTGGAAACTGCAGTGTTTTTGGAGAGTACAGCAAATCCGTGTTTCTGGACAAGGGAGGCATAAGTGCGCTGCGCTCCTAAGCTATCTCCCTGCGAGACACACTGCCAAAGCTTTTCGTTATCCTGCAGTCTAGTGCAGACGCACACTACGGCTCTGGGCTGCTGTCCGAAGCGAAGCGCCGGTCGCCGGCGTCTTTCGGCTGAAGCAGCGCTTCCGAGCGTACGGCTGCCGCTCCGCTGCTGTGTGCGCGAAGCAGCCGCTTCTCCTGCTCCGGGAGCCGGACAGAGCGGTAGCTTGTACGAGGGCGAAGAACGAAGCCGCAGAGCACCGGACTTGTGTGCACAGCCTAAGGACTGCTAGAGGACCGTGGTGGACACTCGCCTGCGTCTTCAATTCCATTCTAGCATCCTTATGGAAGGTGTTCCAGGACAATTTTCCTGAGTTTTGAATTCGTCCTGATGCAGCCCCTCCTGGGAAACTCGTGCTCGTCCTCTGAGGCTCCGAGTGCAGAGACCTCGATGGCAACTGCAGAAATGAAGCACTCCGTTGAGTTGTCGAGAAGCAAGAACATAGCCAGCGCCTTGTGTTTGGGAGTCAGCAGCTGCTGGACTTTTGCGATTGCCTTCACTGTGCACTGAATGCCACGACGGCATGGGCACGTTAAAACAACGAGCTGAGCAAGAGTCCCCGAAAGATCACGGCCGTCAGAAAGCAGCTTATATATTGCCCTGGAAAGAGCAGTGTTTTTGGAGTGTGCAGTAAAATCGTGTTTCTGGACAAGGGAGGCATAAGTGCGCTGCGCTCCTAAGCTATCTCCCTGCGAGACACACTGCCAAAGCTTTTCGCTATCATGCAGTCTAGTGCAGACGCACACTACGGCTATCGGCTGCTGTCCGAAGCGAAGCGCCAGTCGCCGGCGTCTTTCGGCTGAAGCAGCCCTTCGGAGCGTACGGCTGTTGTGTGCGCGAAGCAGCCGCTTCTCCTGCTCCGGGAGCCGGACAGAGCGGTAGCTTGTACGAGGGCGAAGAACGAAGCCGCAGAGCACCGGACTTGTGTGCACAGCCTACGGGCTGCTAGAGGAAGGTGGCTGCACCTCCCTAACCTATCAATTCACAGCTGGCATGCTCTATGGAGCTGTTCCAGGACAACTTTCATTGCTTATGGGTTCGTCCTGATACAGCCCCTCCTGGGAAACTCGTGCTCGTCCCCTGAGGCTCCGAGATGCAGAAACATCGATGGCAGCTGCAGAAATGAAGGGCTGCGTTGAGTTGTCGAGAAGCAAGAACATAGCCAGCGCCTAAGTGTCTGGGAGTCAGCAGCTGCTGCACTTTTGCGATTGCCTTCACTGTGCACTGATTGCCGAGACATGTGCACGCTAAAAAAACAAGGTGGGCAAGAGGAGGAAGAGAGTACGGGCATCAGAGAGCATCTGGCATCTTGTCCTGGAAACTGCAGTGTTTTTGGAGAGTACAGCAAATCCGTGTTTCTGGACAAGGGAGGCATAAGTGCGCTGCGCTCCTAAGCTATCTCCCTGCGAGACACACTGCCAAAGCTTTTCGCTATCATGCAGTCTAGTGCAGACGCACACTCCGGCTCTCCGGAGCTGTCCGAAGCCAAGCGCCGGTGGCCGGCGTCTTTCGGCTGAAGCTGCGCTTCGGAGCGTACGGCTGCCGCTCCGCTGTTGTGTGCGCGAAGCAGCCGCTTCTCCTGCTCCGGGAGCCGGACAGAGCGGTAGCTTGTACGAGGGCGAAGAACGAAGCCGCAGAGCACCGGGCTTCTGCGCGCACCCTAAGGACTGCTAGAGGACCGTGGTGGACACTCGCCTGCGTCTTCAATTCCATTCTAGCATCCTTATGGAAGGTGTTCCAGGACAATTTTCCTGAGTTTTGAATTCCTCCTGATGCAGCCCCTCCTGGGAAACTCGTGCTCGTCCTCTGAGGCTCCGAGTGCAGAGACCTCGATGGCAACTGCAGAAATGAAGGGCTGCGTTGAGTTGTCGAGAAGCAAGAACATAGCCAGCGCCTGGTGTTTGGGAGTCAGCAGCTGCTGCACTTTTGCGATTGCCTTCACTGTGCACTGAATGCCACGACGGCATGGGCACGTTAAAACAACGAGCTGAGCAAGAGTCCCCGAAAGATCACGGCCGTCAGAAAGCAGCTTATATATTGCCCTGGAAAGAGTACTGTTTTAGGAGTGTGCAGTAAAATCGTGTTTCTGGACAAGGGAGGCATAAGTGCGCTGCGCTCCTAAGCTATCTCCCTGCGAGACACACTGCCAAAGCTTTTCGCTATCATGCAGTCTAGTGCAGACGCACACTACGGCTATCGGCTGCTGTCCGAAGCGAAGCGCCGGTCGCCGGCGTCTTTCGGCTGAAGCAGCGCTTCGGAGCGTACGGCTGTTGTGTGCGCGAAGCAGCCGCTTCTCCTGCTCCGGGAGTCGGAGAGAGCGGTAGCTTGTACGAGGGCGAAGAACGAAGCCGCAGAGCACCGGACTTGTGTGCACAGCCTACGGGCTGCTAGAGGAAGGTGGCTGCACCTCCCTAACCTATCAATTCACAGCTGGCATGCTCTTTGGAGCTGGTCCAGGACAACTTTCATTGCTTATGGGTTCGTCCTGATACAGCCCCTCCTGGAAAACTCGTGCTCGTCCCCTGAGGCTCCGAGATGCAGAAACATCGATGGCAGCTGCAGAAATGAAGGGCTGCGTTGAGTTGTCGAGAAGCAAGAACATAGCCAGCGCCAAAGTGTCTGGGAGTCAGCAGCTGCTGCACTTTTGCGATTGCCTTCACTGTGCACTGATTGCCGAGACATGTGCACGCTAAAAAAACAAGGTGGGCAAGAGGAGGAAGAGAGTACGGGCATCAGAGAGCATCTGGCATCTTGTCCTGGAAACTGCAGTGTTTTTGGAGAGTACAGCAAATCCGTGTTTCTGGACAAGGGAGGCATAAGTGCGCTGCGCTCCTAAGCTATCTCCCTGCGAGACACACTGCCAAAGCTTTTCGTTATCCTGCAGTCTAGTGCAGACGCACACTACGGCTCTGGGCTGCTGTCCGAAGCGAAGCGCCGGTCGCCGGCGTCTTTCGGCTGAAGCAGCGCTTCCGAGCGTACGGCTGCCGCTCCGCTGCTGTGTGCGCGAAGCAGCCGCTTCTCCTGCTCCGGGAGCCGGACAGAGCGGTAGCTTGTACGAGGGCGAAGAACGAAGCCGCAGAGCACCGGGCTTCTGCGCGCACCCTAAGGACTGCTAGAGGACCGTGGTGGACACTCGCCTGCGTCTTCAATTCCATTCTAGCATCCTTATGGAAGGTGTTCCAGGACAATTTTCCTGAATTTTGAATTCGTCCTGATGCAGCCCCTCCTGGGAAACTCGTGCTCGTCCTCTGAGGCTCCGAGTGCAGAGACCTCGATGGCAACTGCAGAAATGAAGCACTCCGTTGAGTTGTCGAGAAGCAAGAACATAGCCAGCGCCTTGTGTTTGGGAGTCAGCAGCTGCTGCACTTTTGCGATTGCCTTCACTGTGCACTGAATGCCACGACGGCATGGGCACGTTAAAACAACGCGCTGAGCAAGAGTCCCCGAAAGATCACGGCCGTCAGAAAGCAGCTTATATATTGCCCTGGAAAGAGCAGTGTTTTTGGAGTGTGCAGTAAAATCGTGTTTCTGGACAAGGGAGGCATAAGTGCGCTGCGCTCCTAAGCTATCTCCCTGCGAGACACACTGCCAAAGCTTTTCGTTATCCTGCAGTCTAGTGCAGACGCACACTACGGCTCTGGGCTGCTGTCCGAAGCCAAGCGCCGGTCGCCGGCGTCTTTCGGCTGAAGCTGCGCTTCGGAGCGTACGGCTGCCGCTCCGCTGTTGTGTGCGCGAAGCAGCCGCTTCTCCTGCTCCGGGAGCCGGACAGAGCGGTAGCTTGCACGAGGGCGAAGAACGAAGCCGCAGAGCACCGGGCTTCTGCGCGCACCCTAAGGACTGCTAGAGGACCGTGGTGGACACTCGCCTGCGTCTTCAATTCCATTCTAGCATCCTTATGGAAGGTGTTCCAGGACAATTTTCCTGAGTTTTGAATTCGTCCTGATGCAGCCCCTCCTGGGAAACTCGTGCTCGTCCTCTGAGGCTCCGAGTGCAGAGACCTCGATGGCAACTGCAGAAATGAAGCACTCCGTTGAGTTGTCGAGAAGCAAGAACATAGCCAGCGCCTTGTGTTTGGGAGTCAGCAGCTGCTGGACTTTTGCGATTGCCTTCACTGTGCACTGAATGCCACGACGGCATGGGCACGTTAAAACAACGCGCTGAGCAAGAGTCCCCGAAAGATCACGGCCGTCAGAAAGCAGCTTATATATTGCCCTGGAAAGAGCAGTGTTTTTGGAGTGTGCAGTAAAATCGTGTTTCTGGACAAGGGAGGCATAAGTGCGCTGCGCTCCTAAGCTATCTCCCTGCGAGACACACTGCCAAAGCTTTTCGCTATCATGCAGTCTAGTGCAGACGCACACTACGGCTATCGGCTGCTGTCCGAAGCGAAGCGCCGGTCGCCGGCGTCTTTCGGCTGAAGCAGCGCTTCGGAGCGTACGGCTGTTGTGTGCGCGAAGCAGCCGCTTCTCCTGCTCCGGGAGTCGGAGAGAGCGGTAGCTTGTACGAGGGCGAAGAACGAAGCCGCAGAGCACCGGACTTGTGTGCACAGCCTACGGGCTGCTAGAGGAAGGTGGCTGCACCTCCCTAACCTATCAATTCACAGCTGGCATGCTCTTTGGAGCTGGTCCAGGACAACTTTCATTGCTTATGGGTTCGTCCTGATACAGCCCCTCCTGGAAAACTCGTGCTCGTCCCCTGAGGCTCCGAGATGCAGAAACATCGATGGCAGCTGCAGAAATGAAGGGCTGCGTTGAGTTGTCGAGAAGCAAGAACATAGCCAGCGCCTAAGTGTCTGGGAGTCAGCAGCTGCTGCACTTTTGCGATTGCCTTCACTGTGCACTGATTGCCGAGACATGTGCACGCTAAAAAAACAAGGTGGGCAAGAGGAGGAAGAGAGTACGGGCATCAGAGAGCATCTGGCATCTTGTCCTGGAAACTGCAGTGTTTTTGGAGAGTACAGCAAATCCGTGTTTCTGGACAAGGGAGGCATAAGTGCGCTGCGCTCCTAAGCTATCTCCCTGCGAGACACACTGCCAAAGCTTTTCGCTATCATGCAGTCTAGTGCAGACGCACACTCCGGCTCTCCGGAGCTGTCCGAAGCCAAGCGCCGGTGGCCGGCGTCTTTCGGCTGAAGCTGCGCTTCGGAGCGTAGGGCTGCCGCTCCGCTGTTGTGTGCGCGAAGCAGCCGCTTCTCCTGCTCCGGGAGCCGGACAGAGCGGTAGCTTGTACGAGGGCGAAGAACGAAGCCGCAGAGCACCGGGCTTCTGCGCGCACCCTAAGGACTGCTAGAGGACCGTGGTGGACACTCGCCTGCGTCTTCAATTCCATTCTAGCATCCTTATGGAAGGTGTTCCAGGACAATTTTCCTGAGTTTTGAATTCGTCCTGATGCAGCCCCTCCTGGGAAACTCGTGCTCGTCCTCTGAGGCTCCGAGTGCAGAGACCTCGATGGCAACTGCAGAAATGAAGCACTCCGTTGAGTTGTCGAGAAGCAAGAACATAGCCAGCGCCTTGTGTTTGGGAGTCAGCAGCTGCTGGACTTTTGCGATTGCCTTCACTGTGCACTGAATGCCACGACGGCATGGGCACGTTAAAACAACGAGCTGAGCAAGAGTCCCCGAAAGATCACGGCCGTCAGAAAGCAGCTTATATATTGCCCTGGAAAGAGCAGTGTTTTTGGAGTGTGCAGTAAAATCGTGTTTCTGGACAAGGGAGGCATAAGTGCGCTGCGCTCCTAAGCTATCTCCCTGCGAGACACACTGCCAAAGCTTTTCGCTATCATGCAGTCTAGTGCAGACGCACACTACGGCTATCGGCTGCTGTCCGAAGCGAAGCGCCGGTCGCCGGCGTCTTTCGGCTGAAGCAGCGCTTCGGAGCGTACGGCTGTTGTGTGCGCGAAGCAGTCGCTTCTCCTGCTCCGGGAGTCGGAGAGAGCGGTAGCTTGTACGAGGGCGAAGAACGAAGCCGCAGAGCACCGGACTTGTGTGCACAGCCTACGGGCTGCTAGAGGAAGGTGGCTGCACCTCCCTAACCTATCAATTCACAGCTGGCATGCTCTTTGGAGCTGGTCCAGGACAACTTTCATTGCTTATGGGTTCGTCCTGATACAGCCCCTCCTGGAAAACTCGTGCTCGTCCCCTGAGGCTCCGAGATGCAGAAACATCGATGGCAGCTGCAGAAATGAAGGGCTGCGTTGAGTTGTCGAGAAGCAAGAACATAGCCAGCGCCAAAGTGTCTGGGAGTCAGCAGCTGCTGCACTTTTGCGATTGCCTTCACTGTGCACTGATTGCCGAGACATGTGCACGCTAAAAAAACAAGGTGGGCAAGAGGAGGAAGAGAGTACGGGCATCAGAGAGCATCTGGCATCTTGTCCTGGAAACTGCAGTGTTTTTGGAGAGTACAGCAAATCCGTGTTTCTGGACAAGGGAGGCATAAGTGCGCTGCGCTCCTAAGCTATCTCCCTGCGAGACACACTGCCAAAGCTTTTCGTTATCCTGCAGTCTAGTGCAGACGCACACTACGGCTCTGGGCTGCTGTCCGAAGCCAAGCGCCGGTCGCCGGCGTCTTTCGGCTGAAGCAGCGCTTCCGAGCGTACGGCTGCCGCTCCGCTGCTGTGTGCGCGAAGCAGCCGCTTCTCCTGCTCCGGGAGCCGGACAGAGCGGTAGCTTGTACGAGGGCGAAGAACGAAGCCGCAGAGCACCGGACTTGTGTGCACAGCCTAAGGACTGCTAGAGGACCGTGGTGGACACTCGCCTGCGTCTTCAATTCCATTCTAGCATCCTTATGGAAGGTGTTCCAGGACAATTTTCCTGAGTTTTGAATTCGTCCTGATGCAGCCCCTCCTGGGAAACTCGTGCTCGTCCTCTGAGGCTCCGAGTGCAGAGACCTCGATGGCAACTGCAGAAATGAAGCACTCCGTTGAGTTGTCGAGAAGCAAGAACATAGCCAGCGCCTTGTGTTTGGGAGTCAGCAGCTGCTGGACTTTTGCGATTGCCTTCACTGTGCACTGAATGCCACGACGGCATGGGCACGTTAAAACAACGAGCTGAGCAAGAGTCCCCGAAAGATCACGGCCGTCAGAAAGCAGCTTATATATTGCCCTGGAAAGAGCAGTGTTTTTGGAGTGTGCAGTAAAATCGTGTTTCTGGACAAGGGAGGCATAAGTGCGCTGCGCTCCTAAGCTATCTCCCTGCGAGACACACTGCCAAAGCTTTTCGCTATCATGCAGTCTAGTGCAGACGCACACTACGGCTATCGGCTGCTGTCCGAAGCCAAGCGCCGGTCGCCGGCGTCTTTCGGCTGAAGCAGCCCTTCGGAGCGTACGGCTGTTGTGTGCGCGAAGCAGCCGCTTCTCCTGCTCCGGGAGCCGGACAGAGCGGTAGCTTGTACGAGGGCGAAGAACGAAGCTGCAGAGCACCGGACTTGTGTGCACAGCCTACGGGCTGCTAGAGGAAGGTGGCTGCACCTCCCTAACCTATCAATTCACAGCTGGCATGCTCTATGGAGCTGTTCCAGGACAACTTTCATTGCTTATGGGTTCGTCCTGATACAGCCCCTCCTGGGAAACTCGTGCTCGTCCCCTGAGGCTCCGAGATGCAGAAACATCGATGGCAGCTGCAGAAATGAAGGGCTGCGTTGAGTTGTCGAGAAGCAAGAACATAGCCAGCGCCTAAGTGTCTGGGAGTCAGCAGCTGCTGCACTTTTGCGATTGCCTTCACTGTGCACTGATTGCCGAGACATGTGCACGCTAAAAAAACAAGGTGGGCAAGAGGAGGAAGAGAGTACGGGCATCAGAGAGCATCTGGCATCTTGTCCTGGAAACTGCAGTGTTTTTGGAGAGTACAGCAAATCCGTGTTTCTGGACAAGGGAGGCATAAGTGCGCTGCGCTCCTAAGCTATCTCCCTGCGAGACACACTGCCAAAGCTTTTCGCTATCATGCAGTCTAGTGCAGACGCACACTCCGGCTCTGGGCTGCTGTCCGAAGCCAAGCGCCGGTGGCCGGCGTCTTTCGGCTGAAGCTGCGCTTCGGAGCGTACGGCTGCCGCTCCGCTGTTGTGTGCGCGAAGCAGCCGCTTCTCCTGCTCCGGGAGCCGGACAGAGCGGTAGCTTGTACGAGGGCGAAGAACGAAGCCGCAGAGCACCGGGCTTCTGCGCGCACCCTAAGGACTGCTAGAGGACCGTGGTGGACACTCGCCTGCGTCTTCAATTCCATTCTAGCATCCTTATGGAAGGTGTTCCAGGACAATTTTCCTGAGTTTTGAATTCCTCCTGATGCAGCCCCTCCTGGGAAACTCGTGCTCGTCCTCTGAGGCTCCGAGTGCAGAGACCTCGATGGCAACTGCAGAAATGAAGGGCTGCGTTGAGTTGTCGAGAAGCAAGAACATAGCCAGCGCCTGGTGTTTGGGAGTCAGCAGCTGCTGCACTTTTGCGATTGCCTTCACTGTGCACTGAATGCCACGACGGCATGGGCACGTTAAAACAACGAGCTGAGCAAGAGTCCCCGAAAGATCACGGCCGTCAGAAAGCAGCTTATATATTGCCCTGGAAAGAGTACTGTTTTTGGAGTGTGCAGTAAAATCGTGTTTCTGGACAAGGGAGGCATAAGTGCGCTGCGCTCCTAAGCTATCTCCCTGCGAGACACACTGCCAAAGCTTTTCGCTATCATGCAGTCTAGTGCAGACGCACACTACGGCTATCGGCTGCTGTCCGAAGCGAAGCGCCGGTCGCCGGCGTCTTTCGGCTGAAGCAGCGCTTCGGAGCGTACGGCTGTTGTGTGCGCGAAGCAGCCGCTTCTCCTGCTCCGGGAGTCGGAGAGAGCGGTAGCTTGTACGAGGGCGAAGAACGAAGCCGCAGAGCACCGGACTTGTGTGCACAGCCTACGGGCTGCTAGAGGAAGGTGGCTGCACCTCCCTAACCTATCAATTCACAGCTGGCATGCTCTTTGGAGCTGGTCCAGGACAACTTTCATTGCTTATGGGTTCGTCCTGATACAGCCCCTCCTGGAAAACTCGTGCTCGTCCCCTGAGGCTCCGAGATGCAGAAACATCGATGGCAGCTGCAGAAATGAAGGGCTGCGTTGAGTTGTCGAGAAGCAAGAACATAGCCAGCGCCAAAGTGTCTGGGAGTCAGCAGCTGCTGCACTTTTGCGATTGCCTTCACTGTGCACTGATTGCCGAGACATGTGCACGCTAAAAAAACAAGGTGGGCAAGAGGAGGAAGAGAGTACGGGCATCAGAGAGCATCTGGCATCTTGTCCTGGAAACTGCAGTGTTTTTGGAGAGTACAGCAAATCCGTGTTTCTGGACAAGGGAGGCATAAGTGCGCTGCGCTCCTAAGCTATCTCCCTGCGAGACACACTGCCAAAGCTTTTCGCTATCATGCAGTCTAGTGCAGACGCACACTCCGGCTCTCCGGAGCTGTCCGAAGCCAAGCGCCGGTGGCCGGCGTCTTTCGGCTGAAGCTGCGCTTCGGAGCGTACGGCTGCCGCTCCGCTGTTGTGTGCGCGAAGCAGCCGCTTCTCCTGCTCCGGGAGCCGGACAGAGCGGTAGCTTGTACGAGGGCGAAGAACGAAGCCGCAGAGCACCGGGCTTCTGCGCGCACCCTAAGGACTGCTAGAGGACCGTGGTGGACACTCGCCTGCGTCTTCAATTCCATTCTAGCATCCTTATGGAAGGTGTTCCAGGACAATTTTCCTGAGTTTTGAATTCGTCCTGATGCAGCCCCTCCTGGGAAACTCGTGCTCGTCCTCTGAGGCTCCGAGTGCAGAGACCTCGATGGCAACTGCAGAAATGAAGGGCTGCGTTGAGTTGTCGAGAAGCAAGAACATAGCCAGCGCCTGGTGTTTGGGAGTCAGCAGCTGCTGCACTTTTGCGATTGCCTTCACTGTGCACTGAATGCCACGACGGCATGGGCACGTTAAAACAACGAGCTGAGCAAGAGTCCCCGAAAGATCACGGCCGTCAGAAAGCAGCTTATATATTGCCCTGGAAAGAGTACTGTTTTAGGAGTGTGCAGTAAAATCGTGTTTCTGGACAAGGGAGGCATAAGTGCGCTGCGCTCCTAAGCTATCTCCCTGCGAGACACACTGCCAAAGCTTTTCGCTATCATGCAGTCTAGTGCAGACGCACACTACGGCTATCGGCTGCTGTCCGAAGCGAAGCGCCGGTCGCCGGCGTCTTTCGGCTGAAGCAGCGCTTCGGAGCGTACGGCTGTTGTGTGCGCGAAGCAGCCGCTTCTCCTGCTCCGGGAGTCGGAGAGAGCGGTAGCTTGTACGAGGGCGAAGAACGAAGCCGCAGAGCACCGGACTTGTGTGCACAGCCTACGGGCTGCTAGAGGAAGGTGGCTGCACCTCCCTAACCTATCAATTCACAGCTGGCATGCTCTTTGGAGCTGGTCCAGGACAACTTTCATTGCTTATGGGTTCGTCCTGATACAGCCCCTCCTGGAAAACTCGTGCTCGTCCCCTGAGGCTCCGAGATGCAGAAACATCGATGGCAGCTGCAGAAATGAAGGGCTGCGTTGAGTTGTCGAGAAGCAAGAACATAGCCAGCGCCAAAGTGTCTGGGAGTCAGCAGCTGCTGCACTTTTGCGATTGCCTTCACTGTGCACTGATTGCCGAGACATGTGCACGCTAAAAAAACAAGGTGGGCAAGAGGAGGAAGAGAGTACGGGCATCAGAGAGCATCTGGCATCTTGTCCTGGAAACTGCAGTGTTTTTGGAGAGTACAGCAAATCCGTGTTTCTGGACAAGGGAGGCATAAGTGCGCTGCGCTCCTAAGCTATCTCCCTGCGAGACACACTGCCAAAGCTTTTCGTTATCCTGCAGTCTAGTGCAGACGCACACTACGGCTCTGGGCTGCTGTCCGAAGCCAAGCGCCGGTCGCCGGCGTCTTTCGGCTGAAGCAGCGCTTCCGAGCGTACGGCTGCCGCTCCGCTGCTGTGTGCGCGAAGCAGCCGCTTCTCCTGCTCCGGGAGCCGGACAGAGCGGTAGCTTGTACGAGGGCGAAGAACGAAGCCGCAGAGCACCGGGCTTCTGCGCGCACCCTAAGGACTGCTAGAGGACCGTGGTGGACACTCGCCTGCGTCTTCAATTCCATTCTAGCATCCTTATGGAAGGTGTTCCAGGACAATTTTCCTGAATTTTGAATTCGTCCTGATGCAGCCCCTCCTGGGAAACTCGTGCTCGTCCTCTGAGGCTCCGAGTGCAGAGACCTCGATGGCAACTGCAGAAATGAAGCACTCCGTTGAGTTGTCGAGAAGCAAGAACATAGCCAGCGCCTTGTGTTTGGGAGTCAGCAGCTGCTGCACTTTTGCGATTGCCTTCACTGTGCACTGAATGCCACGACGGCATGGGCACGTTAAAACAACGCGCTGAGCAAGAGTCCCCGAAAGATCACGGCCGTCAGAAAGCAGCTTATATATTGCCCTGGAAAGAGCAGTGTTTTTGGAGTGTGCAGTAAAATCGTGTTTCTGGACAAGGGAGGCATAAGTGCGCTGCGCTCCTAAGCTATCTCCCTGCGAGACACACTGCCAAAGCTTTTCGCTATCATGCAGTCTAGTGCAGACGCACACTACGGCTATCGGCTGCTGTCCGAAGCGAAGCGCCAGTCGCCGGCGTCTTTCGGCTGAAGCAGCCCTTCGGAGCGTACGGCTGTTGTGTGCGCGAAGCAGCCGCTTCTCCTGCTCCGGGAGCCGGACAGAGCGGTAGCTTGTACGAGGGCGAAGAACGAAGCTGCAGAGCACCGGACTTGTGTGCACAGCCTACGGGCTGCTAGAGGAAGGTGGCTGCACCTCCCTAACCTATCAATTCACAGCTGGCATGCTCTATGGAGCTGTTCCAGGACAACTTTCATTGCTTATGGGTTCGTCCTGATACAGCCCCTCCTGGGAAACTCGTGCTCGTCCCCTGAGGCTCCGAGATGCAGAAACATCGATGGCAGCTGCAGAAATGAAGGGCTGCGTTGAGTTGTCGAGAAGCAAGAACATAGCCAGCGCCTAAGTGTCTGGGAGTCAGCAGCTGCTGCACTTTTGCGATTGCCTTCACTGTGCACTGATTGCCGAGACATGTGCACGCTAAAAAAACAAGGTGGGCAAGAGGAGGAAGAGAGTACGGGCATCAGAGAGCATCTGGCATCTTGTCCTGGAAACTGCAGTGTTTTTGGAGAGTACAGCAAATCCGTGTTTCTGGACAAGGGAGGCATAAGTGCGCTGCGCTCCTAAGCTATCTCCCTGCGAGACACACTGCCAAAGCTTTTCGCTATCATGCAGTCTAGTGCAGACGCACACTCCGGCTCTCCGGAGCTGTCCGAAGCCAAGCGCCGGTGGCCGGCGTCTTTCGGCTGAAGCTGCGCTTCGGAGCGTACGGCTGCCGCTCCGCTGTTGTGTGCGCGAAGCAGCCGCTTCTCCTGCTCCGGGAGCCGGACAGAGCGGTAGCTTGTACGAGGGCGAAGAACGAAGCCGCAGAGCACCGGGCTTCTGCGCGCACCCTAAGGACTGCTAGAGGACCGTGGTGGACACTCGCCTGCGTCTTCAATTCCATTCTAGCATCCTTATGGAAGGTGTTCCAGGACAATTTTCCTGAGTTTTGAATTCCTCCTGATGCAGCCCCTCCTGGGAAACTCGTGCTCGTCCTCTGAGGCTCCGAGTGCAGAGACCTCGATGGCAACTGCAGAAATGAAGGGCTGCGTTGAGTTGTCGAGAAGCAAGAACATAGCCAGCGCCTGGTGTTTGGGAGTCAGCAGCTGCTGCACTTTTGCGATTGCCTTCACTGTGCACTGAATGCCACGACGGCATGGGCACGTTAAAACAACGAGCTGAGCAAGAGTCCCCGAAAGATCACGGCCGTCAGAAAGCAGCTTATATATTGCCCTGGGAAGAGTACTGTTTTAGGAGTGTGCAGTAAAATCGTGTTTCTGGACAAGGGAGGCATAAGTGCGCTGCGCTCCTAAGCTATCTCCCTGCGAGACACACTGCCAAAGCTTTTCGCTATCATGCAGTCTAGTGCAGACGCACACTACGGCTATCGGCTGCTGTCCGAAGCGAAGCGCCGGTCGCCGGCGTCTTTCGGCTGAAGCAGCGCTTCGGAGCGTACGGCTGTTGTGTGCGCGAAGCAGCCGCTTCTCCTGCTCCGGGAGTCGGAGAGAGCGGTAGCTTGTACGAGGGCGAAGAACGAAGCCGCAGAGCACCGGACTTGTGTGCACAGCCTACGGGCTGCTAGAGGAAGGTGGCTGCACCTCCCTAACCTATCAATTCACAGCTGGCATGCTCTTTGGAGCTGGTCCAGGACAACTTTCATTGCTTATGGGTTCGTCCTGATACAGCCCCTCCTGGAAAACTCGTGCTCGTCCCCTGAGGCTCCGAGATGCAGAAACATCGATGGCAGCTGCAGAAATGAAGGGCTGCGTTGAGTTGTCGAGAAGCAAGAACATAGCCAGCGCCAAAGTGTCTGGGAGTCAGCAGCTGCTGCACTTTTGCGATTGCCTTCACTGTGCACTGATTGCCGAGACATGTGCACGCTAAAAAAACAAGGTGGGCAAGAGGAGGAAGAGAGTACGGGCATCAGAGAGCATCTGGCATCTTGTCCTGGAAACTGCAGTGTTTTTGGAGAGTACAGCAAATCCGTGTTTCTGGACAAGGGAGGCATAAGTGCGCTGCGCTCCTAAGCTATCTCCCTGCGAGACACACTGCCAAAGCTTTTCGCTATCATGCAGTCTAGTGCAGACGCACACTACGGCTCTGGGCTGCTGTCCGAAGCGAAGCGCCGGTCGCCGGCGTCTTTCGGCTGAAGCAGCGCTTCCGAGCGTACGGCTGCCGCTCCGCTGCTGTGTGCGCGAAGCAGCCGCTTCTCCTGCTCCGGGAGCCGGACAGAGCGGTAGCTTGTACGAGGGCGAAGAACGAAGCCGCAGAGCACCGGGCTTCTGCGCGCACCCTAAGGACTGCTAGAGGACCGTGGTGGACACTCGCCTGCGTCTTCAATTCCATTCTAGCATCCTTATGGAAGGTGTTCCAGGACAATTTTCCTGAGTTTTGAATTCGTCCTGATGCAGCCCCTCCTGGGAAACTCGTGCTCGTCCTCTGAGGCTCCGAGTGCAGAGACCTCGATGGCAACTGCAGAAATGAAGCACTCCGTTGAGTTGTCGAGAAGCAAGAACATAGCCAGCGCCTTGTGTTTGGGAGTCAGCAGCTGCTGCACTTTTGCGATTGCCTTCACTGTGCACTGAATGCCACGACGGCATGGGCACGTTAAAACAACGCGCTGAGCAAGAGTCCCCGAAAGATCACGGCCGTCAGAAAGCAGCTTATATATTGCCCTGGAAAGAGCAGTGTTTTTGGAGTGTGCAGTAAAATCGTGTTTCTGGACAAGGGAGGCATAAGTGCGCTGCGCTCCTAAGCTATCTCCCTGCGAGACACACTGCCAAAGCTTTTCGTTATCCTGCAGTCTAGTGCAGACGCACACTACGGCTCTGGGCTGCTGTCCGAAGCCAAGCGCCGGTCGCCGGCGTCTTTCGGCTGAAGCTGCGCTTCGGAGCGTACGGCTGCCGCTCCGCTGTTGTGTGCGCGAAGCAGCCGCTTCTCCTGCTCCGGGAGCCGGACAGAGCGGTAGCTTGTACGAGGGCGAAGAACGAAGCCGCAGAGCACCGGGCTTCTGCGCGCACCCTAAGGACTGCTAGAGGACCGTGGTGGACACTCGCCTGCGTCTTCAATTCCATTCTAGCATCCTTATGGAAGGTGTTCCAGGACAATTTTCCTGAGTTTTGAATTCGTCCTGATGCAGCCCCTCCTGGGAAACTCGTGCTCGTCCTCTGAGGCTCCGAGTGCAGAGACCTCGATGGCAACTGCAGAAATGAAGCACTCCGTTGAGTTGTCGAGAAGCAAGAACATAGCCAGCGCCTTGTGTTTGGGAGTCAGCAGCTGCTGGACTTTTGCGATTGCCTTCACTGTGCACTGAATGCCACGACGGCATGGGCACGTTAAAACAACGAGCTGAGCAAGAGTCCCCGAAAGATCACGGCCGTCAGAAAGCAGCTTATATATTGCCCTGGAAAGAGTACTGTTTTAGGAGTGTGCAGTAAAATCGTGTTTCTGGACAAGGGAGGCATAAGTGCGCTGCGCTCCTAAGCTATCTCCCTGCGAGACACACTGCCAAAGCTTTTCGCTATCATGCAGTCTAGTGCAGACGCACACTACGGCTATCGGCTGCTGTCCGAAGCGAAGCGCCGGTCGCCGGCGTCTTTCGGCTGAAGCAGCGCTTCGGAGCGTACGGCTGTTGTGTGCGCGAAGCAGCCGCTTCTCCTGCTCCGGGAGTCGGAGAGAGCGGTAGCTTGTACGAGGGCGAAGAACGAAGCCGCAGAGCACCGGACTTGTGTGCACAGCCTACGGGCTGCTAGAGGAAGGTGGCTGCACCTCCCTAACCTATCAATTCACAGCTGGCATGCTCTTTGGAGCTGGTCCAGGACAACTTTCATTGCTTATGGGTTCGTCCTGATACAGCCCCTCCTGGAAAACTCGTGCTCGTCCCCTGAGGCTCCGAGATGCAGAAACATCGATGGCAGCTGCAGAAATGAAGGGCTGCGTTGAGTTGTCGAGAAGCAAGAACATAGCCAGCGCCAAAGTGTCTGGGAGTCAGCAGCTGCTGCACTTTTGCGATTGCCTTCACTGTGCACTGATTGCCGAGACATGTGCACGCTAAAAAAACAAGGTGGGCAAGAGGAGGAAGAGAGTACGGGCATCAGAGAGCATCTGGCATCTTGTCCTGGAAAGAGCAGTGTTTTTGGAGAGTACAGCAAATCCGTGTTTCTGGACAAGGGAGGCATAAGTGCGCTGCGCTCCTAAGCTATCTCCCTGCGAGACACACTGCCAAAGCTTTTCGCTATCATGCAGTCTAGTGCAGACGCACACTACGGCTCTGGGCTGCTGTCCGAAGCGAAGCGCCGGTCGCCGGCGTCTTTCGGCTGAAGCAGCGCTTCCGAGCGTACGGCTGCCGCTCCGCTGTTGTGTGCGCGAAGCAGCCGCTTCTCCTGCTCCGGGAGCCGGACAGAGCGGTAGCTTGTACGAGGGCGAAGAACGAAGCCGCAGAGCACCGGACTTGTGTGCACAGCCTAAGGACTGCTAGAGGACCGTGGTGGACACTCGCCTGCGTCTTCAATTCCATTCTAGCATCCTTATGGAAGGTGTTCCAGGACAATTTTCCTGAGTTTTGAATTCGTCCTGATGCAGCCCCTCCTGGGAAACTCGTGCTCGTCCTCTGAGGCTCCGAGTGCAGAGACCTCGATGGCAACTGCAGAAATGAAGCACTCCGTTGAGTTGTCGAGAAGCAAGAACATAGCCAGCGCCTTGTGTTTGGGAGTCAGCAGCTGCTGGACTTTTGCGATTGCCTTCACTGTGCACTGAATGCCACGACGGCATGGGCACGTTAAAACAACGAGCTGAGCAAGAGTCCCCGAAAGATCACGGCCGTCAGAAAGCAGCTTATATATTGCCCTGGAAAGAGCAGTGTTTTTGGAGTGTGCAGTAAAATCGTGTTTCTGGACAAGGGAGGCATAAGTGCGCTGCGCTCCTAAGCTATCTCCCTGCGAGACACACTGCCAAAGCTTTTCGCTATCATGCAGTCTAGTGCAGACGCACACTACGGCTATCGGCTGCTGTCCGAAGCGAAGCGCCAGTCGCCGGCGTCTTTCGGCTGAAGCAGCCCTTCGGAGCGTACGGCTGTTGTGTGCGCGAAGCAGCCGCTTCTCCTGCTCCGGGAGCCGGACAGAGCGGTAGCTTGTACGAGGGCGAAGAACGAAGCTGCAGAGCACCGGACTTGTGTGCACAGCCTACGGGCTGCTAGAGGAAGGTGGCTGCACCTCCCTAACCTATCAATTCACAGCTGGCATGCTCTATGGAGCTGTTCCAGGACAACTTTCATTGCTTATGGGTTCGTCCTGATACAGCCCCTCCTGGGAAACTCGTGCTCGTCCCCTGAGGCTCCGAGATGCAGAAACATCGATGGCAGCTGCAGAAATGAAGGGCTGCGTTGAGTTGTCGAGAAGCAAGAACATAGCCAGCGCCTAAGTGTCTGGGAGTCAGCAGCTGCTGCACTTTTGCGATTGCCTTCACTGTGCACTGATTGCCGAGACATGTGCACGCTAAAAAAACAAGGTGGGCAAGAGGAGGAAGAGAGTACGGGCATCAGAGAGCATCTGGCATCTTGTCCTGGAAACTGCAGTGTTTTTGGAGAGTACAGCAAATCCGTGTTTCTGGACAAGGGAGGCATAAGTGCGCTGCGCTCCTAAGCTATCTCCCTGCGAGACACACTGCCAAAGCTTTTCGCTATCATGCAGTCTAGTGCAGACGCACACTCCGGCTCTCCGGAGCTGTCCGAAGCCAAGCGCCGGTGGCCGGCGTCTTTCGGCTGAAGCTGCGCTTCGGAGCGTACGGCTGCCGCTCCGCTGTTGTGTGCGCGAAGCAGCCGCTTCTCCTGCTCCGGGAGCCGGACAGAGCGGTAGCTTGTACGAGGGCGAAGAACGAAGCCGCAGAGCACCGGGCTTCTGCGCGCACCCTAAGGACTGCTAGAGGACCGTGGTGGACACTCGCCTGCGTCTTCAATTCCATTCTAGCATCCTTATGGAAGGTGTTCCAGGACAATTTTCCTGAGTTTTGAATTCCTCCTGATGCAGCCCCTCCTGGGAAACTCGTGCTCGTCCTCTGAGGCTCCGAGTGCAGAGACCTCGATGGCAACTGCAGAAATGAAGCACTCCGTTGAGTTGTCGAGAAGCAGGAACATAGCCAGCGCCTTGTGTTTGGGAGTCAGCAGCTGCTGCACTTTTGCGATTGCCTTCACTGTGCACTGAATGCCACGACGGCATGGGCACGTTAAAACAACGAGCTGAGCAAGAGTCCCCGAAAGATCACGGCCGTCAGAAAGCAGCTTATATATTGCCCTGGGAAGAGTACTGTTTTAGGAGTGTGCAGTAAAATCGTGTTTCTGGACAAGGGAGGCATAAGTGCGCTGCGCTCCTAAGCTATCTCCCTGCGAGACACACTGCCAAAGCTTTTCGCTATCATGCAGTCTAGTGCAGACGCACACTACGGCTATCGGCTGCTGTCCGAAGCGAAGCGCCGGTCGCCGGCGTCTTTCGGCTGAAGCAGCGCTTCGGAGCGTACGGCTGTTGTGTGCGCGAAGCAGCCGCTTCTCCTGCTCCGGGAGTCGGAGAGAGCGGTAGCTTGTACGAGGGCGAAGAACGAAGCCGCAGAGCACCGGACTTGTGTGCACAGCCTACGGGCTGCTAGAGGAAGGTGGCTGCACCTCCCTAACCTATCAATTCACAGCTGGCATGCTCTTTGGAGCTGGTCCAGGACAACTTTCATTGCTTATGGGTTCGTCCTGATACAGCCCCTCCTGGAAAACTCGTGCTCGTCCCCTGAGGCTCCGAGATGCAGAAACATCGATGGCAGCTGCAGAAATGAAGGGCTGCGTTGAGTTGTCGAGAAGCAAGAACATAGCCAGCGCCAAAGTGTCTGGGAGTCAGCAGCTGCTGCACTTTTGCGATTGCCTTCACTGTGCACTGATTGCCGAGACATGTGCACGCTAAAAAAACAAGGTGGGCAAGAGGAGGAAGAGAGTACGGGCATCAGAGAGCATCTGGCATCTTGTCCTGGAAACTGCAGTGTTTTTGGAGAGTACAGCAAATCCGTGTTTCTGGACAAGGGAGGCATAAGTGCGCTGCGCTCCTAAGCTATCTCCCTGCGAGACACACTGCCAAAGCTTTTCGTTATCCTGCAGTCTAGTGCAGACGCACACTACGGCTCTGGGCTGCTGTCCGAAGCGAAGCGCCGGTCGCCGGCGTCTTTCGGCTGAAGCAGCGCTTCCGAGCGTACGGCTGCCGCTCCGCTGCTGTGTGCGCGAAGCAGCCGCTTCTCCTGCTCCGGGAGCCGGACAGAGCGGTAGCTTGTACGAGGGCGAAGAACGAAGCCGCAGAGCACCGGGCTTCTGCGCGCACCCTAAGGACTGCTAGAGGACCGTGGTGGACACTCGCCTGCGTCTTCAATTCCATTCTAGCATCCTTATGGAAGGTGTTCCAGGACAATTTTCCTGAATTTTGAATTCGTCCTGATGCAGCCCCACCTGGGAAACTCGTGCTCGTCCTCTGAGGCTCCGAGTGCAGAGACCTCGATGGCAACTGCAGAAATGAAGCACTCCGTTGAGTTGTCGAGAAGCAAGAACATAGCCAGCGCCTTGTGTTTGGGAGTCAGCAGCTGCTGCACTTTTGCGATTGCCTTCACTGTGCACTGAATGCCACGACGGCATGGGCACGTTAAAACAACGCGCTGAGCAAGAGTCCCCGAAAGATCACGGCCGTCAGAAAGCAGCTTATATATTGCCCTGGAAAGAGCAGTGTTTTTGGAGTGTGCAGTAAAATCGTGTTTCTGGACAAGGGAGGCATAAGTGCGCTGCGCTCCTAAGCTATCTCCCTGCGAGACACACTGCCAAAGCTTTTCGTTATCCTGCAGTCTAGTGCAGACGCACACTACGGCTCTGGGCTGCTGTCCGAAGCGAAGCGCCGGTCGCCGGCGTCTTTCGGCTGAAGCTGCGCTTCGGAGCGTACGGCTGCCGCTCCGCTGTTGTGTGCGCGAAGCAGCCGCTTCTCCTGCTCCGGGAGCCGGACAGAGCGGTAGCTTGTACGAGGGCGAAGAACGAAGCCGCAGAGCACCGGACTTGTGTGCACAGCTTAAGGACTGCTAGAGGACCGTGGTGGACACTCGCCTGCGTCTTCAATTCCATTCTAGCATCCTTATGGAAGGTGTTCCAGGACAATTTTCCTGAGTTTTGAATTCGTCCTGATGCAGCCCCTCCTGGGAAACTCGTGCTCGTCCTCTGAGGCTCCGAGTGCAGAGACCTCGATGGCAACTGCAGAAATGAAGCACTCCGTTGAGTTGTCGAGAAGCAAGAACATAGCCAGCGCCTTGTGTTTGGGAGTCAGCAGCTGCTGGACTTTTGCGATTGCCTTCACTGTGCACTGAATGCCACGACGGCATGGGCACGTTAAAACAACGAGCTGAGCAAGAGTCCCCGAAAGATCACGGCCGTCAGAAAGCAGCTTATATATTGCCCTGGAAAGAGCAGTGTTTTTGGAGTGTGCAGTAAAATCGTGTTTCTGGACAAGGGAGGCATAAGTGCGCTGCGCTCCTAAGCTATCTCCCTGCGAGACACACTGCCAAAGCTTTTCGCTATCATGCAGTCTAGTGCAGACGCACACTACGGCTATCGGCTGCTGTCCGAAGCGAAGCGCCGGTGGCCGGCGTCTTTCGGCTGAAGCAGCGCTTCGGAGCGTACGGCTGTTGTGTGCGCGAAGCAGCCGCTTCTCCTGCTCCGGGAGTCGGAGAGAGCGGTAGCTTGTACGAGGGCGAAGAACGAAGCCGCAGAGCACCGGACTTGTGTGCACAGCCTACGGGCTGCTAGAGGAAGGTGGCTGCACCTCCCTAACCTATCAATTCACAGCTGGCATGCTCTTTGGAGCTGGTCCAGGACAACTTTCATTGCTTATGGGTTCGTCCTGATACAGCCCCTCCTGGAAAACTCGTGCTCGTCCTCTGAGGCTCCGAGATGCAGAAACATCGATGGCAGCTGCAGAAATGAAGGGCTGCGTTGAGTTGTCGAGAAGCAGGAACATAGCCAGCGCCTAAGTGTCTGGGAGTCAGCAGCTGCTGGACTTTTGCGATTGCCTTCACTGTGCACTGATTGCCGAGACATGTGCACGCTAAAAAAACAAGGTGGGCAAGAGGAGGAAGAGAGTACGGGCATCAGAGAGCATCTGGCATCTTGTCCTGGAAACTGCAGTGTTTTTGGAGAGTACAGCAAATCCGTGTTTCTGGACAAGGGAGGCATAAGTGCGCTGCGCTCCTAAGCTATCTCCCTGCGAGACACACTGCCAAAGCTTTTCGCTATCATGCAGTCTAGTGCAGACGCACACTCCGGCTCTCCGGAGCTGTCCGAAGCCAAGCGCCGGTGGCCGGCGTCTTTCGGCTGAAGCAGCGCTTCGGAGCGTACGGCTGCCGCTCCGCTCTTGTGTGCGCGAAGCAGCCGCTTCTCCTGCTCCGGGAGCCGGACAGAGCGGTAGCTTGTACGAGGGCGAAGAACGAAGCCGCAGAGCACCGGGCTTCTGCGCGCACCCTAAGGACTGCTAGAGGACCGTGGTGGACACTCGCCTGCGTCTTCAATTCCATTCTAGCATCCTTATGGAAGGTGTTCCAGGACAATTTTCCTGAGTTTTGAATTCCTCCTGATGCAGCCCCTCCTGGGAAACTCGTGCTCGTCCTCTGAGGCTCCGAGTGCAGAGACCTCGATGGCAACTGCAGAAATGAAGCACTCCGTTGAGTTGTCGAGAAGCAGGAACATAGCCAGCGCCTTGTGTTTGGGAGTCAGCAGCTGCTGCACTTTTGCGATTGCCTTCACTGTGCACTGAATGCCACGACGGCATGGGCACGTTAAAACAACGAGCTGAGCAAGAGTCCCCGAAAGATCACGGCCGTCAGAAAGCAGCTTATATATTGCCCTGGGAAGAGTACTGTTTTAGGAGTGTGCAGTAAAATCGTGTTTCTGGACAAGGGAGGCATAAGTGCGCTGCGCTCCTAAGCTATCTCCCTGCGAGACACACTGCCAAAGCTTTTCGCTATCATGCAGTCTAGTGCAGACGCACACTACGGCTATCGGCTGCTGTCCGAAGCGAAGCGCCGGTCGCCGGCGTCTTTCGGCTGAAGCAGCGCTTCGGAGCGTACGGCTGTTGTGTGCGCGAAGCAGCCGCTTCTCCTGCTCCGGGAGTCGGAGAGAGCGGTAGCTTGTACGAGGGCGAAGAACGAAGCCGCAGAGCACCGGACTTGTGTGCACAGCCTACGGGCTGCTAGAGGAAGGTGGCTGCACCTCCCTAACCTATCAATTCACAGCTGGCATGCTCTTTGGAGCTGGTCCAGGACAACTTTCATTGCTTATGGGTTCGTCCTGATACAGCCCCTCCTGGAAAACTCGTGCTCGTCCCCTGAGGCTCCGAGATGCAGAAACATCGATGGCAGCTGCAGAAATGAAGGGCTGCGTTGAGTTGTCGAGAAGCAAGAACATAGCCAGCGCCAAAGTGTCTGGGAGTCAGCAGCTGCTGCACTTTTGCGATTGCCTTCACTGTGCACTGATTGCCGAGACATGTGCACGCTAAAAAAACAAGGTGGGCAAGAGGAGGAAGAGAGTACGGGCATCAGAGAGCATCTGGCATCTTGTCCTGGAAACTGCAGTGTTTTTGGAGAGTACAGCAAATCCGTGTTTCTGGACAAGGGAGGCATAAGTGCGCTGCGCTCCTAAGCTATCTCCCTGCGAGACACACTGCCAAAGCTTTTCGCTATCATGCAGTCTAGTGCAGACGCACACTCCGGCTCTCCGGAGCTGTCCGAAGCCAAGCGCCGGTGGCCGGCGTCTTTCGGCTGAAGCTGCGCTTCGGAGCGTACGGCTGCCGCTCCGCTGTTGTGTGCGCGAAGCAGCCGCTTCTCCTGCTCCGGGAGCCGGACAGAGCGGTAGCTTGTACGAGGGCGAAGAACGAAGCCGCAGAGCACCGGCCTTCTGCGCGCACCCTAAGGACTGCTAGAGGACCGTGGTGGACACTCGCCTGCGTCTTCAATTCCATTCTAGCATCCTTATGGAAGGTGTTCCAGGACAATTTTCCTGAGTTTTGAATTCCTCCTGATGCAGCCCCTCCTGGGAAACTCGTGCTCGTCCTCTGAGTCTCCGAGTGCAGAGACCTCGATGGCAACTGCAGAAATGAAGCACTCCGTTGAGTTGTCGAGAAGCAGGAACATAGCCAGCGCCTTTTGTTTGGGAGTCAGCAGCTGCTGCACTTTTGCGATTGCCTTCACTGTGCACTGAATGCCACGACGGCATGGGCACGTTAAAACAACGAGCTGAGCAAGAGTCCCCGAAAGATCACGGCCGTCAGAAAGCAGCTTATATATTGCCCTGGAAAGAGCAGTGTTTTAGGAGTGTGCAGTAAAATCGTGTTTCTGGACAAGGGAGGCATAAGTGCGCTGCGCTCCTAAGCTATCTCCCTGCGAGACACACTGCCAAAGCTTTTCGTTATCCTGCAGTCTAGTGCAGACGCACACTACGGCTCTGGGCTGCTGTCCGAAGCCAAGCGCCGGTCGCCGGCGTCTTTCGGCTGAAGCAGCGCTTCCGAGCGTACGGCTGCCGCTCCGCTGCTGTGTGCGCGAAGCAGCCGCTTCTCCTGCTCCGGGAGCCGGACAGAGCGGTAGCTTGTACGAGGGCGAAGAACGAAGCCGCAGAGCACCGGGCTTCTGCGCGCACCCTAAGGACTGCTAGAGGACCGTGGTGGACACTCGCCTGCGTCTTCAATTCCATTCTAGCATCCTTATGGAAGGTGTTCCAGGACAATTTTCCTGAGTTTTGAATTCCTCCTGATGCAGCCCCTCCTGGGAAACTCGTGCTCGTCCTCTGAGGCTCCGAGTGCAGAGACCTCGATGGCAACTGCAGAAATGAAGCACTCCGTTGAGTTGTCGAGAAGCAGGAACATAGCCAGCGCCTTGTGTTTGGGAGTCAGCAGCTGCTGGACTTTTGCGATTGCCTTCACTGTGCACTGAATGCCACGACGGCATGGGCACGTTAAAACAACGAGCTGAGCAAGAGTCCCCGAAAGATCACGGCCGTCAGAAAGCAGCTTATATATTGCCCTGGAAAGAGCAGTGTTTTTGGAGTGTGCAGTAAAATCGTGTTTCTGGACAAGGGAGGCATAAGTGCGCTGCGCTCCTAAGCTATCTCCCTGCGAGACACACTGCCAAAGCTTTTCGCTATCATGCAGTCTAGTGCAGACGCACACTACGGCTATCGGCTGCTGTCCGAAGCGAAGCGCCGGTCGCCGGCGTCTTTCGGCTGAAGCAGCGCTTCGGAGCGTACGGCTGTTGTGTGCGCGAAGCAGCCGCTTCTCCTGCTCCGGGAGTCGGAGAGAGCGGTAGCTTGTACGAGGGCGAAGAACGAAGCCGCAGAGCACCGGACTTGTGTGCACAGCCTACGGGCTGCTAGAGGAAGGTGGCTGCACCTCCCTAACCTATCAATTCACAGCTGGCATGCTCTTTGGAGCTGGTCCAGGACAACTTTCATTGCTTATGGGTTCGTCCTGATACAGCCCCTCCTGGAAAACTCGTGCTCGTCCCCTGAGGCTCCGAGATGCAGAAACATCGATGGCAGCTGCAGAAATGAAGGGCTGCGTTGAGTTGTCGAGAAGCAAGAACATAGCCAGCGCCAAAGTGTCTGGGAGTCAGCAGCTGCTGCACTTTTGCGATTGCCTTCACTGTGCACTGATTGCCGAGACATGTGCACGCTAAAAAAACAAGGTGGGCAAGAGGAGGAAGAGAGTACGGGCATCAGAGAGCATCTGGCATCTTGTCCTGGAAACTGCAGTGTTTTTGGAGAGTACAGCAAATCCGTGTTTCTGGACAAGGGAGGCATAAGTGCGCTGCGCTCCTAAGCTATCTCCCTGCGAGACACACTGCCAAAGCTTTTCGCTATCATGCAGTCTAGTGCAGACGCACACTCCGGCTCTCCGGAGCTGTCCGAAGCCAAGCGCCGGTGGCCGGCGTCTTTCGGCTGAAGCTGCGCTTCGGAGCGTACGGCTGCCGCTCCGCTGTTGTGTGCGCGAAGCAGCCGCTTCTCCTGCTCCGGGAGCCGGACAGAGCGGTAGCTTGTACGAGGGCGAAGAACGAAGCCGCAGAGCACCGGGCTTCTGCGCGCACCCTAAGGACTGCTAGAGGACCGTGGTGGACACTCGCCTGCGTCTTCAATTCCATTCTAGCATCCTTATGGAAGGTGTTCCAGGACAATTTTCCTGAGTTTTGAATTCCTCCTGATGCAGCCCCTCCTGGGAAACTCGTGCTCGTCCTCTGAGGCTCCGAGTGCAGAGACCTCGATGGCAACTGCAGAAATGAAGCACTCCGTTGAGTTGTCGAGAAGCAGGAACATAGCCAGCGCCTTTTGTTTGGGAGTCAGCAGCTGCTGCACTTTTGCGATTGCCTTCACTGTGCACTGAATGCCACGACGGCATGGGCACGTTAAAACAACGAGCTGAGCAAGAGTCCCCGAAAGATCACGGCCGTCAGAAAGCAGCTTATATATTGCCCTGGAAAGAGCAGTGTTTTAGGAGTGTGCAGTAAAATCGTGTTTCTGGACAAGGGAGGCATAAGTGCGCTGCGCTCCTAAGCTATCTCCCTGCGAGACACACTGCCAAAGCTTTTCGTTATCCTGCAGTCTAGTGCAGACGCACACTACGGCTCTGGGCTGCTGTCCGAAGCCAAGCGCCGGTCGCCGGCGTCTTTCGGCTGAAGCAGCGCTTCCGAGCGTACGGCTGCCGCTCCGCTGCTGTGTGCGCGAAGCAGCCGCTTCTCCTGCTCCGGGAGCCGGACAGAGCGGTAGCTTGTACGAGGGCGAAGAACGAAGCCGCAGAGCACCGGGCTTCTGCGCGCACCCTAAGGACTGCTAGAGGACCGTGGTGGACACTCGCCTGCGTCTTCAATTCCATTCTAGCATCCTTATGGAAGGTGTTCCAGGACAATTTTCCTGAGTTTTGAATTCGTCCTGATGCAGCCCCTCCTGGGAAACTCCTGCTCGTCCTCTGAGGCTCCGAGTGCAGAGACCTCGATGGCAACTGCAGAAATGAAGCACTCCGTTGAGTTGTCGAGAAGCAAGAACATAGCCAGCGCCTTGTGTTTGGGAGTCAGCAGCTGCTGCACTTTTGCGATTGCCTTCACTGTGCACTGAATGCCACGACGGCATGGGCACGTTAAAACAACGAGCTGAGCAAGAGTCCCCGAAAGATCACGGCCGTCAGAAAGCAGCTTATATATTGCCCTGGAAAGAGCAGTGTTTTTGGAGTGTGCAGTAAAATCGTGTTTCTGGACAAGGGAGGCATAAGTGCGCTGCGCTCCTAAGCTATCTCCCTGCGAGACACACTGCCAAAGCTTTTCGCTATCATGCAGTCTAGTGCAGACGCACACTACGGCTATCGGCTGCTGTCCGAAGCGAAGCGCCAGTCGCCGGCGTCTTTCGGCTGAAGCAGCGCTTCGGAGCGTACGGCTGTTGTGTGCGCGAAGCAGCCGCTTCTCCTGCTCCGGGAGCCGGACAGAGCGGTAGCTTGTACGAGGGCGAAGAACGAAGCTGCAGAGCACCGGACTTGTGTGCACAGCCTACGGGCTGCTAGAGGAAGGTGGCTGCACCTCCCTAACCTATCAATTCACAGCTGGCATGCTCTTTGGAGCTGGTCCAGGACAACTTTCATTGCTTATGGGTTCGTCCTGATACAGCCCCTCCTGGAAAACTCGTGCTCGTCCTCTGAGGCTCCGAGATGCAGAAACATCGATGGCAGCTGCAGAAATGAAGGGCTGCGTTGAGTTGTCGAGAAGCAGGAACATAGCCAGCGCCTAAGTGTCTGGGAGTCAGCAGCTGCTGGACTTTTGCGATTGCCTTCACTGTGCACTGATTGCCGAGACATGTGCACGCTAAAAAAACAAGGTGGTCAAGAGGAGGAAGAGAGTACGGGCATCAGAGAGCATCTGGCATCTTGTCCTGGAAACTGCAGTGTTTTTGGAGAGTACAGCAAATCCGTGTTTCTGGACAAGGGAGGCATAAGTGCGCTGCGCTCCTAAGCTATCTCCCTGCGAGACACACTGCCAAAGCTTTTCGTTATCCTGCAGTCTAGTGCAGACGCACACTACGGCTCTGGGCTGCTGTCCGAAGCCAAGCGCCGGTCGCCGGCGTCTTTCGGCTGAAGCTGCGCTTCGGAGCGTACGGCTGCCGCTCCGCTGTTGTGTGCGCGAAGCAGCCGCTTCTCCTGCTCCGGGAGCCGGACAGAGCGGTAGCTTGTACGAGGGCGAAGAACGAAGCCGCAGAGCACCGGCCTTCTGCGCGCACCCTAAGGACTGCTAGAGGACCGTGGTGGACACTCGCCTGCGTCTTCAATTCCATTCTAGCATCCTTATGGAAGGTGTTCCAGGACAATTTTCCTGAGTTTTGAATTCGTCCTGATGCAGCCCCTCCTGGGAAACTCGTGCTCGTCCTCTGAGGCTCCGAGTGCAGAGACCTCGATGGCAACTGCAGAAATGAAGCACTCCGTTGAGTTGTCGAGAAGCAAGAACATAGCCAGCGCCTTGTGTTTGGGAGTCAGCAGCTGCTGCACTTTTGCGATTGCCTTCACTGTGCACTGAATGCCACGACGGCATGGGCACGTTAAAACAACGAGCTGAGCAAGAGTCCCCGAAAGATCACGGCCGTCAGAAAGCAGCTTATATATTGCCCTGGAAAGAGCAGTGTTTTAGGAGTGTGCAGTAAAATCGTGTTTCTGGACAAGGGAGGCATAAGTGCGCTGCGCTCCTAAGCTATCTCCCTGCGAGACACACTGCCAAAGCTTTTCGCTATCATGCAGTCTAGTGCAGACGCACACTACGGCTATCGGCTGCTGTCCGAAGCGAAGCGCCAGTCGCCGGCGTCTTTCGGCTGAAGCAGCGCTTCGGAGCGTACGGCTGTTGTGTGCGCGAAGCAGCCGCTTCTCCTGCTCCGGGAGCCGGACAGAGCGGTAGCTTGTACGAGGGCGAAGAACGAAGCCGCAGAGCACCGGACTTGTGTGCACAGCCTACGGGCTGCTAGAGGAAGGTGGCTGCACCTCCCTAACCTATCAATTCACAGCTGGCATGCTCTATGGAGCTGTTCCAGGACAACTTTCATTGCTTATGGGTTCGTCCTGATACAGCCCCTCCTGGAAAACTCGTGCTCGTCCCCTGAGGCTCCGAGATGCAGAAACATCGATGGCAGCTGCAGAAATGAAGCACTCCGTTGAGTTGTCGAGAAGCAAGAACATAGCCAGCGCCTTGTGTTTGGGAGTCAGCAGCTGCTGGACTTTTGCGATTGCCTTCACTGTGCACTGAATGCCACGACGGCATGGGCACGTTAAAACAACGAGCTGAGCAAGAGTCCCCGAAAGATCACGGCCGTCAGAAAGCAGCTTATATATTGCCCTGGAAAGAGCAGTGTTTTTGGAGTGTGCAGTAAAATCGTGTTTCTGGACAAGGGAGGCATAAGTGCGCTGCGCTCCTAAGCTATCTCCCTGCGAGACACACTGCCAAAGCTTTTCGTTATCCTGCAGTCTAGTGCAGACGCACACTACGGCTCTGGGCTGCTGTCCGAAGCGAAGCGCCGGTCGCCGGCGTCTTTCGGCTGAAGCTGCGCTTCGGAGCGTACGGCTGCCGCTCCGCTGTTGTGTGCGCGAAGCAGCCGCTTCTCCTGCTCCGGGAGCCGGACAGAGCGGTAGCTTGTACGAGGGCGAAGAACGAAGCCGCAGAGCACCGGGCTTCTGCGCGCACCCTAAGGACTGCTAGAGGACCGTGGTGGACACTCGCCTGCGTCTTCAATTCCATTCTAGCATCCTTATGGAAGGTGTTCCAGGACAATTTTCCTGAGTTTTGAATTCCTCCTGATGCAGCCCCTCCTGGGAAACTCGTGCTCGTCCTCTGAGGCTCCGAGTGCAGAGACCTCGATGGCAACTGCAGAAATGAAGGGCTGCGTTGAGTTGTCGAGAAGCAAGAACATAGCCAGCGCCTTGTGTTTGGGAGTCAGCAGCTGCTGCACTTTTGCGATTGCCTTCACTGTGCACTGAATGCCACGACGGCATGGGCACGTTAAAACAACGAGCTGAGCAAGAGTCCCCGAAAGATCACGGCCGTCAGAAAGCAGCTTATATATTGCCCTGGGAAGAGTACTGTTTTAGGAGTGTGCAGTAAAATCGTGTTTCTGGACAAGGGAGGCATAAGTGCGCTGCGCTCCTAAGCTATCTCCCTGCGAGACACACTGCCAAAGCTTTTCGCTATCATGCAGTCTAGTGCAGACGCACACTACGGCTATCGGCTGCTGTCCGAAGCGAAGCGCCGGTCGCCGGCGTCTTTCGGCTGAAGCAGCGCTTCGGAGCGTACGGCTGTTGTGTGCGCGAAGCAGCCGCTTCTCCTGATCCGGGAGTCGGAGAGAGCGGTAGCTTGTACGAGGGCGAAGAACGAAGCCGCAGAGCACCGGACTTGTGTGCACAGCCTACGGGCTGCTAGAGGAAGGTGGCTGCACCTCCCTAACCTATCAATTCACAGCTGGCATGCTCTTTGGAGCTGGTCCAGGACAACTTTCATTGCTTATGGGTTCGTCCTGATACAGCCCCTCCTAGAAAACTCGTGCTCGTCCCCTGAGGCTCCGAGATGCAGAAACATCGATGGCAGCTGCAGAAATGAAGGGCTGCGTTGAGTTGTCGAGAAGCAAGAACATAGCCAGCGCCAAAGTGTCTGGGAGTCAGCAGCTGCTGCACTTTTGCGATTGCCTTCACTGTGCACTGATTGCCGAGACATGTGCACGCTAAAAAAACAAGGTGGGCAAGAGGAGGAAGAGAGTACGGGCATCAGAGAGCATCTGGCATCTTGTCCTGGAAACTGCAGTGTTTTTGGAGAGTACAGCAAATCCGTGTTTCTGGACAAGGGAGGCATAAGTGCGCTGCGCTCCTAAGCTATCTCCCTGCGAGACACACTGCCAAAGCTTTTCGTTATCCTGCAGTCTAGTGCAGACGCACACTACGGCTCTGGGCTGCTGTCCGAAGCGAAGCGCAGGTCGCCGGCGTCTTTCGGCTGAAGCAGCGCTTCCGAGCGTACGGCTGCCGCTCCGCTGCTGTGTGCGCGAAGCAGCCGCTTCTCCTGCTCCGGGAGCCGGACAGAGCGGTAGCTTGTACGAGGGCGAAGAACGAAGCCGCAGAGCACCGGGCTTCTGCGCGCACCCTAAGGACTGCTAGAGGACCGTGGTGGACACTCGCCTGCGTCTTCAATTCCATTCTAGCATCCTTATGGAAGGTGTTCCAGGACAATTTTCCTGAGTTTTGAATTCGTCCTGATGCAGCCCCTCCTGGGAAACTCGTGCTCGTCCTCTGAGGCTCCGAGTGCAGAGACCTCGATGGCAACTGCAGAAATGAAGCACTCCGTTGAGTTGTCGAGAAGCAAGAACATAGCCAGCGCCTTGTGTTTGGGAGTCAGCAGCTGCTGCACTTTTGCGATTGCCTTCACTGTGCACTGAATGCCACGACGGCATGGGCACGTTAAAACAACGAGCTGAGCAAGAGTCCCCGAAAGATCACGGCCGTCAGAAAGCAGCTTATATATTGCCCTGGAAAGAGCAGTGTTTTAGGAGTGTGCAGTAAAATCGTGTTTCTGGACAAGGGAGGCATAAGTGCGCTGCGCTCCTAAGCTATCTCCCTGCGAGACACACTGCCAAAGCTTTTCGCTATCATGCAGTCTAGTGCAGACGCACACTACGGCTATCGGCTGCTGTCCGAAGCGAAGCGCCAGTCGCCGGCGTCTTTCGGCTGAAGCAGCCCTTCGGAGCGTACGGCTGTTGTGTGCGCGAAGCAGCCGCTTCTCCTGCTCCGGGAGCCGGACAGAGCGGTAGCTTGTACGAGGGCGAAGAACGAAGCTGCAGAGCACCGGACTTGTGTGCACAGCCTACGGGCTGCTAGAGGAAGGTGGCTGCACCTCCCTAACCTATCAATTCACAGCTGGCATGCTCTTTGGAGCTGGTCCAGGACAACTTTCATTGCTTATGGGTTCGTCCTGATACAGCCCCTCCTGGAAAACTCGTGCTCGTCCTCTGAGGCTCCGAGATGCAGAAACATCGATGGCAGCTGCAGAAATGAAGGGCTGCGTTGAGTTGTCGAGAAGCAGGAACATAGCCAGCGCCTAAGTGTCTGGGAGTCAGCAGCTGCTGGACTTTTGCGATTGCCTTCACTGTGCACTGATTGCCGAGACATGTGCACGCTAAAAAAACAAGGTGGGCAAGAGGAGGAAGAGAGTACGGGCATCAGAGAGCATCTGGCATCTTGTCCTGGAAACTGCAGTGTTTTTGGAGAGTACAGCAAATCCGTGTTTCTGGACAAGGGAGGCATAAGTGCGCTGCGCTCCTAAGCTATCTCCCTGCGAGACACACTGCCAAAGCTTTTCGCTATCATGCAGTCTAGTGCAGACGCACACTCCGGCTCTCCGGAGCTGTCCGAAGCCAAGCGCCGGTGGCCGGCGTCTTTCGGCTGAAGCTGCGCTTCGGAGCGTACGGCTGCCGCTCCGCTGTTGTGTGCGCGAAGCAGCCGCTTCTCCTGCTCCGGGAGCCGGACAGAGCGGTAGCTTGTACGAGGGCGAAGAACGAAGCCGCAGAGCACCGGGCTTCTGCGCGCACCCTAAGGACTGCTAGAGGACCGTGGTGGACACTCGCCTGCGTCTTCAATTCCATTCTAGCATCCTTATGGAAGGTGTTCCAGGACAATTTTCCTGAGTTTTGAATTCCTCCTGATGCAGCCCCTCCTGGGAAACTCGTGCTCGTCCTCTGAGGCTCCGAGTGCAGAGACCTCGATGGCAACTGCAGAAATGAAGCACTCCGTTGAGTTGTCGAGAAGCAGGAACATAGCCAGCGCCTTTTGTTTGGGAGTCAGCAGCTGCTGCACTTTTGCGATTGCCTTCACTGTGCACTGAATGCCACGACGGCATGGGCACGTTAAAACAACGAGCTGAGCAAGAGTCCCCGAAAGATCACGGCCGTCAGAAAGCAGCTTATATATTGCCCTGGGAAGAGTACTGTTTTAGGAGTGTGCAGTAAAATCGTGTTTCTGGACAAGGGAGGCATAAGTGCGCTGCGCTCCTAAGCTATCTCCCTGCGAGACACACTGCCAAAGCTTTTCGCTATCATGCAGTCTAGTGCAGACGCACACTACGGCTATCGGCTGCTGTCCGAAGCGAAGCGCCAGTCGCCGGCGTCTTTCGGCTGAAGCAGCCCTTCGGAGCGTACGGCTGTTGTGTGCGCGAAGCAGCCGCTTCTCCTGCTCCGGGAGCCGGACAGAGCGGTAGCTTGTACGAGGGCGAAGAACGAAGCTGCAGAGCACCGGACTTGTGTGCACAGCCTACGGGCTGCTAGAGGAAGGTGGCTGCACCTCCCTAACCTATCAATTCACAGCTGGCATGCTCTTTGGAGCTGGTCCAGGACAACTTTCATTGCTTATGGGTTCGTCCTGATACAGCCCCTCCTGGAAAACTCGTGCTCGTCCTCTGAGGCTCCGAGATGCAGAAACATCGATGGCAGCTGCAGAAATGAAGGGCTGCGTTGAGTTGTCGAGAAGCAGGAACATAGCCAGCGCCTAAGTGTCTGGGAGTCAGCAGCTGCTGGACTTTTGCGATTGCCTTCACTGTGCACTGATTGCCGAGACATGTGCACGCTAAAAAAACAAGGTGGTCAAGAGGAGGAAGAGAGTACGGGCATCAGAGAGCATCTGGCATCTTGTCCTGGAAACTGCAGTGTTTTTGGAGAGTACAGCAAATCCGTGTTTCTGGACAAGGGAGGCATAAGTGCGCTGCGCTCCTAAGCTATCTCCCTGCGAGACACACTGCCAAAGCTTTTCGCTATCATGCAGTCTAGTGCAGACGCACACTCCGGCTCTCCGGAGCTGTCCGAAGCCAAGCGCCGGTGGCCGGCGTCTTTCGGCTGAAGCAGCGCTTCGGAGCGTACGGCTGCCGCTCCGCTCTTGTGTGCGCGAAGCAGCCGCTTCTCCTGCTCCGGGAGCCGGACAGAGCGGTAGCTTGTACGAGGGCGAAGAACGAAGCCGCAGAGCACCGGGCTTCTGCGCGCACCCTAAGGACTGCTAGAGGACCGTGGTGGACACTCGCCTGCGTCTTCAATTCCATTCTAGCATCCTTATGGAAGGTGTTCCAGGACAATTTTCCTGAGTTTTGAATTCGTCCTGATGCAGCCCCTCCTGGGAAACTCGTGCTCGTCCTCTGAGGCTCCGAGTGCAGAGACCTCGATGGCAACTGCAGAAATGAAGCACTCCGTTGAGTTGTCGAGAAGCAGGAACATAGCCAGCGCCTTTTGTTTGGGAGTCAGCAGCTGCTGCACTTTTGCGATTGCCTTCACTGTGCACTGAATGCCACGACGGCATGGGCACGTTAAAACAACGAGCTGAGCAAGAGTCCCCGAAAGATCACGGCCGTCAGAAAGCAGCTTATATATTGCCCTGGGAAGAGTACTGTTTTAGGAGTGTGCAGTAAAATCGTGTTTCTGGACAAGGGAGGCATAAGTGCGCTGCGCTCCTAAGCTATCTCCCTGCGAGACACACTGCCAAAGCTTTTCGCTATCATGCAGTCTAGTGCAGACGCACACTACGGCTATCGGCTGCTGTCCGAAGCGAAGCGCCGGTCGCCGGCGTCTTTCGGCTGAAGCAGCGCTTCGGAGCGTACGGCTGTTGTGTGCGCGAAGCAGCCGCTTCTCCTGCTCCGGGAGTCGGAGAGAGCGGTAGCTTGTACGAGGGCGAAGAACGAAGCCGCAGAGCACCGGACTTGTGTGCACAGCCTACGGGCTGCTAGAGGAAGGTGGCTGCACCTCCCTAACCTATCAATTCACAGCTGGCATGCTCTTTGGAGCTGGTCCAGGACAACTTTCATTGCTTATGGGTTCGTCCTGATACAGCCCCTCCTGGAAAACTCGTGCTCGTCCCCTGAGGCTCCGAGATGCAGAAACATCGATGGCAGCTGCAGAAATGAAGGGCTGCGTTGAGTTGTCGAGAAGCAAGAACATAGCCAGCGCCTAAGTGTCTGGGAGTCAGCAGCTGCTGCACTTTTGCGATTGCCTTCACTGTGCACTGATTGCCGAGACATGTGCACGCTAAAAAAACAAGGTGGGCAAGAGGAGGAAGAGAGTACGGGCATCAGAGAGCATCTGGCATCTTGTCCTGGAAACTGCAGTGTTTTTGGAGAGTACAGCAAATCCGTGTTTCTGGACAAGGGAGGCATAAGTGCGCTGCGCTCCTAAGCTATCTCCCTGCGAGACACACTGCCAAAGCTTTTCGCTATCATGCAGTCTAGTGCAGACGCACACTCCGGCTCTCCGGAGCTGTCCGAAGCCAAGCGCCGGTGGCCGGCGTCTTTCGGCTGAAGCAGCGCTTCGGAGCGTACGGCTGCCGCTCCGCTGTTGTGTGCGCGAAGCAGCCGCTTCTCCTGCTCCGGGAGCCGGACAGAGCGGTAGCTTGTACGAGGGCGAAGAACGAAGCCGCAGAGCACCGGCCTTCTGCGCGCACCCTAAGGACTGCTAGAGGACCGTGGTGGACACTCGCCTGCGTCTTCAATTCCATTCTAGCATCCTTATGGAAGGTGTTCCAGGACAATTTTCCTGAGTTTTGAATTCGTCCTGATGCAGCCCCTCCTGGGAAACTCGTGCTCGTCCTCTGAGGCTCCGAGTGCAGAGACCTCGATGGCAGCTGCAGAAATGAAGCACTCCGTTGAGTTGTCGAGAAGCAGGAACATAGCCAGCGCCTTTTGTTTGGGAGTCAGCAGCTGCTGCACTTTTGCGATTGCCTTCACTGTGCACTGAATGCCACGACGGCATGGGCACGTTAAAACAACGAGCTGAGCAAGAGTCCCCGAAAGATCACGGCCGTCAGAAAGCAGCTTATATATTGCCCTGGAAAGAGCAGTGTTTTAGGAGTGTGCAGTAAAATCGTGTTTCTGGACAAGGGAGGCATAAGTGCGCTGCGCTCCTAAGCTATCTCCCTGCGAGACACACTGCCAAAGCTTTTCGTTATCCTGCAGTCTAGTGCAGACGCACACTACGGCTCTGGGCTGCTGTCCGAAGCCAAGCGCCGGTCGCCGGCGTCTTTCGGCTGAAGCAGCGCTTCGGAGCGTACGGCTGCCGCTCCGCTGCTGTGTGCGCGAAGCAGCCGCTTCTCCTGCTCCGGGAGCCGGACAGAGCGGTAGCTTGTACGAGGGCGAAGAACGAAGCCGCAGAGCACCGGGCTTCTGCGCGCACCCTAAGGACTGCTAGAGGACCGTGGTGGACACTCGCCTGCCTCTTCAATTCCATTCTAGCATCCTTATGGAAGGTGTTCCAGGACAATTTTCCTGAGTTTTGAATTCGTCCTGATGCAGCCCCTCCTGGGAAACTCCTGCTCGTCCTCTGAGGCTCCGAGTGCAGAGACCTCGATGGCAACTGCAGAAATGAAGCACTCCGTTGAGTTGTCGAGAAGCAAGAACATAGCCAGCGCCTTGTGTTTGGGAGTCAGCAGCTGCTGCACTTTTGCGATTGCCTTCACTGTGCACTGAATGCCACGACGGCATGGGCACGTTAAAACAACGAGCTGAGCAAGAGTCCCCGAAAGATCACGGCCGTCAGAAAGCAGCTTATATATTGCCCTGGAAAGAGCAGTGTTTTTGGAGTGTGCAGTAAAATCGTGTTTCTGGACAAGGGAGGCATAAGTGCGCTGCGCTCCTAAGCTATCTCCCTGCGAGACACACTGCCAAAGCTTTTCGCTATCATGCAGTCTAGTGCAGACGCACACTACGGCTATCGGCTGCTGTCCGAAGCGAAGCGCCAGTCGCCGGCGTCTTTCGGCTGAAGCAGCGCTTCGGAGCGTACGGCTGTTGTGTGCGCGAAGCAGCCGCTTCTCCTGCTCCGGGAGCCGGACAGAGCGGTAGCTTGTACGAGGGCGAAGAACGAAGCTGCAGAGCACCGGACTTGTGTGCACAGCCTACGGGCTGCTAGAGGAAGGTGGCTGCACCTCCCTAACCTATCAATTCACAGCTGGCATGCTCTTTGGAGCTGGTCCAGGACAACTTTCATTGCTTATGGGTTCGTCCTGATACAGCCCCTCCTGGAAAACTCGTGCTCGTCCTCTGAGGCTCCGAGATGCAGAAACATCGATGGCAGCTGCAGAAATGAAGGGCTGCGTTGAGTTGTCGAGAAGCAGGAACATAGCCAGCGCCTAAGTGTCTGGGAGTCAGCAGCTGCTGGACTTTTGCGATTGCCTTCACTGTGCACTGATTGCCGAGACATGTGCACGCTAAAAAAACAAGGTGGTCAAGAGGAGGAAGAGAGTACGGGCATCAGAGAGCATCTGGCATCTTGTCCTGGAAACTGCAGTGTTTTTGGAGAGTACAGCAAATCCGTGTTTCTGGACAAGGGAGGCATAAGTGCGCTGCGCTCCTAAGCTATCTCCCTGCGAGACACACTGCCAAAGCTTTTCGTTATCCTGCAGTCTAGTGCAGACGCACACTACGGCTCTGGGCTGCTGTCCGAAGCCAAGCGCCGGTCGCCGGCGTCTTTCGGCTGAAGCTGCGCTTCGGAGCGTACGGCTGCCGCTCCGCTGTTGTGTGCGCGAAGCAGCCGCTTCTCCTGCTCCGGGAGCCGGACAGAGCGGTAGCTTGTACGAGGGCGAAGAACGAAGCCGCAGACCACCGGCCTTCTGCGCGCACCCTAAGGACTGCTAGAGGACCGTGGTGGACACTCGCCTGCGTCTTCAATTCCATTCTAGCATCCTTATGGAAGGTGTTCCAGGACAATTTTCCTGAGTTTTGAATTCGTCCTGATGCAGCCCCTCCTGGGAAACTCGTGCTCGTCCTCTGAGGCTCCGAGTGCAGAGACCTCGATGGCAACTGCAGAAATGAAGCACTCCGTTGAGTTGTCGAGAAGCAAGAACATAGCCAGCGCCTTGTGTTTGGGAGTCAGCAGCTGCTGCACTTTTTCGATTGCCTTCACTGTGCACTGAATGCCACGACGGCATGGGCACGTTAAAACAACGAGCTGAGCAAGAGTCCCCGAAAGATCACGGCCGTCAGAAAGCAGCTTATATATTGCCCTGGAAAGAGCAGTGTTTTTGGAGTGTGCAGTAAAATCGTGTTTCTGGACAAGGGAGGCATAAGTGCGCTGCGCTCCTAAGCTATCTCCCTGCGAGACACACTGCCAAAGCTTTTCGCTATGATGCAGTCTAGTGCAGACGCACACTACGGCTATCGGCTGCTGTCCGAAGCGAAGCGCCAGTCGCCGGCGTCTTTCGGCTGAAGCAGCCCTTCGGAGCGTACGGCTGTTGTGTGCGCGAAGCAGCCGCTTCTCCTGCTCCGGGAGCCGGACAGAGCGGTAGCTTGTACGAGGGCGAAGAACGAAGCTGCAGAGCACCGGACTTGTGTGCACAGCCTACGGGCTGCTAGAGGAAGGTGGCTGCACCTCCCTAACCTATCAATTCACAGCTGGCATGCTCTATGGAGCTGTTCCAGGACAACTTTCATTGCTTATGGGTTCGTCCTGATACAGCCCCTCCTGGAAAACTCGTGCTCGTCCCCTGAGGCTCCGAGATGCAGAAACATCGATGGCAGCTGCAGAAATGAAGGGCTGCGTTGAGTTGTCGAGAAGCAAGAACATAGCCAGCGCCAAAGTGTCTGGGAGTCAGCAGCTGCTGCACTTTTGCGATTGCCTTCACTGTGCACTGATTGCCGAGACATGTGCACGCTAAAAAAACAAGGTGGGCAAGAGGAGGAAGAGAGTACGGGCATCAGAGAGCATCTGGCATCTTGTCCTGGAAACTGCAGTGTTTTTGGAGAGTACAGCAAATCCGTGTTTCTGGACAAGGGAGGCATAAGTGCGCTGCGCTCCTAAGCTATCTCCCTGCGAGACACACTGCCAAAGCTTTTCGCTATCATGCAGTCTAGTGCAGACGCACACTCCGGCTCTCCGGAGCTGTCCGAAGCTAAAAGCGCCGGTGGCCGGCGTCTTTCGGCCGAAGCAGCGCTTCGGAGCGTTCGGCTGCCGCTCCGCTGTTGTGTGCGCGAAGCAGCCGCTTCTCCTGCTCCGGGAGCCGGACAGAGCGGTAGCTTGTACGAGGGCGAAGAACGAAGCCGCAGACCACCGGCCTTCTGCGCGCACCCTAAGGACTGCTAGAGGACCGTGGTGGCCGCTCGCCTGCCTCTTCAATTCCATTCTAGCATGCTTATGGAAGGTGTTCCAGGACAATTTTCCTGAGTTTTGAATTCGTCCTGATGCAGCCCCACCTGGGAAACTCCTGCTCGTCCTCTGAGGCTCCGACATGCAGAGACCTCGATGGCAACTGCAGAAATGAAGGGCTGCGTTGAGTTGTCGAGAAGCAAGAACATAGCCAGCGCCTTGTCTTTGGAAGTCAGCAGCTGCTGGACTTTTGCGCTTGCTTTCACTGTGCACTGAATGCCAGGACGGCATGTGCACGTTCAAACAACGAGCTGGGCAAGAGTAATCGAAAGATCACGGCCGCCAGAAAGCAGCTTATATATTGCCCAGGAAAGAGCACTATTTTTGGAGTGTGCAGCAAATGCGTGTTTCTGGACAAGGGAGGCAAAAGTCCGCTGCGCTCCTAAGCTATCTCCCTGCGAGACACACTGCCAAAGCCTTTCGCTATGATGCAGTCTAGTGCAGACGCACACTACGGCTCTCCGGTGCTGTCCGAAGCCAAGCGCCGGTGGCCGGCGTCTTTCGGCTGAAGCAGCGCTTCGGAGCGTTCGGCTGCCGCTCCGCTGTTGTGTGCGCGAAGCAGCCGCTTCTCCTGCTCCGGGAGCCGGACAGAGCGGTAGCTTGTACGAGGGCGAAGAACGAAGCCGCAGACCACCGGCCTTCTGCGCGCACCCTAAGGACTGCTAGAGGACCGTGGTGGCCGCTCGCCTGCCTCTTCAATTCCATTCTAGCATGCTTATGGAAGGTGTTCCAGGACAATTTTCCTGAGTTTTGAATTCGTCCTGATGCAGCCCCTCCTGGGAAACTCGTGCTCGTCCTCTGAGTCTCCGACATGCAGAGACCTCGATGGCAACTGCAGAAATGAAGGGCTGCGTTGAGTTGTCGAGAAGCAAGAACATAGCCAGCGCCTTGTGTTTGGGAGTCAGCAGCTGCTGGACTTTTGCTATTGCTTTCACTGTGCACTGAATACCAGGACGGCATGTGCACGTTAAAACAACGAGCTGGGCAAGAGTAATCGAAAGATCACGGCCGTCAGAAAGCAGCTTATATATTGCCCAGAAAAGAGCACTGTTTTTGGAGTGAGCAGTAAAATCGTGTTTCTGGACAAGGGAGGCATACGTGCGCTGCGCTCCTAAGCTATCTCCCTGCGAGACACACTGCCAAAGCCTTTCGCTATGATGCAGTCTAGTGCAGACGCACACTACGGCTCTCCGGTGCTGTCCGAAGCCAAGCGCCGGTGGCCGGCGTCTTTCGGCCGAAGCAGCGCTTCGGAGCGTAGGGCTGCCGCTCCGCTGTTGTGTGCGCGAAGCAGCCGCTTCTCCTGCTCCGGGAGCCGGACAGAGCGGTAGCTTGTACGAGGGCGAAGAACGAAGCCGCAGACCACCGGCCTTCTGCGCGCACCCTAAGGACTGCTAGAGGACCCTGGTGGCCGCTCGCCTGCCTCTTCAATTCCATTCTAGCATCCTTAGGGAAGGTGTTCCAGGACAATTTTCCTGAGTTTTGAATTCGTCCTGATGCAGCCCCTCCTGGGAAACTCGTGCTCGTCCTCTGAGGCTCCGACATGCAGAGACCTCGATGGCAACTGCAGAAATGAAGGGCTGCGTTGAGTTGTCGAGAAGCAAGAACATAGCCAGCGCCTTGTGTTTGGAAGTCAGCAGCTGCTAGACTTTTGCGATTGCTTTCACTGTGCACAGAAAGCCAGGACGGCATGTGCACGTTAAAACAACTAGCTGAGCAAGAGTAGCCGAAAGATCACGGCCGCCAGATAGCAGCTTACGTATTGCCCAGGAAGGAGCACTATTTTTGGAGTGTGCAGTAAAATCGTGTTTTTGGACAAGGGAGGCATAAGTGCGCTGCGCTCCTAAGCTATCTCCCTGCGAGACACACTGCCAAAGCTTTTCGCTATGATGCAGTCTAGTGCAGACGCACACTACGGCTCTCCGGAGCTGTCCGAAGCCAAGCGCCGGTGGCCGGCGTCTTTCGGCTGAAGCAGCGCTTCGGAGCGTACGGCTGCCGCTCCGCTGTTGTGTGCGCGAAGCAGCCGCTTCTCCTGCTCCGCGAGCCGGAGAGAGCTGTAGCTTGTACGAGGGCGAAGAACGTTGCTGCAGAGAGACGAAATTGTGTGCACAGCCTTGCGACTGATAGAGGACGGTGGCTAAAGCTCCCTGCCTTTTCAATGCACTGCTGGCATGCATTATTGAAGGTGCTCCGGGAAAATTTTCCTGAGTTTTGAATTCGTCCTGATGCAGCCCCTCCTGGGAAACTCGTGCTCGTCCTCTGAGTCTCCGACATGCAGAGACCTCGATGGCAACTGCAGAAATGAAGGGCTGCGTTGAGTTGTCGAGAAGCAAGAACATAGCCAGCGCCTTGTGTTTGGGAGTCAGCAGCTGCTGGACTTTTGCTATTGCTTTCACTGTGCACTGAATACCAGGACGGCATGTGCACGTTCAAACAACGAGCTGGGCAAGAGTAATCGAAAGATCACGGCCGTCAGAAAGCAGCTTATATATTGCCCAGAAAAGAGCACTGTTTTTGGAGTGAGCAGTAAAATCGTGTTTCTGGACAAGGGAGGCATACGTGCGCTGCGCTCCTAAGCTATCTCCCTGCGAGACACACTGCCAAAGCCTTTCGCTATGATGCAGTCTAGTGCAGACGCACACTACGGCTCTCCGGTGCTGTCCGAAGCCAAGCGCCGGTGGCCGGCGTCTTTCGGCCGAAGCAGCGCTTCGGAGCGTAGGGCTGCCGCTCCGCTGTTGTGTGCGCGAAGCAGCCGCTTCTCCTGCTCCGGGAGCCGGACAGAGCGGTAGCTTGTACGAGGGCGAAGAACGAAGCCGCAGACCACCGGCCTTCTGCGCGCACCCTAAGGACTGCTAGAGGACCGTGGTGGCCGCTCGCCTGCCTCTTCAATTCCATTCTAGCATCCTTAGGGAAGGTGTTCCAGGACAATTTTCCTGAGTTTTGAATTCGTCCTGATGCAGCCCCTCCTGGGAAACTCGTGCTCGTCCTCTGAGGCTCCGACATGCAGAGACCTCGATGGCAACTGCAGAAATGAAGGGCTGCGTTGAGTTGTCGAGAAGCAAGAACATAGCCAGCGCCTTGTGTTTGGGAGTCAGCAGCTGCTGGACTTTTGCTATTGCTTTCACTGTGCACAGAAAGCCAGGACGGCATGTGCACGTTAAAACAACTAGCTGAGCAAGAGTAGCCGAAAGATCACGGCCGCCAGATAGCAGCTTACGTATTGCCCAGGAAGGAGCACTATTTTTGGAGTGTGCAGTAAAATCGTGTTTTTGGACAAGGGAGGCATAAGTGCGCTGCGCTCCTAAGCTATCTCCCTGCGAGACACACTGCCAAAGCTTTTCGCTATGATGCAGTCTAGTGCAGACGCACACTACGGCTCTCCGGAGCTGTCCGAAGCCAAGCGCCGGTGGCCGGCGTCTTTCGGCTGAAGCAGCGCTTCGGAGCGTACGGCTGCCGCTCCGCTGTTGTGTGCGCGAAGCAGCCGCTTCTCCTGCTCCGCGAGCCGGAGAGAGCTGTAGCTTGTACGAGGGCGAAGAACGTTGCTGCAGAGAGACGAAATTGTGTGCACAGCCTTGCGACTGATAGAGGACGGTGGCTAAAGCTCCCTGCCTTTTCAATGCACTGCTGGCATGCATTATTGAAGGTGCTCCGAGAAAATTTTCCTGAGTTTTGAATTCGTCCTGATGCAGCCCCTCCTGGGAAACTCGTGCTCGTCCTCTGAGTCTCCGACATGCAGAGACCTCGATGGCAACTGCAGAAATGAAGGGCTGCGTTGAGTTGTCGAGAAGCAAGAACATAGCCAGCGCCTTGTGTTTGGGAGTCAGCAGCTGCTGGACTTTTGCTATTGCTTTCACTGTGCACTGAATACCAGGACGGCATGTGCACGTTCAAACAACGAGCTGGGCAAGAGTAATCGAAAGATCACAGCCGTCAGAAAGCAGCTTATATATTGCCCAGAAAAGAGCACTGTTTTTGGAGTGAGCAGTAAAATCGTGTTTCTGGACAAGGGAGGCATACGTGCGCTGCGCTCCTAAGCTATCTCCCTGCGAGACACACTGCCAAAGCCTTTCGCTATGATGCAGTCTAGTGCAGACGCACACTACGGCTCTCCGGTGCTGTCCGAAGCCAAGCGCCGGTGGCCGGCGTCTTTCGGCTGAAGCAGCGCTTCGGAGCGTAGGGCTGCCGCTCCGCTGTTGTGTGCGCGAAGCAGCCGCTTCTCCTGCTCCGGGAGCCGGACAGAGCGGTAGCTTGTACGAGGGTGAAGAACGAAGCCGCAGACCACCGGCCTTCTGCGCGCACCCTAAGGACTGCTAGAGGACCGTGGTGGCCGCTCGCCTGCCTCTTCAATTCCATTCTAGCATGCTTATGGAAGGTGTTCCAGGACAATTTTCCTGAGTTTTGAATTCGTCCTGATGCAGCCCCTCCTGGGAAACTCGTGCTCGTCCTCTGAGGCTCCGACATGCAGAGACCTCGATGGCAACTGCAGAAATGAAGGGCTGCGTTGAGTTGTCGAGAAGCAAGAACATAGCCAGCGCCTTGTGTTTGGAAGTCAGCAGCTGCTAGACTTTTGCGATTGCTTTCACTGTGCACAGAAAGCCAGGACGGCATGTGCACGTTAAAACAACTAGCTGAGCAAGAGTAGCCGAAAGATCACGGCCGCCAGATAGCAGCTTACGTATTGCCCAGGAAGGAGCACTATTTTTGGAGTGTGCAGTAAAATCGTGTTTTTGGACAAGGGAGGCATAAGTGCGCTGCGCTCCTAAGCTATCTCCCTGCGAGACACACTGCCAAAGCTTTTCGCTATGATGCAGTCTAGTGCAGACGCACACTACGGCTCTCCGGAGCTGTCCGAAGCCAAGCGCCGGTTACCGGCGTCTTTCGGCTGAAGCAGCGCTTCGGAGCGTACGGCTGCCGCTCCGCTCTTGTGTGCGCGAAGCAGCCGCTTCTCCTGCTCCGGGAGCCGGAGAGAGCTGTAGCTTGTACGAGGGCGAAGAACGTTGCTGCAGAGAGACGAAATTGTGTGCACAGCCTTGCGACTGATAGAGGACGGTGGCTAAAGCTCCCTGCCTTTTCAATGCACTGCTGGCATGCATTATTGAAGGTGCTCCGAGAAAATTTTCCTGAGTTTTGAATTCGTCCTGATGCAGCCCCTCCTGGGAAACTCGTGCTCGTCCTCTGAGGCTCCGAGTGCAGAGACCTCGATGGCAACTGCAGAAATGAAGGGCTGCGTTGAGTTGTCGAGAAGCAAGAACATAGCCAGCGCCTTGTGTTTGGGAGTCAGCAGCTGCTGGACTTTTGCTATTGCTTTCACTGTGCACTGAATACCAGGACGGCATGTGCACGTTCAAACAACGAGCTGGGCAAGAGTAATCGAAAGATCACGGCCGCCAGAAAGCAGCTTATATATTGCCCAGGAAAGAGCACTATTTTTGGAGTGTGCAGCAAATGCGTGTTTCTGGACAAGGGAGGCAAAAGTCCGCTGCGCTCCTAAGCTATCTCCCTGCGAGACACACTGCCAAAGCTTTTCGCTATGATGCAGTCTAGTGCAGACGCACACTACGGCTCTCCGGTGCTGTCCGAAGCCAAGCGCCGGTGGCCGGCGTCTTTCGGCTGAAGCAGCGCTTCGGAGCGTTCGGATGCCGCTCCGCTGTTGTGTGCGCGAAGCAGCCGCTTCTCCTGCTCCGGGAGCCGGACAGAGCGGTAGCTTGTACGAGGGCGAAGAACGAAGCCGCAGACCACCGGCCTTCTGCGCGCACCCTAAGGACTGCTAGAGGACCGTGGTGGCCGCTCGCCTGCCTCTTCAATTCCATTCTAGCATGCTTATGGAAGGTGTTCCAGGACAATTTTCCTGAGTTTTGAATTCGTCCTGATGCAGCTCCTCCTGGGAAACTCGTGCTCGTCCTCTGAGTCTCCGACATGCAGAGACCTCGATGGCAACTGCAGAAATGAAGGGCTGCGTTGAGTTGTCGAGAAGCAAGAACATAGCCAGCGCCTTGTGTTTGGGAGTCAGCAGCTGCTGGACTTTTGCGATTGCTTTCACTGTGCACTGAATACCAGGACGGCATGTGCACGTTAAAACAACGAGCTGGGCAAGAGTAATCGAAAGATCACGGCCGTCAGAAAGCAGCTTATATATTGCCCAGAAAAGAGCACTGTTTTTGGAGTGAGCAGTAAAATCGTGTTTCTGGACAAGGGAGGCATACGTGCGCTGCGCTCCTAAGCTATCTCCCTGCGAGACACACTGCCAAAGCCTTTCGCTATGATGCAGTCTAGTGCAGACGCACACTACGGCTCTCCGGAGCTGTCCGAAGCCAAGCGCCGGTGGCCGGCGTCTTTCGGCCGAAGCAGCGCTTCGGAGCGTAGGGCTGCCGCTCCGCTGTTGTGTGCGCGAAGCAGCCGCTTCTCCTGCTCCGGGAGCCGGACAGAGCGGTAGCTTGTACGAGGGTGAAGAACGAAGCCGCAGACCACCGGCCTTCTGCGCGCACCCTAAGGACTGCTAGAGGACCGTGGTGGCCGCTCGCCTGCCTCTTCAATTCCATTCTAGCATCCTTAGGGAAGGTGTTCCAGGACAATTTTCCTGAGTTTTGAATTCGTCCTGATGCAGCCCCTCCTGGGAAACTCGTGCTCGTCCTCTGAGGCTCCGACATGCAGAGACCTCGATGGCAACTGCAGAAATGAAGGGCTGCGTTGAGTTGTCGAGAAGCAAGAACATAGCCAGCGCCTTGTGTTTGGAAGTCAGCAGCTGCTAGACTTTTGCGATTGCTTTCACTGTGCACAGAAAGCCAGGACGGCATGTGCACGTTAAAACAACTAGCTGAGCAAGAGTAGCCGAAAGATCACGGCCGCCAGATAGCAGCTTACGTATTGCCCAGGAAGGAGCACTATTTTTGGAGTGTGCAGTAAAATCGTGTTTTTGGACAAGGGAGGCATAAGTGCGCTGCGCTCCTAAGCTATCTCCCTGCGAGACACACTGCCAAAGCTTTTCGCTATGATGCAGTCTAGTGCAGACGCACACTACGGCTCTCCGGAGCTGTCCGAAGCCAAGCGCCGGTTACCGGCGTCTTTCGGCTGAAGCAGCGCTTCGGAGCGTACGGCTGCCGCTCCGCTCTTGTGTGCGCGAAGCAGCCGCTTCTCCTGCTCCGGGAGCCGGAGAGAGCTGTAGCTTGTACGAGGGCGAAGAACGTTGCTGCAGAGAGACGAAATTGTGTGCACAGCCTTGCGACTGATAGAGGACGGTGGCTAAAGCTCCCTGCCTTTTCAATGCACTGCTGGCATGCATTATTGAAGGTGCTCCGAGAAAATTTTCCTGAGTTTTGAATTCGTCCTGATGCAGCCCCTCCTGGGAAACTCGTGCTCGTCCTCTGAGGCTCCGACATGCAGAGACCTCGATGGCAACTGCAGAAATGAAGGGCTGCGTTGAGTTGTCGAGAAGCAAGAACATAGCCAGCGCCTTGTGTTTGGGAGTCAGCAGCTGCTGGACTTTTGCTATTGCTTTCACTGTGCACTGAATACCAGGACGGCATGTGCACGTTAAAACAACGAGCTGGGCAAGAGTAATCGAAAGATCACGGCCGTCAGAAAGCAGCTTATATATTGCCCAGAAAAGAGCACTGTTTTTGGAGTGAGCAGTAAAATCGTGTTTCTGGACAAGGGAGGCATACGTGCGCTGCGCTCCTAAGCTATCTCCCTGCGAGACACACTGCCAAAGCCTTTCGCTATGATGCAGTCTAGTGCAGACGCACACTACGGCTCTCCGGTGCTGTCCAAAGCCAAGCGCCGGTGGCCGGCGTCTTTCGGCCGAAGCAGCGCTTCGGAGCGTAGGGCTGCCGCTGCGCTGTTGTGTGCGCGAAGCAGCCGCTTCTCCTGCTCCGGGAGCCGGACAGAGCGGTAGCTTGTACGAGGGCGAAGAACGAAGCCGCAGACCACCGGCCTTCTGTGCGCACCCTAAGGACTGCTAGAGGACCGTGGTGGCCGCTCGCCTGCCTCTTCAATTCCATTCTAGCATCCTTAGGGAAGGTGTTCCAGGACAATTTTCCTGAGTTTTGAATTCGTCCTGATGCAGCCCCTCCTGGGAAACTCGTGCTCGTCCTCTGAGGCTCCGACATGCAGAGACCTCGATGGCAACTGCAGAAATGAAGGGCTGCGTTGAGTTGTCGAGAAGCAAGAACATAGCCAGCGCCTTGTGTTTGGAAGTCAGCAGCTGCTAGACTTTTGCGATTGCTTTCACTGTGCACAGAAAGCCAGGACGGCATGTGCACGTTAAAACAACTAGCTGAGCAAGAGTAGCCGAAAGATCACGGCCGCCAGATAGCAGCTTACGTATTGCCCAGGAAGGAGCACTATTTTTGGAGTGTGCAGTAAAATCGTGTTTTTGGACAAGGGAGGCATAAGTGCGCTGCGCTCCTAAGCTATCTCCCTGCGAGACACACTGCCAAAGCTTTTCGCTATGATGCAGTCTAGTGCAGACGCACACTACGGCTCTCCGGAGCTGTCCGAAGCCAAGCGCCGGTTACCGGCGTCTTTCGGCTGAAGCAGCGCTTCGGAGCGTACGGCTGCCGCTCCGCTCTTGTGTGCGCGAAGCAGCCGCTTCTCCTGCTCCGGGAGCCGGAGAGAGCTGTAGCTTGTACGAGGGCGAAGAACGTTGCTGCAGAGAGACGAAATTGTGTGCACAGCCTTGCGACTGATAGAGGACGGTGGCTAAAGCTCCCTGCCTTTTCAATGCACTGCTGGCATGCTTTATTGAAGGTGCTCCGAGAAAATTTTCCTGGGTTTTGACTTCGTCCTGATGAAGCCCCTCTTGGGAAACTCGTGCTCGTTTCCGAAGGCTCGAGATGCAGAGAACTCGATGGCAGCTGCAGAAATGAAGGGCTGCGTTGAGTTGTCGAGAAGCAAGAACATAGCCAGCGCCTGGTGTTTGGCAGTCAGCAGCTGCTGGACTTTTGCGATTGCTTTCACTGTGCACTGAATGCCAGGACGGCACGTGCACGTTAAAACAACGAGCTGGGCAAGAGTGGGCAGAAGAGAACGGGCGTCAGAAAGCAGCTTACATAGTACCATAGGAAGAGCACTGTTTTTGGAGTGTGCAGCAAATGCGTGTTTCTGGACAAGGGAGGCATAAGTGCGCTGCGCTCCTAAGCTATCTCCCTGCGAGACACACTGCCAAAGCTTTTCGTTATCATGCAGTCTAGTGCAGACGCACACTACGGCTCTCCGGAGCTGTCCGAAGCTAAAAGCGCCGGTGGCCGGCGTCTTTCGGCTGAAGCAGCGCTTCGGAGCGTAGGGCTGCCGCTCCGCTGTTGTGTGCGCGAAGCAGCCGCTTCTCCTGCTCCGGGAGCCGGACAGAGCGGTAGCTTGTACGAGGGCGAAGAACGAAGCCGCAGACCACCGGCCTTCTGCGCGCACCCTAAGGACTGCTAGAGGACCGTGGTGGCCGCTCGCCTGCCTCTTCAATTCCATTCTAGCATGCTTATGGAAGGTGTTCCAGGACAATTTTCCTGAGTTTTGAATTCGTCCTGATGCAGCCCCTCCTGGGAAACTCCTGCTCGTCCTCTGAGTCTCCGACATGCAGAGACCTCGATGGCAACTGCAGAAATGAAGGGCTGCGTTGAGTTGTCGAGAAGCAAGAACATAGCCAGCGCCTTGTGTTTGGCAGTCAGCAGCTGCTGGACTTTTGCGCTTGCTTTCACTGTGCACTGAATGCCAGGACGGCATGTGCACGTTCAAACAACGAGCTGGGCAAGAGTAATCGAAAGATCACGGCCGCCAGAAAGCAGCTTATATATTGCCCAGGAAAGAGCACTGTTTTTGGAGTGAGCAGTAAAATCGTGTTTCTGGACAAGGGAGGCATACGTGCGCTGCGCTCCTAAGCTATCTCCCTGCGAGACACACTGCCAAAGCCTTTCGCTATGATGCAGTCTAGTGCAGACGCACACTACGGCTCTCCGGTGCTGTCCAAAGCCAAGCGCCGGTGGCCGGCGTCTTTCGGCCGAAGCAGCGCTTCGGAGCGTAGGGCTGCCGCTCCGCTGTTGTGTGCGCGAAGCAGCCGCTTCTCCTGCTCCGGGAGCCGGACAGAGCGGTAGCTTGTACGAGGGCGAAGAACGAAGCCGCAGACCACCGGCCTTCTGTGCGCACCCTAAGGACTGCTAGAGGACCGTGGTGGCCGCTCGCCTGCCTCTTCAATTCCATTCTAGCATCCTTAGGGAAGGTGTTCCAGGACAATTTTCCTGAGTTTTGAATTCGTCCTGATGCAGCCCCTCCTGGGAAACTCGTGCTCGTCCTCTGAGGCTCCGACATGCAGAGACCTCGATGGCAACTGCAGAAATGAAGGGCTGCGTTGAGTTGTCGAGAAGCAAGAACATAGCCAGCGCCTTGTGTTTGGAAGTCAGCAGCTGCTAGACTTTTGCGATTGCTTTCACTGTGCACAGAAAGCCAGGACGGCATGTGCACGTTAAAACAACTAGCTGAGCAAGAGTAGCCGAAAGATCACGGCCGCCAGATAGCAGCTTACGTATTGCCCAGGAAGGAGCACTATTTTTGGAGTGTGCAGTAAAATCGTGTTTTTGGACAAGGGAGGCATAAGTGCGCTGCGCTCCTAAGCTATCTCCCTGCGAGACACACTGCCAAAGCTTTTCGCTATGATGCAGTCTAGTGCAGACGCACACTACGGCTCTCCGGAGCTGTCCGAAGCCAAGCGCCGGTTACCGGCGTCTTTCGGCTGAAGCAGCGCTTCGGAGTGTACGGCTGCCGCTCCGCTGTTGTGTGCGCGAAGCAGCCGCTTCTCCTGCTCCGGGAGCCGGAGAGAGCTGTAGCTTGTACGAGGGCGAAGAACGTTGCTGCAGAGAGACGAAATTGTGTGCACAGCCTTGCGACTGATAGAGGACGGTGGCTAAAGCTCCCTGCCTTTTCAATGCACTGCTGGCATGCATTATTGAAGGTGCTCCGAGAAAATTTTCCTGAGTTTTGAATTCGTCCTGATGCAGCCCCTCCTAGGAAACTCGTGCTCGTCCTCTGAGGCTCCGACATGCAGAGACCTCGATGGCAACTGCAGAAATGAAGGGCTGCGTTGAGTTGTCGAGAAGCAAGAACATAGCCAGCGCCTTGTGTTTGGGAGTCAGCAGCTGCTGGACTTTTGCGATTGCTTTCACTGTGCACTGAATACCAGGACGGCATGTGCACGTTAAAACAACGAGCTGGGCAAGAGTAATCGAAAGATCACGGCCGTCAGAAAGCAGCTTATATATTGCCCAGAAAAGAGCACTGTTTTTGGAGTGAGCAGTAAAATCGTGTTTCTGGACAAGGGAGGCATACGTGCGCTGCGCTCCTAAGCTATCTCCCTGCGAGACACACTGCCAAAGCCTTTCGCTATGATGCAGTCTAGTGCAGACGCACACTACGGCTCTCCGGTGCTGTCCAAAGCCAAGCGCCGGTGGCCGGCGTCTTTCGGCCGAAGCAGCGCTTCGGAGCGTAGGGCTGCCGCTGCGCTGTTGTGTGCGCGAAGCAGCCGCTTCTCCTGCTCCGGGAGCCGGACAGAGCGGTAGCTTGTACGAGGGCGAAGAACGAAGCCGCAGACCACCGGCCTTCTGTGCGCACCCTAAGGACTGCTAGAGGACCGTGGTGGCCGCTCGCCTGCCTCTTCAATTCCATTCTAGCATCCTTATGGAAGGTGTTCCAGGACAATTTTCCTGAGTTTTGAATTCGTCCTGATGCAGCCCCTCCTGGGAAACTCGTGCTCGTCCTCTGAGGCTCCGACATGCAGAGACCTCGATGGCAACTGCAGAAATGAAGGGCTGCGTTGAGTTGTCGAGAAGCAAGAACATAGCCAGCGCCTTGTGTTTGGAAGTCAGCAGCTGCTAGACTTTTGCGATTGCTTTCACTGTGCACAGAAAGCCAGGACGGCATGTGCACGTTAAAACAACTAGCTGAGCAAGAGTAGCCGAAAGATCACGGCCGCCAGATAGCAGCTTACGTATTGCCCAGGAAGGAGCACTATTTTTGGAGTGTGCAGTAAAATCGTGTTTTTGGACAAGGGAGGCATAAGTGCGCTGCGCTCCTAAGCTATCTCCCTGCGAGACACACTGCCAAAGCTTTTCGCTATGATGCAGTCTAGTGCAGACGCACACTACGGCTCTCCGGAGCTGTCCGAAGCCAAGCGCCGGTTACCGGCGTCTTTCGGCTGAAGCAGCGCTTCGGAGCGTACGGCTGCCGCTCCGCTCTTGTGTGCGCGAAGCAGCCGCTTCTCCTGCTCCGGGAGCCGGAGAGAGCTGTAGCTTGTACGAGGGCGAAGAACGTTGCTGCAGAGAGACGAAATTGTGTGCACAGCCTTGCGACTGATAGAGGACGGTGGCTAAAGCTCCCTGCCTTTTCAATGCACTGCTGGCATGCTTTATTGAAGGTGCTCCGAGAAAATTTTCCTGGGTTTTGACTTCGTCCTGATGAAGCCCCTCTTGGGAAACTCGTGCTCGTTTCCGAAGGCTCGAGATGCAGAGAACTCGATGGCAGCTGCAGAAATGAAGGGCTGCGTTGAGTTGTCGAGAAGCAAGAACATAGCCAGCGCCTGGTGTTTGGCAGTCAGCAGCTGCTGGACTTTTGCGATTGCTTTCACTGTGCACTGAATGCCAGGACGGCACGTGCACGTTAAAACAACGAGCTGGGCAAGAGTGGGCAGAAGAGAACGGGCGTCAGAAAGCAGCTTACATAGTACCATAGGAAGAGCACTGTTTTTGGAGTGTGCAGCAAATGCGTGTTTCTGGACAAGGGAGGCATAAGTGCGCTGCGCTCCTAAGCTATCTCCCTGCGAGACACACTGCCAAAGCTTTTCGTTATCATGCAGTCTAGTGCAGACGCACACTACGGCTCTCCGGAGCTGTCCGAAGCTAAAAGCGCCGGTGGCCGGCGTCTTTCGGCTGAAGCAGCGCTTCGGAGCGTAGGGCTGCCGCTCCGCTGTTGTGTGCGCGAAGCAGCCGCTTCTCCTGCTCCGGGAGCCGGACAGAGCGGTAGCTTGTACGAGGGCGAAGAACGAAGCCGCAGACCACCGGCCTTCTGCGCGCACCCTAAGGACTGCTAGAGGACCGTGGTGGCCGCTCGCCTGCCTCTTCAATTCCATTCTAGCATGCTTATGGAAGGTGTTCCAGGACAATTTTCCTGAGTTTTGAATTCGTCCTGATGCAGCCCCTCCTGGGAAACTCCTGCTCGTCCTCTGAGTCTCCGACATGCAGAGACCTCGATGGCAACTGCAGAAATGAAGGGCTGCGTTGAGTTGTCGAGAAGCAAGAACATAGCCAGCGCCTTGTGTTTGGCAGTCAGCAGCTGCTGGACTTTTGCGCTTGCTTTCACTGTGCACTGAATGCCAGGACGGCATGTGCACGTTCAAACAACGAGCTGGGCAAGAGTAATCGAAAGATCACGGCCGCCAGAAAGCAGCTTATATATTGCCCAGGAAAGAGCACTGTTTTTGGAGTGAGCAGTAAAATCGTGTTTCTGGACAAGGGAGGCATACGTGCGCTGCGCTCCTAAGCTATCTCCCTGCGAGACACACTGCCAAAGCCTTTCGCTATGATGCAGTCTAGTGCAGACGCACACTACGGCTCTCCGGTGCTGTCCAAAGCCAAGCGCCGGTGGCCGGCGTCTTTCGGCCGAAGCAGCGCTTCGGAGCGTAGGGCTGCCGCTCCGCTGTTGTGTGCGCGAAGCAGCCGCTTCTCCTGCTCCGGGAGCCGGACAGAGCGGTAGCTTGTACGAGGGCGAAGAACGAAGCCGCAGACCACCGGCCTTCTGTGCGCACCCTAAGGACTGCTAGAGGACCGTGGTGGCCGCTCGCCTGCCTCTTCAATTCCATTCTAGCATCCTTAGGGAAGGTGTTCCAGGACAATTTTCCTGAGTTTTGAATTCGTCCTGATGCAGCCCCTCCTGGGAAACTCGTGCTCGTCCTCTGAGGCTCCGACATGCAGAGACCTCGATGGCAACTGCAGAAATGAAGGGCTGCGTTGAGTTGTCGAGAAGCAAGAACATAGCCAGCGCCTTGTGTTTGGAAGTCAGCAGCTGCTAGACTTTTGCGATTGCTTTCACTGTGCACAGAAAGCCAGGACGGCATGTGCACGTTAAAACAACTAGCTGAGCAAGAGTAGCCGAAAGATCACGGCCGCCAGATAGCAGCTTACGTATTGCCCAGGAAGGAGCACTATTTTTGGAGTGTGCAGTAAAATCGTGTTTTTGGACAAGGGAGGCATAAGTGCGCTGCGCTCCTAAGCTATCTCCCTGCGAGACACACTGCCAAAGCTTTTCGCTATGATGCAGTCTAGTGCAGACGCACACTACGGCTCTCCGGAGCTGTCCAAAGCCAAGCGCCGGTTACCGGCGTCTTTCGGCTGAAGCAGCGCTTCGGAGTGTACGGCTGCCGCTCTGCTGTTGTGTGCGCGAAGCAGCCGCTTCTCCTGCTCCGGGAGCCGGAGAGAGCTGTAGCTTGTACGAGGGCGAAGAACGTTGCTGCAGAGAGACGAAATTGTGTGCACAGCCTTGCGACTGATAGAGGACGGTGGCTAAAGCTCCCTGCCTTTTCAATGCACTGCTGGCATGCATTATTGAAGGTGCTCCGAGAAAATTTTCCTGAGTTTTGAATTCGTCCTGATGCAGCCCCTCCTAGGAAACTCGTGCTCGTCCTCTGAGGCTCCGACATGCAGAGACCTCGATGGCAACTGCAGAAATGAAGGGCTGCGTTGAGTTGTCGAGAAGCAAGAACATAGCCAGCGCCTTGTGTTTGGGAGTCAGCAGCTGCTGGACTTTTGCGATTGCTTTCACTGTGCACTGAATACCAGGACGGCATGTGCACGTTAAAACAACGAGCTGGGCAAGAGTAATCGAAAGATCACGGCCGTCAGAAAGCAGCTTATATATTGCCCAGAAAAGAGCACTGTTTTTGGAGTGAGCAGTAAAATCGTGTTTCTGGACAAGGGAGGCATACGTGCGCTGCGCTCCTAAGCTATCTCCCTGCGAGACACACTGCCAAAGCCTTTCGCTATGATGCAGTCTAGTGCAGACGCACACTACGGCTCTCTGGTGCTGTCCAAAGCCAAGCGCCGGTGGCCGGCGTCTTTCGGCCGAAGCAGCGCTTCGGAGCGTAGGGCTGCCGCTGCGCTGTTGTGTGCGCGAAGCAGCCGCTTCTCCTGCTCCGGGAGCCGGACAGAGCGGTAGCTTGTACGAGGGCGAAGAACGAAGCCGCAGACCACCGGCCTTCTGTGCGCACCCTAAGGACTGCTAGAGGACCGTGGTGGCCGCTCGCCTGCCTCTTCAATTCCATTCTAGCATCCTTAGGGAAGGTGTTCCAGGACAATTTTCCTGAGTTTTGAATTCGTCCTGATGCAGCCCCTCCTGGGAAACTCGTGCTCGTCCTCTGAGGCTCCGACATGCAGAGACCTCGATGGCAACTGCAGAAATGAAGGGCTGCGTTGAGTTGTCGAGAAGCAAGAACATAGCCAGCGCCTTGTGTTTGGGAGTCAGCAGCTGCTGGACTTTTGCGATTGCTTTCACTGTGCACTGAATACCAGGACGGCATGTGCACGTTAAAACAACGAGCTGGGCAAGAGTAATCGAAAGATCACGGCCGTCAGAAAGCAGCTTATATATTGCCCAGAAAAGAGCACTGTTTTTGGAGTGAGCAGTAAAATCGTGTTTCTGGACAAGGGAGGCATACGTGCGCTGCGCTCCTAAGCTATCTCCCTGCGAGACACACTGCCAAAGCCTTTCGCTATGATGCAGTCTAGTGCAGACGCACACTACGGCTCTCCGGAGCTGTCCAAAGCCAAGCGCCGGTGGCCGGCGTCTTTCGGCCGAAGCAGCGCTTCGGAGCGTAGGGCTGCCGCTGCGCTGTTGTGTGCGCGAAGCAGCCGCTTCTCCTGCTCCGGGAGCCGGACAGAGCGGTAGCTTGTACGAGGGCGAAGAACGAAGCCGCAGACCACCGGCCTTCTGCGCGCACCCTAAGGACTGCTAGAGGACCGTGGTGGCCGCTCGCCTGCCTCTTCAATTCCATTCTAGCATCCTTAGGGAAGGTGTTCCAGGACAATTTTCCTGAGTTTTGAATTCGTCCTGATGCAGCCCCTCCTGGGAAACTCGTGCTCGTCCTCTGAGGCTCCGACATGCAGAGACCTCGATGGCAACTGCAGAAATGAAGGGCTGCGTTGAGTTGTCGAGAAGCAAGAACATAGCCAGCGCCTTGTGTTTGGAAGTCAGCAGCTGCTAGACTTTTGCGATTGCTTTCACTGTGCACAGAAAGCCAGGACGGCATGTGCACGTTAAAACAACTAGCTGAGCAAGAGTAGCCGAAAGATCACGGCCGCCAGATAGCAGCTTACGTATTGCCCAGGAAGGAGCACTATTTTTGGAGTGTGCAGTAAAATCGTGTTTTTGGACAAGGGAGGCATAAGTGCGCTGCGCTCCTAAGCTATCTCCCTGCGAGACACACTGCCAAAGCTTTTCGCTATGATGCAGTCTAGTGCAGACGCACACTACGGCTCTCCGGAGCTGTCCGAAGCCAAGCGCCGGTTACCGGCGTCTTTCGGCTGAAGCAGCGCTTCGGAGCGTACGGCTGCCGCTCCGCTGTTGTGTGCGCGAAGCAGCCGCTTCTCCTGCTCCGGGAGCCGGAGAGAGCTGTAGCTTGTACGAGGGCGAAGAACGTTGCTGCAGAGAGACGAAATTGTGTGCACAGCCTTGCGACTGATAGAGGACGGTGGCTAAAGCTCCCTGCCTTTTCAATGCACTGCTGGCATGCATTATTGAAGGTGCTCCGAGACAATTTTCCTGAGTTTTGAATTCGTCCTGATGCAGCCCCTCCTGGGAAACTCGTGCTCGTCCTCTGAGGCTCCGAGTGCAGAGACCTCGATGGCAACTGCAGAAATGAAGGGTTGCGTTGAGTTGTCGTGAAGCAAGAACATAGCCAGCGCCTTGTGTTTGGGAGTCAGCAGCTGCTGGACTTTTGCTATTGCTTTCACTGTGCACTGAATGCCAGGACGGCATGTGCACGTTAAAACAACGAGCTGGGCAAGAGTAATCGAAAGATCACGGCCGTCAGAAAGCAGCTTATATATTGCCCAGAAAAGAGCACTGTTTTTGGAGTGAGCAGTAAAATCGTGTTTCTGGACAAGGGAGGCATACGTGCGCTGCGCTCCTAAGCTATCTCCCTGCGAGACACACTGCCAAAGCTTTTCGTTATCATGCAGTCTAGTGCAGACGCACACTACGGCTCTCCGGAGCTGTCCGAAGCTAAAAGCGCCGGTGGCCGGCGTCTTTCGGCTGAAGCAGCGCTTCGGAGCGTAGGGCTGCCGCTCCGCTGTTGTGTGCGCGAAGCAGCCGCTTCTCCTGCTCCGGGAGCCGGACAGAGCGGTAGCTTGTACGAGGGCGAAGAACGAAGCCGCAGACCACCGGCCTTCTGCGCGCACCCTAAGGACTGCTAGAGGACCGTGGTGGCCGCTCGCCTGCCTCTTCAATTCCATTCTAGCATGCTTATGGAAGGTGTTCCAGGACAATTTTCCTGAGTTTTGAATTCGTCCTGATGCAGCCCCTCCTGGGAAACTCGTGCTCGTCCTCTGAGGCTCCGACATGCAGAGACCTCGATGGCAACTGCAGAAATGAAGGGCTGCGTTGAGTTGTCGAGAAGCAAGAACATAGCCATCGCCTTCTGTTTGGGAGTCAGCAGCTGCTGGACTTTTGCGCTTGCTTTCACTGTGCACAGAAAGCCAGGACGGCATGTGCACGTTAAAACAACTAGCTGAGCAAGAGTAGCCGAAAGATCACGGCCGCCAGATAGCAGCTTACGTATTGCCCAGGAAGGAGCACTATTTTTGGAGTGTGCAGTAAAATCGTGTTTTTGGACAAGGGAGGCATAAGTGCGCTGCGCTCCTAAGCTATCTCCCTGCGAGACACACTGCCAAAGCTTTTCGCTATGATGCAGTCTAGTGCAGACGCACACTACGGCTCTCCGGAGCTGTCCGAAGCCAAGCGCCGGTGGCCGGCGTCTTTCGGCTGAAGCAGCGCTTCGGAGCGTACGGCTGCCGCTCCGCTGTTGTGTGCGCGAAGCAGCCGCTTCTCCTGCTCCGGGAGCCGGAGAGAGCTGTAGCTTGTACGAGGGCGAAGAACGTTGCTGCAGAGAGACGAAATTGTGTGCACAGCCTTGCGACTGATAGAGGACGGTGGCTAAAGCTCCCTGCCTTTTCAATGCACTGCTGGCATGCATTATTGAAGGTGCTCCGAGAAAATTTTCCTGAGTTTTGAATTCGTCCTGATGCAGCCCCTCCTGGGAAACTCGTGCTCGTCCTCTGAGGCTCCGACATGCAGAGACCTCGATGGCAACTGCAGAAATGAAGGGCTGCGTTGAGTTGTCGAGAAGCAAGAACATAGCCAGCGCCTTGTGTTTGGGAGTCAGCAGCTGCTGGACTTTTGCAATTGCTTTCACTGTGCACTGAATACCAGGACGGCATGTGCACGTTCAAACAACGAGCTGGGCAAGAGTAATCGAAAGATCACGGCCGTCAGAAAGCAGCTTATATATTGCCCAGAAAAGAGCACTGTTTTTGGAGTGAGCAGTAAAATCGTGTTTCTGGACAAGGGAGGCATACGTGCGCTGCGCTCCTAAGCTATCTCCCTGCGAGACACACTGTCAAAGCCTTTCGCTATGATGCAGTCTAGTGCAGACGCACACTACGGCTCTCCGGTGCTGTCCGAAGCCAAGCGCCGGTGGCCGGCGTCTTTCGGCCGAAGCAGCGCTTCGGAGCGTAGGGCTGCCGCTCCGCTGTTGTGTGCGCGAAGCAGCCGCTTCTCCTGCTCCGGGAGCCGGACAGAGCGGTAGCTTGTACGAGGGCGAAGAACGAAGCCGCAGACCACCGGCCTTCTGTGCGCACCCTAAGGACTGCTAGAGGACCGTGGTGGCCGCTCGCCTGCCTCTTCAATTCCATTCTAGCATCCTTATGGAAGGTGTTCCAGGACAATTTCCCTGAGTTTTGAATTCGTCCTGATGCAGCCCCTCCTGGGAAACTCGTGCTCGTCCTCTGAGGCTCCGACATGCAGAGACCTCGATGGCAACTGCAGAAATGAAGGGCTGCGTTGAGTTGTCGAGAAGCAAGAACATAGCCAGCGCCTTGTGTTTGGAAGTCAGCAGCTGCTAGACTTTTGCGATTGCTTTCACTGTGCACAGAAAGCCAGGACGGCATGTGCACGTTAAAACAACTAGCTGAGCAAGAGTAGCCGAAAGATCACGGCCGCCAGATAGCAGCTTACGTATTGCCCAGGAAGGAGCACTATTTTTGGAGTGTGCAGTAAAATCGTGTTTTTGGACAAGGGAGGCATAAGTGCGCTGCGCTCCTAAGCTATCTCCCTGCGAGACACACTGCCAAAGCTTTTCGCTATGATGCAGTCTAGTGCAGACGCACACTACGGCTCTCCGGAGCTGTCCGAAGCCAAGCGCCGGTTACCGGCGTCTTTCGGCTGAAGCAGCGCTTCGGAGCGTACGGCTGCCGCTCCGCTCTTGTGTGCGCGAAGCAGCCGCTTCTCCTGCTCCGGGAGCCGGAGAGAGCTGTAGCTTGTACGAGGGCGAAGAACGTTGCTGCAGAGAGACGAAATTGTGTGCACAGCCTTGCGACTGATAGAGGACGGTGGCTAAAGCTCCCTGCCTTTTCAATGCACTGCTGGCATGCTTTATTGAAGGTGCTCCGAGAAAATTTTCCTGGGTTTTGACTTCGTCCTGATGAAGCCCCTCTTGGGAAACTCGTGCTCGTTTCCGAAGGCTCGAGATGCAGAGAACTCGATGGCAGCTGCAGAAATGAAGGGCTGCGTTGAGTTGTCGAGAAGCAAGAACATAGCCAGCGCCTGGTGTTTGGCAGTCAGCAGCTGCTGGACTTTTGCGATTGCTTTCACTGTGCACTGAATGCCAGGACGGCACGTGCACGTTAAAACAACGAGCTGGGCAAGAGTGGGCAGAAGAGAACGGGCGTCAGAAAGCAGCTTACATAGTACCATAGGAAGAGCACTGTTTTTGGAGTGTGCAGCAAATGCGTGTTTCTGGACAAGGGAGGCATAAGTGCGCTGCGCTCCTAAGCTATCTCCCTGCGAGACACACTGCCAAAGCTTTTCGCTATGATGCAGTCTAGTGCAGACACACACTCCGGCTCTCCGGAGCTGTCCGAAGCCAAGCGCCGGTGGCCGGCGTCTTTCGGCTGAAGCAGCGCTTCGGAGCGTAGGGCTGCCGCTCCGCTGTTGTGTGCTCTGACTGCAAAAAATCCTTATATCGAAGGAGGGATCGCAGACCGAAATTGTCCCCTCCTCAAAGTTGTGCTGCTCTGATAGACCCAAGGGAGCCCTACAAACTGACACCTGGAACCTGGACTGGCGAGTTGTATTTCACATGGAAAATGGCCAAAGGATGTGGCCAGGGGCCCCTGGCCCTGGGCTGGGACCTGAATGCAAAAAATCCATACATCGAAGGATAGACCCTAGACCGAAGTTGTCCCCTCCTCAAGGTTCTTCTGTCCTGATAGGCCCAAGGGAGCCCTACAAAGCGACATCAGGAACCTGGACTGGTGAGTTTTCTTTCCCAGGGAAAATCGCGAAAGGTTGTGCCCAGGGGGTCCTGGCCCTGGGATGGGACATGACTGCAAAAAATCATTATATCAAAGGATGGATTGCAGACCGAAGTTGTTCCCTCCTGAAACTTGTGCTGCCCTGATAGACCCAAGGGAGCCCTACAAAGTGACATCAGGAACCTGGACTAGTGAGTTTTCTTTCCCAGGGAAAATGGCCAAAGGTTATGCCCAGGGGCTCCTGGCTTTTGGATGGGACCTGACTGCAAAAATTCGTTATATCATAGGATGGACCCTAGATCTAAGTTTTCCCCACCTCAAAATTGTGCTGCCCAGATAGACCCACGGGAGCCCTACAAACTGACATCAGGAACCTGGACTGGTGAGTTTTCTTTCCCAGGGAAAATGGCCAAAGCATGTGCCCAGGGGCCCCTGGCCCTGGGCTGGCACCTGACTGCAAAGAATCCTTATATCGAAGGATGGATCGCAGACCGAAGTTTTCCCCTCCTGAAACTTGTGCCGCCCTGATGGACCCAAGGGAGCCTTACAAACTGACAACAGGAACCTGGACTGGTGAGTTTTCTTTCCCAGGGAAAATGGCCAAAGGATGTGCCCAGGGCCCCCTGGCCCTGCGCTGGGGCCTGAGTGCAAAAAATCCTTATATCGAAGGATGGACCCCAGACCGAAGTAGTCCCCATCTCAAACTTGTGCTGCCCTGATAGGCCCAAGGGAAGCCTACAAAGTGACATCAGGAACCTGGACTGGTGAGTTGTATTTTGCATGGAAAATGGCCAAAGGGTGTGCTCAGGGGCCCCTGGCCCTCGGTTGTGACCTAACTGCAAAATATCCATACATCGAAGGATGGAGCCTAGACTGAAGTTGTCCCCTCCTCAAAGTTGTGCTGCCCTGATAGACCCAAGGGAGCCCTACAAAGTGACATCAGGAACCTGGACTGGTGAGTTTTTTTTCCAGGGAAAATCGCCAAAGGTTGTGACCAGGGGCTCCTGGCCCGGGGATGGGCACCTGACTGCAAAAAATCATTATAGCGAAGGATGGACCCCAGACCGAAGTAGTCCCCACCTCCTGAATCTTGTGCTGCCCCGATAGACCCAGGTGAGCACTACAAACCGACATCAGGCACCTGGACTGGTGAATTGTATTTCGCATGGAAAATGGCCAAGGGATGTGCCCAGGGGCCCCTGGCCCTGGGCTGGGCACCTGACTGCAAAAAATCCATACATCGAAGGATGGGCCCTAGACCAAAGTTGTCCCCTCCTCAAGGTTCTTCTGCCCTGATAGACCCAAGGGGGCCTTAGAAAGTGACGTCAGGAACCTGGACTGGTGAGTTTTCTTTCCCAGGGAAAATCGCGAATGGTTGTGCCCAGGGGGTCCCGGCCCTGGGATGGGACCTGACTGCAAAAAATCCTTATATCGAAGGATGGATCGCAGACCGAAGTTTTCCGTACCTCATAATTGTGCTACCCTGATACATCCAAGGGAGCCCTACAAACTGACATCAGGAAGCTGGACTGGTGAGTTTTCTTTCCCAGGGAAAATGGCCAAAGGACGTGCCTAGGGGCCCCAGGCCCTGGGCCGAGCCCTGACTGCAAAAAATCATTATATCGAAGGATGGATCGCAGACCGAAGTTGTCCCTACCTAAAGTTGTGCTGCCCTGATTGTCCCAAGGGAGCCCTACAAACTGACATCAGCAACCTGGACTGGTGAGTTTTCTTTACCACGGAAAATGGCCAAAGGATGTGCTCAGGGGCCCCTGGCCCTGGGCTGGGCCTTGACTGCAAAAAATCCTTATATCGAAAGATGGAACCCAGACCGAAGTAGTCCGCATCTCAAACTTGTGCTGACCTGATAGACCCAAGGAAAGCCTACAAACTGACATCAGGAACCTGGACTGGTGAGTTGTATTTTGCATGGAAAATGGCCAAAGGGTGTGCTCAGGGGCCCCTGCCCCTGGGTTGTGACCTAACTTCAAAAAATCCATACATCGAAGGATGGAGCCTAGACCGAAGTTGTCCCCTCCTCAAGGTTCTTCTGTCCTGATAGACCCAAGGGAGCCCTTCAAAGTGACATGAGCAACCTGGACTGGTGAGTTTTCTTTCCCAGGGAAAATCGCCAAAGGTTGTGCCCAGGGGCTCCTGGCCCTGGGAAGGGCACCTGACTGCAAAAAATCATTACATCGAAGGATGGACCCCAGACCGAAGTAGTCCCCACCTCAAACTTGTGCTGCCCCGATAGACCCAAGGGAGCCCTACAAACTGACATCAGGCACCTGGACTGGTGAGTTGTATTTCGCATAGAAAATGGCCAAAGGATGTGCCCAGGGGCCCCTGGCCCTGGGCTGGCACCTGACTGCAAAAAATCCTTATATCGAAGGATGGATCGCAGACCGAAGTTTTCCGTAACTCATAATTGTGCTACCCTGATACATCCAAGTGAGCCCTACAAACTGACACCTGGAACCTGAATGCAAAAAATCCATACATCGAAGGATAGACCCTAGACCGAAGTTGTCCCCTCCTCAAGGTTCTTCTGTCCTGATAGACCCAAGGGAGCCCTACAAAGTGACATCAGGAACCTGGACTGGTGAGTTTTCTTTCCCAGGGAAAATCGCGAAAGGTTGTGCCCAGGGGGTCCTGGCCCTGGGACGGGACATGACTGCAAAAAATCATTATATCAAAGGATGGATTGCAGACCGAAGTTGTTCCCTCCTGAAACTTGTGCTGCCCTGATAGACCCAAGGGAGCCCTACAAAGTGACATCAGGAACCTGGACTAGTGAGTTTTCTTTCCCAGGGAAAATGGCCAAAGGTTATGCCCAGGGGCTCCTGGCTTTTGGATGGGACCTGACTGCAAAGAATCCTTATATCGAAGGATGTACCCCAGACCGAAGTTGTCCCCACCTAAACTTGTGCTGCCCTGATAAACCCAAGGGAGCCCTACAAAGTGACATCAGGAATCTGGACTGGTGAGTTTTCTATCCCAGGGAAAATGGCCAAAGGACGTGCCCAGGGGCCACTGGCCCTGGGCTGGCACCTGACTGCAAAGAATTTTTATATCGAAGAATGGATCGCAGACCGAAGTTTTCCGTACCTCATAATTGTGCTACCCTGATACATCCAAGGGAGCCCTACAAACTGACATCAGGAACCTGGACTGGTGAGGTTTCTTTCCCAGAGAAAATGGCCAAAGGTTGTACCGAGAGGCTCCTGGCCCTGGGATGGGACCTCACTGCAAAAAATCCTTATATCGAAGTATGTACCCCAGACCGAAGTAGTCCCCTCCTCAAACTTTTGCCGCCCTGATAGACCCAAGGGAGCCCTACAAACTGACATCAGGAACCTGGACTGGTGAATTGTATTTCGCATGGAAAATGGCCAAAGGATGTGCCCAGGGGCCCCTGGCCGTGGGCTGGGCACCTGACTGCAAAAAATCCATACATCGAAGGATGGACCCTAGACCGAAGTTGTCCCGTCCTCAAGGTTCTTCTGCTCTGATAGACCCAAGGGAGCCCTACAAAGTGACATCAGGAACCTGGACTGGTGAGTTTTCTATCCCAGGGAAAATGGCCAAAGGATGTGCCCAGGGGCCCCTGGCCCTGGGCTGGCACCTGACTGCAAAGAATTTTTATATGGAAGAATGGATCGCAGACCGAAGTTTTCCGTACCTCATAATTGTGCTACCCTGATACATCCAAGGGAGCCATACAAACTGACATCAGGAACCTGGACTGGTGAGGTTTCTTTCCCAGAGAAAATGGCCAAAGGTTGTGCCCAGAGGCTCCTGGCCCTGGGTTGTGACCCCACTGCAAAAAATCCTTATATCGAATTATGTACCCCAGACCGAAGTTGTCCCCTCCTCAAACTTGTGCCGCCCTGATAGACCCAAGGGAGATCTACAAACTGACATCAGGAACCTGGACTGGTGAATTGTATTTCGCATGGAAAATGGCCAAAGGATGTGCCCAGGGGCCCCTGGCCGTGGGCTGGGCACCTGACTGCAAAAAATCTATTCATCGAAGGATGGACCCTAGACCGAAGTTGTCCCCACCTCAAATTTCTGCTTCCCAGATAGACCCAAGGGAGCCCTACAAACTGACATCAGGCACCTGGACTGGTGAGTTTTCTTTTCCAGGGAAAATGGCCAAAGGATGTGCCCAGGGGCCCCTGGCCCTGGGCTGCGACCTCACTGCAAAGAATCCTTATATCAAAGGATGGATCGCAGACCAAAGTTTTCCGTACCTCATAATTGTGCTACCCTGATACATCCAAGGGACCCCTACAAACTAACATCAGGAAGCTGGACTGGTGAGTTTTCTTTCCCAGGGGAAATGGACAAAGCATGTGCACAGGTGCCCCGAGCCCTGGGTGGGACCGGTCTGCAAAAAATCCTTATGTCGAAGGATGGATCGCAGACAGAAGTTGTCCCCTCCTCAAGATTCTCCTGCCCTGATAGACCCAAGGGAGCCCTACAAACTGACATCTGAAACCAGGAAAGGTGAGTTTTCTTTCCTAGGGAAAATTGCCAAAGGATGTGCTCAGGGCGCCCTGGCCCTGGGCTGGCACCTGACTGCAAAAAATCGTTATATCATAGGATGGACCCTAGATCTAAGTTTTCCCCACCTCAAAATTGTGCTGCCCTGATAGACCCACGGGAGCCCTACAAACTGACATCAGGAACCTGGACTGGTGAGTTTTCTTTCCCAGGGAAAATGGCCAAAGCATGTGCCCAGGGGCCCCTGGCCCTGGGCTGGCACCTGACTGCAAAGAATCCTTATATCGAAGGATGGATCGCAGACCGAAGTTTTCCCCTCCTGAAACTTGTGCCGCCCTGATGGACCCAAGGGAGCCCTTCAAAGTGACATCAGGAACCTGGACTGGTGAGTTTTTTTTCCAGGGAAAATCACCAAAGGTTGTGCCCAGGGGCTCCTGGCCCTGGGATGGGCACCTGACAGCAAAAAATCATTATAGCGAAGGATGGACCCCAGACCGAAGTAGTCCCCACCTCCTGAATCTTGTGCTGCCCCAATAGACCCAGGTGAGCACTACAAACCGACATCAGGCACCTGGACTGGTGAATTGTATTTCGCATGGAAAATGGCCAAGGGATGTGCCCAGGGGCCCCTGGCCCTGGGCTGGCACCTGACTGCAAAAAATCGTTATATCATAGGATGGACCCTAGATCTAAGTTTTCCCCACCTCATAATTGTGCTACCCTGATACATCCAAGGGAGCCCTACAAACTGACATCAGGAAGCTGGACTGGTGAGTTTTCTTTCCCAGGGAAAATGGCCAAAAGATGTGCCTAGGGGCCCCTGGCCGTGGGCCGAGCCCTGACTGTAAAAAATCATTATATCGAAGGATGGATCACAGACAGAAGTTGTCCCTACCTAAAGTTGTGCTGCCCTGATTGTCCCAAGGGAGCCCTACAAACTGACATCATCAACCTGGACTGGTGAGTTTTCTTTCCCAGGGAAAATGGCCAAAGGATGTGCTCAGGGGCCCCTGGCCCTGGGCTGGGCCTTGACTGCAAAAAATCCTTATATCGAAAGATGGAACCCAGACCGAAGTAGTCCCCATCTCAAACTTGTGCTGACCTGATAGACCCAAGGAAAGCCTACAAACTGACATCAGGAACCTGGACTGGTGAGTTGTATTTTGCATGGAAAATGGCCAAAGGATGTGCTCAGGGGCCCCTGCCCCTGGGTTGTGACCCAACTTCAAAAAATCCATACATCGAAGGATGGAGCCTAGACCGAAGTTGTCCCCTCCTCAAGGTTCTTCTGTCCTGATAGACCCAAGGGAGCCCTTCAAAGTGACATCAGCAACCTGGACTGGTGAGTTTTCTTTCCCAGGGAAAATCGCCAAAGGTTGTGCCCAGGGGCTCCTGGCCCTGGGAAGGGCACCTGACTGCAAAAAATCATTACATCGAAGGATGGACCCCAGACCGAAGTAGTCCCCACCTCAAACTTGTGCTGCCCCGATAGACCCAAGGGAGCCCTACAAACTGACATCAGGCACCTGGACTGGTGAGTTGTATTTCGCATAGAAAATGGCCAAAGGATGTGCCCAGGGGCCCCTGGCCCTGGGCTGGCACCTGACTGCAAAAAATCCTTATATTGAAGGATGGATCGCAGACCGAAGTTTTCCGTAACTCATAATTGTGCTACCCTGATACATCCAAGGGAGCCCTACAAACTGACATCAGGAACCTGGACTGGTGAGGTTTCTTTCCCAGGGAAAATGGCCAAAGGTTTTGCCCCGGGGACCTTGGCCCTGGTCTGGGCACCTGACTGCAAAATATCCATACATCGAAGGATGGACCCTAGACCGAAGTTGTCCACCCTTCAAGGTTCTTCTGCCCTGATAGACCCAAGGGAGCCCTACAAAGTGACATCAGGAACCTGGACTGGTGAGTTTTCTTTCCCAGGGAAAATCGCCAATGGTTGTGCCCACGGGGTCCTGGCCCTGGGATGGGTTCTCACTTCAAAAAATCCTTATATCGAAGGATGTACCCTAGACCGAATTTGGTCCCTCCCTGAAACTTGTGCTGCCCTGATAGACCCAAGGGAGCCCTACAAACTGACATCAGGCACCTGGACTGGTGAGTTGTATTTTGCATAGAAAATGGCCAAAGGATGTGCCTAGGGGCCCCTGGCACTGGGCTGGGCCCTGACTGCAAAAAATCCTTATAGCGTAGGATGGATTGCAGACTGAACTTGTCTCTACGTAAACTTGTGCTGCCCTGGTAGACCCAAGGGAGCCCTACAAACTGACATCAGCAACCTGGACTGGTGAGTTTTCTTTCCCAGGGAAAATGGCCAAAGGATGTGCCTAGGGGCCCCTGGCCCTGGGCTGGCACCTGACTGCAAAAAATCCTTATATCATAGTATGGACCCTAGATCTAAGTTTTCCCCACCTCAAAATTGTGCTGCCCCGATAGACCCAAGGGAGCCCTACAAACTGACATCAGCAACCTGGATTGGTGAATTTTCTTTCCCAGGGAAAATGGCCAAAGGATGTGCCCAGGGGCCCCTGGCCCTGGGCTGGGGCCTGAATGCAAAGAATCCTTATATCGAAGGATGGATCACAGACCGAAGTTGTCCCCATCTCATACTTGTGCTGCCCTGATAGACCCAAGGGAGCCCTACAAACTGACATCAGCAACCTGGACTGGTGAGTTTTCTTTCCCAGGGAAAATGGCCAAAGGATGTGCCCAGGGGCCCCTGGCACTGGGCTGGGCCTGACTGCAAAGAATCCTTATATCGAAGGATGGATCACAGACCGACGTTATCCCCTCCTGAAACTTGTGCTGCCCTGATAGACCCAAGGGAGGCCTACAAACTGACATCAGCAACCTGGACTGGTGAGTTTTCTTTCCAAGGGAAAATGGCCAAAGGATGTGCCCAGGGGCCCCTGGCACTGGGCTGGGGCCTGACTGCAAAAAATCCATATATCGAAGGATGGACCCCAGACCGAAGTTGTCCCCTCCTCAAAGTTGTGCTGCCCTGATAGACCCAAGGGAGCCCTACAAACTGACATCAGCAACCTGGACTGGTGAGTTTTCTTTCCCAGGGAAAATGGCCAAAGGATGTGCCCAGGGGCCCCTGGCACTGGGCTGGGGCCTGATTGCAAAAAATCCTTATATCGAAGGATGGACTCCAGACTGAATTTGTCCCCTCCTAAAACTTGTGCTGCCCAGATAGACCCAAGGGAGCCCTACAAACTGACATCAGCAACCTGGACTGGTGAGTTTTCTTACCCAGGGAAAATGGCCAAAGGATGTGCCCAGGGGCCCCTGGCACAGGGCTGGAGCCTGACGGCAAAAAATCCTTATATCGAAGGGTGGACCCCAGACCGAAGTTGTCCCCTCCTCAAAGTTGTGCTGCCGTGATAGACCCAAGGGAGCCCTACAAACTGATATCAGCAACCTGGACTGGTGAATTTTCTTTCCCAAGGAAAATGGCCAAAGGATGTGCCCAGGGGCCCCTGGCCCTGGGCTCGGGCGTGACTCTAAAGAATCCCTCTATCGAAGAATGGATCACAGACCAAAGTTGTCCCCACCTCAAAATTGTGCTGCCCTGATAGACCCAAGGGAGCCGTACAAAGGGACATCAGGAACCTGGACTGGTGAGTTTTCTTTCCCAGGGAAAATGGCCAAAGGATGTGCCCAGGGGCCCCTGGCCCTGGGCTCGGGCCTGACTGCAAAAAATCCTTATATCGAAGGATGGATCGCAGACCGAAGTTGTCCCCATCTCATACTTGTGCTGCCCTGATAGACCCAAGGGAGCCCTACAAACTGACATCAGCAACCTGGACTGGTGAGTTTTCTTTCCCAGGGAAAATGGCCACAGGACGTGCCCAGGAGGTCGAAGAACAGGGCTGGGACCTGACTGCAAAGAATCCTTATATCGAAGGATGGATCGCAGACCAAAATTGTCCGCTCCTCAAATTTCTGCTGTCCAGATAGACCCAAGGGAGCCCTACAAACTGACATCAGCAACCTGGACTGGTGAGTTTTCTTTCCCAGGGAAAATGGCCAAAGGATGTGCCCAGGGGCCCCTGGCACTGGGCTGGGGCCTGAATGCAAAGAATCCTTATATCGAAGGATGGATCGCAGACTGAAGTTGTCCCCATCTCATACTTGTGCTGCCCTGATAGACCCAAGGGAGCCCTACAAACTGACATCAGCAACCTGGACTGGTGAGTTTTCTTTCCCAGGGAAAATGGCCAAAGGATGTGCCCAGGGGCCCCTGGCACTGGGCTGGGGCCTGAATGCAAAAAATCCTTATATCGAAGGATGGACCCCAGACCGAAGTTGTCCCCTCCTCAAAGTTGTGCTGCCCTGATAGACCCAAGGGAGCCCTAGAAACTGACATCAGCAACCTGGACTGGTGAGTTTTCTTTCCCAGGGAAAATGGCCAAAGGATGTGCCCAGGGGCCCCTGGCACTGGGCTGGGGCCTGACAGCAAAGAATCCTTATATCGCAGGATGGATCGCAAACCGAAGTTGTCCCCATCTCATACTTGTGCTGCCCTGATAGACCCAAGGGAGGCCTACAAACTGACATCAGCAACCTGGAGTGGTGAGTTTTCTTTCCAAGGGAAAATGGCCAAAGGATGTGCCCAGGGGCCCCTGGCACTGGACTGGGGCCTGAATGCAAATAATCCCTATATCGAAGGATGGTTCGCAGACCAAAGTTGTCCCCTCCTCAAATTTCTGCCTCCCAGATAGACCCAAGGGAGCCCTACAAAGTGACATCAGGAACCTGGACTGGTGAGTTTTCTTTCCCAGGGAAAATGTCCAAAGCATGTGCCCAGGGGCCCCAAGCACAGGGCGGGGACCTGACTGCAGAGAATCCTTACATCAAAGTTTGGACCCCCAACCGAAGTTGTCCCCTCCTCAAAGTTGTGCTGCCCTGATAGACCCAAGGGAGCCCTACAAACTGACATCAGCAACCTGGACTGGTGAATTTTCTTTCCCAGGGAAAATGGCCAAAGGATGTGCCCAGGGGCGACTGGCACTGGGCTGGGGCCTGACTGCAAAAAATCCTTATATCGAAGGATGGACCCCAGACCGAAGTTGTCCCCTCCTCAAAGTTGTGCTGCCCTGATAGACCCAAGGGAGGCCTACAAACTGACATCAGCAACCTGGAGTGGTGAGTTTTCTTTCCAAGGGAAAATGGCCAAAGGATGTGCCCAGGGGTCCCTGACCCCGGCCTTGGGCCTGACTGCAAAGAATCCTTATATCGAAGGATGGATCGCAGACCGAAGTTGTCCCCTCCTCAATGTTGTGCTGCCCTGATAGACCCAAGGGAGCCCTACAAACTGACATCAGGAACCTGGACTGGTGAGTTTTCTTTCCCAGGGAAAATGGCCAAAGCATGTGCCCAGGGGCCCAAAGCACAGGGCTGGGACCTGACTGCAGAGAATCTTTATATCGAAGGATGGATCGCAGACCAAAATTGTCCGCTCCTAAAATTTCTGCTGTCCAGATAGACCCAAGGGAGCCCTACAAACTGACATCAGCAACCTGGACTGGTGAGTTTTCTTTCCCAGGGAAAATGGCCAAAGGATGTGCCCAGGGGCCCCTGGCCCTGGTCTGGGGCCTGAATGCAAAGAATCCTTATATCGAAGGATGGATCACAGACCGAAGTTGTCCCCATCTCATACTTGTGCTGCCCTGATAGACCCAAGGGAGCCCTACAAACTGACATCAGCAACCTGGACTGGTGAGTTTTCTTTCCCAGGGAAAATGGCCAAAGGATGTGCCCAGGGGCCCCTGGCACTGGGCTGGGCCTGACTGCAAAGAATCCTTATATCGAAGGATGGATCACAGACCGACGTTATCCCCTCCTGAAACTTGTGCTGCCCTGATAGACCCAAGGGAGCCCTACAAACTGACATCAGCAACCTGGACTGGTGAGTTTTCTTTCCCAGGGAAAATGGCCAAAGGATGTGCCCAGGGGCCCCTGGCACTGGGCTGGGGCCTGACTGCAAAAAATCCATATATCGAAGGATGGACCCCAGACCGAAGTTGTCCCCTCCTCAAAGTTGTGCTGCCCTGATAGACCCAAGGGAGCCCTACAAACTGACATCAGCAACCTGGACTGGTGAGTTTTCTTTCCCAGGGAAAATGGCCAAAGAATGTGCCCAGGGGCCCCAGGCACTGGGCTGGGACCTGAATGCAAATAATACTTATAACGAAGGATGGACCCCAGACCGAAGTTGTCCCCTCCTCAAAGTTGTGCTGCCCTGATAGACCCAAGGGAGCCCTACAAACTGACATCAGCAACCTGGACTGGTGAGTTTTCTTTCCCAGGGAAAATGGCCAAAGGATGTGCCCAGGGGCCCCTGGCACTGGGCTGGGCCTGATTGCAAAAAATCCTTATATCGAAGGATGGACTCCAGACTGAAGTTGTCCCCTCCTAAAACTTGTGCTGCCCAGATAGATCCAAGGGAGCCCTACAAACTGACATCAGCAACCTGGAGTGGTGAGTTTTCTTTCCCAGGGAAAATGGCCAAAGGATGTGCCCAGGGGCCCCTGGCACAAGGCTGGAGCCTGACGGCAAAAAATCCTTATATCGAAGGATGGACCCCAGACCGAAGTTGTCCCCTCCTCAAAGTTGTGCTGCCGTGATAGACCCAAGGGAGCCCTACAAACTGATATCAGCAACCTGGACTGGTGAATTTTCTTTCCCAAGGAAAATGGCCAAAGGATGTGCCCAGGGGCCCCTGGCCCTGGGCCCGGGCGTGACTCTAAAGAATCCCTCTATCGAAGAAGGGATCACAGACCAAAGTTGTCCCCACCTCAAAGTTGTGCTGCCCTGATAGACCCAAGGGAGCCGTACAAAGGGACATCAGGAACCTGGACTGGTGAGTTTTCTTTCCCAGGGAAAATGGCCAAAGGATGTGCCCAGGGGCCCCTGGCCCTGGGCTCGGGCCTGACTGCAAAAAATCCTTATATCGAAGGATGGATCGCAGACCGAAATTGTCCCCATCTCATACTTGTGCTGCCCTGATAGACCCAAGGGAGCCCTACAAACTGACATCAGCAACCTGGACTGGTGAGTTTTCTTTCCCAGGGAAAATGGCCAAAGGACGTGCCCAGGAGGTCGAAGAACAGGGCTGGGACCTGACTGCAAAGAATCCTTATATCGAAGGATGGATCGCAGACCAAAATTGTTCGCTCCTCAAATTTCTGCTGTCCAGATAGACCCAAGGGAGCCCTACAAACTGACATCAGCAACCTGGACTGGTGAGTTTTCTTTCCCAGGGAAAATGGCCAAAGGATGTGCCCAGGGGCCCCTGGCACTGGGCTGGGGCCTGAATGCAAATAATCCTTATATCGAAGGATGGATCGCAGACTGAAGTTGTCCCCTCCTAAAACTTGTGCTGCCCTGATAGACCCAAGGGAGCCCTACAAACTGACATCAGCAACCTGGACTGGTGAGTTTTCTTTCCCAGGGAAAATGGCCAAAGGATGTGCCCAGGGGCCCCTGGCACTGGGCTGGAGCCTGACTGCAAAAAATCCTTATATCGAAGGATGGACCCCAGACCGAAGTTGTGCCCTCCTCAAAGTTGTGCTGCCCTGATAGACCCAAGGGAGCCCTACAAACTGACATCAGCAACCTGGACTGGTGAGTTTTCTTTCCCAGGGAAAATGGCCAAAGGATGTGCCCAGGGGCCCCTGGCACTGGGCTGGGGCCTGAATGGAAATAATCCTTATATCGAAGGATGGATCGCAAACTGAAGTTGTCCCCATCTCATACTTGTGCTGCCCTGATAGACCCAAGGGAGGCCTACAAACTGACATCAGCAACCTGGAGTGGTGAGTTTTCTTTCCAAGGGAAAATGGCCAAAGGATGTGCCCAGGGGCCCCTGGCACTGGACTGGGGCCTGAATGCAAATAATCCCTATATCGAAGGATGGTTCGCAGACCAAAGTTGTCCCCTCCTCAAATTTCTGCCTCCCAGATAGACCCAAGGGAGCCCTACAAAGTGACATCAGGAACCTGGACTGGTGAGTTTTCTTTCCCAGGGAAAATGTCCAAAGCATGTGCCCAGGGGCCCCAAGCACAGGGCGGGGACCTGACTGCAGAGAATCCTTACATCAAAGTTTGGACCCCCAACCGAAGTTGTCCCCTCCTCAAAGTTGTGCTGCCCTGATAGACCCAAGGGAGCCCTACAAACTGACATCAGCAACCTGGACTGGTGAATTTTCTTTCCCAGGGAAAATGGCCAAAGGATGTGCCCAGGGGCGACTGGCACTGGGCTGGGGCCTGAGTGCAAAAAATCCTTATATCGAAGGATGGACCCCAGACCGAAGTTGTCCCCTCCTCAAAGTTGTGCTGCCCTGATAGACCCAAGGGAGGCCTACAAACTGACATCAGCAACCTGGAGTGGTGAGTTTTCTTTCCAAGGGAAAATGGCCAAAGGATGTGCCCAGGGGTCCCTGACCCCGGCCTTGGGCCTGACTGCAAAGAATCCTTATATCGAAGGATGGATCGCAGACCGAAGTTGTCCCCTCCTCAATGTTGTGCTGCCCTGATAGACCCAAGGGAGCCCTACAAACTGACATCAGGAACCTGGACTGGTGAGTTTTCTTTCCCAGGGAAAATGGCCAAAGCATGTGCCCAGGGGCCCAAAGCACAGGGCTGGGACCTGACTGCAGAGAATCTTTATATCGAAGGATGGATCCCAGACCAAAATTGTCCGCTCCTAAAATTTCTGCTGTCCAGATAGACCCAAGGGAGCCCTACAAACTGACATCAGCAACCTGGACTGGTGAGTTTTCTTTCCCAGGGAAAATGGCCAAAGGATGTGCCCAGGGGCCCCTGGCCCTGGTCTGGGGCCTGAATGCAAAGAATCCTTATATCGAAGGATGGATCACAGACCGAAGTTGTCCCCATCTCATACTTGTGCTGCCCTGATAGACCCAAGGGAGCCCTACAAACTGACATCAGCAACCTGGACTGGTGAGTTTTCTTTCCCAGGGAAAATGGCCAAAGGATGTGCCCAGGGGCCCCTGGCACTGGGCTGGGCCTGACTGCAAAGAATCCTTATATCGAAGGATGGATCACAGACCGACGTTATCCCCTCCTGAAACTTGTGCTGCCGTGATAGACCCAAGGGAGCCCTACAAACTGACATCAGCAACCTGGACTGGTGAGTTTTCTTTCCCAGGGAAAATGGCCAAAGGATGTGCCCAGGGGCCCCTGGCACTGGGCTGGGGCCTGACTGCAAAAAATCCATATATCGAAGGATGGACCCCAGACCGAAGTTGTCCCCTCCTCAAAGTTGTGCTGCCCTGATAGACCCAAGGGAGCCCTACAAACTGACATCAGCAACCTGGACTGGTGAGTTTTCTTTCCCAGGGAAAATGGCCAAAGAATGTGCCCAGGGGCCCCAGGCACTGGGCTGGGACCTGAATGCAAATAATACTTATAACGAAGGATGGACCCCAGACCGAAGTTATCCCCTCCTCAAAGTTGTGCTGCCCTGATAGACCCAAGGGAGCCCTACAAACTGACATCAGCAACCTGGACTGGTGAGTTTTCTTTCCCAGGGAAAATGGCCAAAGGATGTGCCCAGGGGCCCCTGGCTCCGGGCTCGGACCTGATTGCAAAAAATCCTTATATCGAAGGATGGACTCCAGACTGAAGTTGTCCCCTCCTAAAACTTGTGCTGCCCAGATAGATCCAAGGGAGCCCTACAAACTGACATCAGCAACCTGGACTGGTGAGTTTTCTTTCCCAGGGAAAATGGCCAAAGGATGTGCCCAGGGGCCCCTGGCACAAGGCTGGAGCCTGACGGCAAAAAATCCTTATATCGAAGGATGGACCCCAGACCGAAGTTGTCCCCTCCTCAAAGTTGTGCTGCCGTGATAGACCCAAGGGAGCCCTACAAACTGATATCAGCAACCTGGACTGGTGAATTTTCTTTCCCAAGGAAAATGGCCAAAGGATGTGCCCAGGGGCCCCTGGCCCTGGGCCCGGTCGTGACTCTATAGAATCCCTCTATCGAAGAAGGGATCACAGACCAAAGTTGTCCCCACCTCAAAGTTGTGCTGCCCTGATAGACCCAAGGGAGCCGTACAAAGGGACATCAGGAACCTGGACTGGTGAGTTTTCTTTCCCAGGGAAAATGGCCAAAGGATGTGCCCAGGGGCCTCTGGCCCTGGGCTCGGGCCTGACTGCAAAAAATCCTTATATCGAAGGATGGATCGCAGACCGAAGTTGTCCCCATCTCATACTTGTGCTGCCCTGATAGACCCAAGGGAGCCCTACAAACTGACATCAGGAACCTGGAGTGGTGAGTTTTCTTTCCCAGGGAAAATGGCCAAAGGACGTGCCCAGGAGGTCGAAGAACAGGGCTGGGACCTGACTGCAAAGAATCCTTATATCGAAGGATGGATCGCAGACCAAAATTGTCCGCTCCTCAAATTTCTGCTGTCCAGATAGACCCAAGGGAGCCCTACAAACTGACATCAGCAACCTGGACTGGTGAGTTTTCTTTCCCAGGGAAAATGGCCAAAGGATGTGCCCAGGGGCCCCTGGCACTGGGCTGGGGCCTGAATGCAAATAATCCTTATATCGAAGGATGGATCGCAGACTGAAGTTGTCCCCATCTCATACTTGTGCTGCCCTGATAGACCCAAGGGAGCCCTACAAACTGACATCAGCAACCTGGACTGGTGAGTTTTCTTTCCCAGGGAAAATGGCCAAAGGATGTGCCCAGGGGCCCCTGGCACTGGGCTGGAGCCTGACTGCAAAAAATCCTTATATCGAAGGATGGACCCCAGACCGAAGTTGTCCCCTCCTCAAACTTGTGCTGCCCTGATAGACCCAAGGGAGCCCTAGAAACTGACATCAGCAACCTGGACTGGTGAGTTTTCTTTCCCAGGGAAAATGGCCAAAGGATGTGCCCAGGGGCCCCTGGCCCTGGGCTGGGGCCTGAATGCAAATAATCCTTATATCGAAGGATGGATCGCAGACTGAAGTTGTCCCCATCTCATACTTGTGCTGCCCTGATAGACCCAAGGGAGCCCTACAAACTGACATCAGGAACCTGGACTGGTGAGTTTTCTTTCCCAGGGAAAATGGCCAAAGGATGTGCCCAGGGGCCCCTGGGACTGGACTGGGGCCTGAATGCAAAGAATCCCTATATCGAAGGATGGTTCGCAGACCAAAGTTGTCCCCTCCTCAAATTTCTGCCTCCCAGATAGACCCAAGGGAGCCCTACAAAGTGACATCAGGAACCTGGACTGGTGAGTTTTCTTTCCCAGGGAAAATGTCCAAAGCATGTGCCCAGGGGCCCCAAGCACAGGGCTGGGACCTGACTGCAGAGAATCCTTACATCAAAGTTTGGACCCCCAACCGAAGTTGTCCTCTCCTCAAACTTGTGCTGCCCTGATAGACCCAAGGGAGCCCTACAAACTGACATCAGCAACCTGGACTGGTGAATTTTCTTTCCCAGGGAAAATGGCCAAAGGATGTGCCCAGGGGCCCCTGGCACTGGGCTGGAGCCTGACTGCAAAAAATCCTTATATCGAAGGATGGACCCCAGACCGAAGTTGTCCCCTCCTCAAACTTGTGCTGCCCTGATAGACCCAAGGGAGCCCTAGAAACTGACATCAGCAACCTGGACTGGTGAGTTTTCTTTCCCAGGGAAAATGGCCAAAGGATGTGCCCAGGGGCCCCTGGCACTGGGCTGGGGCCTGAATGCAAATAATCCTTATATCGAAGGATGGATCGCAGACTGAAGTTGTCCCCATCTCATACTTGTGCTGCCCTGATAGACCCAAGGGAGCCCTACAAACTGACATCAGGAACCTGGACTGGTGAGTTTTCTTTCCCAGGGAAAATGGCCAAAGCATGTGCCCAGGGGCCCCTGGCACTGGACTGGGGCCTGAATGCAAATAATCCCTATATCGAAGGATGGTTCGCAGACCAAAGTTGTCCCCTCCTCAAATTTCTGCTTCCCAGATAGACCCAAGGGAGCCCTACAAAGTGACATCAGGAACCTGGACTGGTGAGTTTTCTTTCCCAGGGAAAATGTCCAAAGCATGTGCCCAGGGGCCCCAAGCACAGGGCTGGGACCTGACTGCAGAGAATCCTTACATCAAAGTTTGGACCCCCAACCGAAGTTGTCCCCTCCTCAAAGTTGTGCTGCCCTGATAGACCCAAGGGAGCCCTACAAACTGACATCAGCAACCTGGACTGGTGAGTTTTCTTTCCCAGGGAAAATGGCCAAAGGATGTGCCCAGGGGCGACTGGCACTGGGCTGGGGCCTGACTGCAAAAAATCCTTATATCGAAGGATGGACCCCAGACCGAAGTTGTCCCCTCCTCAAAGTTGTGCTGCCCTGATAGACCCAAGGGAGGCCTACAAACTGACATCAGCAACCTGGAGTGGTGAGTTTTCTTTCCAAGGGAAAATGGCCAAAGGATGTGCCCAGGGGTCCCTGACCCCGGCCTTGGGCCTGACTGCGAAGAATCCTTATATCGAAGGATGGATCGCAGACCGAAGTTGTCCCCTCCTCAATGTTGTGCTGCCCTGATAGGCCCAAGGGAGCCCTACAAACTGACATCAGCAACCTGGACTGGTGAGTTTTCTTTCCCAGGGAAAATGGCCAAAGCATGTGCCCAGGGGCCCAAAGCACAGGGCTGGGACCTGACTGCAGAGAATCTTTATATCGAAGGATGGATCGCAGACCAAAATTGTCCGCTCCTAAAATTTCTGCTGTTCAGATAGACCCAAGGGAGCCCTACAAACTGACATCAGCAACCTGGACTGGTGAGTTTTCTTTCCCAGGGAAAATGGCCAAAGGATGTGCCCAGGGGCCCCTGGCCCTGGGCTGGGGCCTGACAGCAAAGAATCCTTATATCGCAGGATGGATCGCAAACCGAAGTTGTCCCCATCTCATACTTGTGCTGCCGTGATAGACCCAAGGGAGCCCTAGAAACTGACATCAGCAACCTGGACTGGTGAGTTTTCTTTCCCAGGGAAAATGGCCAAAGGATGTGCCCAGGGGCCCCTGACCCCGGGCTGGGGCCTGAATGCAAAAAATCCTTATATCGAAGAATGGATCACAGACCGAAGTTGTCCCCTCCTCAAAGTTGTGCTGCCCAGATAGACCCAAGGGAGCCCTACAAACTGACATCAGCAACCTGGACTGGTGAGTTTTCTTTCCCAGGGAAAATGGCCAAAGGATGTGCCCAGGGGCCCCTGGCACTGGGCTGGGGCCTGAATGCAAATAATCCTTATATCGAAGGATCGATCGCAGACCGAAGTTGTCCCCTCCTCAATGTTGTGCTGCCCTGATAGACCCAAGGGAGCCCTACAAACCGACATCAGGAACCTGGACTGGTGAGTTTTCTTTCCCAGGGAAAATGGCCAAAGCATGTGCCCAGGGGCCCAAAGCACAGGGCTGGGACCTGACTGCAGAGAATCTTTATATCGAAGGATGGATCCCAGACCAAAATTGTCCGCTCCTAAAATTTCTGCTGTCCAGATAGACCCAAGGGAGCCCTACAAACTGACATCAGCAACCTGGACTGGTGAGTTTTCTTTCCCAGGGAAAATGGCCAAAGGATGTGCCCAGGAGCTCTTGGAACTGGGCTGAGACCGGACTGCAAAAACTCCATATATTGAAGAATGGACCGCAGACTGAAGTTATCCCCTCCTCAAAGTTGTGCTGTCCTGATAGACCCAAGGGAGCCCTACAAACTGACATCAGCAACCTGGACTGGTGAGTTTTCTTTCCCAGGGAAAATGGCCAAAGCATGTGCCCAGGGTCCCCTGGCACTGGGCTGGGACCTGACTGCAAAAAATCCTTATATCGATGGATGGACCCCAGACCGATGTTGTCCCCTCCTCAAAGTTGTGCTGCCCTGATAGACCCAAGGGAGCCCTAGAAACTGACATCAGCAACCTGGACTGGTGAGTTTTCTTTCCCAGGGAAAATGTCCAAAGCATGTGCCCAGGGGCCCCAAGCACAGGGATGGGACCTGACTGCAGAGAATCCTTACATCAAAGTTTGGACCCTCAACCGAAGTTGTCCCCTCCTCAAACTTGTGCTGCCCTGATAGACCCAAGGGAGCCCTACAAACTGACATCAGCAACCTGGACTGGTGAATTTTCTTTCCCAGGGAAAATGGCCAAAGGATGTGCCCAGGGGCGACTGGCACTGGGCTGGGGCCTGACTGCAAAAAATCCTTATATCGAAGGATGGACCCCAGACCGAAGTTGTCCCCTCCTCAAAGTTGTGCTGTCCTGATAGACCCAAGGGAGGCCTACAAACTGACATCAGCAACCTGGACTGGTGAGTTTTCTTTCCAAGGGAAAATGGCCAAAGGATGTGCCCAGGGGTCCCTGACCCCGGCCTTGGGCCTGACTGCGAAGAATCCTTATATCGAAGGATGGATCGCAGACCGAAGTTGTCCCCTCCTCAATGTTGTGCTGCCCTGATAGGCCCAAGGGAGCCCTACAAACTGACATCAGGAACCTGGACTGGTGAGTTTTCTTTCCCAGGGAAAATGGCCAAAGCATGTGCCCAGGGCCCCAAAGCACAGGGCTGGGACCTGACTGCAGAGAATCTTTATGTCGAAGGATGGATCGCAGACCAAAATTGTCCGCTCCTAAAATTTCTGCTGTCCAGATAGACCCAAGGGAGCCCTACAAACTGACATCAGCAACCTGGACTGGTGAGTTTTCTTTCCCAGGGAAAATGGCCAAAGGATGTGCCCAGGGGCCCCTGACCCCGGGCTGGGGCCTGAATGCAAAAAATCCTTATATCGAAGAATGGATCACAGACCGAAGTTGTCCCCTCCTCAAAGTTGTGCTGCCCAGATAGACCCAAGGGAGCCCTACAAACTGACATCAGGAACCTGGACTGGTGAGTTTTCTTTCCCAGGGAAAATGGCCAAAGCATGTGCCCAGGGGCCCAAAGCACAGGGCTGGGACCTGACTGCAGAGAATCTTTATATCGAAGGATGGATCCCAGACCAAAATTGTCCGCTCCTAAAATTTCTGCTGTCCAGATAGACCCAAGGGAGCCTTACAAACTGACATCAGCAACCTGGACTGGTGAGTTTTCTTTCCCAGGGAAAATGGCCAAAGGATGTGCCCAGGGGCCCCTGGCCCTGGGCTGGGGCCTGACAGCAAAGAATCCTTATATCGCAGGATGGATCGCAAACCGAAGTTGTCCCCATCTCATACTTGTGCTGCCGTGATAGACCCAAGGGAGCCCTAGAAACTGACATCAGGAACCTGGACTGGTGAGTTTTCTTTCCCAGGGAAAATGGCCAAAGGATGTGCCCAGGGGCCCCTGACCCCGGGCTGGGGCCTGAATGCAAAAAATCCTTATATCGAAGAATGGATCACAGACCGAAGTTGTCCCCTCCTCAAAGTTGTGCTGCCCAGATAGACCCAAGGGAGCCCTACAAACTGACATCAGCAACCTGGACTGGTGAGTTTTCTTTCCCAGGGAAAATGGCCAAAGGATGTGCCCAGGGGCCCCTGGCACTGGGCTGGGGCCTGAATGCAAATAATCCTTATATCGAAGGATGGATCGCAGACTGAAGTTGTCCCCATCTCATACTTGTGCTGCCCTGATAGACCCAAGGGAGCCCTACAAACTGACATCAGGAACCTGGACTGGTGAGTTTTCTTTCCCAGGGAAAATGGCCAAAGGATGTGCCCAGGGGCCCCTGGCACTGGACTGGGGCCTGAATGCAAATAATCCCTATATCGAAGGATGGTTCGCAGACCAAAGTTGTCCCCTCCTCAAATTTCTGCCTCCCAGATAGACCCAAGGGAGCCCTACAAAGTGACATCAGGAACCTGGACTGGTGAGTTTTCTTTCCCAGGGAAAATGTCCAAAGCATGTGCCCAGGGGCCCCAAGCACAGGGCTGGGACCTGACAGCAGAGAATCCTTACATCAAAGTTTGGACCCCCAACCGAAGTTGTCCTCTCCTCAAACTTGTGCTGCCCTGATAGACCCAAGGGAGCCCTACAAACTGACATCAGCAACCTGGACTGGTGAATTTTCTTTCCCAGGGAAAATGGCCAAAGGATGTGCCCAGGGTCCCCTGGCACTGGGCTGGAGCCTGACTGCAAAAAATCCTTATATCGAAGGATGGACCCCAGACCGAAGTTGTCCCCTCCTCAAACTTGTGCTGCCCTGATAGACCCAAGGGAGCCCTAGAAACTGACATCAGCAACCTGGACTGGTGAGTTTTCTTTCCCAGGGAAAATGGCCAAAGGATGTGCCCAGGGGCCCCTGGCACTGGGCTGGGGCCTGAATGCAAATAATCCTTATATCGAAGGATGGATCGCAGACTGAAGTTGTCCCCATCTCATACTTGTGCTGCCCTGATAGACCCAAGGGAGCCCTACAAACTGACATCAGGAACCTGGACTGGTGAGTTTTCTTTCCCAGGGAAAATGGCCAAAGGATGTGCCCAGGGGCCCCTGGCACTGGGCTGGGGCCTGAATGCAAATAATCCCTATATCGAAGGATGGTTCGCAGACCAAAGTTGTCCCCTCCTCAAATTTCTGCCTCCCAGATAGACCCAAGGGAGCCCTACAAAGTGACATCAGGAACCTGGACTGGTGAGTTTTCTTTCCCAGGGAAAATGTCCAAAGCATGTGCCCAGGGGCCCCAAGCACAGGGCTGGGACCTGACTGCAGAGAATCCTTACATCAAAGTTTGGACCCTCAACCGAAGTTGTCCCCTCCTCAAACTTGTGCTGCCCTGATAGACCCAAGGGAGCCCTACAAACTGACATCAGCAACCTGGACTGGTGAGTTTTCTTTCCCAGGGAAAATGGCCAAAGGATGTGCCCAGGGGCGACTGGTACTGGGCTGGGGCCTGACTGCAAAAAATCCTTATATCGAAGGATGGACCCCAGACCGAAGTTGTCCCCTCCTCAAAGTTGTGCTGCCCTGATAGACCCAAGGGAGGCCTACAAACTGACATCAGCAACCTGGACTGGTGAGTTTTCTTTCCAAGGGAAAATGGCCAAAGGATGTGCCCAGGGGTCCCTGACCCCGGCCTTGGGCCTGACTGCGAAGAATCCTTATATCGAAGGATGGATCGCAGACCGAAGTTGTCCCCTCCTCAATGTTGTGCTGCCCTGATAGGCCCAAGGGAGGCCTACAAACTGACATCAGGAACCTGGACTGGTGAGTTTTCTTTCCCAGGGAAAATGGCCAAAGCATGTGCCCAGGGGCCCAAAGCACAGGGCTGGGACCTGACTGCAGAGAATCTTTATATCGAAGGATGGATCGCAGACCAAAATTGTCCGCTCCTAAAATTTCTGCTGTTCAGATAGACCCAAGGGAGCCCTACAAACTGACATCAGCAACCTGGACTGGTGAGTTTTCTTTCCCAGGGAAAATGGCCAAAGGATGTGCCCAGGGGCCCCTGGCCCTGGGCTGGGGCCTGACAGCAAAGAATCCTTATATCGCAGGATGGATCGCAAACCGAAGTTGTCCCCATCTCATACTTGTGCTGCCGTGATAGACCCAAGGGAGCCCTAGAAACTGACATCAGCAACCTGGACTGGTGAGTTTTCTTTCCCAGGGAAAATGGCCAAAGGATGTGCCCAGGGGCCCCTGGCACTGGGCTGGGGCCTGAATGCAAATAATCCTTATATCGAAGGATCGATCGCAGACCGAAGTTGTCCCCTCCTCAATGTTGTGCTGCCCTGATAGACCCAAGGGAGCCCTACAAACCGACATCAGGAACCTGGACTGGTGAGTTTTCTTTCCCAGGGAAAATGGCCAAAGCATGTGCCCAGGGGCCCAAAGCACAGGGCTGGGACCTGACTGCAGAGAATCTTTATATCGAAGGATGGATCCCAGACCAAAATTGTCCGCTCCTAAAATTTCTGCTGTCCAGATAGACCCAAGGGAGCCCTACAAACTGACATCAGCAACCTGGACTGGTGAGTTTTCTTTCCCAGGGAAAATGGCCAAAGGATGTGCCCAGGAGCTCTTGGAACTGGGCTGAGACCGGACTGCAAAAACTCCATATATTGAAGAATGGACCGCAGACTGAAGTTATCCCCTCCTCAAAGTTGTGCTGTCCTGATAGACCCAAGGGAGCCCTACAAACTGACATCAGCAACCTGGACTGGTGAGTTTTCTTTCCCAGGGAAAATGGCCAAAGGATGTGCCCAGGGGCCCCTGGCACTGGGCTGGGACCTGACTGCAAAAAATCCTTATATCGATGGATGGACCCCAGACCGATGTTGTCCCCTCCTCAAAGTTGTGCTGCCCTGATAGACCCAAGGGAGCCCTAGAAACTGACATCAGCAACCTGGACTGGTGAGTTTTCTTTCCCAGGGAAAATGTCCAAAGCATGTGCCCAGGGGCCCCAAGCACAGGGATGGGACCTGACTGCAGAGAATCCTTACATCAAAGTTTGGACCCCCAACCGAAGTTGTCCCCTCCTCAAACTTGTGCTGCCGTGATAGACCCAAGGGAGCCCTACAAACTGACATCAGCAACCTGGACTGGTGAATTTTCTTTCCCAGGGAAAATGGCCAAAGGATGTGCCCAGGGGCGACTGGCACTGGGCTGGGGCCTGAGTGCAAAAAATCCTTATATCGAAGGATGGACCCCAGACCGAAGTTGTCCCCTCCTCAAAGTTGTGCTGCCCTGATAGACCCAAGGGAGGCCTACAAACTGACATCAGCAACCTGGACTGGTGAGTTTTCTTTCCCAGGGAAAATGGCCAAAGGATGTGCCCAGGGGTCCCTGACCCCGGCCTTGGGCCTGACTGCGAAGAATCCTTATATCGAAGGATGGATCGCAGACCGAAGTTGTCCCCTCCTCAATGTTGTGCTGCCCTGATAGGCCCAAGGGAGCCCTACAAACTGACATCAGGAACCTGGACTGGTGAGTTTTCTTTCCCAGGGAAAATGGCCAAAGCATGTGCCCAGGGGCCCAAAGCACAGGGCTGGGACCTGACTGCAGAGAATCTTTATATCGAAGGATGGATCGCAGACCAAAATTGTCCGCTCCTAAAATTTCTGCTGTCCAGATAGACCCAAGGGAGCCCTACAAACTGACATCAGCAACCTGGACTGGTGAGTTTTCTTTCCCAGGGAAAATGGCCAAAGGATGTGCCCAGGGGCCCCTGGCCCTGGGCTGGGGCCTGACAGCAAAGAATCCTTATATCGCAGGATGGATCGCAAACCGAAGTTGTCCCCATCTCATACTTGTGCTGCCGTGATAGACCCAAGGGAGCCCTAGAAACTGACATCAGCAACCTGGACTGGTGAGTTTTCTTTCCCAGGGAAAATGGCCAAAGGATGTGCCCAGGGGCCCCTGACCCTGGGCTGGGGCCTGAATGCAAAAAATCCTTATATCGAAGAATGGATCACAGACCGAAGTTGTCCCCTCCTCAAAGTTGTGCTGCCCAGATAGACCCAAGGGAGCCCTACAAACTGACATCAGGAACCTGGACTGGTGAGTTTTCTTTCCCAGGGAAAATGGCCAAAGCATGTGCCCAGGGGCCCAAAGCACAGGGCTGGGACCTGACTGCAGAGAATCTTTATATCGAAGGATGGATCCCAGACCAAAATTGTCCGCTCCTAAAATTTCTGCTGTCCAGATAGACCCAAGGGAGCCTTACAAACTGACATCAGCAACCTGGACTGGTGAGTTTTCTTTCCCAGGGAAGATGGCCAAAGGATGTGCCCAGGGGCCCCTGGCCCTGGGCTGGGGCCTGACAGCAAAGAATCCTTATATCGCAGGATGGATCGCAAACCGAAGTTGTCCCCATCTCATACTTGTGCTGCCGTGATAGACCCAAGGGAGCCCTAGAAACTGACATCAGCAACCTGGACTGGTGAGTTTTCTTTCCCAGGGAAAATGGCCAAAGGATGTGCCCAGGGGCCCCTGACCCCGGGCTGGGGCCTGACTGCAAAAAATCCTTATATCGAAGAATGGATCACAGACCGAAGTTGTCCCCTCCTCAAAGTTGTGCTGCCCAGATAGACCCAAGGGAGCCCTACAAACTGACATCAGCAACCTGGACTGGTGAGTTTTCTTTCCCAGGGAAAATGGCCAAAGGATGTGCCCAGGGGCCCCTGGCACTGGGCTGGGGCCTGAATGCAAATAATCCTTATATCGAAGGATGGATCGCAGACTGAAGTTGTCCCCATCTCATACTTGTGCTGCCCTGATAGACCCAAGGGAGCCCTACAAACTGACATCAGCAACCTGGACTGGTGAGTTTTCTTTCCCAGGGAAAATGGCCAAAGGATGTGCCCAGGGGCCCCTGGCACTGGACTGGGGCGTGAATGCAAATAATCCCTATATCGAAGGATGGTTCGAAGACCAAAGTTGTCCCCTCCTCAAATTTCTGCCTCCCAGATAGACCCAAGGGAGCCCTACAAAGTGACATCAGGAACCTGGACTGGTGAGTTTTCTTTCCCAGGGAAAATGTCCAAAGCATGTGCCCAGGGGCCCCAAGCACAGGGCTGGGACCTGACTGCAGAGAATCCTTACATCAAAGTTTGGACCCCCAACCGAAGTTGTCCCCTCCTCAAAGTTGTGCTGCCCTGATAGACCCAAGGGAGCCCTACAAACTGACATCAGCAACCTGGACTGGTGAATTTTCTTTCCCAGGGAAAATGGCCAAAGGATGTGCCCAGGGGCCCCTGGCACTGGGCTGGAGCCTGACTGCAAAAAATCCTTATATCGAAGGATGGACCCCAGACCGAAGTTGTCCCCTCCTCAAAGTTGTGCTGCCCTGATAGACCCAAGGGAGCCCTAGAAACTGACATCAGCAACCTGGACTGGTGAGTTTTCTTTCCCAGGGAAAATGGCCAAAGGATGTGCCCAGGGGTCCCTGACCCCGGCCTTGGGCCTGACTGCGAAGAATCCTTATATCGAAGGATGGATCGCAGACCGAAGTTGTCCCCTCCTCAATGTTGTGCTGCCCTGATAGACCCAAGGGAGCCCTACAAACTGACATCAGGAACCTGGACTGGTGAGTTTTCTTTCCCAGGGAAAATGGCCAAAGCATGTGCCCAGGGGCCCAAAGCACAGGGCTGGGACCTGACTGCAGAGAATCTTTATATCGAAGGATGGATCGCAGACCAAAATTGTCCGCTCCTAAAATTTCTGCTGTCCAGATAGACCCAAGGGAGCCCTACAAACTGACATCAGCAACCTGGACTGGTGAGTTTTCTTTCCCAGGGAAAATGGCCAAAGGATGTGCCCAGGAGCTCTTGGAACTGGGCTGAGACCGGACTGCAAAAACTCCATATATTGAAGAATGGACCGCAGACTGAAGTTATCCCCTCCTCAAAGTTGTGCTGTCCTGATAGACCCAAGGGAGCCCTACAAACTGACATCAGCAACCTGGACTGGTGAGTTTTCTTTCCCAGGGAAAATGGCCAAAGGATGTGCCCAGGGTCCCCTGGCACTGGGCTGGGGCCTGACTGCAAAAAATCCTTATATCGATGGATGGACCCCAGACCGATGTTGTCCCCTCCTCAAAGTTGTGCTGCCCTGATAGACCCAAGGGAGCCCTACAAACTGACATCAGCAACCTGGACTGGTGAGTTTTCTTTCCCAGGGAAAATGGCCAAAGGATGTGCCCAGGGGCCCCTGGCCCTGGGCTGGGGCCTGACAGCAAAGAATCCTTATATCGCAGGATGGATCGCAAACCGAAGTTGTCCCCATCTCATACTTGTGCTGCCGTGATAGACCCAAGGGAGCCCTACAAACTGACATCAGGAACCTGGACTGGTGAGTTTTCTTTCCCAGGGAAAATGGCCAAAGCATGTGCCCAGGGGCTCTTTGAACTGGGCTGAGACCGGACTGCAAAAACTCCATATATCGAAGAATGGACCGCAGACCGAAGTTATCCCCTCCTCAAAGTTGTGCTGCCCCGATAGACCCAAGGGAGCCCTACAAACTGACATCAGCAACCTGGACTGGTGAGTTTTCTTTCCCAGGGAAAATGGCCAAAGGATGTGCCCAGGGGCCCCTGGCACTGGGCTGGGGCCTGACTGCAAAAAATCCTTATATCGATGGATGGACCCCAGACCAAAGTTGTCCCCTCCTCAAACTTGTGCTGCCCTGATAGACCCAAGGGAGCCCTAGAAACTGACATCAGCAACCTGGACTGGTGAGTTTTCTTTCCCAGGGAAAATGGCCAAAGGATGTGCCCAGGGGCCCCTGGCCCCGGGGTGGGGCCTGAATGCAAAGAATCTTTATATCGAAGGTTGGATCGAAGACCGAAATTGTCCCCATCTCATACTTGTGCTGCCCTGAGAGACCCAAGGGAGCCCTACAAACTGACATCAGGAACCTGGACTGGTGAGTTTTCTTTCCCAGGGAAAATGGCCAAAGGATGTGCCCAGGGGCCCCTGGCCCTGGGCTGGGCACCTGACTGCAAAGAATCCTTATATCGAAGGATGGATCGCAGACCAAAGTTTTCCGTACTTCATAATTGTGCTGCCCTGATACATCCAAGGGAGCCCTACAAACTGACATCAGGAAGCTGGAATGGTGAAGTTTCTTTCCCAGGGAAAATGGCCAAAGGATGTGCCCAGGGGCCCCTGGCCCTGGGTTGGCACCTGACTGCAAGGAATCCTTATATCTAAGGATGGATCGCAGAGCGAAGTTTTCCCCTCCTCAAACTTGCGCGGCCCAGATAGACCCAAGTGAGCACAACAAACTGATATCAGCAACCTGGACTGGTGAGTTTTCTTTCCCAGGGAAAATGGCCAAAGGATGTGCCCAGGGGCGACTGGCACTGGGCTGGGGCCTGACTGCAAAAAATCCTTATATCGAAGGATGGACCCCAGACCGAAGTTGTCCCCTCCTCAAAGTTGTGCTGCCCTGATAGACCCAAGGGAGGCCTACAAACTGACATCAGCAACCTGGACTGGTGAGTTTTCTTTCCCAGGGAAAATGGCCAAAGGATGTGCCCAGGGGTCCCTGACCCCGGCCTTGGGCCTGACTGCGAAGAATCCTTATATCGAAGGATGGATCGCAGACCGAAGTTGTCCCCTCCTCAATGTTGTGCTGCCCTGATAGGCCCAAGGGAGCCCTACAAACTGACATCAGGAACCTGGACTGGTGAGTTTTCTTTCCCAGGGAAAATGGCCAAAGCATGTGCCCAGGGGCCCAAAGCACAGGGCTGGGACCTGACTGCAGAGAATCTTTATATCGAAGGATGGATCGCAGACCAAAATTGTCCGCTCCTAAAATTTCTGCTGTCCAGATAGACCCAAGGGAGCCCTACAAACTGACATCAGCAACCTGGACTGGTGAGTTTTCTTTCCCAGGGAAAATGGCCAAAGGATGTGCCCAGGGGCCCCTGGCCCTGGGCTGGGGCCTGACAGCAAAGAATCCTTATATCGCAGGATGGATCGCAAACCGAAGTTGTCCCCATCTCATACTTGTGCTGCCGTGATAGACCCAAGGGAGCCCTACAAACTGACATCAGCAACCTGGACTGGTGAGTTTTCTTTCCCAGGGAAAATGGCCAAAGGATGTGCCCAGGGGCCCCTGACCCTGGGCTGGGGCCTGAATGCAAAAAATCCTTATATCGAAGAATGGATCACAGACCGAAGTTGTCCCCTCCTCAAAGTTGTGCTGCCCAGATAGACCCAAGGGAGCCCTACAAACTGACATCAGGAACCTGGACTGGTGAGTTTTCTTTCCCAGGGAAAATGGCCAAAGCATGTGCCCAGGGGCCCAAAGCACAGGGCTGGGACCTGACTGCAGAGAATCTTTATATCGAAGGATGGATCGCAGACCAAAATTGTCCGCTCCTAAAATTTCTGCTGTCCAGATAGACCCAAGGGAGCCTTACAAACTGACATCAGCAACCTGGACTGGTGAGTTTTCTTTCCCAGGGAAGATGGCCAAAGGATGTGCCCAGGGGCCCCTGGCCCTGGGCTGGGGCCTGACAGCAAAGAATCCTTATATCGCAGGATGGATCGCAAACCGAAGTTGTCCCCATCTCATACTTGTGCTGCCGTGATAGACCCAAGGGAGCCCTAGAAACTGACATCAGGAACCTGGACTGGTGAGTTTTCTTTCCCAGGGAAAATGGCCAAAGCATGTGCCCAGGGGCTCTTTGAACTGGGCTGAGACCGGACTGCAAAAACTCCATATATCGAAGAATGGACCGCAGACCGAAGTTATCCCCTCCTCAAAGTTGTGCTGCCCCGATAGACCCAAGGGAGCCCTACAAACTGACATCAGCAACCTGGACTGGTGAGTTTTCTTTCCCAGGGAAAATGGCCAAAGGATGTGCCCAGGGGCCCCTGGCACTGGGCTGGGGCCTGACTGCAAAAAATCCTTATATCGATGGATGGACCCCAGACCAAAGTTGTCCCCTCCTCAAACTTGTGCTGCCCTGATAGACCCAAGGGAGCCCTAGAAACTGACATCAGCAACCTGGACTGGTGAGTTTTCTTTCCCAGGGAAAATGGCCAAAGGATGTGCCCAGGGGCCCCTGGCCCCGGGGTGGGGCCTGAATGCAAAGAATCTTTATATCGAAGGTTGGATCGAAGACCGAAATTGTCCCCATCTCATACTTGTGCTGCCCTGAGAGACCCAAGGGAGCCCTACAAACTGACATCAGGAACCTGGACTGGTGAGTTTTCTTTCCCAGGGAAAATGGCCAAAGGATGTGCCCAGGGGCCCCTGGCCCTGGGCTGGGCACCTGACTGCAAAGAATCCTTATATCGAAGGATGGATCGCAGACCAAAGTTTTCCGTACTTCATAATTGTGCTGCCCTGATACATCCAAGGGAGCCCTACAAACTGACATCAGGAAGCTGGAATGGTGAAGTTTCTTTCCCAGGGAAAATGGCCAAAGGATGTGCCCAGGGGCCCCTGGCCCTGGGTTGGCACCTGACTGCAAGGAATCCTTATATCTAAGGATGGATCGCAGAGCGAAGTTTTCCCCTCCTCAAACTTGCGCGGCCCAGATAGACCCAAGTGAGCACAACAAACTGATATCAGCAACCTGGACTGGTGAGTTTTCTTTCCCAGGGAAAATGGCCAAAGGATGTGCCCAGGGGCGACTGGCACTGGGCTGGGGCCTGACTGCAAAAAATCCTTATATCGAAGGATGGACCCCAGACCGAAGTTGTCCCCTCCTCAAAGTTGTGCTGCCCTGATAGACCCAAGGGAGGCCTACAAACTGACATCAGCAACCTGGACTGGTGAGTTTTCTTTCCCAGGGAAAATGGCCAAAGGATGTGCCCAGGGGTCCCTGACCCCGGCCTTGGGCCTGACTGCGAAGAATCCTTATATCGAAGGATGGATCGCAGACCGAAGTTGTCCCCTCCTCAATGTTGTGCTGCCCTGATAGGCCCAAGGGAGCCCTACAAACTGACATCAGGAACCTGGACTGGTGAGTTTTCTTTCCCAGGGAAAATGGCCAAAGCATGTGCCCAGGGGCCCAAAGCACAGGGCTGGGACCTGACTGCAGAGAATCTTTATATCGAAGGATGGATCGCAGACCAAAATTGTCCGCTCCTAAAATTTCTGCTGTCCAGATAGACCCAAGGGAGCCCTACAAACTGACATCAGCAACCTGGACTGGTGAGTTTTCTTTCCCAGGGAAAATGGCCAAAGGATGTGCCCAGGGGCCCCTGGCCCTGGGCTGGGGCCTGACAGCAAAGAATCCTTATATCGCAGGATGGATCGCAAACCGAAGTTGTCCCCATCTCATACTTGTGCTGCCGTGATAGACCCAAGGGAGCCCTACAAACTGACATCAGCAACCTGGACTGGTGAGTTTTCTTTCCCAGGGAAAATGGCCAAAGGATGTGCCCAGGGGCCCCTGACCCTGGGCTGGGGCCTGAATGCAAAAAATCCTTATATCGAAGAATGGATCACAGACCGAAGTTGTCCCCTCCTCAAAGTTGTGCTGCCCAGATAGACCCAAGGGAGCCCTACAAACTGACATCAGGAACCTGGACTGGTGAGTTTTCTTTCCCAGGGAAAATGGCCAAAGCATGTGCCCAGGGGCCCAAAGCACAGGGCTGGGACCTGACTGCAGAGAATCTTTATATCGAAGGATGGATCCCAGACCAAAATTGTCCGCTCCTAAAATTTCTGCTGTCCAGATAGACCCAAGGGAGCCTTACAAACTGACATCAGCAACCTGGACTGGTGAGTTTTCTTTCCCAGGGAAGATGGCCAAAGGATGTGCCCAGGGGCCCCTGGCCCTGGGCTGGGGCCTGACAGCAAAGAATCCTTATATCGCAGGATGGATCGCAAACCGAAGTTGTCCCCATCTCATACTTGTGCTGCCGTGATAGACCCAAGGGAGCCCTAGAAACTGACATCAGCAACCTGGACTGGTGAGTTTTCTTTCCCAGGGAAAATGGCCAAAGGATGTGCCCAGGGGCCCCTGACCCTGGGCTGGGGCCTGACTGCAAAAAATCCTTATATCGAAGAATGGATCACAGACCGAAGTTGTCCCCTCCTCAAAGTTGTGCTGCCCAGATAGACCCAAGGGAGCCCTACAAACTGACATCAGCAACCTGGACTGGTGAGTTTTCTTTCCCAGGGAAAATGGCCAAAGGATGTGCCCAGGGGCCCCTGGCACTGGGCTGGGGCCTGAATGCAAATAATCCTTATATCGAAGGATGGATCGCAGACTGAAGTTGTCCCCATCTCATACTTGTGATGCCGTGATAGACCCAAGGGAGCCCTAGAAACTGACATCAGCAACCTGGACTGGTGAGTTTTCTTTCCCAGGGAAAATGGCCAAAGGATGTGCCCAGGGGCCCCTGGCACTGGACTGGGGCCTGAATGCAAATAATCCCTATATCGAAGGATGGTTCGAAGACCAAAGTTGTCCCCTCCTCAAATTTCTGCCTCCCAGATAGACCCAAGGGAGCCCTACAAAGTGACATCAGGAACCTGGACTGGTGAGTTTTCTTTCCCAGGGAAAATGTCCAAAGCATGTGCCCAGGGGCCCCAAGCACAGGGCTGGGACCTGACTGCAGAGAATCCTTACATCAAAGTTTGGACCCCCAACCGAAGTTGTCCCCTCCTCAAAGTTGTGCTGCCCTGATAGACCCAAGGGAGCCCTACAAACTGACATCAGCAACCTGGACTGGTGAGTTTTCTTTCCCAGGGAAAATGGCCAAAGGATGTGCCCAGGGGCCCCTGGCCCTGGGCTGGGGCCTGACAGCAAAGAATCCTTATATCGCAGGATGGATCGCAAACCGAAGTTGTCCCCATCTCATACTTGTGCTGCCGTGATAGACCCAAGGGAGCCCTACAAACTGACATCAGGAACCTGGACTGGTGAGTTTTGTTTCCCAGGGAAAATGGCCAAAGCATGTGCCCAGGGGCTCTTTGAACTGGGCTGAGACCGGACTGCAAAAACTCCATATATCGAAGAATGGACCGCAGACCGAAGTTATCCCCTCCTCAAAGTTGTGCTGCCCCGATAGACCCAAGGGAGCCCTACAAACTGACATCAGCAACCTGGACTGGTGAGTTTTGTTTCCCAGGGAAAATGGCCAAAGGATGTGCCCAGGGGCCCCTGGCACTGGGCTGGGGCCTGACTGCAAAAAATCCTTATATCGATGGATGGACCCCAGACCAAAGTTGTCCCCTCCTCAAACTTGTGCTGCCCTGATAGACCCAAGGGAGCCCTAGAAACTGACATCAGCAACCTGGACTGGTGAGTTTTCTTTCCCAGGGAAAATGGCCAAAGGATGTGCCCAGGGGCCCCTGGCCCCGGGGTGGGGCCTGAATGCAAAGAATCTTTATATCGAAGGTTGGATCGAAGACCGAAATTGTCCCCATCTCATACTTGTGCTGCCCTGAGAGACCCAAGGGAGCCCTACAAACTGACATCAGGAACCTGGACTGGTGAGTTTTCTTTCCCAGGGAAAATGGCCAAAGGATGTGCCCAGGGGCCCCTGGCCCTGGGCTGGGCACCTGACTGCAAAGAATCCTTATATCGAAGGATGGATCGCAGACCAAAGTTTTCCGTACTTCATAATTGTGCTGCCCTGATACATCCAAGGGAGCCCTACAAACTGACATCAGGAAGCTGGAATGGTGAAGTTTCTTTCCCAGGGAAAATGGCCAAAGGATGTGCCCAGGGGCCCCTGGCCCTGGGTTGGCACCTGACTGCAAGGAATCCTTATATCTAAGGATGGATCGCAGAGCGAAGTTTTCCCCTCCTCAAACTTGCGCGGCCCAGATAGACCCAAGTGAGCACAACAAACTGACATCAGCAACCTGGACTGGTGAGTTTTCTTTCCCAGGGAAAATGGCCAAAGGATGTGCCCAGGGGCGACTGGCACTGGGCTGGGGCCTGACTGCAAAAAATCCTTATATCGAAGGATGGACCCCAGACCGAAGTTGTCCCCTCCTCAAAGTTGTGCTGCCCTGATAGACCCAAGGGAGGCCTACAAACTGACATCAGCAACCTGGACTGGTGAGTTTTCTTTCCCAGGGAAAATGGCCAAAGGATGTGCCCAGGGGTCCCTGACCCCGGCCTTGGGCCTGACTGCGAAGAATCCTTATATCGAAGGATGGATCGCAGACCGAAGTTGTCCCCTCCTCAATGTTGTGCTGCCCTGATAGGCCCAAGGGAGCCCTACAAACTGACATCAGGAACCTGGACTGGTGAGTTTTCTTTCCCAGGGAAAATGGCCAAAGCATGTGCCCAGGGGCCCAAAGCACAGGGCTGGGACCTGACTGCAGAGAATCTTTATATCGAAGGATGGATCGCAGACCAAAATTGTCCGCTCCTAAAATTTCTGCTGTCCAGATAGACCCAAGGGAGCCCTACAAACTGACATCAGCAACCTGGACTGGTGAGTTTTCTTTCCCAGGGAAAATGGCCAAAGGATGTGCCCAGGGGCCCCTGGCCCTGGGCTGGGGCCTGACAGCAAAGAATCCTTATATCGCAGGATGGATCGCAAACCGAAGTTGTCCCCATCTCATACTTGTGCTGCCGTGATAGACCCAAGGGAGCCCTAGAAACTGACATCAGCAACCTGGACTGGTGAGTTTTCTTTCCCAGGGAAAATGGCCAAAGGATGTGCCCAGGGGCCCCTGACCCTGGGCTGGGGCCTGAATGCAAAAAATCCTTATATCGAAGAATGGATCACAGACCGAAGTTGTCCCCTCCTCAAAGTTGTGCTGCCCAGATAGACCCAAGGGAGCCCTACAAACTGACATCAGGAACCTGGACTGGTGAGTTTTCTTTCCCAGGGAAAATGGCCAAAGCATGTGCCCAGGGGCCCAAAGCACAGGGCTGGGACCTGACTGCAGAGAATCTTTATATCGAAGGATGGATCCCAGACCAAAATTGTCCGCTCCTAAAATTTCTGCTGTCCAGATAGACCCAAGGGAGCCTTACAAACTGACATCAGCAACCTGGACTGGTGAGTTTTCTTTCCCAGGGAAGATGGCCAAAGGATGTGCCCAGGGGCCCCTGGCCCTGGGCTGGGGCCTGACAGCAAAGAATCCTTATATCGCAGGATGGATCGCAAACCGAAGTTGTCCCCATCTCATACTTGTGCTGCCGTGATAGACCCAAGGGAGCCCTAGAAACTGACATCAGCAACCTGGACTGGTGAGTTTTCTTTCCCAGGGAAAATGGCCAAAGGATGTGCCCAGGGGCCCCTGACCCCGGGCTGGGGCCTGACTGCAAAAAATCCTTATATCGAAGAATGGATCACAGACCGAAGTTGTCCCCTCCTCAAAGTTGTGCTGCCCAGATAGACCCAAGGGAGCCCTACAAACTGACATCAGCAACCTGGACTGGTGAGTTTTCTTTCCCAGGGAAAATGGCCAAAGGATGTGCCCAGGGGCCCCTGGCACTGGGCTGGGGCCTGAATGCAAATAATCCTTATATCGAAGGATGGATCGCAGACTGAAGTTGTCCCCATCTCATACTTGTGCTGCCGTGATAGACCCAAGGGAGCCCTAGAAACTGACATCAGCAACCTGGACTGGTGAGTTTTCTTTCCCAGGGAAAATGGCCAAAGGATGTGCCCAGGGGCCCCTGGCACTGGACTGGGGCCTGAATGCAAATAATCCCTATATCGAAGGATGGTTCGAAGACCAAAGTTGTCCCCTCCTCAAATTTCTGCCTCCCAGATAGACCCAAGGGAGCCCTACAAAGTGACATCAGGAACCTGGACTGGTGAGTTTTCTTTCCCAGGGAAAATGTCCAAAGCATGTGCCCAGGGGCCCCAAGCACAGGGCTGGGACCTGACTGCAGAGAATCCTTACATCAAAGTTTGGACCCCCAACCGAAGTTGTCCCCTCCTCAAAGTTGTGCTGCCCTGATAGACCCAAGGGAGCCCTACAAACTGACATCAGCAACCTGGACTGGTGAATTTTCTTTCCCAGGGAAAATGGCCAAAGGATGTGCCCAGGGGCCCCTGGCACTGGGCTGGAGCCTGACTGCAAAAAATCCTTATATCGAAGGATGGACCCCAGACCGAAGTTTGTCCCCTCCTCAAAGTTGTGCTGCCCTGATAGACCCAAGGGAGCCCTAGAAACTGACATCAGCAACCTGGACTGGTGAGTTTTCTTTCCCAGGGAAAATGGCCAAAGGATGTGCCCAGGGGTCCCTGACCCCGGCCTTGGGCCTGACTGCGAAGAATCCTTATATCGAAGGATGGATCGCAGACCGAAGTTGTCCCCTCCTCAATGTTGTGCTGCCCTGATAGACCCACGGGAGCCCTACAAACTGACATCAGGAACCTGGACTGGTGAGTTTTCTTTCCCAGGGAAAATGGCCAAAGCATGTGCCCAGGGGCCCAAAGCACAGGGCTGGGACCTGACTGCAGAGAATCTTTATATCGAAGGATGGATCCCAGACCAAAATTGTCCGCTCCTAAAATTTCTGCTGTCCAGATAGACCCAAGGGAGCCCTACAAACTGACATCAGCAACCTGGACTGGTGAGTTTTCTTTCCCAGGGAAAATGGCCAAAGGATGTGCCCAGGAGCTCTTGGAACTGGGCTGAGACCGGACTGCAAAAACTCCATATATTGAAGAATGGACCGCAGACTGAAGTTATCCCCTCCTCAAAGTTGTGCTGTCCTGATAGACCCAAGGGAGCCCTACAAACTGACATCAGCAACCTGGACTGGTGAGTTTTCTTTCCCAGGGAAAATGGCCAAAGGATGTGCCCAGGGTCCCCTGGCACTGGGCTGGGGCCTGACTGCAAAAAATCCTTATATCGATGGATGGACCCCAGACCGATGTTGTCCCCTCCTCAAAGTTGTGCTGCCCTGATAGACCCAAGGGAGCCCTACAAACTGACATCAGCAACCTGGACTGGTGAGTTTTCTTTCCCAGGGAAAATGGCCAAAGGATGTGCCCAGGGGCCCCTGGCCCTGGGCTGGGGCCTGACAGCAAAGAATCCTTATATCGCAGGATGGATCGCAAACCGAAGTTGTCCCCATCTCATACTTGTGCTGCCGTGATAGACCCAAGGGAGCCCTACAAACTGACATCAGGAACCTGGACTGGTGAGTTTTCTTTCCCAGGGAAAATGGCCAAAGCATGTGCCCAGGGGCTCTTTGAACTGGGCTGAGACCGGACTGCAAAAACTCCATATATCGAAGAATGGACCGCAGACCGAAGTTATCCCCTCCTCAAAGTTGTGCTGCCCCGATAGACCCAAGGGAGCCCTACAAACTGACATCAGCAACCTGGACTGGTGAGTTTTCTTTCCCAGGGAAAATGGCCAAAGGATGTGCCCAGGGGCCCCTGGCACTGGGCTGGGGCCTGACTGCAAAAAATCCTTATATCGATGGATGGACCCCAGACCAAAGTTGTCCCCTCCTCAAACTTGTGCTGCCCTGATAGACCCAAGGGAGCCCTAGAAACTGACATCAGCAACCTGGACTGGTGAGTTTTCTTTCCCAGGGAAAATGGCCAAAGGATGTGCCCAGGGGCCCCTGGCCCCGGGGTGGGGCCTGAATGCAAAGAATCTTTATATCGAAGGTTGGATCGAAGACCGAAATTGTCCCCATCTCATACTTGTGCTGCCCTGAGAGACCCAAGGGAGCCCTACAAACTGACATCAGGAACCTGGACTGGTGAGTTTTCTTTCCCAGGGAAAATGGCCAAAGGATGTGCCCAGGGGCCCCTGGCCCTGGGCTGGGCACCTGACTGCAAAGAATCCTTATATCGAAGGATGGATCGCAGACCAAAGTTTTCCGTACTTCATAATTGTGCTGCCCTGATACATCCAAGGGAGCCCTACAAACTGACATCAGGAAGCTGGAATGGTGAAGTTTCTTTCCCAGGGAAAATGGCCAAAGGATGTGCCCAGGGGCCCCTGGCCCTGGGTTGGCACCTGACTGCAAGGAATCCTTATATCTAAGGATGGATCGCAGAGCGAAGTTTTCCCCTCCTCAAACTTGCGCGGCCCAGATAGACCCAAGTGAGCACAACAAACTGACATCAGCAACCTGGACTGGTGAGTTTTCTTTCCCAGGGAAAATGGCCAAAGGATGTGCCCAGGGGCGACTGGCACTGGGCTGGGGCCTGACTGCAAAAAATCCTTATATCGAAGGATGGACCCCAGACCGAAGTTGTCCCCTCCTCAAAGTTGTGCTGCCCTGATAGACCCAAGGGAGGCCTACAAACTGACATCAGCAACCTGGACTGGTGAGTTTTCTTTCCCAGGGAAAATGGCCAAAGGATGTGCCCAGGGGTCCCTGACCCCGGCCTTGGGCCTGACTGCGAAGAATCCTTATATCGAAGGATGGATCGCAGACCGAAGTTGTCCCCTCCTCAATGTTGTGCTGCCCTGATAGGCCCAAGGGAGCCCTACAAACTGACATCAGGAACCTGGACTGGTGAGTTTTCTTTCCCAGGGAAAATGGCCAAAGCATGTGCCCAGGGGCCCAAAGCACAGGGCTGGGACCTGACTGCAGAGAATCTTTATATCGAAGGATGGATCGCAGACCAAAATTGTCCGCTCCTAAAATTTCTGCTGTCCAGATAGACCCAAGGGAGCCCTACAAACTGACATCAGCAACCTGGACTGGTGAGTTTTCTTTCCCAGGGAAAATGGCCAAAGGATGTGCCCAGGGGCCCCTGGCCCTGGGCTGGGGCCTGACAGCAAAGAATCCTTATATCGCAGGATGGATCGCAAACCGAAGTTGTCCCCATCTCATACTTGTGCTGCCGTGATAGACCCAAGGGAGCCCTAGAAACTGACATCAGCAACCTGGACTGGTGAGTTTTCTTTCCCAGGGAAAATGGCCAAAGGATGTGCCCAGGGGCCCCTGACCCTGGGCTGGGGCCTGAATGCAAAAAATCCTTATATCGAAGAATGGATCACAGACCGAAGTTGTCCCCTCCTCAAAGTTGTGCTGCCCAGATAGACCCAAGGGAGCCCTACAAACTGACATCAGGAACCTGGACTGGTGAGTTTTCTTTCCCAGGGAAAATGGCCAAAGCATGTGCCCAGGGGCCCAAAGCACAGGGCTGGGACCTGACTGCAGAGAATCTTTATATCGAAGGATGGATCCCAGACCAAAATTGTCCGCTCCTAAAATTTCTGCTGTCCAGATAGACCCAAGGGAGCCTTACAAACTGACATCAGCAACCTGGACTGGTGAGTTTTCTTTCCCAGGGAAGATGGCCAAAGGATGTGCCCAGGGGCCCCTGGCCCTGGGCTGGGGCCTGACAGCAAAGAATCCTTATATCGCAGGATGGATCGCAAACCGAAGTTGTCCCCATCTCATACTTGTGCTGCCGTGATAGACCCAAGGGAGCCCTAGAAACTGACATCAGCAACCTGGACTGGTGAGTTTTCTTTCCCAGGGAAAATGGCCAAAGGATGTGCCCAGGGGCCCCTGACCCCGGGCTGGGGCCTGACTGCAAAAAATCCTTATATCGAAGAATGGATCACAGACCGAAGTTGTCCCCTCCTCAAAGTTGTGCTGCCCAGATAGACCCAAGGGAGCCCTACAAACTGACATCAGCAACCTGGACTGGTGAGTTTTCTTTCCCAGGGAAAATGGCCAAAGGATGTGCCCAGGGGCCCCTGGCACTGGGCTGGGGCCTGAATGCAAATAATCCTTATATCGAAGGATGGATCGCAGACTGAAGTTGTCCCCATCTCATACTTGTGCTGCCGTGATAGACCCAAGGGAGCCCTAGAAACTGACATCAGCAACCTGGACTGGTGAGTTTTCTTTCCCAGGGAAAATGGCCAAAGGATGTGCCCAGGGGCCCCTGGCACTGGACTGGGGCCTGAATGCAAATAATCCCTATATCGAAGGATGGTTCGAAGACCAAAGTTGTCCCCTCCTCAAATTTCTGCCTCCCAGATAGACCCAAGGGAGCCCTACAAAGTGACATCAGGAACCTGGACTGGTGAGTTTTCTTTCCCAGGGAAAATGTCCAAAGCATGTGCCCAGGGGCCCCAAGCACAGGGCTGGGACCTGACTGCAGAGAATCCTTACATCAAAGTTTGGACCCCCAACCGAAGTTGTCCCCTCCTCAAAGTTGTGCTGCCCTGATAGACCCAAGGGAGCCCTACAAACTGACATCAGCAACCTGGACTGGTGAATTTTCTTTCCCAGGGAAAATGGCCAAAGGATGTGCCCAGGGGCCCCTGGCACTGGGCTGGAGCCTGACTGCAAAAAATCCTTATATCGAAGGATGGACCCCAGACCGAAGTTTGTCCCCTCCTCAAAGTTGTGCTGCCCTGATAGACCCAAGGGAGCCCTAGAAACTGACATCAGCAACCTGGACTGGTGAGTTTTCTTTCCCAGGGAAAATGGCCAAAGGATGTGCCCAGGGGTCCCTGACCCCGGCCTTGGGCCTGACTGCGAAGAATCCTTATATCGAAGGATGGATCGCAGACCGAAGTTGTCCCCTCCTCAATGTTGTGCTGCCCTGATAGACCCACGGGAGCCCTACAAACTGACATCAGGAACCTGGACTGGTGAGTTTTCTTTCCCAGGGAAAATGGCCAAAGCATGTGCCCAGGGGCCCAAAGCACAGGGCTGGGACCTGACTGCAGAGAATCTTTATATCGAAGGATGGATCCCAGACCAAAATTGTCCGCTCCTAAAATTTCTGCTGTCCAGATAGACCCAAGGGAGCCCTACAAACTGACATCAGCAACCTGGACTGGTGAGTTTTCTTTCCCAGGGAAAATGGCCAAAGGATGTGCCCAGGAGCTCTTGGAACTGGGCTGAGACCGGACTGCAAAAACTCCATATATTGAAGAATGGACCGCAGACTGAAGTTATCCCCTCCTCAAAGTTGTGCTGTCCTGATAGACCCAAGGGAGCCCTACAAACTGACATCAGCAACCTGGACTGGTGAGTTTTCTTTCCCAGGGAAAATGGCCAAAGGATGTGCCCAGGGTCCCCTGGCACTGGGCTGGGGCCTGACTGCAAAAAATCCTTATATCGATGGATGGACCCCAGACCGATGTTGTCCCCTCCTCAAAGTTGTGCTGCCCTGATAGACCCAAGGGAGCCCTACAAACTGACATCAGCAACCTGGACTGGTGAGTTTTCTTTCCCAGGGAAAATGGCCAAAGGATGTGCCCAGGGGCCCCTGGCCCTGGGCTGGGGCCTGACAGCAAAGAATCCTTATATCGCAGGATGGATCGCAAACCGAAGTTGTCCCCATCTCATACTTGTGCTGCCGTGATAGACCCAAGGGAGCCCTACAAACTGACATCAGGAACCTGGACTGGTGAGTTTTCTTTCCCAGGGAAAATGGCCAAAGCATGTGCCCAGGGGCTCTTTGAACTGGGCTGAGACCGGACTGCAAAAACTCCATATATCGAAGAATGGACCGCAGACCGAAGTTATCCCCTCCTCAAAGTTGTGCTGCCCCGATAGACCCAAGGGAGCCCTACAAACTGACATCAGCAACCTGGACTGGTGAGTTTTCTTTCCCAGGGAAAATGGCCAAAGGATGTGCCCAGGGGCCCCTGGCACTGGGCTGGGGCCTGACTGCAAAAAATCCTTATATCGATGGATGGACCCCAGACCAAAGTTGTCCCCTCCTCAAACTTGTGCTGCCCTGATAGACCCAAGGGAGCCCTAGAAACTGACATCAGCAACCTGGACTGGTGAGTTTTCTTTCCCAGGGAAAATGGCCAAAGGATGTGCCCAGGGGCCCCTGGCCCCGGGGTGGGGCCTGAATGCAAAGAATCTTTATATCGAAGGTTGGATCGAAGACCGAAATTGTCCCCATCTCATACTTGTGCTGCCCTGATAGACCCAAGGGAGCCCTACAAACTGACATCAGGAACCTGGACTGGTGAGTTTTCTTTCCCAGGGAAAATGGCCAAAGGATGTGCCCAGGGGCCCCTGGCCCTGGGCTGGGCACCTGACTGCAAAGAATCCTTATATCGAAGGATGGATCGCAGACCAAAGTTTTCCGTACTTCATAATTGTGCTGCCCTGATACATCCAAGGGAGCCCTACAAACTGACATCAGGAAGCTGGAATGGTGAAGTTTCTTTCCCAGGGAAAATGGCCAAAGGATGTGCCCAGGGGCCCCTGGCCCTGGGTTGGCACCTGACTGCAAGGAATCCTTATATCTAAGGATGGATCGCAGAGCGAAGTTTTCCCCTCCTCAAACTTGCGCGGCCCAGATAGACCCAAGTGAGCACAACAAACTGACATCAGCAACCTGGACTGGTGAGTTTTCTTTCCCAGGGAAAATGGCCAAAGGATGTGCCCAGGGGCGACTGGCACTGGGCTGGGGCCTGACTGCAAAAAATCCTTATATCGAAGGATGGACCCCAGACCGAAGTTGTCCCCTCCTCAAAGTTGTGCTGCCCTGATAGACCCAAGGGAGGCCTACAAACTGACATCAGCAACCTGGACTGGTGAGTTTTCTTTCCCAGGGAAAATGGCCAAAGGATGTGCCCAGGGGTCCCTGACCCCGGCCTTGGGCCTGACTGCGAAGAATCCTTATATCGAAGGATGGATCGCAGACCGAAGTTGTCCCCTCCTCAATGTTGTGCTGCCCTGATAGGCCCAAGGGAGCCCTACAAACTGACATCAGGAACCTGGACTGGTGAGTTTTCTTTCCCAGGGAAAATGGCCAAAGCATGTGCCCAGGGGCCCAAAGCACAGGGCTGGGACCTGACTGCAGAGAATCTTTATATCGAAGGATGGATCGCAGACCAAAATTGTCCGCTCCTAAAATTTCTGCTGTCCAGATAGACCCAAGGGAGCCCTACAAACTGACATCAGCAACCTGGACTGGTGAGTTTTCTTTCCCAGGGAAAATGGCCAAAGGATGTGCCCAGGGGCCCCTGGCCCTGGGCTGGGGCCTGACAGCAAAGAATCCTTATATCGCAGGATGGATCGCAAACCGAAGTTGTCCCCATCTCATACTTGTGCTGCCGTGATAGACCCAAGGGAGCCCTAGAAACTGACATCAGCAACCTGGACTGGTGAGTTTTCTTTCCCAGGGAAAATGGCCAAAGGATGTGCCCAGGGGCCCCTGACCCTGGGCTGGGGCCTGAATGCAAAAAATCCTTATATCGAAGAATGGATCACAGACCGAAGTTGTCCCCTCCTCAAAGTTGTGCTGCCCAGATAGACCCAAGGGAGCCCTACAAACTGACATCAGGAACCTGGACTGGTGAGTTTTCTTTCCCAGGGAAAATGGCCAAAGCATGTGCCCAGGGGCCCAAAGCACAGGGCTGGGACCTGACTGCAGAGAATCTTTATATCGAAGGATGGATCCCAGACCAAAATTGTCCGCTCCTAAAATTTCTGCTGTCCAGATAGACCCAAGGGAGCCTTACAAACTGACATCAGCAACCTGGACTGGTGAGTTTTCTTTCCCAGGGAAGATGGCCAAAGGATGTGCCCAGGGGCCCCTGGCCCTGGGCTGGGGCCTGACAGCAAAGAATCCTTATATCGCAGGATGGATCGCAAACCGAAGTTGTCCCCATCTCATACTTGTGCTGCCGTGATAGACCCAAGGGAGCCCTAGAAACTGACATCAGCAACCTGGACTGGTGAGTTTTCTTTCCCAGGGAAAATGGCCAAAGGATGTGCCCAGGGGCCCCTGACCCCGGGCTGGGGCCTGACTGCAAAAAATCCTTATATCGAAGAATGGATCACAGACCGAAGTTGTCCCCTCCTCAAAGTTGTGCTGCCCAGATAGACCCAAGGGAGCCCTACAAACTGACATCAGCAACCTGGACTGGTGAGTTTTCTTTCCCAGGGAAAATGGCCAAAGCATGTGCCCAGGGGCCCCTGGCACTGGGCTGGGGCCTGAATGCAAATAATCCTTATATCGAAGGATGGATCGCAGACTGAAGTTGTCCCCATCTCATACTTGTGCTGCCCTGATAGACCCAAGGGAGCCCTACAAACTGACATCAGCAACCTGGACTGGTGAGTTTTCTTTCCCAGGGAAAATGGCCAAAGGATGTGCCCAGGGGCCCCTGGCACTGGACTGGGGCCTGAATGCAAATAATCCCTATATCGAAGGATGGTTCGAAGACCAAAGTTGTCCCCTCCTCAAATTTCTGCCTCCCAGATAGACCCAAGGGAGCCCTACAAAGTGACATCAGGAACCTGGACTGGTGAGTTTTCTTTCCCAGGGAAAATGTCCAAAGCATGTGCCCAGGGGCCCCAAGCACAGGGCTGGGACCTGACTGCAGAGAATCCTTACATCAAAGTTTGGACCCCCAACCGAAGTTGTCCCCTCCTCAAAGTTGTGCTGCCCTGATAGACCCAAGGGAGCCCTACAAACTGACATCAGCAACCTGGACTGGTGAATTTTCTTTCCCAGGGAAAATGGCCAAAGGATGTGCCCAGGGGCCCCTGGCACTGGGCTGGAGCCTGACTGCAAAAAATCCTTATATCGAAGGATGGACCCCAGACCGAAGTTGTCCCCTCCTCAAAGTTGTGCTGCCCTGATAGACCCAAGGGAGCCCTAGAAACTGACATCAGCAACCTGGACTGGTGAGTTTTCTTTCCCAGGGAAAATGGCCAAAGGATGTGCCCAGGGGTCCCTGACCCCGGCCTTGGGCCTGACTGCGAAGAATCCTTATATCGAAGGATGGATCGCAGACCGAAGTTGTCCCCTCCTCAATGTTGTGCTGCCCTGATAGACCCAAGGGAGCCCTACAAACTGACATCAGGAACCTGGACTGGTGAGTTTTCTTTCCCAGGGAAAATGGCCAAAGCATGTGCCCAGGGGCCCAAAGCACAGGGCTGGGACCTGACTGCAGAGAATCTTTATATCGAAGGATGGATCCCAGACCAAAATTGTCCGCTCCTAAAATTTCTGCTGTCCAGATAGACCCAAGGGAGCCCTACAAACTGACATCAGCAACCTGGACTGGTGAGTTTTCTTTCCCAGGGAAAATGGCCAAAGGATGTGCCCAGGAGCTCTTGGAACTGGGCTGAGACCGGACTGCAAAAACTCCATATATTGAAGAATGGACCGCAGACTGAAGTTATCCCCTCCTCAAAGTTGTGCTGTCCTGATAGACCCAAGGGAGCCCTACAAACTGACATCAGCAACCTGGACTGGTGAGTTTTCTTTCCCAGGGAAAATGGCCAAAGGATGTGCCCAGGGTCCCCTGGCACTGGGCTGGGGCCTGACTGCAAAAAATCCTTATATCGATGGATGGACCCCAGACCGATGTTGTCCCCTCCTCAAAGTTGTGCTGCCCTGATAGACCCAAGGGAGCCCTACAAACTGACATCAGCAACCTGGACTGGTGAGTTTTCTTTCCCAGGGAAAATGGCCAAAGGATGTGCCCAGGGGCCCCTGGCCCTGGGCTGGGGCCTGACAGCAAAGAATCCTTATATCGCAGGATGGATCGCAAACCGAAGTTGTCCCCATCTCATACTTGTGCTGCCGTGATAGACCCAAGGGAGCCCTACAAACTGACATCAGGAACCTGGACTGGTGAGTTTTCTTTCCCAGGGAAAATGGCCAAAGCATGTGCCCAGGGGCTCTTTGAACTGGGCTGAGACCGGACTGCAAAAACTCCATATATCGAAGAATGGACCGCAGACCGAAGTTATCCCCTCCTCAAAGTTGTGCTGCCCCGATAGACCCAAGGGAGCCCTACAAACTGACATCAGCAACCTGGACTGGTGAGTTTTGTTTCCCAGGGAAAATGGCCAAAGGATGTGCCCAGGGGCCCCTGGCACTGGGCTGGGGCCTGACTGCAAAAAATCCTTATATCGATGGATGGACCCCAGACCAAAGTTGTCCCCTCCTCAAACTTGTGCTGCCCTGATAGACCCAAGGGAGCCCTAGAAACTGACATCAGCAACCTGGACTGGTGAGTTTTCTTTCCCAGGGAAAATGGCCAAAGGATGTGCCCAGGGGCCCCTGGCCCCGGGGTGGGGCCTGAATGCAAAGAATCTTTATATCGAAGGTTGGATCGAAGACCGAAATTGTCCCCATCTCATACTTGTGCTGCCCTGATAGACCCAAGGGAGCCCTACAAACTGACATCAGGAACCTGGACTGGTGAGTTTTCTTTCCCAGGGAAAATGGCCAAAGGATGTGCCCAGGGGCCCCTGGCCCTGGGCTGGGCACCTGACTGCAAAGAATCCTTATATCGAAGGATGGATCGCAGACCAAAGTTTTCCGTACTTCATAATTGTGCTGCCCTGATACATCCAAGGGAGCCCTACAAACTGACATCAGGAAGCTGGAATGGTGAAGTTTCTTTCCCAGGGAAAATGGCCAAAGGATGTGCCCAGGGGCCCCTGGCCCTGGGTTGGCACCTGACTGCAAGGAATCCTTATATCTAAGGATGGATCGCAGAGCGAAGTTTTCCCCTCCTCAAACTTGCGCGGCCCAGATAGACCCAAGTGACCACAACAAACTGACATCAGCAACCTGGACTGGTGAGTTTTCTTTCCCAGGGAAAATGGCCAAAGGATGTGCCCAGGGGCCCCTGGCCCTGGGCTGGCACCTGACTGCAAAAAACTCCTTATATCGAAGGATGGAACCCAGACTGAAGTAGTCCCCATCTCAAACTTGTGCTGACCTGATAGACCTAAGGAAAGCCTACAAACTGACATCAGGAACCTGGACTGGTGAGTTGTATTTTGCATGGATAATGGCCAAAGGGTGTGTTCAGGGGCCCCTGCCCCTGGGTTGTGACCCAACTTCAAAAAATCCATACATCGAAGGATGGAGCCTAGACCGAAGTTGTCCCCTCCTCAAGGTTCTTCTGTCCTGATAGACCCAAGGGAGCCCTTCAAAGTGACATCAGGAACCTGGACTGGTGAGTTTTCTTTCCCAGGGAAAATCGCCAAAGGTTGTGCCCAGGGGCTCCTGGCCCTGGGAAGGGCACCTGACTGCAAAAATCATTACATCGAAGGATGGACCCCACACCGAAGTAGTCCCCACCTCAAACTTGTGCTGCCCCGATAGACCCAAGGGAGCCCTACAAACTGACATCAGGCACCTGGACTGGTGAGTTGTATTTCGCATAGAAAATGGCCAAAGGATGTGCCCAGGGGCCCCTGGCCCTGGGCTGGCACCTGACTGCAAAAAATCCTTATATCGAAGGATGGATCGCAGACCAAAGTTTTCCGTAACTCATAATTGTGCTACCCTGATAGACCCAAGGGAGCCCTACAAACTGACATCAGGAACCTGGACTGGTGAGGTTTCTTTCCCAGGGAAAATGGACAAAGGATGTGCTCAGGGGCCCCTGGCCCTGGGCTGCGACCTCACTGCAAAAAATCCTTATATCGAAGGATGGACCCCAGACCGAAGTAGTCCCCACCTCAAACTTGTGCTGCCCAGATAGACCCAAGGGAGCCCTACAAACTGACATCAGCAACCTGGACTGGTGAGTTGTATTTCGCATGGAAAATGGCCAAAGGTTTTGCCCAGGGGACCCTGGCCCTGGGCTGGGCACCTGACTGCAAAATATCCATACATCGAAGGATGGACCCTAGACCGAAGTTGTCCACCCTTCAAGGTTCTTCTGCCCTGATAGACCCAAGGGAGCCCTACAAAGTGACATCAGGAACCTGGACTGGTGAGTTTTCTTTCCCAGGGAAAATCGCCAATGGTTGTGCCCACGGGGTCCTGGCCCTGGGATGGGTCCTCACTTCAAAAAATCCTTATATCGAAGGATGTACCCTAGACCGAATTTGTTCCCTCCTGAAACTTGTGCTGCCCTGATAGACCCAAGGGAGCCCTACAAACTGACATCAGGAAGCTGGACTGGTGAGTTTTCTTTCCCAGGGAAAATGGCCAAAGGATGCTCCCAGGGGCCCCTGGCCCTCGGCTGGGACCTCACTGCAAAGAATCCTCATATCGAAGTATGGATTGCAGACGGAAGTTTTCCGTACCTCATAATTGTGCTACCCAGATACATCCAAGGGAGCCCTACAAACTGACATCAGGAAGCTGGACTGGTGAGTTTTCTTTCCCAGGGAAAATGGCCAAAGGATGTGCCTAGGGGCCCCTGGCACTGGGCTGGGCCCTGACTGCAAACAATCCTTATAGCGTAGGATGGATCGCAGACCGAACTTGTCTATACGTAAACTTGTGCTGCCCTGGTAGACCCAAGGGAGCCCTACAAACTGACATCAGCAACCTGGACTGGTGAGTTTTCTTTCCAAGGGAAAATGGCCAAAGGATGTGCCCAGGGGCCCCTGGCACTGGGCTGGGGCCTGACTGCAAAAAATCCATATATCGAAGGATGGACCCCAGACCGAAGTTGTCCCCTCCTCAAAGTTGTGCTGCCCTGATAGACCCAAGGGAGCCCTAGAAACTGACATCAGCAACCTGGACTGGTGAGTTTTCTTTCCCAGGGAAAATGGCCAAAGAATGTGCCCAGGGGCCCCAGGCACTGGGCTGGGACCTTAATGCAAATAATACTTATAACGATGGATGGACCCCAGACCGAAGTTGTCCCCTCCACAAAGTTGTGCTGCCCTGATAGACCCAAGGGAGGCCTACAAACTGACATCAGGAACCTGGACTGGTGAGTTTTCTTTCCCAGGGAAAATGGCCAAAGGATGTGCCCAGGGGTCCCTGACCCCGGCCTTGGGCCTGACTGCGAAGAATCCTTATATCGAAGGATGGATCGCAGACCGAAGTTGTCCCCTCCTCAATGTTGTGCTGCCCTGATAGACCCAAGGGAGCCCTACAAACTGACATCAGGAACCTGGACTGGTGAGTTTTCTTTCCCAGGGAAAATGGCCAAAGCATGTGCCCAGGGGCCCAAAGCACAGGGCTGGGACCTGACTGCAGAGAATCTTTATATCGAAGGATGGATCCCAGACCAAAATTGTCCGCTCCTAAAATTTCTGCTGTCCAGATAGACCCAAGGGAGCCCTACAAACTGACATCAGCAACCTGGACTGGTGAGTTTTCTTTCCCAGGGAAAATGGCCAAAGGATGTGCCCAGGAGCTCTTGGAACTGGGCTGAGACCGGACTGCAAAAACTCCATATATTGAAGAATGGACCGCAGACTGAAGTTATCCCCTCCTCAAAGTTGTGCTGTCCTGATAGACCCAAGGGAGCCCTACAAACTGACATCAGCAACCTGGACTGGTGAGTTTTCTTTCCCAGGGAAAATGGCCAAAGGATGTGCCCAGGGTCCCCTGGCACTGGGCTGGGGCCTGACTGCAAAAAATCCTTATATCGATGGATGGACCCCAGACCGATGTTGTCCCCTCCTCAAAGTTGTGCTGCCCTGATAGACCCAAGGGAGCCCTACAAACTGACATCAGCAACCTGGACTGGTGAGTTTTCTTTCCCAGGGAAAATGGCCAAAGGATGTGCCCAGGGGCCCCTGGCCCTGGGCTGGGGCCTGACAGCAAAGAATCCTTATATCGCAGGATGGATCGCAAACCGAAGTTGTCCCCATCTCATACTTGTGCTGCCGTGATAGACCCAAGGGAGCCCTACAAACTGACATCAGGAACCTGGACTGGTGAGTTTTCTTTCCCAGGGAAAATGGCCAAAGCATGTGCCCAGGGGCTCTTTGAACTGGGCTGAGACCGGACTGCAAAAACTCCATATATCGAAGAATGGACCGCAGACCGAAGTTATCCCCTCCTCAAAGTTGTGCTGCCCCGATAGACCCAAGGGAGCCCTACAAACTGACATCAGCAACCTGGACTGGTGAGTTTTCTTTCCCAGGGAAAATGGCCAAAGGATGTGCCCAGGGGCCCCTGGCACTGGGATGGGGCCTGACTGCAAAAAATCCTTATATCGATGGATGGACCCCAGACCAAAGTTGTCCCCTCCTCAAACTTGTGCTGCCCTGATAGACCCAAGGGAGCCCTAGAAACTGACATCAGCAACCTGGACTGGTGAGTTTTCTTTCCCAGGGAAAATGGCCAAAGGATGTGCCCAGGGGCCCCTGGCCCCGGGGTGGGGCCTGAATGCAAAGAATCTTTATATCGAAGGTTGGATCGAAGACCGAAATTGTCCCCATCTCATACTTGTGCTGCCCTGATAGACCCAAGGGAGCCCTACAAACTGACATCAGGAACCTGGACTGGTGAGTTTTCTTTCCCAGGGAAAATGGCCAAAGGATGTGCCCAGGGGCCCCTGGCCCTGGGCTGGGCACCTGACTGCAAAGAATCCTTATATCGAAGGATGGATCGCAGACCAAAGTTTTCCGTACCTCATAATTGTGCTGCCCTGATACATCCAAGGGAGCCCTACAAACTGACATCAGGAAGCTGGAATGGTGAAGTTTCTTTCCCAGGGAAAATGGCCAAAGGATGTGCCCAGGGGCCCCTGGCCCTGGGTTGGCACCTGACTGCAAGGAATCCTTATATCTAAGGATGGATCGCAGAGCGAAGTTTTCCCCTCCTCAAACTTGCGCGGCCCAGATAGACCCAAGTGAGCACAACAAACTGACATCAGCAACCTGGACTGGTGAGTTTTCTTTCCCAGGGAAAATGGCCAAAGGATGTGCCCAGGGGCCCCTGGCCCTGGGCTGGCACCTGACTGCAAAAAACTCCTTATATCGAAGGATGGAACCCAGACCGAAGTAGTCCCCATCTCAAACTTGTGCTGACCTGATAGACCTAAGGAAAGCCTACAAACTGACATCAGGAACCTGGACTGGTGAGTTGTATTTTGCATGGATAATGGCCAAAGGGTGTGTTCAGGGGCCCCTGCCCCTGGGTTGTGACCCAACTTCAAAAAATCCATACATCGAAGGATGGAGCCTAGACCGAAGTTGTCCCCTCCTCAAGGTTCTTCTGTCCTGATAGACCCAAGGGAGCCCTTCAAAGTGACATCAGGAACCTGGACTGGTGAGTTTTCTTTCCCAGGGAAAATCGCCAAAGGTTGTGCCCAGGGGCTCCTGGCCCTGGGAAGGGCACCTGACTGCAAAAATCATTACATCGAAGGATGGACCCCACACCGAAGTAGTCCCCACCTCAAACTTGTGCTGCCCCGATAGACCCAAGGGAGCCCTACAAACTGACATCAGGCACCTGGACTGGTGAGTTGTATTTCGCATAGAAAATGGCCAAAGGATGTGCCCAGGGGCCCCTGGCCCTGGGCTGGCACCTGACTGCAAAAAATCCTTATATCGAAGGATGGATCGCAGACCGAAGTTTTCCGTAACTCATAATTGTGCTACCCTGATAGACCCAAGGGAGCCCTACAAACTGACATCAGGAACCTGGACTGGTGAGGTTTCTTTCCCAGGGAAAATGGACAAAGGATGTGCTCAGGGGCCCCTGGCCCTGGGCTGCGACCTCACTGCAAAAAATCCTTATATCGAAGGATGGACCCCAGACCGAAGTAGTCCCCACCTCAAACTTGTGCTGCCCAGATAGACCCAAGGGAGCCCTACAAACTGACATCAGCAACCTGGACTGGTGAGTTGTATTTCGCATGGAAAATGGCCAAAGGTTTTGCCCAGGGGACCCTGGCCCTGGGCTGGGCACCTGACTGCAAAATATCCATACATCGAAGGATGGACCCTAGACCGAAGTTGTCCACCCTTCAAGGTTCTTCTGCCCTGATAGACCCAAGGGCGCCCTACAAAGTGACATCAGGAACCTGGACTGGTGAGTTTTCTTTCCCAGGGAAAATCGCCAATGGTTGTGCCCATGGGGTCCTGGCCCTGGGATGGGTCCTCACTTCAAAAAATCCTTATATCGAAGGATGTACCCTAGACCGAATTTGTTCCCTCCTGAAACTTGTGCTGCCCTGATAGACCCAAGGGAGCCCTACAAACTGACATCAGGAAGCTGGACTGGTGAGTTTTCTTTCCCAGGGAAAATGGCCAAAGGATGTTCCCAGGGGCCCCTGGCCCTCGGCTGGGACCTCACTGCAAAGAATCCTCATATCGAAGTATGGATTGCAGACGGAAGTTTTCCGTACCTCATAATTGTGCTACCCAGATACATCCAAGGGAGCCCTACAAACTGACATCAGGAAGCTGGACTGGTGAGTTTTCTTTCCCAGGGAAAATGGCCAAAGGATGTGCCTAGGGGCCCCTGGCACTGGGCTGGGCCCTGACTGCAAACAATCCTTATAGCGTAGGATGGATCGCAGACAGAACTTGTCTCTACGTAAACTTGTGCTGCCCTGGTAGACCCAAGGGAGCCCTACAAACTGACATCAGCAACCTGGACTGGTGAGTTTTCTTTCCAAGGGAAAATGGCCAAAGGATGTGCCCAGGGGCCCCTGGCACTGGGCTGGGGCCTGACTGCAAAAAATCCATATATCGAAGGATGGACCCCAGACCGAAGTTGTCCCCTCCTCAAAGTTGTGCTGCCCTGATAGACCCAAGGGAGCCCTACAAACTGACATCAGCAACCTGGACTGGTGAGTTTTCTTTCCCAGGGAAAATGGCCAAAGAATGTGCCCAGGGGCCCCAGGCACTGGGCTGGGACCTTAATGCAAATAATACTTATAACGATGGATGGACCCCAGACCGAAGTTGTCCCCTCCTCAAAGTTGTGCTGCCCTAATAGACCCAAGGGAGGCCTACAAACTGACATCAGGAACCTGGACTGGTGAGTTTTCTTTCCCAGGGAAAATGGCCAAAGGATGTGCCCAGGGGCCCCTGGCACTGGGCTGGGGCCTGACTGCAAAAAATCCTTATATCGAAGGATGGACTCCAGACTGAAGTTGTCCCCTCCTAAAACTTGTGCTGCCCTGATAGACCCAAGGGAGCCCTACAAACTGACATCAGCAACCTGGACTGGTGAGTTTTCTTTCCCAGGGAAAATGGCCAAAGGATGTGCCCAGGGGCCCCTGGCACAGGGCTGGAGCCTGACGGCAAAAAATCCTTATATCGAAGGATGGACCCCAGACCGAAGTTGTCCCCACCTCAAACTTGTGCTGCCCAGATAGACCCAAGGGAGCCCTACAAACTGACATCAGCAACCTGGACTGGTGAGTTGTATTTCGCATGGAAAATGGCCAAAGGTTTTGCCCAGGGGACCCTGGCCCTGGGCTGGGCACCTGACTGCAAAATATCCATACATCGAAGGATGGACCCTAGACCGAAGTTGTCCACCCTTCAAGGTTCTTCTGCCCTGATAGACCCAAGGGAGCCCTACAAAGTGACATCAGGAACCTGGACTGGTGAGTTTTCTTTCCCAGGGAAAATCGCCAATGGTTGTGCCCACGGGGTCCTGGCCCTGGGATGGGTCCTCACTTCAAAAAATCCTTATATCGAAGGATGTACCCTAGACCGAATTTGTTCCCTCCTGAAACTTGTGCTGCCCTGATAGACCCAAGGGAGCCCTACAAACTGACATCAGGAAGCTGGACTGGTGAGTTTTCTTTCCCAGGGAAAATGGCCAAAGGATGTTCCCAGGGGCCCCTGGCCCTCGGCTGGGACCTCACTGCAAAGAATCCTCATATCGAAGTATGGATTGCAGACGGAAGTTTTCCGTACCTCATAATTGTGCTACCCAGATACATCCAAGGGAGCCCTACAAACTGACATCAGGAAGCTGGACTGGTGAGTTTTCTTTCCCAGGGAAAATGGCCAAAGGATGTGCCTAGGGGCCCCTGGCACTGGGCTGGGCCCTGACTGCAAAAAATCCTTATAGCGTAGGATGGATCGCAGACCGAACTTGTCTCTACGTAAACTTGTGCTGCCCTGGTAGACCCAAGGGAGCCCTACAAACTGACATCAGCAACCTGGACTGGTGAGTTTTCTTTCCCAGGGAAAATGGCCAAAGGATGTGCTGAGGGGCCCCTGGCCCTGGGCTGGCACCTGACTGCAAAACATCCTTATATCGAAGGATGGATAGCAGACCGAAATTCTCCATACCTCATAATTGTGCTGCCCTGATAGACCCAAGGGAGCCCTACAAACTGACATCAGGAAGCTGGACTGGTGAGTTTTCTTTCCCAGGGAAAATGGCCAAAGGATGTGCCCAGGGGCCCCTGGCCATGGGGTGGCACATGACTGCAAAGAATCCTTATATCGAAGGATGGATCGCAGACCGAAGTTTTCCCCTCCTCAAACTTGTGCGGCCCTGATAGACCCAAGTGAGCACAGCAAACTGACATCAGGAACCTGGACTGGTGAGTTTTCTTTCCCAGGGAAAATGGCCAAAGGATGTGCCCAGGGGCACCTGGCCCTGGGCTGGCACCTGACTGCAAAAAACTCCTTATATCGAAAGATGGATAGCAGACCGAAGTTGTCCCCTCCTGAAACTTGTGCCGCCCTGATGGACCCAAGGGAGCCCTACAAACTGACATCAGGAACCTGGACTGGTGAGTCTTCTTTACCAGGGAAAATGGCCAAAGGATGTGCTCAGGGGCCCCTGGCCCTGTGCTGGGCCTTGACTGCAAAAAATCCTTATATCATAGTATGGACCCTAGATCTAAGTTTTCCCCACCTCAAAATTGTGCTGCCCCGATAGACCCAAGGGAGCCCTACAAACTGACATCAGCAACCTGGACTGGTGAGTTTTCTTTCCCAGGGAAAATGGCCAAAGGATGTGCCCAGGGGCCCCTGGCCCTGGGCTGGGGCCTGAATGCAAAGAATCCTTATATCGAAGGATGGATCACAGACCGACGCTATCCCCTCCTGAAACTTGTGCTGCACTGATAGACCCAAGGGAGCCCTACAAACTGACATCAGGAACCTGGACTGGTGAGTTTTCTTTCCCAGGGAAAATGGCCAAAGGATGTGCCCAGGGGCCCCTGGCACTGGGCTGGGGCCTGACTGCAAAAAATCCATATATCGAAGGATGGACCCCAGACTGAAGTTGTCCCCTCCTCAAAGTTGTGCTGCCCTGATAGACCCAAGGGAGCCCTACAAACTGACATCAGCAACCTGGACTGGTGAGTTTTCTTTCCCAGTTAAAATGGCCAAAGAATGTGCCCAGGGGCCCCAGGCACTGGGCTGGGACCTTAATGCAAATAATACTTATAACGATGGATGGACCCCAGACCGAAGTTGTCCCCTCCTCAAAGTTGTGCTGCCCTGATAGACCCAAGGGAGGCCTACAAACTGACATCAGCAACCTGGACTGGTGAGTTTTCTTTCCCAGGGAAAATGGCCAAAGGATGTGCCCAGGGGCCCCTGGCACTGGGCTGGGGCCTGACTGCAAAAAATCCTTATATCGAAGGATGGACTCCAGACTGAAGTTGTCCCCTCCTAAAACTTGTGCTGCCCAGATAGACCCAAGGGAGCCCTACAAACTGACATCAGCAACCTGGACTGGTGAGTTTTCTTTCCCAGGGAAAATGGCCAAAGGATGTGCCCAGGGGCCCCTGGCACAGGGCTGGAGCCTGACGGCAAAAAATCCTTATATCAAAGGATGAACCCCAGACCGAAGTTGTCCCCTCCTCAAAGTTGTGCTGCCCTGAGAGATCCAAGGGAGCCCTACAAACTGATATCAGCAACCTGGACTGGTGAATTTTCTTTCCCAAGGAAAATGGCCAAAGGATGTGCCCAGGGGCCCCTGGCCCTGGGCTCAGGCGTGACTCTAAAGAATCCCTCTATCGAAGAATGGATCACAGACCAAAGTTGTCCCCACCTCAAAGTTGTGCTGCCCTGATAGACCCAAGGGAGCCGTACAAAGGGACATCAGGAACCTGGACTGGTGAGTTTTCTTTCCCAGGGAAAATGGCCAAAGGATGTGCCCAGGGGCGACTGGCACTGGGCTGGGGCCTGACTGCAAAAAATCCTTATATCGAAGGATGGACCCCAGACCGAAGTTGTCCCCTCCTCAAAGTTGTGCTGCCCTGATAGACCCAAGGGAGGCCTACAAACTGACATCAGCAACCTGGAGTGGTGAGTTTTCTTTCCAAGGGAAAATGGCCAAAGGATGTGCCCAGGGGTCCCTGACCCCGGCCTTGGGCCTGACTGCGAAGAATCCTTATATCGAAGGATGGATCGCAGACCGAAGTTGTCCCCTCCTCAATGTTGTGCTGCCCTGATAGGCCCAAGGGAGCCCTACAAACTGACATCAGGAACCTGGACTGGTGAGTTTTCTTTCCCAGGGAAAATGGCCAAAGCATGTGCCCAGGGGCCCAAAGCACAGGGCTGGGACCTGACTGCAGAGAATCTTTATATCGAAGGATGGATCGCAGACCAAAATTGTCCGCTCCTAAAATTTCTGCTGTCCAGATAGACCCAAGGGAGCCCTACAAACTGACATCAGCAACCTGGACTGGTGAGTTTTCTTTCCCAGGGAAAATGGCCAAAGGATGTGCCCAGGGGCCCCTGGCCCTGGGCTGGGGCCTGACAGCAAAGAATCCTTATATCGCAGGATGGATCGCAAACCGAAGTTGTCCCCATCTCATACTTGTGCTGCCGTGATAGACCCAAGGGAGCCCTAGAAACTGACATCAGCAACCTGGACTGGTGAGTTTTCTTTCCCAGGGAAAATGGCCAAAGGATGTGCCCAGGGGCCCCTGACCCCGGGCTGGGGCCTGAATGCAAAAAATCCTTATATCGAAGAATGGATCACAGACCGAAGTTGTCCCCTCCTCAAAGTTGTGCTGCCCAGATAGACCCAAGGGAGCCCTACAAACTGACATCAGCAACCTGGACTGGTGAGTTTTCTTTCCCAGGGAAGATGGCCAAAGGATGTGCCCAGGGGCCCCTGGCCCTGGGCTGGGGCCTGACAGCAAAGAATCCTTATATCGCAGGATGGATCGCAAACCGAAGTTGTCCCCATCTCATACTTGTGCTGCCGTGATAGACCCAAGGGAGCCCTAGAAACTGACATCAGCAACCTGGACTGGTGAGTTTTCTTTCCCAGGGAAAATGGCCAAAGGATGTGCCCAGGGGCCCCTGACCCCGGGCTGGGGCCTGACTGCAAAAAATCCTTATATCGAAGAATGGATCACAGACCGAAGTTGTCCCCTCCTCAAAGTTGTGCTGCCCAGATAGACCCAAGGGAGCCCTACAAACTGACATCAGCAACCTGGACTGGTGAGTTTTCTTTCCCAGGGAAAATGGCCAAAGGATGTGCCCAGGGGCCCCTGGCACTGGGCTGGGGCCTGAATGCAAATAATCCTTATATCGAAGGATGGATCGCAGACTGAAGTTGTCCCCATCTCATACTTGTGCTGCCCTGATAGACCCAAGGGAGCCCTACAAACTGACATCAGCAACCTGGACTGGTGAGTTTTCTTTCCCAGGGAAAATGGCCAAAGGATGTGCCCAGGGGCCCCTGGCACTGGACTGGGGCGTGAATGCAAATAATCCCTATATCGAAGGATGGTTCGAAGACCAAAGTTGTCCCCTCCTCAAATTTCTGCCTCCCAGATAGACCCAAGGGAGCCCTACAAAGTGACATCAGGAACCTGGACTGGTGAGTTTTCTTTCCCAGGGAAAATGTCCAAAGCATGTGCCCAGGGGCCCCAAGCACAGGGCTGGGACCTGACTGCAGAGAATTCTTACATCAAAGTTTGGACCCCCAACCGAAGTTGTCCCCTCCTCAAAGTTGTGCTGCCCTGATAGACCCAAGGGAGCCCTACAAACTGACATCAGCAACCTGGACTGGTGAATTTTCTTTCCCAGGGAAAATGGCCAAAGGATGTGCCCAGGGGCCCCTGGCACTGGGCTGGAGCCTGACTGCAAAAAATCCTTATATCGAAGGATGGACCCCAGACCGAAGTTGTCCCCTCCTCAAAGTTGTGCTGCCCTGATAGACCCAAGGGAGCCCTAGAAACTGACATAAGCAACCTGGACTGGTGAGTTTTCTTTCCCAGGGAAAATGGCCAAAGGATGTGCCCAGGGGTCCCTGACCCCGGCCTTGGGCCTGACTGCGAAGAATCCTTATATCGAAGGATGGATCGCAGACCGAAGTTGTCCCCTCCTCAATGTTGTGCTGCCCTGATAGACCCAAGGGAGCCCTACAAACTGACATCAGGAACCTGGACTGGTGAGTTTTCTTTCCCAGGGAAAATGGCCAAAGCATGTGCCCAGGGGCCCAAAGCACAGGGCTGGGACCTGACTGCAGAGAATCTTTATATCGAAGGATGGATCCCAGACCAAAATTGTCCGCTCCTAAAATTTCTGCTGTCCAGATAGACCCAAGGGAGCCCTACAAACTGACATCAGCAACCTGGACTGGTGAGTTTTCTTTCCCAGGGAAAATGGCCAAAGGATGTGCCCAGGAGCTCTTGGAACTGGGCTGAGACCGGACTGCAAAAACTCCATATATTGAAGAATGGACCGCAGACTGAAGTTATCCCCTCCTCAAAGTTGTGCTGTCCTGATAGACCCAAGGGAGCCCTACAAACTGACATCAGCAACCTGGACTGGTGAGTTTTCTTTCCCAGGGAAAATGGCCAAAGGATGTGCCCAGGGTCCCCTGGCACTGGGCTGGGGCCTGACTGCAAAAAATCCTTATATCGATGGATGGACCCCAGACCGATGTTGTCCCCTCCTCAAAGTTGTGCTGCCCTGATAGACCCAAGGGAGCCCTACAAACTGACATCAGCAACCTGGACTGGTGAGTTTTCTTTCCCAGGGAAAATGGCCAAAGGATGTGCCCAGGGGCCCCTGGCCCTGGGCTGGGGCCTGACAGCAAAGAATCCTTATATCGCAGGATGGATCGCAAACCGAAGTTGTCCCCATCTCATACTTGTGCTGCCGTGATAGACCCAAGGGAGCCCTACAAACTGACATCAGGAACCTGGACTGGTGAGTTTTCTTTCCCAGGGAAAATGGCCAAAGCATGTGCCCAGGGGCTCTTTGAACTGGGCTGAGACCGGACTGCAAAAACTCCATATATCGAAGAATGGACCGCAGACCGAAGTTATCCCCTCCTCAAAGTTGTGCTGCCCCGATAGACCCAAGGGAGCCCTACAAACTGACATCAGCAACCTGGACTGGTGAGTTTTCTTTCCCAGGGAAAATGGCCAAAGGATGTGCCCAGGGGCCCCTGGCACTGGGCTGGGGCCTGACTGCAAAAAATCCTTATATCGATGGATGGACCCCAGACCAAAGTTGTCCCCTCCTCAAACTTGTGCTGCCCTGATAGACCCAAGGGAGCCCTAGAAACTGACATCAGCAACCTGGACTGGTGAGTTTTCTTTCCCAGGGAAAATGGCCAAAGGATGTGCCCAGGGGCCCCTGGCCCCGGGGTGGGGCCTGAATGCAAAGAATCTTTATATCGAAGGTTGGATCGAAGACCGAAATTGTCCCCATCTCATACTTGTGCTGCCCTGATAGACCCAAGGGAGCCCTACAAACTGACATCAGCAACCTGGACTGGTGAGTTTTCTTTCCCAGGGAAAATGGCCAAAGGATGTGCCCAGGGGCCCCTGGCCCTGGGCTGGGCACCTGACTGCAAAGAATCCTTATATCGAAGGATGGATCGCAGACCAAAGTTTTCCGTACTTCATAATTGTGCTGCCCTGATACATCCAAGGGAGCCCTACAAACTGACATCAGGAAGCTGGAATGGTGAAGTTTCTTTCCCAGGGAAAATGGCCAAAGGATGTGCCCAGGGGCCCCTGGCCCTGGGTTGGCACCTGACTGCAAGGAATCCTTATATCTAAGGATGGATCGCAGAGCGAAGTTTTCCCCTCCTCAAACTTGCGCGGCCCAGATAGACCCAAGTGAGCACAACAAACTGACATCAGCAACCTGGACTGGTGAGTTTTCTTTCCCAGGGAAAATGGCCAAAGGATGTGCCCAGGGGCCCCTGGCCCTGGGCTGGCACCTGACTGCAAAAAACTCCTTATATCGAAGGATGGAACCCAGACCGAAGTAGTCCCCATCTCAAACTTGTGCTGACCTGATAGACCTAAGGAAAGCCTACAAACTGACATCAGGAACCTGGACTGGTGAGTTGTATTTTGCATGGATAATGGCCAAAGGGTGTGTTCAGGGGCCCCTGCCCCTGGGTTGTGACCCAACTTCAAAAAATCCATACATCGAAGGATGGAGCCTAGACCGAAGTTGTCCCCTCCTCAAGGTTCTTCTGTCCTGATAGACCCAAGGGAGCCCTTCAAAGTGACATCAGGAACCTGGACTGGTGAGTTTTCTTTCCCAGGGAAAATCGCCAAAGGTTGTGCCCAGGGGCTCCTGGCCCTGGGAAGGGCACCTGACTGCAAAAATCATTACATCGAAGGATGGACCCCACACCGAAGTAGTCCCCACCTCAAACTTGTGCTGCCCCGATAGACCCAAGGGAGCCCTACAAACTGACATCAGGCACCTGGACTGGTGAGTTGTATTTCGCATAGAAAATGGCCAAAGGATGTGCCCAGGGGCCCCTGGCCCTGGGCTGGCACCTGACTGCAAAAAATCCTTATATCGAAGGATGGATCGCAGACCAAAGTTTTCCGTAACTCATAATTGTGCTACCCTGATAGACCCAAGGGAGCCCTACAAACTGACATCAGGAACCTGGACTGGTGAGGTTTCTTTCCCAGGGAAAATGGACAAAGGATGTGCTCAGGGGCCCCTGGCCCTGGGCTGCGACCTCACTGCAAAAAATCCTTATATCGAAGGATGGACCCCAGACCGAAGTAGTCCCCACCTCAAACTTGTGCTGCCCAGATAGACCCAAGGGAGCCCTACAAACTGACATCAGCAACCTGGACTGGTGAGTTGTATTTCGCATGGAAAATGGCCAAAGGTTTTGCCCAGGGGACCCTGGCCCTGGGCTGGGCACCTGACTGCAAAATATCCATACATCGAAGGATGGACCCTAGACCGAAGTTGTCCACCCTTCAAGGTTCTTCTGCCCTGATAGACCCAAGGGAGCCCTACAAAGTGACATCAGGAACCTGGACTGGTGAGTTTTCTTTCCCAGGGAAAATCGCCAATGGTTGTGCCCACGGGGTCCTGGCCCTGGGATGGGTCCTCACTTCAAAAAATCCTTATATCGAAGGATGTACCCTAGACCGAATTTGTTCCCTCCTGAAACTTGTGCTGCCCTGATAGACCCAAGGGAGCCCTACAAACTGACATCAGGAAGCTGGACTGGTGAGTTTTCTTTCCCAGGGAAAATGGCCAAAGGATGTTCCCAGGGGCCCCTGGCCCTCGGCTGGGACCTCACTGCAAAGAATCCTCATATCGAAGTATGGATTGCAGACGGAAGTTTTCCGTACCTCATAATTGTGCTACCCAGATACATCCAAGGGAGCCCTACAAACTGACATCAGGAAGCTGGACTGGTGAGTTTTCTTTCCCAGGGAAAATGGCCAAAGGATGTGCCTAGGGGCCCCTGGCACTGGGCTGGGCCCTGACTGCAAACAATCCTTATAGCGTAGGATGGATCGCAGACCAAACTTGTCTCTACGTAAACTTGTGCTGCCCTGGTAGACCCAAGGGAGCCCTACAAACTGACATCAGCAACCTGGACTGGTGAGTTTTCTTTCCAAGGGAAAATGGCCAAAGGATGTGCCCAGGGGCCCCTGGCACTGGGCTGGGGCCTGACTGCAAAAAATCCATATATCGAAGGATGGACCCCAGACCGAAGTTGTCCCCTCCTCAAAGTTGTGCTGCCCTGATAGACCCAAGGGAGCCCTACAAACTGACATCAGCAACCTGGACTGGTGAGTTTTCTTTCCCAGGGAAAATGGCCAAAGAATGTGCCCAGGGGCCCCAGGCACTGGGCTGGGACCTTAATGCAAATAATACTTATAACGATGGATGGACCCCAGACCGAAGTTGTCCCCTCCACAAAGTTGTGCTGCCCTGATAGACCCAAGGGAGGCCTACAAACTGACATCAGGAACCTGGACTGGTGAGTTTTCTTTCCCAGGGAAAATGGCCAAAGGATGTGCCCAGGGGTCCCTGACCCCGGCCTTGGGCCTGACTGCGAAGAATCCTTATATCGAAGGATGGATCGCAGACCGAAGTTGTCCCCTCCTCAATGTTGTGCTGCCCTGATAGACCCAAGGGAGCCCTACAAACTGACATCAGGAACCTGGACTGGTGAGTTTTCTTTCCCAGGGAAAATGGCCAAAGCATGTGCCCAGGGGCCCAAAGCACAGGGCTGGGACCTGACTGCAGAGAATCTTTATATCGAAGGATGGATCCCAGACCAAAATTGTCCGCTCCTAAAATTTCTGCTGTCCAGATAGACCCAAGGGAGCCCTACAAACTGACATCAGCAACCTGGACTGGTGAGTTTTCTTTCCCAGGGAAAATGGCCAAAGGATGTGCCCAGGAGCTCTTGGAACTGGGCTGAGACCGGACTGCAAAAACTCCATATATTGAAGAATGGACCGCAGACTGAAGTTATCCCCTCCTCAAAGTTGTGCTGTCCTGATAGACCCAAGGGAGCCCTACAAACTGACATCAGCAACCTGGACTGGTGAGTTTTCTTTCCCAGGGAAAATGGCCAAAGGATGTGCCCAGGGTCCCCTGGCACTGGGCTGGGGCCTGACTGCAAAAAATCCTTATATCGATGGATGGACCCCAGACCGATGTTGTCCCCTCCTCAAAGTTGTGCTGCCCTGATAGACCCAAGGGAGCCCTACAAACTGACATCAGCAACCTGGACTGGTGAGTTTTCTTTCCCAGGGAAAATGGCCAAAGGATGTGCCCAGGGGCCCCTGGCCCTGGGCTGGGGCCTGACAGCAAAGAATCCTTATATCGCAGGATGGATCGCAAACCGAAGTTGTCCCCATCTCATACTTGTGCTGCCGTGATAGACCCAAGGGAGCCCTACAAACTGACATCAGGAACCTGGACTGGTGAGTTTTCTTTCCCAGGGAAAATGGCCAAAGCATGTGCCCAGGGGCTCTTTGAACTGGGCTGAGACCGGACTGCAAAAACTCCATATATCGAAGAATGGACCGCAGACCGAAGTTATCCCCTCCTCAAAGTTGTGCTGCCCCGATAGACCCAAGGGAGCCCTACAAACTGACATCAGCAACCTGGACTGGTGAGTTTTCTTTCCCAGGGAAAATGGCCAAAGGATGTGCCCAGGGGCCCCTGGCACTGGGATGGGGCCTGACTGCAAAAAATCCTTATATCGATGGATGGACCCCAGACCAAAGTTGTCCCCTCCTCAAACTTGTGCTGCCCTGATAGACCCAAGGGAGCCCTAGAAACTGACATCAGCAACCTGGACTGGTGAGTTTTCTTTCCCAGGGAAAATGGCCAAAGGATGTGCCCAGGGGCCCCTGGCCCCGGGGTGGGGCCTGAATGCAAAGAATCTTTATATCGAAGGTTGGATCGAAGACCGAAATTGTCCCCATCTCATACTTGTGCTGCCCTGATAGACCCAAGGGAGCCCTACAAACTGACATCAGGAACCTGGACTGGTGAGTTTTCTTTCCCAGGGAAAATGGCCAAAGGATGTGCCCAGGGGCCCCTGGCCCTGGGCTGGGCACCTGACTGCAAAGAATCCTTATATCGAAGGATGGATCGCAGACCAAAGTTTTCCGTACCTCATAATTGTGCTGCCCTGATACATCCAAGGGAGCCCTACAAACTGACATCAGGAAGCTGGAATGGTGAAGTTTCTTTCCCAGGGAAAATGGCCAAAGGATGTGCCCAGGGGCCCCTGGCCCTGGGTTGGCACCTGACTGCAAGGAATCCTTATATCTAAGGATGGATCGCAGAGCGAAGTTTTCCCCTCCTCAAACTTGCGCGGCCCAGATAGACCCAAGTGAGCACAACAAACTGACATCAGCAACCTGGACTGGTGAGTTTTCTTTCCCAGGGAAAATGGCCAAAGGATGTGCCCAGGGGCCCCTGGCCCTGGGCTGGCACCTGACTGCAAAAAACTCCTTATATCGAAGGATGGAACCCAGACCGAAGTAGTCCCCATCTCAAACTTGTGCTGACCTGATAGACCTAAGGAAAGCCTACAAACTGACATCAGGAACCTGGACTGGTGAGTTGTATTTTGCATGGATAATGGCCAAAGGGTGTGTTCAGGGGCCCCTGCCCCTGGGTTGTGACCCAACTTCAAAAAATCCATACATCGAAGGATGGAGCCTAGACCGAAGTTGTCCCCTCCTCAAGGTTCCTCTGTCCTGATAGATCCAAGGGAGCCCTTCAAAGTGACATCAGGAACCTGGACTGGTGAGTTTTCTTTCCCAGGGAAAATCGCCAAAGGTTGTGCCCAGGGGCTCCTGGCCCTGGGAAGGGCACCTGACTGCAAAAATCATTACATCGAAGGATGGACCCCACACCGAAGTAGTCCCCACCTCAAACTTGTGCTGCCCCGATAGACCCAAGGGAGCCCTACAAACTGACATCAGGCACCTGGACTGGTGAGTTGTATTTCGCATAGAAAATGGCCAAAGGATGTGCCCAGGGGCCCCTGGCCCTGGGCTGGCACCTGACTGCAAAAAATCCTTATATCGAAGGATGGATCGCAGACCGAAGTTTTCCGTAACTCATAATTGTGCTACCCTGATAGACCCAAGGGAGCCCTACAAACTGACATCAGGAACCTGGACTGGTGAGGTTTCTTTCCCAGGGAAAATGGACAAAGGATGTGCTCAGGGGCCCCTGGCCCTGGGCTGCGACCTCACTGCAAAAAATCCTTATATCGAAGGATGGACCCCAGACCGAAGTAGTCCCCACCTCAAACTTGTGCTGCCCAGATAGACCCAAGGGAGCCCTACAAACTGACATCAGCAACCTGGACTGGTGAGTTGTATTTCGCATGGAAAATGGCCAAAGGTTTTGCCCAGGGGACCCTGGCCCTGGGCTGGGCACCTGACTGCAAAATATCCATACATCGAAGGATGGACCCTAGACCGAAGTTGTCCACCCTTCAAGGTTCTTCTGCCCTGATAGACCCAAGGGCGCCCTACAAAGTGACATCAGGAACCTGGACTGGTGAGTTTTCTTTCCCAGGGAAAATCGCCAATGGTTGTGCCCACGGGGTCCTGGCCCTGGGATGGGTCCTCACTTCAAAAAATCCTTATATCGAAGGATGTACCCTAGACCGAATTTGTTCCCTCCTGAAACTTGTGCTGCCCTGATAGACCCAAGGGAGCCCTACAAACTGACATCAGGAAGCTGGACTGGTGAGTTTTCTTTCCCAGGGAAAATGGCCAAAGGATGTTCCCAGGGGCCCCTGGCCCTCGGCTGGGACCTCACTGCAAAGAATCCTCATATCGAAGTATGGATTGCAGACGGAAGTTTTCCGTACCTCATAATTGTGCTACCCAGATACATCCAAGGGAGCCCTACAAACTGACATCAGGAAGCTGGACTGGTGAGTTTTCTTTCCCAGGGAAAATGGCCAAAGGATGTGCCTAGGGGCCCCTGGCACTGGGCTGGGCCCTGACTGCAAACAATCCTTATAGCGTAGGATGGATCGCAGACCGAACTTGTCTCTACGTAAACTTGTGCTGCCCTGGTAGACCCAAGGGAGCCCTACAAACTGACATCAGCAACCTGGACTGGTGAGTTTTCTTTCCAAGGGAAAATGGCCAAAGGATGTGCCCAGGGGCCCCTGGCACTGGGCTGGGGCCTGACTGCAAAAAATCCATATATCGAAGGATGGACCCCAGACCGAAGTTGTCCCCTCCTCAAAGTTGTGCTGCCCTGATAGACCCAAGGGAGCCCTACAAACTGACATCAGCAACCTGGACTGGTGAGTTTTCTTTCCCAGGGAAAATGGCCAAAGAATGTGCCCAGGGGCCCCAGGCACTGGGCTGGGACCTTAATGCAAATAATACTTATAACGATGGATGGACCCCAGACCGAAGTTGTCCCCTCCTCAAAGTTGTGCTGCCCTGATAGACCCAAGGGAGGCCTACAAACTGACATCAGGAACCTGGACTGGTGAGTTTTCTTTCCCAGGGAAAATGGCCAAAGGATGTGCCCAGGGGCCCCTGGCACTGGGCTGGGGCCTGACTGCAAAAAATCCTTATATCGAAGGATGGACTCCAGACTGAAGTTGTCCCCTCCTAAAACTTGTGCTGCCCTGATAGACCCAAGGGAGCCCTACAAACTGACATCAGCAACCTGGACTGGTGAGTTTTCTTTCCCAGGGAAAATGGCCAAAGGATGTGCCCAGGGGCCCCTGGCACAGGGCTGGAGCCTGACGGCAAAAAATCCTTATATCGAAGGATGGACCCCAGACCGAAGTTGTCCCCACCTCAAACTTGTGCTGCCCAGATAGACCCAAGGGAGCCCTACAAACTGACATCAGCAACCTGGACTGGTGAGTTGTATTTCGCATGGAAAATGGCCAAAGGTTTTGCCCAGGGGACCCTGGCCCTGGGCTGGGCACCTGACTGCAAAATATCCATACATCGAAGGATGGACCCTAGACCGAAGTTGTCCACCCTTCAAGGTTCTTCTGCCCTGATAGACCCAAGGGAGCCCTACAAAGTGACATCAGGAACCTGGACTGGTGAGTTTTCTTTCCCAGGGAAAATCGCCAATGGTTGTGCCCACGGGGTCCTGGCCCTGGGATGGGTCCTCACTTCAAAAAATCCTTATATCGAAGGATGTACCCTAGACCGAATTTGTTCCCTCCTGAAACTTGTGCTGCCCTGATAGACCCAAGGGAGCCCTACAAACTGACATCAGGAAGCTGGACTGGTGAGTTTTCTTTCCCAGGGAAAATGGCCAAAGGATGTTCCCAGGGGCCCCTGGCCCTCGGCTGGGACCTCACTGCAAAGAATCCTCATATCGAAGTATGGATTGCAGACGGAAGTTTTCCGTACCTCATAATTGTGCTACCCAGATACATCCAAGGGAGCCCTACAAACTGACATCAGGAAGCTGGACTGGTGAGTTTTCTTTCCCAGGGAAAATGGCCAAAGGATGTGCCTAGGGGCCCCTGGCACTGGGCTGGGCCCTGACTGCAAAAAATCCTTATAGCGTAGGATGGATCGCAGACCGAACTTGTCTCTACGTAAACTTGTGCTGCCCTGGTAGACCCAAGGGAGCCCTACAAACTGACATCAGCAACCTGGACTGGTGAGTTTTCTTTCCCAGGGAAAATGGCCAAAGGATGTGCTGAGGGGCCCCTGGCCCTGGGCTGGCACCTGACTGCAAAACATCCTTATATCGAAGGATGGATAGCAGACCGAAATTCTCCATACCTCATAATTGTGCTGCCCTGATAGACCCAAGGGAGCCCTACAAACTGACATCAGGAAGCTGGACTGGTGAGTTTTCTTTCCCAGGGAAAATGGCCAAAGGATGTGCCCAGGGGCCCCTGGCCATGGGGTGGCACATGACTGCAAAGAATCCTTATATCGAAGGATGGATCGCAGACCGAAGTTTTCCCCTCCTCAAACTTGTGCGGCCCTGATAGACCCAAGTGAGCACAGCAAACTGACATCAGGAACCTGGACTGGTGAGTTTTCTTTCCCAGGGAAAATGGCCAAAGGATGTGCCCAGGGGCACCTGGCCCTGGGCTGGCACCTGACTGCAAAAAACTCCTTATATCGAAAGATGGATAGCAGACCGAAGTTGTCCCCTCCTGAAACTTGTGCCGCCCTGATGGACCCAAGGGAGCCCGACAAACTGACATCAGGAACCTGGACTGGTGAGTCTTCTTTACCAGGGAAAATGGCCAAAGGATGTGCTCAGGGGCCCCTGGCCCTGTGCTGGGCCTTGACTGCAAAAAATCCTTATATCATCGTATGGACCCTAGATCTAAGTTTTCCCCACCTCAAAATTGTGCTGCCCCGATAGACCCAAGGGAGCCCTACAAACTGACATCAGCAACCTGGACTGGTGAGTTTTCTTTCCCAGGGAAAATGGCCAAAGGATGTGCCCAGGGGCCCCTGGCCCTGGGCTGGGGCCTGACAGCAAAGAATCCTTATATCGCAGGATGGATCGCAAACCGAAGTTGTCCCCATCTCATACTTGTGCTGCCGTGATAGACCCAAGGGAGCCCTAGAAACTGACATCAGCAACCTGGACTGGTGAGTTTTCTTTCCCAGGGAAAATGGCCAAAGGATGTGCCCAGGGGCCCCTGGCACTGGGCTGGGGCCTGACTGCAAAAAATCCATATATCGAAGGATGGACCCCAGACCGAAGTTGTCCCCTCCTCAAAGTTGTGCTGCCCTGATAGACCCAAGGGAGCCCTACAAACTGACATCAGCAACCTGGACTGGTGAGTTTTCTTTCCCAGTTAAAATGGCCAAAGAATGTGCCCAGGGGCCCCAGGCACTGGGCTGGGACCTTAATGCAAATAATACTTATAACGATGGATGGACCCCAGACCGAAGTTGTCCCCTCCTCAAAGTTGTGCTGCCCTGATAGACCCAAGGGAGGCCTACAAACTGACATCAGCAACCTGGACTGGTGAGTTTTCTTTCCCAGGGAAAATGGCCAAAGGATGTGCCCAGGGGCCCCTGGCACTGGGCTGGGGCCTGACTGCGAAAAATCCTTATATCGAAGGATGGACTCCAGACTGAAGTTGTCCCCTCCTAAAACTTGTGCTGCCCAGATAGACCCAAGGGAGCCCTACAAACTGACATCAGCAACCTGGACTGGTGAGTTTTCTTTCCCAGGGAAAATGGCCAAAGGATGTGCCCAGGGGCCCCTGGCACAGGGCTGGAGCCTGACGGCAAAAAATCCTTATATCAAAGGATGAACCCCAGACCGAAGTTGTCCCCTCCTCAAAGTTGTGCTGCCCTGAGAGATCCAAGGGAGCCCTACAAACTGATATCAGCAACCTGGACTGGTGAATTTTCTTTCCCAAGGAAAATGGCCAAAGGATGTGCCCAGGGGCCCCTGGCCCTGGGCTCAGGCGTGACTCTAAAGAATCCCTCTATCGAAGAATGGATCACAGACCAAAGTTGTCCCCACCTCAAAGTTGTGCTGCCCTGATAGACCCAAGGGAGCCGTACAAAGGGACATCAGGAACCTGGACTGGTGAGTTTTCTTTCCCAGGGAAAATGGCCAAAGGATGTGCCCAGGGGCGACTGGCACTGGGCTGGGGCCTGACTGCAAAAAATCCTTATATCGAAGGATGGACCCCAGACCGAAGTTGTCCCCTCCTCAAAGTTGTGCTGCCCTGATAGACCCAAGGGAGGCCTACAAACTGACATCAGCAACCTGGAGTGGTGAGTTTTCTTTCCAAGGGAAAATGGCCAAAGGATGTGCCCAGGGGTCCCTGACCCCGGCCTTGGGCCTGACTGCGAAGAATCCTTATATCGAAGGATGGATCGCAGACCGAAGTTGTCCCCTCCTCAATGTTGTGCTGCCCTGATAGGCCCAAGGGAGCCCTACAAACTGACATCAGGAACCTGGACTGGTGAGTTTTCTTTCCCAGGGAAAATGGCCAAAGCATGTGCCCAGGGGCCCAAAGCACAGGGCTGGGACCTGACTGCAGAGAATCTTTATATCGAAGGATGGATCGCAGACCAAAATTGTCCGCTCCTAAAATTTCTGCTGTCCAGATAGACCCAAGGGAGCCCTACAAACTGACATCAGCAACCTGGACTGGTGAGTTTTCTTTCCCAGGGAAAATGGCCAAAGGATGTGCCCAGGGGCCCCTGGCCCTGGGCTGGGGCCTGACAGCAAAGAATCCTTATATCGCAGGATGGATCGCAAACCGAAGTTGTCCCCATCTCATACTTGTGCTGCCGTGATAGACCCAAGGGAGCCCTAGAAACTGACATCAGCAACCTGGACTGGTGAGTTTTCTTTCCCAGGGAAAATGGCCAAAGGATGTGCCCAGGGGCCCCTGACCCCGGGCTGGGGCCTGAATGCAAAAAATCCTTATATCGAAGAATGGATCACAGACCGAAGTTGTCCCCTCCTCAAAGTTGTGCTGCCCAGATAGACCCAAGGGAGCCCTACAAACTGACATCAGCAACCTGGACTGGTGAGTTTTCTTTCCCAGGGAAGATGGCCAAAGGATGTGCCCAGGGGCCCCTGGCCCTGGGCTGGCACCTGACAGCAAAGAATCCTTATATCGCAGGATGGATCGCAAACCGAAGTTGTCCCCATCTCATACTTGTGCTGCCGTGATAGACCCAAGGGAGCCCTAGAAACTGACATCAGCAACCTGGACTGGTGAGTTTTCTTTCCCAGGGAAAATGGCCAAAGGATGTGCCCAGGGGCCCCTGACCCCGGGCTGGGGCCTGACTGCAAAAAATCCTTATATCGAAGAATGGATCACAGACCGAAGTTGTCCCCTCCTCAAAGTTGTGCTGCCCAGATAGACCCAAGGGAGCCCTACAAACTGACATCAGCAACCTGGACTGGTGAGTTTTCTTTCCCAGGGAAAATGGCCAAAGGATGTGCCCAGGGGCCCCTGGCACTGGGCTGGGGCCTGAATGCAAATAATCCTTATATCGAAGGATGGATCGCAGACTGAAGTTGTCCCCATCTCATACTTGTGCTGCCCTGATAGACCCAAGGGAGCCCTACAAACTGACATCAGCAACCTGGACTGGTGAGTTTTCTTTCCCAGGGAAAATGGCCAAAGGATGTGCCCAGGGGCCCCTGGCACTGGACTGGGGCCTGAATGCAAATAATCCCTATATCGAAGGATGGTTCGAAGACCAAAGTTGTCCCCTCCTCAAATTTCTGCCTCCCAGATAGACCCAAGGGAGCCCTACAAAGTGACATCAGGAACCTGGACTGGTGAGTTTTCTTTCCCAGGGAAAATGTCCAAAGCATGTGCCCAGGGGCCCCAAGCACAGGGCTGGGACCTGACTGCAGAGAATCCTTACATCAAAGTTTGGACCCCCAACCGAAGTTGTCCCCTCCTCAAAGTTGTGCTGCCCTGATAGACCCAAGGGAGCCCTACAAACTGACATCAGCAACCTGGACTGGTGAATTTTCTTTCCCAGGGAAAATGGCCAAAGGATGTGCCCAGGGGCCCCTGGCACTGGGCTGGAGCCTGACTGCAAAAAATCCTTATATCGAAGGATGGACCCCAGACCGAAGTTGTCCCCTCCTCAAAGTTGTGCTGCCCTGATAGACCCAAGGGAGCCCTAGAAACTGACATCAGCAACCTGGACTGGTGAGTTTTCTTTCCCAGGGAAAATGGCCAAAGGATGTGCCCAGGGGTCCCTGACCCCGGCCTTGGGCCTGACTGCGAAGAATCCTTATATCGAAGGATGGATCGCAGACCGAAGTTGTCCCCTCCTCAATGTTGTGCTGCCCTGATAGACCCAAGGGAGCCCTACAAACTGACATCAGGAACCTGGACTGGTGAGTTTTCTTTCCCAGGGAAAATGGCCAAAGCATGTGCCCAGGGGCCCAAAGCACAGGGCTGGGACCTGACTGCAGAGAATCTTTATATCGAAGGATGGATCCCAGACCAAAATTGTCCGCTCCTAAAATTTCTGCTGTCCAGATAGACCCAAGGGAGCCCTACAAACTGACATCAGCAACCTGGACTGGTGAGTTTTCTTTCCCAGGGAAAATGGCCAAAGGATGTGCCCAGGAGCTCTTGGAACTGGGCTGAGACCGGACTGCAAAAACTCCATATATTGAAGAATGGACCGCAGACTGAAGTTATCCCCTCCTCAAAGTTGTGCTGTCCTGATAGACCCAAGGGAGCCCTACAAACTGACATCAGCAACCTGGACTGGTGAGTTTTCTTTCCCAGGGAAAATGGCCAAAGGATGTGCCCAGGGTCCCCTGGCACTGGGCTGGGGCCTGACTGCAAAAAATCCTTATATCGATGGATGGACCCCAGACCGATGTTGTCCCCTCCTCAAAGTTGTGCTGCCCTGATAGACCCAAGGGAGCCCTACAAACTGACATCAGCAACCTGGACTGGTGAGTTTTCTTTCCCAGGGAAAATGGCCAAAGGATGTGCCCAGGGGCCCCTGGCCCTGGGCTGGGGCCTGACAGCAAAGAATCCTTATATCGCAGGATGGATCGCAAACCGAAGTTGTCCCCATCTCATACTTGTGCTGCCGTGATAGACCCAAGGGAGCCCTACAAACTGACATCAGGAACCTGGACTGGTGAGTTTTCTTTCCCAGGGAAAATGGCCAAAGCATGTGCCCAGGGGCTCTTTGAACTGGGCTGAGACCGGACTGCAAAAACTCCATATATCGAAGAATGGACCGCAGACCGAAGTTATCCCCTCCTCAAAGTTGTGCTGCCCCGATAGACCCAAGGGAGCCCTACAAACTGACATCAGCAACCTGGACTGGTGAGTTTTCTTTCCCAGGGAAAATGGCCAAAGGATGTGCCCAGGGGCCCCTGGCACTGGGCTGGGGCCTGACTGCAAAAAATCCTTATATCGATGGATGGACCCCAGACCAAAGTTGTCCCCTCCTCAAACTTGTGCTGCCCTGATAGACCCAAGGGAGCCCTAGAAACTGACATCAGCAACCTGGACTGGTGAGTTTTCTTTCCCAGGGAAAATGGCCAAAGGATGTGCCCAGGGGCCCCTGGCCCCGGGGTGGGGCCTGAATGCAAAGAATCTTTATATCGAAGGTTGGATCGAAGACCGAAATTGTCCCCATCTCATACTTGTGCTGCCCTGATAGACCCAAGGGAGCCCTACAAACTGACATCAGGAACCTGGACTGGTGAGTTTTCTTTCCCAGGGAAAATGGCCAAAGGATGTGCCCAGGGGCCCCTGGCCCTGGGCTGGGCACCTGACTGCAAAGAATCCTTATATCGAAGGATGGATCGCAGACCAAAGTTTTCCGTACCTCATAATTGTGCTGCCCTGATACATCCAAGGGAGCCCTACAAACTGACATCAGGAAGCTGGAATGGTGAAGTTTCTTTCCCAGGGAAAATGGCCAAAGGATGTGCCCAGGGGCCCCTGGCCCTGGGTTGGCACCTGACTGCAAGGAATCCTTATATCTAAGGATGGATCGCAGAGCGAAGTTTTCCCCTCCTCAAACTTGCGCGGCCCAGATAGACCCAAGTGAGCACAACAAACTGACATCAGCAACCTGGACTGGTGAGTTTTCTTTCCCAGGGAAAATGGCCAAAGGATGTGCCCAGGGGCCCCTGGCCCTGGGCTGGCACCTGACTGCAAAAAACTCCTTATATCGAAGGATGGAACCCAGACCGAAGTAGTCCCCATCTCAAACTTGTGCTGACCTGATAGACCTAAGGAAAGCCTACAAACTGACATCAGGAACCTGGACTGGTGAGTTGTATTTTGCATGGATAATGGCCAAAGGGTGTGTTCAGGGGCCCCTGCCCCTGGGTTGTGACCCAACTTCAAAAAATCCATACATCGAAGGATGGAGCCTAGACCGAAGTTGTCCCCTCCTCAAGGTTCCTCTGTCCTGATAGATCCAAGGGAGCCCTTCAAAGTGACATCAGGAACCTGGACTGGTGAGTTTTCTTTCCCAGGGAAAATCGCCAAAGGTTGTGCCCAGGGGCTCCTGGCCCTGGGAAGGGCACCTGACTGCAAAAATCATTACATCGAAGGATGGACCCCACACCGAAGTAGTCCCCACCTCAAACTTGTGCTGCCCCGATAGACCCAAGGGAGCCCTACAAACTGACATCAGGCACCTGGACTGGTGAGTTGTATTTCGCATAGAAAATGGCCAAAGGATGTGCCCAGGGGCCCCTGGCCCTGGGCTGGCACCTGACTGCAAAAAATCCTTATATCGAAGGATGGATCGCAGACCGAAGTTTTCCGTAACTCATAATTGTGCTACCCTGATAGACCCAAGGGAGCCCTACAAACTGACATCAGGAACCTGGACTGGTGAGGTTTCTTTCCCAGGGAAAATGGACAAAGGATGTGCTCAGGGGCCCCTGGCCCTGGGCTGCGACCTCACTGCAAAAAATCCTTATATCGAAGGATGGACCCCAGACCGAAGTAGTCCCCACCTCAAACTTGTGCTGCCCAGATAGACCCAAGGGAGCCCTACAAACTGACATCAGCAACCTGGACTGGTGAGTTGTATTTCGCATGGAAAATGGCCAAAGGTTTTGCCCAGGGGACCCTGGCCCTGGGCTGGGCACCTGACTGCAAAATATCCATACATCGAAGGATGGACCCTAGACCGAAGTTGTCCACCCTTCAAGGTTCTTCTGCCCTGATAGACCCAAGGGAGCCCTACAAAGTGACATCAGGAACCTGGACTGGTGAGTTTTCTTTCCCAGGGAAAATCGCCAATGGTTGTGCCCACGGGGTCCTGGCCCTGGGATGGGTCCTCACTTCAAAAAATCCTTATATCGAAGGATGTACCCTAGACCGAATTTGTTCCCTCCTGAAACTTGTGCTGCCCTGATAGACCCAAGGGAGCCCTACAAACTGACATCAGGAAGCTGGACTGGTGAGTTTTCTTTCCCAGGGAAAATGGCCAAAGGATGTTCCCAGGGGCCCCTGGCCCTCGGCTGGGACCTCACTGCAAAGAATCCTCATATCGAAGTATGGATTGCAGACGGAAGTTTTCCGTACCTCATAATTGTGCTACCCAGATACATCCAAGGGAGCCCTACAAACTGACATCAGGAAGCTGGACTGGTGAGTTTTCTTTCCCAGGGAAAATGGCCAAAGGATGTGCCTAGGGGCCCCTGGCACTGGGCTGGGCCCTGACTGCAAAAAATCCTTATAGCGTAGGATGGATCGCAGACCGAACTTGTCTCTACGTAAACTTGTGCTGCCCTGGTAGACCCAAGGGAGCCCTACAAACTGACATCAGGAACCTGGACTGGTGAGTTTTCTTTCCCAGGGAAAATGGCCAAAGGATGTGCCCAGGGGCCCCTGGCACTGGGCTGGGGCCTGACTGCAAAAAATCCATATATCGAAGCATGGACCCCAGACCGAAGTTGTCCCCTCCTCAAAGTTGTGCTGCCCTGATAGACCCAAGGGAGCCCTACAAACTGACATCAGGAACCTGGACTGGTGAGTTTTCTTTCCCAGGGAAAATGGCCAAAGAATGTGCCCAGGGGCCCCAGGCACTGGGCTGGGACCTTAATGCAAATAATACTTATAACGATGGATGGACCCCAGACCGAAGTTGTCCCCTCCTCAAAGTTGTGCTGCCCTGATAGACCCAAGGGAGGCCTACAAACTGACATCAGGAACCTGGACTGGTGAGTTTTCTTTCCCAGGGAAAATGGCCAAAGGATGTGCCCAGGGGCCCCTGGCACTGGGCTGGGGCCTGACTGCAAAAAATCCTTATATCGAAGGATGGACTCCAGACTGAAGTTGTCCCCTCCTAAAACTTGTGCTGCCCTGATAGACCCAAGGGAGCCCTACAAAGTGACATCAGCAACCTGGACTGGTGAGTTTTCTTTCCCAGGGAAAATGGCCAAAGGATGTGCCCAGGGGCCCCTGGCACAGGGCTGGAGCCTGACGGCAAAAAATCCTTATATCGAAGGATGGACCCCAGACCGAAGTTGTCCCCACCTCAAACTTGTGCTGCCCAGATAGACCCAAGGGAGCCCTACAAACTGACATCAGCAACCTGGACTGGTGAGTTGTATTTCGCATGGAAAATGGCCAAAGGTTTTGCCCAGGGGACCCTGGCCCTGGGCTGGGCACCTGACTGCAAAATATCCATACATCGAAGGATGGACCCTAGACCGAAGTTGTCCACCCTTCAAGGTTCTTCTGCCCTGATAGACCCAAGGGAGCCCTACAAAGTGACATCAGGAACCTGGACTGGTGAGTTTTCTTTCCCAGGGAAAATCGCCAATGGTTGTGCCCACGGGGTCCTGGCCCTGGGATGGGTCCTCACTTCAAAAAATCCTTATATCGAAGGATGTACCCTAGACCGAATTTGTTCCCTCCTGAAACTTGTGCTGCCCTGATAGACCCAAGGGAGCCCTACAAACTGACATCAGGAAGCTGGACTGGTGAGTTTTCTTTCCCAGGGAAAATGGCCAAAGGATGTTCCCAGGGGCCCCTGGCCCTCGGCTGGGACCTCACTGCAAAGAATCCTCATATCGAAGTATGGATTGCAGACGGAAGTTTTCCGTACCTCATAATTGTGCTACCCAGATACATCCAAGGGAGCCCTACAAACTGACATCAGGAAGCTGGACTGGTGAGTTTTCTTTCCCAGGGAAAATGGCCAAAGGATGTGCCTAGGGGCCCCTGGCACTGGGCTGGGCCCTGACTGCAAAAAATCCTTATAGCGTAGGATGGATCGCAGACCGAACTTGTCTCTACGTAAACTTGTGCTGCCCTGGTAGACCCAAGGGAGCCCTACAAACTGACATCAGGAACCTGGACTGGTGAGTTTTCTTTCCCAGGGAAAATGGCCAAAGGATGTGCCCAGGGGCCCCTGGCACTGGGCTGGGGCCTGACTGCAAAAAATCCATATATCGAAGGATGGACCCCAGACCGAAGTTGTCCCCTCCTCAAAGTTGTGCTGCCCTGATAGACCCAAGGGAGCCCTACAAACTGACATCAGCAACCTGGACTGGTGAGTTTTCTTTCCCAGGGAAAATGGCCAAAGAATGTGCCCAGGGGCCCCAGGCACTGGGCTGGGACCTTAATGCAAATAATACTTATAACGATGGATGGACCCCAGACCGAAGTTGTCCCCTCCTCAAAGTTGTGCTGCCCTGATAGACCCAAGGGAGGCCTACAAACTGACATCAGGAACCTGGACTGGTGAGTTTTCTTTCCCAGGGAAAATGGCCAAAGGATGTGCCCAGGGGCCCCTGGCACTGGGCTGGGGCCTGACTGCAAAAAATCCTTATATCGAAGGATGGACTCCAGACCGAAGTTGTCCCCTCCTAAAACTTGTGCTGCCCTGATAGACCCAAGGGAGCCCTACAAACTGACATCAGCAACCTGGACTGGTGAGTTTTCTTTCCCAGGGAAAATGGCCAAAGGATGTGCCCAGGGGCCCCTGGCACAGGGCTGGAGCCTGACGGCAAAAAATCCTTATATCGAAGGATGGACCCCAGACCGAAGTTGTCCCCACCTCAAACTTGTGCTGCCCAGATAGACCCAAGGGAGCCCTACAAACTGACATCAGCAACCTGGACTGGTGAGTTGTATTTCGCATGGAAAATGGCCAAAGGTTTTGCCCAGGGGACCCTGGCCCTGGGCTGGGCACCTGACTGCAAAATATCCATACATCGAAGGATGGACCCTAGACCGAAGTTGTCCACCCTTCAAGGTTCTTCTGCCCTGATAGACCCAAGGGAGCCCTACAAAGTGACATCAGGAACCTGGACTGGTGAGTTTTCTTTCCCAGGGAAAATCGCCAATGGTTGTGCCCATGGGGTCCTGGCCCTGGGATGGGTCCTCACTTCAAAAAATCCTTATATCGAAGGATGTACCCTAGACCGAATTTGTTCCCTCCTGAAACTTGTGCTGCCCTGATAGACCCAAGGGAGCCCTACAAACTGACATCAGGAAGCTGGACTGGTGAGTTTTCTTTCCCAGGGAAAATGGCCAAAGGATGTTCCCAGGGGCCCCTGGCCCTCGGCTGGGACCTCACTGCAAAGAATCCTCATATCGAAGTATGGATTGCAGACGGAAGTTTTCCGTACCTCATAATTGTGCTACCCAGATACATCCAAGGGAGCCCTACAAACTGACATCAGGAAGCTGGACTGGTGAGTTTTCTTTCCCAGGGAAAATGGCCAAAGGATGTGCCTAGGGGCCCCTGGCACTGGGCTGGGCCCTGACTGCAAAAAATCCTTATAGCGTAGGATGGATCGCAGACCGAACTTGTCTCTACGTAAACTTGTGCTGCCCTGGTAGACCCAAGGGAGCCCTACAAACTGACATCAGCAACCTGGACTGGTGAGTTTTCTTTCCCAGGGAAAATGGCCAAAGGATGTGCTGAGGGGCCCCTGGCCCTGGGCTGGCACCTGACTGCAAAACATCCTTATATCGAAGGATGGATAGCAGACCGAAATTCTCCATACCTCATAATTGTGCTGCCCTGATAGACCCAAGGGAGCCCTACAAACTGACATCAGGAAGCTGGACTGGTGAGTTTTCTTTCCCAGGGAAAATGGCCAAAGGATGTGCCCAGGGGCCCCTGGCCATGGGGTGGCACATGACTGCAAAGAATCCTTATATCGAAGGATGGATCGCAGACCGAAGTTTTCCCCTCCTCAAACTTGTGCGGCCCTGATAGACCCAAGTGAGCACAGCAAACTGACATCAGGAACCTGGACTGGTGAGTTTTCTTTCCCAGGGAAAATGGCCAAAGGATGTGCCCAGGGGCACCTGGCCCTGGGCTGGCACCTGACTGCAAAAAACTCCTTATATCGAAAGATGGATAGCAGACCGAAGTTGTCCCCTCCTGAAACTTGTGCCGCCCTGATGGACCCAAGGGAGCCCTACAAACAGACATCAGGAACCTGGACTGGTGAGTCTTCTTTACCAGGGAAAATGGCCAAAGGATGTGCTCAGGGGCCCCTGGCCCTGTGCTGGGCCTTGACTGCAAAAAATCCTTATATCATAGTATGGACCCTAGATCTAAGTTTTCCCCACCTCAAAATTGTGCTGCCCCGATAGACCCAAGGGAGCCCTACAAACTGACATCAGCAACCTGGACTGGTGAGTTTTCTTTCCCAGGGAAAATGGCCAAAGGATGTGCCCAGGGGCCCCTGGCCCTGGGCTGGGGCCTGAATGCAAAGAATCCTTATATCGAAGGATGGATCACAGACCGACGCTATCCCCTCCTGAAACTTGTGCTGCACTGATAGACCCAAGGGAGCCCTACAAACTGACATCAGGAACCTGGACTGGTGAGTTTTCTTTCCCAGGGAAAATGGCCAAAGGATGTGCCCAGGGGCCCCTGGCACTGGGCTGGGGCCTGACTGCAAAAACTCCATATATCGAAGGATGGACCCCAGACCGAAGTTGTCCCCATCTCATACTTGTGCTGCCGTGATAGACCCAAGGGAGCCCTAGAAACTGACATCAGCAACCTGGACTGGTGAGTTTTCTTTCCCAGGGAAAATGGCCAAAGGATGTGCCCAGGGGCCCCTGACCCCGGGCTGGGGCCTGACTGCAAAAAATCCTTATATCGAAGAATGGATCACAGACGGAAGTTGTCCCCTCCTCAAAGTTGTGCTGCCCAGATAGACCCAAGGGAGCCCTACAAACTGACATCAGCAACCTGGACTGGTGAGTTTTCTTTCCCAGGGAAAATGGCCAAAGGATGTGCCCAGGGGCCCCTGGCACTGGGCTGGGGCCTGAATGCAAATAATCCTTATATCGAAGGATGGATCGCAGACTGAAGTTGTCCCCATCTCATACTTGTGCTGCCCTGATAGACCCAAGGGAGCCCTACAAACTGACATCAGCAACCTGGACTGGTGAGTTTTCTTTCCCAGGGAAAATGGCCAAAGGATGTGCCCAGGGGCCCCTGACCCTGGACTGGGGCCTGAATGCAAATAATCCCTATATCGAAGGATGGTTCGAAGACCAAAGTTGTCCCCTCCTCAAATTTCTGCCTCCCAGATAGACCCAAGGGAGCCCTACAAAGTGACATCAGGAACCTGGACTGGTGAGTTTTCTTTCCCAGGGAAAATGGCCAAAGCATGTGCCCAGGGGCCCCAAGCACAGGGCTGGGACCTGACTGCAGAGAATCCTTACATCAAAGTTTGGACCCCCAACCGAAGTTGTCCCCTCCTCAAAGTTGTGCTGCCCTGATAGACCCAAGGGAGCCCTACAAACTGACATCAGCAACCTGGACTGGTGAATTTTCTTTCCCAGGGAAAATGGCCAAAGGATGTGCCCAGGGGCCCCTGGCACTGGGCTGGAGCCTGACTGCAAAAAATCCTTATATCGAAGGATGGACCCCAGACCGAAGTTGTCCCCTCCTCAAAGTTGTGCTGCCCTGATAGACCCAAGGGAGCCCTAGAAACTGACATCAGCAACCTGGACTGGTGAGTTTTCTTTCCCAGGGAAAATGGCCAAAGGATGTGCCCAGGGGTCCCTGACCCCGGCCTTGGGCCTGACTGCGAAGAATCCTTATATCGAAGGATGGATCGCAGACCGAAGTTGTCCCCTCCTCAATGTTGTGCTGCCCTGATAGACCCAAGGGAGCCCTACAAACTGACATCAGGAACCTGGACTGGTGAGTTTTCTTTCCCAGGGAAAATGGCCAAAGCATGTGCCCAGGGGCCCAAAGCACAGGGCTGGGACCTGACTGCAGAGAATCTTTATATCGAAGGATGGATCCCAGACCAAAATTGTCCGCTCCTAAAATTTCTGCTGTCCAGATAGACCCAAGGGAGCCCTACAAACTGACATCAGGAACCTGGACTGGTGAGTTTTCTTTCCCAGGGAAAATGGCCAAAGGATGTGCCCAGGGGCCCCTGGCACTGGGCTGAGACCGGACTGCAAAAACTCCATATATTGAAGAATGGACCGCAGACTGAAGTTATCCCCTCCTAAAACTTGTGCTGTCCTGATAGACCCAAGGGAGCCCTACAAACTGACATCAGCAACCTGGACTGGTGAGTTTTCTTTCCCAGGGAAAATGGCCAAAGGATGTGCCCAGGCTCCCCTGGCACTGGGCTGGGGCCTGACTGCAAAAAATCCTTATATCGATGGATGGACCCCAGACCGATGTTGTCCCCTCCTCAAAGTTGTGCTGCCCTGATAGACCCAAGGGAGCCCTACAAACTGACATCAGCAACCTGGACTGGTGAGTTTTCTTTCCCAGGGAAAATGGCCAAAGGATGTGCCCAGGGGCCCCTGGCACTGGGCTGGGGCCTGACAGCAAAGAATCCTTATATCGCAGGATGGATCGCAAACCGAAGTTGTCCCCATCTCATACTTGTGCTGCCGTGATAGACCCAAGGGAGCCCTACAAACTGACATCAGGAACCTGGACTGGTGAGTTTTCTTTCCCAGGGAAAATGGCCAAAGCATGTGCCCAGGGGCTCTTTGAACTGGGCTGAGACCGGACTGCAAAAACTCCATATATCGAAGAATGGACCGCAGACCGAAGTTATCCCCTCCTCAAAGTTGTGCTGCCCCGATAGACCCAAGGGAGCCCTACAAACTGACATCAGCAACCTGGACTGGTGAGTTTTCTTTCCCAGGGAAAATGGCCAAAGGATGTGCCCAGGGGCCCCTGGCACTGGGCTGGGGCCTGACTGCAAAAAATCCTTATATCGATGGATGGACCCCAGACCAAAGTTGTCCCCTCCTCAAACTTGTGCTGCCCTGATAGACCCAAGGGAGCCCTAGAAACTGACATCAGCAACCTGGACTGGTGAGTTTTCTTTCCCAGGGAAAATGGCCAAAGGATGTGCCCAGGGGCCCCTGGCCCCGGGGTGGGGCCTGAATGCAAAGAATCTTTATATCGAAGGTTGGATCGAAGACCGAAATTGTCCCCATCTCATACTTGTGCTGCCCTGATAGACCCAAGGGAGCCCTACAAACTGACATCAGGAACCTGGACTGGTGAGTTTTCTTTCCCAGGGAAAATGGCCAAAGGATGTGCCCAGGGGCCCCTGGCCCTGGGCTGGGCACCTGACTGCAAAGAATCCTTATATCGAAGGATGGATCGCAGACCAAAGTTTTCCGTACCTCATAATTGTGCTGCCCTGATACATCCAAGGGAGCCCTACAAACTGACATCAGGAAGCTGGAATGGTGAAGTTTCTTTCCCAGGGAAAATGGCCAAAGGATGTGCCCAGGGGCCCCTGGCCCTGGGTTGGCACCTGACTGCAAGGAATCCTTATATCTAAGGATGGATCGCAGAGCGAAGTTTTCCCCTCCTCAAACTTGCGCGGCCCAGATAGACTCAAGTGAGCACAACAAACTGACATCAGCAACCTGGACTGGTGAGTTTTCTTTCCCAGGGAAAATGGCCAAAGGATGTGCCCAGGGGCCCCTGGCCCTGGGCTGGCACCTGACTGCAAAAAACTCCTTATATCGAAGGATGGAACCCAGACCGAAGTAGTCCCCATCTCAAACTTGTGCTGACCTGATAGACCTAAGGAAAGCCTACAAACTGACATCAGGAACCTGGACTGGTGAGTTGTATTTTGCATGGATAATGGCCAAAGGGTGTGTTCAGGGGCCCCTGCCCCTGGGTTGTGACCCAACTTCAAAAAATCCATACATCGAAGCATGGAGCCTAGACCGAAGTTGTCCCCTCCTCAAGGTTCTTCTGTCCTGATAGACCCAAGGGAGCCCTTCAAAGTGACATCAGCAACCTGGACTGGTGAGTTTTCTTTCCCAGGGAAAATCGCCAAAGGTTGTGCCCAGGGGCTCCTGGCCCTGGGAAGGGCACCTGACTGCAAAAATCATTACATCGAAGGATGGACCCCACACCGAAGTAGTCCCCACCTCAAACTTGTGCTGCCCCGATAGACCCAAGGGAGCCCTACAAACTGACATCAGGCACCTGGACTGGTGAGTTGTATTTCGCATAGAAAATGGCCAAAGGATGTGCCCAGGGGCCCCTGGCCCTGGGCTGGCACCTGACTGCAAAAAATCCTTATATCGAAGGATGGATCGCAGACCGAAGTTTTCCGTAACTCATAATTGTGCTACCCTGATAGACCCAAGGGAGCCCTACAAACTGACATCAGGAACCTGGACTGGTGAGGTTTCTTTCCCAGGGAAAATGGACAAAGGATGTGCTCAGGGGCCCCTGGCCCTGGGCTGCGACCTCACTGCAAAAAATCCTTATATCGAAGGATGGACCCCAGACCGAAGTAGTCCCCACCTCAAACTTGTGCTGCCCAGATAGACCCAAGGGAGCCCTACAAACTGACATCAGCAACCTGGACTGGTGAGTTGTATTTCGCATGGAAAATGGCCAAAGGTTTTGCCCAGGGGACCCTGGCCCTGGGCTGGGCACCTGACTGCAAAATATCCATACATCGAAGGATGGACCCTAGACCGAAGTTGTCCACCCTTCAAGGTTCTTCTGCCCTGATAGACCCAAGGGAGCCCTACAAAGTGACATCAGGAACCTGGACTGGTGAGTTTTCTTTCCCAGGGAAAATCGCCAATGGTTGTGCCCACGGGGTCCTGGCCCTGGGATGGGTCCTCACTTCAAAAAATCCTTATATCGAAGGATGTACCCTAGACCGAATTTGTTCCCTCCTGAAACTTGTGCTGCCCTGATAGACCCAAGGGAGCCCTACAAACTGACATCAGGAAGCTGGACTGGTGAGTTTTCTTTCCCAGGGAAAATGGCCAAAGGATGTTCCCAGGGGCCCCTGGCCCTCGGCTGGGACCTCACTGCAAAGAATCCTCATATCGAAGTATGGATTGCAGACGGAAGTTTTCCGTACCTCATAATTGTGCTACCCAGATACATCCAAGGGAGCCCTACAAACTGACATCAGGAAGCTGGACTGGTGAGTTTTCTTTCCCAGGGAAAATGGCCAAAGGATGTGCCTAGGGGCCCCTGGCACTGGGCTGGGCCCTGACTGCAAAAAATCCTTATAGCGTAGGATGGATCGCAGACCGAACTTGTCTCTACGTAAACTTGTGCTGCCCTGGTAGACCCAAGGGAGCCCTACAAACTGACATCAGCAACCTGGACTGGTGAGTTTTCTTTCCCAGGGAAAATGGCCAAAGGATGTGCTGAGGGGCCCCTGGCCCTGGGCTGGCACCTGACTGCAAAACATCCTTATATCGAAGGATGGATAGCAGACCGAAATTCTCCATACCTCATAATTGTGCTGCCCTGATAGACCCAAGGGAGCCCTACAAACTGACATCAGGAAGCTGGACTGGTGAGTTTTCTTTCCCAGGGAAAATGGCCAAAGGATGTGCCCAGGGGCCCCTGGCCATGGGGTGGCACATGACTGCAAAGAATCCTTATATCGAAGGATGGATCGCAGACCGAAGTTTTCCCCTCCTCAAACTTGTGCGGCCCTGATAGACCCAAGTGAGCACAGCAAACTGACATCAGGAACCTGGACTGGTGAGTTTTCTTTCCCAGGGAAAATGGCCAAAGGATGTGCCCAGGGGCACCTGGCCCTGGGCTGGCACCTGACTGCAAAAAACTCCTTATATCGAAAGATGGATAGCAGACCGAAGTTGTCCCCTCCTGAAACTTGTGCCGCCCTGATGGACCCAAGGGAGCCCTACAAACAGACATCAGGAACCTGGACTGGTGAGTCTTCTTTACCAGGGAAAATGGCCAAAGGATGTGCTCAGGGGCCCCTGGCCCTGTGCTGGGCCTTGACTGCAAAAAATCCTTATATCATAGTATGGACCCTAGATCTAAGTTTTCCCCACCTCAAAATTGTGCTGCCCCGATAGACCCAAGGGAGCCCTACAAACTGACATCAGCAACCTGGACTGGTGAGTTTTCTTTCCCAGGGAAAATGGCCAAAGGATGTGCCCAGGGGCCCCTGGCCCTGGGCTGGGGCCTGAATGCAAAGAATCCTTATATCGAAGGATGGATCACAGACCGACGCTATCCCCTCCTGAAACTTGTGCTGCACTGATAGACCCAAGGGAGCCCTACAAACTGACATCAGGAACCTGGACTGGTGAGTTTTCTTTCCCAGGGAAAATGGCCAAAGGATGTGCCCAGGGGCCCCTGGCACTGGGCTGGGGCCTGACTGCAAAAAATCCATATATCGAAGGATGGACCCCAGACCGAAGTTGTCCCCTCCTCAAAGTTGTGCTGCCCTGATAGACCCAAGGGAGCCCTACAAACTGACATCAGCAACCTGGACTGGTGAGTTTTCTTTCCCAGTTAAAATGGCCAAAGAATGTGCCCAGGGGCTCTTTGAACTGGGCTGGGACCTTAATGCAAATAATACTTATAACGATGGATGGACCCCAGACCGAAGTTGTCCCCTCCTCAAAGTTGTGCTGCCCTGATAGACCCAAGGGAGGCCTACAAACTGACATCAGCAACCTGGACTGGTGAGTTTTCTTTCCCAGGGAAAATGGCCAAAGGATGTGCCCAGGGGCCCCTGGCACTGGGCTGGGGCCAGACTGCAAAAAATCCTTATATCGAAGGATGGACTCCAGACTGAAGTTGTCCCCTCCTAAAACTTGTGCTGCCCAGATAGACCCAAGGGAGCCCTACAAACTGACATCAGCAACCTGGACTGGTGAGTTTTCTTTCCCAGGGAAAATGGCCAAAGGATGTGCCCAGGGGCCCCTGGCACAGGGCTGGAGCCTGACGGCAAAAAATCCTTATATCAAAGGATGAACCCCAGACCGAAGTTGTCCCCTCCTCAAAGTTGTGCTGCCCTGAGAGATCCAAGGGAGCCCTACAAACTGATATCAGCAACCTGGACTGGTGAATTTTCTTTCCCAAGGAAAATGGCCAAAGGATGTGCCCAGGGGCCCCTGGCCCTGGGCTCAGGCGTGACTCTAAAGAATCCCTCTATCGAAGAATGGATCACAGACCAAAGTTGTCCCCACCTCAAAGTTGTGCTGCCCTGATAGACCCAAGGGAGCCGTACAAAGGGACATCAGGAAGCTGGACTGGTGAGTTTTCTTTCCCAGGGAAAATGGCCAAAGGATGTGCCCAGGGGCCCCTGGCCATGGGCTCGGACCTGACTGCAAAAAATCCTTATATTGAAGGATGGATCGCAGACCAAAATTGTCTGCTCCTCAAATTTCTGCTGTCCAGATAGACCCAAGGGAGCCCTACAAACTGACATCAGCAACCTGGACTGGTGAGTTTTCTTTCCCAGGGAAAATGGCCAAGGGATGTGCCCAGGGGCTCTTTGAACTGGGCTGAGACCGGACTGCAAAAACTCCATATATCGAAGAATGGACCGCAGACCGAAGTTATCCCCTCCTCAAAGTTGTGCTGCCCTGATAGACCCAAGGGAGCCCTACAAACTGACATCAGCAACCTGGACTGGTGAGTTTTCTTTCCCAGGGAAAATGGCCAAAGGATGTGCCCAGGGGCCCCTGGCACTGGGCTGGGGCCTGACTGCAAAGAATCCTTATATCGATGGATGGACCCCAGACAGAAGTTGTCCCCTCCTCAAAGTTGTGCTGCCCTGATAGACCCAAGGGAGCCCTAGAAACTGACATCAGGAACCTGGACTGGTGGGTTTTCTTTCCCAGGGAAAATGGCCAAAGGATGTGCCCAGGGGCCCCTGGCACTGGGCTGGGGCCTGACTGCAAATAATCCTTATATCGATGGATGGACCCCAGACCAAAGTTGTCCCCTCCTCAAACTTGTGCTGCCCTGATAGACCCAAGGGAGCCCTAGAAACTGACAAGAGCAACCTGGACTGGTGAGTTTTCTTTCCCAGGGAAAATGGCCAAAGGATGTGCCCAGGGGCCCCTGGCCCTGGGCTGGGGCCTGACAGCAAAGAATCCTTATATCGCAGGATGGATCGCAAACCGAAGTTGTCCCCATCTCATACTTGTGCTGCCCTGGTAGACCCAAGGGAGCCCTACAAACTGACATCAGGAACCTGGACTGGTGAGTTTTCTTTCCCAGGGAAAATGGCCAAAGGATGTGCCCAGGGGCACCTGGCCCTGGGCTGGCACCTGACTGCAAAAAACTCCTTATATCGAAAGATGGATAGCAGACCGAAGTTGTCCCCTCCTGAAACTTGTGCCGCCCTGATGGACCCAAGGGAGCCCTACAAACTGACATCAGGAACCTGGACTGGTGAGTCTTCTTTACCAGGGAAAATGGCCAAAGGATGTGCTCAGGGGCCCCTGGCCCTGTGCTGGGCCTTGACTGCAAAAAATCCTTATATCATAGTATGGACCCTAGATCTAAGTTTTCCCCACCTCAAAATTGTGCTGCCCCGATAGACCCAAGGGAGCCCTACAAACTGACATCAGCAACCTGGACTGGTGAGTTTTCTTTCCCAGGGAAAATGGCCAAAGGATGTGCCCAGGGGCCCCTGGCCCTGGGCTGGGGCCTGAATGCAAAGAATCCTTATATCGAAGGATGGATCACAGACCGACGCTATCCCCTCCTGAAACTTGTGCTGCACTGATAGATCCAAGGGAGCCCTACAAACTGACATCAGGAACCTGGACTGGTGAGTTTTCTTTCCCAGGGAAAATGGCCAAAGGATGTGCCCAGGGGCCCCTGGCACTGGGCTGGGGCCTGACTGCAAAAAATCCATATATCGAAGGATGGACCCCAGACCGAAGTTGTCCCCTCCTCAAAGTTGTGCTGCCCTGATAGACCCAAAGGAGCCCTACAAACTGACATCAGCAACCTGGACTGGTGAGTTTTCTTTCCCAGTTAAAATGGCCAAAGAATGTGCCCAGGGGCTCTTTGAACTGGGCTGGGACCTTAATGCAAATAATACTTATAACGATGGATGGACCCCAGACCGAAGTTGTCCCCTCCTCAAAGTTGTGCTGCCCTGATAGACCCAAGGGAGGCCTACAAACTGACATCAGCAACCTCGACTGGTGAGTTTTCTTTCCCAGGGAAAATGGCCAAAGGATGTGCCCAGGGGCCCCTGGCACTGGGCTGGGGCCTGACAGCAAAGAATCCTTATATCGAAGGATGGACTCCAGACTGAAGTTGTCCCCTCCTAAAACTTGTGCTGCCCAGATAGACCCAAGGGAGCCCTAGAAACTGACATCAGGAACCTGGACTGGTGAGTTTTCTTTCCCAGGGAAAATGGCCAAAGGATGTGCCCAGGGGCCCCTGACCCCGGGCTGGGGCCTGAATGCAAAAAATCCTTATATCGAAGAATGGATCACAGACCGAAGTTGTCCCCTCCTCAAAGTTGTGCTGCCCAGATAGACCCAAGGGAGCCCTACAAACTGACATCAGGAACCTGGACTGGTGAGTTTTCTTTCCCAGGGAAAATGGCCAAAGCATGTGCCCAGGGGCCCAAAGCACAGGGCTGGGACCTGACTGCAGAGAATCTTTATATCGAAGGATGGATCCCAGACCAAAATTGTCCGCTCCTAAAATTTCTGCTGTCCAGATAGACCCAAGGGAGCCTTACAAACTGACATCAGCAACCTGGACTGGTGAGTTTTCTTTCCCAGGGAAGATGGCCAAAGGATGTGCCCAGGGGCCCCTGGCCCTGGGCTGGGGCCTGACAGCAAAGAATCCTTATATCGCAGGATGGATCGCAAACCGAAGTTGTCCCCATCTCATACTTGTGCTGCCGTGATAGACCCAAGGGAGCCCTAGAAACTGACATCAGCAACCTGGACTGGTGAGTTTTCTTTCCCAGGGAAAATGGCCAAAGGATGTGCCCAGGGGCCCCTGACCCCGGGCTGGGGCCTGACTGCAAAAAATCCTTATATCGAAGAATGGATCACAGACCGAAGTTGTCCCCTCCTCAAAGTTGTGCTGCCCAGATAGACCCAAGGGAGCCCTACAAACTGACATCAGCAACCTGGACTGGTGAGTTTTCTTTCCCAGGGAAAATGGCCAAAGCATGTGCCCAGGGGCCCCTGGCACTGGGCTGGGGCCTGAATGCAAATAATCCTTATATCGAAGGATGGATCGCAGACTGAAGTTGTCCCCATCTCATACTTGTGCTGCCCTGATAGACCCAAGGGAGCCCTACAAACTGACATCAGCAACCTGGACTGGTGAGTTTTCTTTCCCAGGGAAAATGGCCAAAGGATGTGCCCAGGGGCCCCTGGCACTGGACTGGGGCCTGAATGCAAATAATCCCTATATCGAAGGATGGTTCGAAGACCAAAGTTGTCCCCTCCTCAAATTTCTGCCTCCCAGATAGACCCAAGGGAGCCCTACAAAGTGACATCAGGAACCTGGACTGGTGAGTTTTCTTTCCCAGGGAAAATGTCCAAAGCATGTGCCCAGGGGCCCCAAGCACAGGGCTGGGACCTGACTGCAGAGAATCCTTACATCAAAGTTTGGACCCCCAACCGAAGTTGTCCCCTCCTCAAAGTTGTGCTGCCCTGATAGACCCAAGGGAGGCCTACAAACTGACATCAGCAACCTGGACTGGTGAGTTTTCTTTCCCAGGGAAAATGGCCAAAGGATGTGCCCAGGGGCCCCTGGCACTGGGCTGGTACCTGACTGCAAAAAATCCTTATATCGAAGGATGGACTCCAGACTGAAGTTGTCCCCTCCTAAAACTTGTGCTGCCCTGATAGACCCAAGGGAGCCCTACAAACTGACATCAGCAACCTGGACTGGTGAGTTTTCTTTCCCAGGGAAAATGGCCAAAGGATGTGCCCAGGGGCCCCTGGCACAGGGCTGGAGCCTGACGGCAAAAAATCCTTATATCGAAGGATGGATCGCAGACCGAAGTTGTCCCCACCTCAAACTTGTGCTGCCCAGATAGACCCAAGGGAGCCCTACAAACTGACATCAGCAACCTGGACTGGTGAGTTGTATTTCGCATGGAAAATGGCCAAAGGTTTTGCCCAGGGGACCCTGGCCCTGGGCTGGGCACCTGACTGCAAAATATCCATACATCGAAGGATGGACCCTAGACCGAAGATGTCCACCCTTCAAGGTTCTTCTGCCCTGATAGACCCAAGGGAGCCCTACAAAGTGACATCAGGAACCTGGACTGGTGAGTTTTCTTTCCCAGGGAAAATCGCCAATGGTTGTGCCCACGGGGTCCTGGCCCTGGGATGGGTCCTCACTTCAAAAAATCCTTATATCGAAGGATGTACCCTAGACCGAATTTGTTCCCTCCTGAAACTTGTGCTGCCCTGATAGACCCAAGGGAGCCCTACAAACTGACATCAGGAAGCTGGACTGGTGAGTTTTCTTTCCCAGGGAAAATGGCCAAAGGATGTTCCCAGGGGCCCCTGGCCCTCGGCTGGGACCTCACTGCAAAGAATCCTCATATCGAAGTATGGATTGCAGACGGAAGTTTTCCGTACCTCATAATTGTGCTACCCAGATACATCCAAGGGAGCCCTACAAACTGACATCAGGAAGCTGGACTGGTGAGTTTTCTTTCCCAGGGAAAATGGCCAAAGGATGTGCCTAGGGGCCCCTGGCACTGGGCTGGGCCCTGACTGCAAAAAATCCTTATAGCGTAGGATGGATCGCAGACCGAACTTGTCTCTACGTAAACTTGTGCTGCCCTGGTAGACCCAAGGGAGCCCTACAAACTGACATCAGCAACCTGGACTGGTGAGTTTTCTTTCCCAGGGAAAATGGCCAAAGGATGTGCTGAGGGGCCCCTGGCCCTGGGCTGGCACCTGACTGCAAAACATCCTTATATCGAAGGATGGATAGCAGACCGAAATTCTCCATACCTCATAATTGTGCTGCCCTGATAGACCCAAGGGAGCCCTACAAACTGACATCAGGAAGCTGGACTGGTGAGTTTTCTTTCCCAGGGAAAATGGCCAAAGGATGTGCCCAGGGGCCCCTGGCCATGGGGTGGCACATGACTGCAAAGAATCCTTATATCGAAGGATGGATCGCAGACCGAAGTTTTCCCCTCCTCAAACTTGTGCGGCCCTGATAGACCCAAGTGAGCACAGCAAACTGACATCAGGAACCTGGACTGGTGAGTTTTCTTTCCCAGGGAAAATGGCCAAAGGATGTGCCCAGGGGCACCTGGCCCTGGGCTGGCACCTGACTGCAAAAAACTCCTTATATCGAAAGATGGATAGCAGACCGAAGTTGTCCCCTCCTGAAACTTGTGCCGCCCTGATGGACCCAAGGGAGCCCTACAAACAGACATCAGGAACCTGGACTGGTGAGTCTTCTTTACCAGGGAAAATGGCCAAAGGATGTGCTCAGGGGCCCCTGGCCCTGTGCTGGGCCTTGACTGCAAAAAATCCTTATATCATAGTATGGACCCTAGATCTAAGTTTTCCCCACCTCAAAATTGTGCTGCCCCGATAGACCCAAGGGAGCCCTACAAACTGACATCAGCAACCTGGACTGGTGAGTTTTCTTTCCCAGGGAAAATGGCCAAAGGATGTGCCTAGGGGCCCCTGGCCCTGGGCTGGGGCCTGAATGCAAAGAATCCTTATATCGAAGGATGGATCACAGACCGACGCTATCCCCTCCTGAAACTTGTGCTGCACTGATAGACCCAAGGGAGCCCTACAAACTGACATCAGGAACCTGGACTGGTGAGTTTTCTTTCCCAGGGAAAATGGCCAAAGGATGTGCCCAGGGGCCCCTGGCACTGGGCTGGGGCCTGACTGCAAAAAATCCATATATCGAAGGATGGACCCCAGACCGAAGTTGTCCCCTCCTCAAAGTTGTGCTGCCCTGATAGACCCAAGGGAGCCCTACAAACTGACATCAGCAACCTGGACTGGTGAGTTTTCTTTCCCAGTTAAAATGGCCAAAGAATGTGCCCAGGGGCTCTTTGAACTGGGCTGGGACCTTAATGCAAATAATACTTATAACGATGGATGGACCCCAGACCGAAGTTGTCCCCTCCTCAAAGTTGTGCTGCCCTGATAGACCCAAGGGAGGCCTACAAACTGACATCAGCAACCTGGACTGGTGAGTTTTCTTTCCCAGGGAAAATGGCCAAAGGATGTGCCCAGGGGCCCCTGGCACTGGGCTGGGGCCAGACTGCAAAAAATCCTTATATCGAAGGATGGACTCCAGACTGAAGTTGTCCCCTCCTAAAACTTGTGCTGCCCAGATAGACCCAAGGGAGCCCTACAAACTGACATCAGCAACCTGGACTGGTGAGTTTTCTTTCCCAGGGAAAATGGCCAAAGGATGTGCCCAGGGGCCCCTGGCACAGGGCTGGAGCCTGACGGCAAAAAATCCTTATATCAAAGGATGAACCCCAGACCGAAGTTGTCCCCTCCTCAAAGTTGTGCTGCCCTGAGAGATCCAAGGGAGCCCTACAAACTGATATCAGCAACCTGGACTGGTGAATTTTCTTTCCCAAGGAAAATGGCCAAAGGATGTGCCCAGGGGCCCCTGGCCCTGGGCTCAGGCGTGACTCTAAAGAATCCCTCTATCGAAGAATGGATCACAGACCAAAGCTGTCCCCACCTCAAAGTTGTGCTGCCCTGATAGACCCAAGGGAGCCGTACAAAGGGACATCAGGAAGCTGGACTGGTGAGTTTTCTTTCCCAGGGAAAATGGCCAAAGGATGTGCCCAGGGGCCCCTGGCCATGGGCTCGGACCTGACTGCAAAAAATCCTTATATTGAAGGATGGATCGCAGACCAAAATTGTCTGCTCCTCAAATTTCTGCTGTCCAGATAGACCCAAGGGAGCCCTACAAACTGACATCAGCAACCTGGACTGGTGAGTTTTCTTTCCCAGGGAAAATGGCCAAGGGATGTGCCCAGGGGCTCTTTGAACTGGGCTGAGACCGGACTGCAAAAACTCCATATATCGAAGAATGGACCGCAGACCGAAGTTATCCCCTCCTCAAAGTTGTGCTGCCCTGATAGACCCAAGGGAGCCCTACAAACTGACATCAGCAACCTGGACTGGTGAGTTTTCTTTCCCAGGGAAAATGGCCAAAGGATGTGCCCAGGGGCCCCTGGCACTGGGCTGGGGCCTGACTGCAAAGAATCCTTATATCGATGGATGGACCCCAGACAGAAGTTGTCCCCTCCTCAAAGTTGTGCTGCCCTGATAGACCCAAGGGAGCCCTAGAAACTGACATCAGGAACCTGGACTGGTGGGTTTTCTTTCCCAGGGAAAATGGCCAAAGGATGTGCCCAGGGGCCCCTGGCACTGGGCTGGGGCCTGACTGCAAATAATCCTTATATCGATGGATGGACCCCAGACCAAAGTTGTCCCCTCCTCAAACTTGTGCTGCCCTGATAGACCCAAGGGAGCCCTAGAAACTGACAAGAGCAACCTGGACTGGTGAGTTTTCTTTCCCAGGGAAAATGGCCAAAGGATGTGCCCAGGGGCCCCTGGCCCTGGGCTGGGGCCTGACAGCAAAGAATCCTTATATCGCAGGATGGATCGCAAACCGAAGTTGTCCCCATCTCATACTTGTGCTGCCCTGGTAGACCCAAGGGAGCCCTACAAACTGACATCAGGAACCTGGACTGGTGAGTTTTCTTTCCCAGGGAAAATGGCCAAAGGATGTGCCCAGGGGCACCTGGCCCTGGGCTGGCACCTGACTGCAAAAAACTCCTTATATCGAAAGATGGATAGCAGACCGAAGTTGTCCCCTCCTGAAACTTGTGCCGCCCTGATGGACCCAAGGGAGCCCTACAAACTGACATCAGGAACCTGGACTGGTGAGTCTTCTTTACCAGGGAAAATGGCCAAAGGATGTGCTCAGGGGCCCCTGGCCCTGTGCTGGGCCTTGACTGCAAAAAATCCTTATATCATAGTATGGACCCTAGATCTAAGTTTTCCCCACCTCAAAATTGTGCTGCCCCGATAGACCCAAGGGAGCCCTACAAACTGACATCAGCAACCTGGACTGGTGAGTTTTCTTTCCCAGGGAAAATGGCCAAAGGATGTGCCCAGGGGCCCCTGGCCCTGGGCTGGGGCCTGAATGCAAAGAATCCTTATATCGAAGGATGGATCACAGACCGACGCTATCCCCTCCTGAAACTTGTGCTGCACTGATAGATCCAAGGGAGCCCTACAAACTGACATCAGGAACCTGGACTGGTGAGTTTTCTTTCCCAGGGAAAATGGCCAAAGGATGTGCCCAGGGGCCCCTGGCACTGGGCTGGGGCCTGACTGCAAAAAATCCATATATCGAAGGATGGACCCCAGACCGAAGTTGTCCCCTCCTCAAAGTTGTGCTGCCCTGATAGACCCAAGGGAGCCCTACAAACTGACATCAGCAACCTGGACTGGTGAGTTTTCTTTCCCAGTTAAAATGGCCAAAGAATGTGCCCAGGGGCTCTTTGAACTGGGCTGGGACCTTAATGCAAATAATACTTATAACGATGGATGGACCCCAGACCGAAGTTGTCCCCTCCTCAAAGTTGTGCTGCCCTGATAGACCCAAGGGAGGCCTACAAACTGACATCAGCAACCTCGACTGGTGAGTTTTCTTTCCCAGGGAAAATGGCCAAAGGATGTGCCCAGGGGCCCCTGGCACTGGGCTGGGGCCTGACAGCAAAGAATCCTTATATCGAAGGATGGACTCCAGACTGAAGTTGTCCCCTCCTAAAACTTGTGCTGCCCAGATAGACCCAAGGGAGCCCTAGAAACTGACATCAGGAACCTGGACTGGTGAGTTTTCTTTCCCAGGGAAAATGGCCAAAGGATGTGCCCAGGGGCCCCTGACCCCGGGCTGGGGCCTGAATGCAAAAAATCCTTATATCGAAGAATGGATCACAGACCGAAGTTGTCCCCTCCTCAAAGTTGTGCTGCCCAGATAGACCCAAGGGAGCCCTACAAACTGACATCAGGAACCTGGACTGGTGAGTTTTCTTTCCCAGGGAAAATGGCCAAAGCATGTGCCCAGGGGCCCAAAGCACAGGGCTGGGACCTGACTGCAGAGAATCTTTATATCGAAGGATGGATCCCAGACCAAAATTGTCCGCTCCTAAAATTTCTGCTGTCCAGATAGACCCAAGGGAGCCTTACAAACTGACATCAGCAACCTGGACTGGTGAGTTTTCTTTCCCAGGGAAGATGGCCAAAGGATGTGCCCAGGGGCCCCTGGCCCTGGGCTGGGGCCTGACAGCAAAGAATCCTTATATCGCAGGATGGATCGCAAACCGAAGTTGTCCCCATCTCATACTTGTGCTGCCGTGATAGACCCAAGGGAGCCCTAGAAACTGACATCAGCAACCTGGACTGGTGAGTTTTCTTTCCCAGGGAAAATGGCCAAAGGATGTGCCCAGGGGCCCCTGACCCCGGGCTGGGGCCTGACTGCAAAAAATCCTTATATCGAAGAATGGATCACAGACCGAAGTTGTCCCCTCCTCAAAGTTGTGCTGCCCAGATAGACCCAAGGGAGCCCTACAAACTGACATCAGCAACCTGGACTGGTGAGTTTTCTTTCCCAGGGAAAATGGCCAAAGGATGTGCCCAGGGGCCCCTGGCACTGGGCTGGGGCCTGAATGCAAATAATCCTTATATCGAAGGATGGATCGCAGACTGAAGTTGTCCCCATCTCATACTTGTGCTGCCCTGATAGACCCAAGGGAGCCCTACAAACTGACATCAGCAACCTGGACTGGTGAGTTTTCTTTCCCAGGGAAAATGGCCAAAGGATGTGCCCAGGGGCCCCTGGCACTGGACTGGGGCCTGAATGCAAATAATCCCTATATCGAAGGATGGTTCGAAGACCAAAGTTGTCCCCTCCTCAAATTTCTGCCTCCCAGATAGACCCAAGGGAGCCCTACAAAGTGACATCAGGAACCTGGACTGGTGAGTTTTCTTTCCCAGGGAAAATGTCCAAAGCATGTGCCCAGGGGCCCCAAGCACAGGGCTGGGACCTGACTGCAGAGAATCCTTACATCAAAGTTTGGACCCCCAACCGAAGTTGTCCCCTCCTCAAAGTTGTGCTGCCCTGATAGACCCAAGGGAGCCCTACAAACTGACATCAGCAACCTGGACTGGTGAATTTTCTTTCCCAGGGAAAATGGCCAAAGGATGTGCCCAGGGGCCCCTGGCACTGGGCTGGAGCCTGACTGCAAAAAATCCTTATATCGAAGGATGGACCCCAGACCGAAGTTGTCCCCTCCTCAAAGTTGTGCTGCCCTGATAGACCCAAGGGAGCCCTAGAAACTGACATCAGCAACCTGGACTGGTGAGTTTTCTTTCCCAGGGAAAATGGCCAAAGGATGTGCCCAGGGGTCCCTGACCCCGGCCTTGGGCCTGACTGCGAAGAATCCTTATATCGAAGGATGGATCGCAGACCGAAGTTGTCCCCTCCTCAATGTTGTGCTGCCCTGATAGACCCAAGGGAGCCCTACAAACTGACATCAGCAACCTGGACTGGTGAGTTTTCTTTCCCAGGGAAAATGGCCAAAGCATGTGCCCAGGGGCCCAAAGCACAGGGCTGGGACCTGACTGCAGAGAATCTTTATATCGAAGGATGGATCCCAGACCAAAATTGTCCGCTCCTAAAATTTCTGCTGTCCAGATAGACCCAAGGGAGCCCTACAAACTGACATCAGCAACCTGGACTGGTGAGTTTTCTTTCCCAGGGAAAATGGCCAAAGGATGTGCCCAGGAGCTCTTGGAACTGGGCTGAGACCGGACTGCAAAATCTCCATATATTGAAGAATGGACCGCAGACTGAAGTTATCCCCTCCTAAAACTTGTGCTGTCCTGATAGACCCAAGGGAGCCCTACAAACTGACATCAGCAACCTGGACTGGTGAGTTTTCTTTCCCAGGGAAAATGGCCAAAGGATGTGCCCAGGGGCCCCTGGCCCTGGGCTGGGGCCTGACAGCAAAGAATCCTTATATCGCAGGATGGATCGCAAACCGAAGTTGTCCCCATCTCATACTTGTGCTGCCGTGATAGACCCAAGGGAGCCCTACAAACTGACATCAGGAACCTGGACTGGTGAGTTTTCTTTCCCAGGGAAAATGGCCAAAGCATGTGCCCAGGGGCTCTTTGAACTGGGCTGAGACCGGACTGCAAAAACTCCATATATCGAAGAATGGACCGCAGACCGAAGTTATCCCCTCCTCAAAGTTGTGCTGCCCCGATAGACCCAAGGGAGCCCTACAAACTGACATCAGCAACCTGGACTGGTGAGTTTTCTTTCCCAGGGAAAATGGCCAAAGCATGTGCCCAGGGGCCCAAAGCACAGGGCTGGGACCTGACTGCAGAGAATCTTTATATCGAAGGATGGATCCCAGACCAAAATTGTCCGCTCCTAAAATTTCTGCTGTCCAGATAGACCCAAGGGAGCCTTACAAACTGACATCAGCAACCTGGACTGGTGAGTTTTCTTTCCCAGGGAAGATGGCCAAAGGATGTGCCCAGGGGCCCCTGGCCCTGGGCTGGGGCCTGACAGCAAAGAATCCTTATATCGCAGGATGGATCGCAAACCGAAGTTGTCCCCATCTCATACTTGTGCTGCCGTGATAGACCCAAGGGAGCCCTAGAAACTGACATCAGCAACCTGGACTGGTGAGTTTTCTTTCCCAGGGAAAATGGCCAAAGGATGTGCCCAGGGGCCCCTGACCCCGGGCTGGGGCCTGACTGCAAAAAATCCTTATATCGAAGAATGGATCACAGACCGAAGTTGTCCCCTCCTCAAAGTTGTGCTGCCCAGATAGACCCAAGGGAGCCCTACAAACTGACATCAGCAACCTGGACTGGTGAATTTTCTTTCCCAGGGAAAATGGCCAAAGGATGTGCCCAGGGGCCCCTGGCACTGGGCTGGAGCCTGACTGCAAAAAATCCTTATATCGAAGGATGGACCCCAGACCGAAGTTGTCCCCTCCTCAAAGTTGTGCTGCCCTGATAGACCCAAGGGAGCCCTAGAAACTGACATCAGCAACCTGGACTGGTGAGTTTTCTTTCCCAGGGAAAATGGCCAAAGGATGTGCCCAGGGGTCCCTGACCCCGGCCTTGGGCCTGACTGCGAAGAATCCTTATATCGAAGGATGGATCGCAGACCGAAGTTGTCCCCTCCTCAAACTTGTGCTGCCCTGATAGACCCAAGGGAGCCCTACAAACTGACATCAGCAACCTGGACTGGTGAGTTTTCTTTCCCAGGGAAAATGGCCAAAGCATGTGCCCAGGGGCCCAAAGCACAGGGCTGGGACCTGACTGCAGAGAATCTTTATATCGAAGGATGGATCCCAGACCAAAATTGTCCGCTCCTAAAATTTCTGCTGTCCAGATAGACCCAAGGGAGCCCTACAAACTGACATCAGCAACCTGGACTGGTGAGTTTTCTTTCCCAGGGAAAATGGCCAAAGGATGTGCCCAGGAGCTCTTGGAACTGGGCTGAGACCGGACTGCAAAAACTCCATATATTGAAGAATGGACCGCAGACTGAAGTTATCCCCTCCTAAAACTTGTGCTGTCCTGATAGACCCAAGGGAGCCCTACAAACTGACATCAGCAACCTGGACTGGTGAGTTTTCTTTCCCAGGGAAAATGGCCAAAGGATGTGCCCAGGGGCCCCTGGCCCTGGGCTGGGGCCTGACAGCAAAGAATCCTTATATCGCAGGATGGATCGGAAACCGAAGTTGTCCCCATCTCATACTTGTGCTGCCGTGATAGACCCAAGGGAGCCCTACAAACTGACATCAGGAACCTGGACTGGTGAGTTTTCTTTCCCAGGGAAAATGGCCAAAGCATGTGCCCAGGGGCTCTTTGAACTGGGCTGAGACCGGACTGCAAAAACTCCATATATCGAAGAATGGACCGCAGACCGAAGTTATCCCCTCCTCAAAGTTGTGCTGCCCCGATAGACCCAAGGGAGCCCTACAAACTGACATCAGCAACCTGGACTGGTGAGTTTTCTTTCCCAGGGAAAATGGCCAAAGCATGTGCCCAGGGGCCCAAAGCACAGGGCTGGGACCTGACTGCAGAGAATCTTTATATCGAAGGATGGATCCCAGACCAAAATTGTCCGCTCCTAAAATTTCTGCTGTCCAGATAGACCCAAGGGAGCCTTACAAACTGACATCAGCAACCTGGACTGGTGAGTTTTCTTTCCCAGGGAAGATGGCCAAAGGATGTGCCCAGGGGCCCCTGGCCCTGGGCTGGGGCCTGACAGCAAAGAATCCTTATATCGCAGGATGGATCGCAAACCGAAGTTGTCCCCATCTCATACTTGTGCTGCCGTGATAGACCCAAGGGAGCCCTAGAAACTGACATCAGCAACCTGGACTGGTGAGTTTTCTTTCCCAGGGAAAATGGCCAAAGGATGTGCCCAGGGGCCCCTGACCCCGGGCTGGGGCCTGACTGCAAAAAATCCTTATATCGAAGAATGGATCACAGACCGAAGTTGTCCCCTCCTCAAAGTTGTGCTGCCCAGATAGACCCAAGGGAGCCCTACAAACTGACATCAGCAACCTGGACTGGTGAGTTTTCTTTCCCAGGGAAAATGGCCAAAGGATGTGCCCAGGGGCCCCTGGCACTGGGCTGGGGCCTGAATGCAAATAATCCTTATATCGAAGGATGGATCGCAGACTGAAGTTGTCCCCATCTCATACTTGTGCTGCCCTGATAGACCCAAGGGAGCCCTACAAACTGACATCAGCAACCTGGACTGGTGAGTTTTCTTTCCCAGGGAAAATGGCCAAAGGATGTGCCCAGGGGCCCCTGGCACTGGACTGGGGCCTGACTGCAAATAATCCCTATATCGAAGGATGGTTCGAAGACCAAAGTTGTCCCCTCCTCAAATTTCTGCCTCCCAGATAGACCCAAGGGAGCCCTACAAAGTGACATCAGGAACCTGGACTGGTGAGTTTTCTTTCCCAGGGAAAATGTCCAAAGCATGTGCCCAGGGGCCCCAAGCACAGGGCTGGGACCTGACTGCAGAGAATCCTTACATCAAAGTTTGGACCCCCAACCGAAGTTGTCCCCTCCTCAAAGTTGTGCTGCCCTGATAGACCCAAGGGAGCCCTACAAACTGACATCAGCAACCTGGACTGGTGAATTTTCTTTCCCAGGGAAAATGGCCAAAGGATGTGCCCAGGGGCCCCTGGCACTGGGCTGGAGCCTGACTGCAAAAAATCCTTATATCGAAGGATGGACCCCAGACCGAAGTTGTCCCCTCCTCAAAGTTGTGCTGCCCTGATAGACCCAAGGGAGCCCTAGAAACTGACATCAGCAACCTGGACTGGTGAGTTTTCTTTCCCAGGGAAAATGGCCAAAGGATGTGCCCAGGGGTCCCTGACCCCGGCCTTGGGCCTGACTGCGAAGAATCCTTATATCGAAGGATGGATCGCAGACCGAAGTTGTCCCCTCCTCAATGTTGTGCTGCCCTGATAGACCCAAGGGAGCCCTACAAACTGACATCAGCAACCTGGACTGGTGAGTTTTCTTTCCCAGGGAAAATGGCCAAAGCATGTGCCCAGGGGCCCAAAGCACAGGGCTGGGACCTGACTGCAGAGAATCTTTATATCGAAGGATGGATCCCAGACCAAAATTGTCCGCTCCTAAAATTTCTGCTGTCCAGATAGACCCAAGGGAGCCCTAGAAACTGACATCAGCAACCTGGACTGGTGAGTTTTCTTTCCCAGGGAAAATGGCCAAAGGATGTGCCCAGGAGCTCTTGGAACTGGGCTGAGACCGGACTGCAAAAACTCCATATATTGAAGAATGGACCGCAGACTGAAGTTATCCCCTCCTAAAACTTGTGCTGTCCTGATAGACCCAAGGGAGCCCTACAAACTGACATCAGCAACCTGGACTGGTGAGTTTTCTTTCCCAGGGAAAATGGCCAAAGGATGTGCCCAGGGTCCCCTGGCCCCGGGCTGGGGCCTGACTGCAAAAAATCCTTATATCGATGGATGGACCCCAGACTGATGTTGTCCCCTCCTCAAAGTTGTGCTGCCCTGATAGACCCAAGGGAGCCCTACAAACTGACATCAGCAACCTGGACTGGTGAGTTTTCTTTCCCAGGGAAAATGGCCAAAGGATGTGCCCAGGGGCCCCTGGCCCTGGGCTGGGGCCTGACAGCAAAGAATCCTTATATCGCAGGATGGATCGCAAACCGAAGTTGTCCCCATCTCATACTTGTGCTGCCGTGATAGACCCAAGGGAGCCCTACAAACTGACATCAGGAACCTGGACTGGTGAGTTTTCTTTCCCAGGGAAAATGGCCAAAGCATGTGCCCAGGGGCTCTTTGAACTGGGCTGAGACCGGACTGCAAAAACTCCATATATCGAAGAATGGACCGCAGACCGAAGTTATCCCCTCCTCAAAGTTGTGCTGCCCCGATAGACCCAAGGGAGCCCTACAAACTGACATCAGCAACCTGGACTGGTGAGTTTTCTTTCCCAGGGAAAATGGCCAAAGGATGTGCCCAGGGGCCCCTGGCACTGGGCTGGGGCCTGACTGCAAAAAATCCTTATATCGATGGATGGACCCCAGACCAAAGTTGTCCCCTCCTCAAACTTGTGCTGCCCTGATAGACCCAAGGGAGCCCTAGAAACTGACATCAGCAACCTGGACTGGTGAGTTTTCTTTCCCAGGGAAAATGGCCAAAGGATGTGCCCAGGGGCCCCTGGCCCCGGGGTGGGGCCTGAATGCAAAGAATCTTTATATCGAAGGTTGGATCGAAGACTGAAATTGTCCCCATCTCATACTTGTGCTGCCCTGATAGACCCAAGGGAGGCCTACAAACTGACATCAGCAACCTGGACTGGTGAGTTTTCTTTCCCAGGGAAAATGGCCAAAGGATGTGCCCAGGGGCCCCTGGCACTGGGCTGGGCACCTGACTGCAAAGAATCCTTATATCGAAGGATGGATCGCAGACCAAAGTTTTCCGTACCTCATAATTGTGCTGCCCTGATACATCCAAGGGAGCCCTACAAACTGACATCAGGAAGCTGGAATGGTGAAGTTTCTTTCCCAGGGAAAATGGCCAAAGGATGTGCCCAGGGGCCCCTGGCCCTGGGTTGGCACCTGACTGCAAGGAATCCTTATATCTAAGGATGGATCGCAGAGCGAAGTTTTCCCCTCCTCAAACTTGCGCGGCCCAGATAGACCCAAGTGAGCACAACAAACTGACATCAGCAACCTGGACTGGTGAGTTTTCTTTCCCAGGGAAAATGGCCAAAGGATGTGCCCAGGGGCCCCTGGCCCTGGGCTGGCACCTGACTGCAAAAAACTCCTTATATCGAAGGATGGAACCCAGACCGAAGTAGTCCCCATCTCAAACTTGTGCTGACCTGATAGACCTAAGGAAAGCCTACAAACTGACATCAGGAACCTGGACTGGTGAGTTGTATTTTGCATGGATAATGGCCAAAGGGTGTGTTCAGGGGCCCCTGCCCCTGGGTTGTGACCCAACTTCAAAAAATCCATACATCGAAGCATGGAGCCTAGACCGAAGTTGTCCCCTCCTCAAGGTTCTTCTGTCCTGATAGACCCAAGGGAGCCCTTCAAAGTGACATCAGCAACCTGGACTGGTGAGTTTTCTTTCCCAGGGAAAATCGCCAAAGGATGTGCCCAGGGGCTCCTGGCCCTGGGAAGGGCACCTGACTGCAAAAATCATTACATCGAAGGATGGACCCCACACCGAAGTAGTCCCCACCTCAAAGTTGTGCTGCCCCGATAGACCCAAGGGAGCCCTACAAACTGACATCAGGCACCTGGACTGGTGAGTTGTATTTCGCATAGAAAATGGCCAAAGGATGTGCCCAGGGGCCCCTGGCCCTGGGCTGGCACCTGACTGCAAAAAATCCTTATATCGAAGGATGGATCGCAGACCGAAGTTTTCCGTAACTCATAATTGTGCTACCCTGATAGACCCAAGGGAGCCCTACAAACTGACATCAGGAACCTGGACTGGTGAGGTTTCTTTCCCAGGGAAAATGGACAAAGGATGTGCTCAGGGGCCCCTGGCCCTGGGCTGCGACCTCACTGCAAAAAATCCTTATATCGAAGGATGGACCCCAGACCGAAGTAGTCCCCACCTCAAACTTGTGCTGCCCAGATAGACCCAAGGGAGCCCTACAAACTGACATCAGCAACCTGGACTGGTGAGTTTTCTTTCCCAGGGAAAATGGCCAAAGGTTTTGCCCAGGGGACCCTGGCCCTGGGCTGGGCACCTGACTGCAAAATATCCATACATCGAAGGATGGACCCTAGACCGAAGTTGTCCACCCTTCAAGGTTCTTCTGCCCTGATAGACCCAAGGGAGCCCTACAAAGTGACATCAGGAACCTGGACTGGTGAGTTTTCTTTCCCAGGGAAAATCGCCAATGGTTGTGCCCACGGGGTCCTGGCCCTGGGATGGGTCCTCACTTCAAAAAATCCTTATATCGAAGGATGTACCCTAGACCGAATTTGTTCCCTCCTGAAACTTGTGCTGCCCTGATAGACCCAAGGGAGCCCTACAAACTGACATCAGGAAGCTGGACTGGTGAGTTTTCTTTCCCAGGGAAAATGGCCAAAGGATGTTCCCAGGGGCCCCTGGCCCTCGGCTGGGACCTCACTGCAAAGAGTCCTCATATCGAAGTATGGATTGCGGACGGAAGTTTTCCGTACCTCATAATTGTGCTACCCAGATACATCCAAGGGAGCCCTACAAACTGACATCAGGAAGCTGGACTGGTGAGTTTTCTTTCCCAGGGAAAATGGCCAAAGGATGTGCCTAGGGGCTCCTGGCACTGGGCTGGGCCCTGACTGCAAAAAATCCTTATAGCGTAGGATGGATCGCAGACCGAACTTGTCTCTACGTAAACTTGTGCTGCCCTGGTAGACCCAAGGGAGCCCTACAAACTGACATCAGGAACCTGGACTGGTGAGTTTTCTTTCCCAGGGAAAATGGCCAAAGGATGTGCCCAGGGGCCCCTGGCACTGGGCTGGGGCCTGACTGCAAAAAATCCATATATCGAAGGATGGACCCCAGACCGAAGTTGTCCCCTCCTCAAAGTTGTGCTGCCCTGATAGACCCAAGGGAGCCCTACAAACTGACATCAGCAACCTGGACTGGTGAGTTTTCTTTCCCAGGGAAAATGGCCAAAGAATGTGCCCAGGGGCCCCAGGCACTGGGCTGGGACCTTAATGCAAATAATACTTATAACGATGGATGGACCCCAGACCGAAGTTGTCCCCTCCTCAAAGTTGTGCTGCCCTGATAGACCCAAGGGAGGCCTACAAACTGACATCAGCAACCTGGACTGGTGAGTTTTCTTTCCCAGGGAAAATGGCCAAAGGATGTGCCCAGGGGCCCCTGGCACTGGGCTGGGACCTGACTGCAAAAAATCCTTATATCGAAGGATGGACTCCAGACTGAAGTTGTCCCCTCCTAAAACTTGTGCTGCCCTGATAGACCCAAGGGAGCCCTACAAACTGACATCAGCAACCTGGACTGGTGAGTTTTCTTTCCCAGGGAAAATGGCCAAAGGATGTGCCCAGGGGCCCCTGGCACAGGGCTGGAGCCTGACGGCAAAAAATCCTTATATCGAAGGATGGACCCCAGACCGAAGTTGTCCCCACCTCAAACTTGTGCTGCCCAGATAGACCCAAGGGAGCCCTACAAACTGACATCAGCAACCTGGACTGGTGAGTTGTATTTCGCATGGAAAATGGCCAAAGGTTTTGCCCAGGGGACCCTGGCCCTGGGCTGGGCACCTGACTGCAAAATATCCATACATCGAAGGATGGACCCTAGACCGAAGATGTCCACCCTTCAAGGTTCTTCTGCCCTGATAGACCCAAGGGAGCCCTACAAAGTGACATCAGGAACCTGGACTGGTGAGTTTTCTTTCCCAGGGAAAATCGCCAATGGTTGTGCCCACGGGGTCCTGGCCCTGGGATGGGTCCTCACTTCAAAAAATCCTTATATCGAAGGATGTACCCTAGACCGAATTTGTTCCCTCCTGAAACTTGTGCTGCCCTGATAGACCCAAGGGAGCCCTACAAACTGACATCAGGAAGCTGGACTGGTGAGTTTTCTTTCCCAGGGAAAATGGCCAAAGGATGTTCCCAGGGGCCCCTGGCCCTCGGCTGGGACCTCACTGCAAAGAATCCTCATATCGAAGTATGGATTGCAGACGGAAGTTTTCCGTACCTCATAATTGTGCTACCCAGATACATCCAAGGGAGCCCTACAAACTGACATCAGGAAGCTGGACTGGTGAGTTTTCTTTCCCAGGGAAAATGGCCAAAGGATGTGCCTAGGGGCCCCTGGCACTGGGCTGGGCCCTGACTGCAAAAAATCCTTATAGCGTAGGATGGATCGCAGACCGAACTTGTCTCTACGTAAACTTGTGCTGCCCTGGTAGACCCAAGGGAGCCCTACAAACTGACATCAGCAACCTGGACTGGTGAGTTTTCTTTCCCAGGGAAAATGGCCAAAGGATGTGCTGAGGGGCCCCTGGCCCTGGGCTGGCACCTGACTGCAAAACATCCTTATATCGAAGGATGGATAGCAGACCGAAATTCTCCATACCTCATAATTGTGCTGCCCTGATAGACCCAAGGGAGCCCTACAAACTGACATCAGGAAGCTGGACTGGTGAGTTTTCTTTCCCAGGGAAAATGGCCAAAGGATGTGCCCAGGGGCCCCTGGCCATGGGGTGGCACATGACTGCAAAGAATCCTTATATCGAAGGATGGATCGCAGACCGAAGTTTTCCCCTCCTCAAACTTGTGCGGCCCTGATAGACCCAAGTGAGCACAGCAAACTGACATCAGGAACCTGGACTGGTGAGTTTTCTTTCCCAGGGAAAATGGCCAAAGGATGTGCCCAGGGGCACCTGGCCCTGGGCTGGCACCTGACTGCAAAAAACTCCTTATATCGAAAGATGGATAGCAGACCGAAGTTGTCCCCTCCTGAAACTTGTGCCGCCCTGATGGACCCAAGGGAGCCCTACAAACAGACATCAGGAACCTGGACTGGTGAGTCTTCTTTACCAGGGAAAATGGCCAAAGGATGTGCTCAGGGGCCCCTGGCCCTGTGCTGGGCCTTGACTGCAAAAAATCCTTATATCATAGTATGGACCCTAGATCTAAGTTTTCCCCACCTCAAAATTGTGCTGCCCCGATAGACCCAAGGGAGCCCTACAAACTGACATCAGCAACCTGGACTGGTGAGTTTTCTTTCCCAGGGAAAATGGCCAAAGGATGTGCCCAGGGGCCCCTGGCCCTGGGCTGGGGCCTGAATGCAAAGAATCCTTATATCGAAGGATGGATCACAGACCGACGCTATCCCCTCCTGAAACTTGTGCTGCACTGATAGACCCAAGGGAGCCCTACAAACTGACATCAGGAACCTGGACTGGTGAGTTTTCTTTCCCAGGGAAAATGGCCAAAGGATGTGCCCAGGGGCCCCTGGCACTGGGCTGGGGCCTGACTGCAAAAAATCCATATATCGAAGGATGGACCCCAGACCGAAGTTGTCCCCTCCTCAAAGTTGTGCTGCCCTGATAGACCCAAGGGAGCCCTACAAACTGACATCAGCAACCTGGACTGGTGAGTTTTCTTTCCCAGTTAAAATGGCCAAAGAATGTGCCCAGGGGCTCTTTGAACTGGGCTGGGACCTTAATGCAAATAATACTTATAACGATGGATGGACCCCAGACCGAAGTTGTCCCCTCCTCAAAGTTGTGCTGCCCTGATAGACCCAAGGGAGGCCTACAAACTGACATCAGCAACCTGGACTGGTGAGTTTTCTTTCCCAGGGAAAATGGCCAAAGGATGTGCCCAGGGGCCCCTGGCACTGTGCTGGGGCCAGACTGCAAAAAATCCTTATATCGAAGGATGGACTCCAGACTGAAGTTGTCCCCTCCTAAAACTTGTGCTGCCCAGATAGACCCAAGGGAGCCCTACAAACTGACATCAGCAACCTGGACTGGTGAGTTTTCTTTCCCAGGGAAAATGGCCAAAGGATGTGCCCAGGGGCCCCTGGCACAGGGCTGGAGCCTGACGGCAAAAAATCCTTATATCAAAGGATGAACCCCAGACCGAAGTTGTCCCCTCCTCAAAGTTGTGCTGCCCTGAGAGATCCAAGGGAGCCCTACAAACTGATATCAGCAACCTGGACTGGTGAATTTTCTTTCCCAAGGAAAATGGCCAAAGGATGTGCCCAGGGGCCCCTGGCCCTGGGCTCAGGCGTGACTCTAAAGAATCCCTCTATCGAAGAATGGATCACAGACCAAAGTTGTCCCCACCTCAAAGTTGTGCTGCCCTGATAGACCCAAGGGAGCCGTACAAAGGGACATCAGGAACCTGGACTGGTGAGTTTTCTTTCCCAGGGAAAATGGCCAAAGGATGTGCCCAGGGGCCCCTGGCCCTGGGCTCGGACCTGACTGCAAAAAATCCTTATATTGAAGGATGGATCGCAGACCAAAATTGTCTGCTCCTCAAATTTCTGCTGTCCAGATAGACCCAAGGGAGCCCTACAAACTGACATCAGCAACCTGGACTGGTGAGTTTTCTTTCCCAGGGAAAATGGCCAAGGGATGTGCCCAGGGGCTCTTTGAACTGGGCTGAGACCGGACTGCAAAAACTCCATATATCGAAGAATGGACCGCAGACCGAAGTTATCACCTCCTCAAAGTTGTGCTGCCCTGATAGACCCAAGGGAGCCCTACAAACTGACATCAGCAACCTGGACTGGTGAGTTTTCTTTCCCAGGGAAAATGGCCAAAGGATGTGCCCAGGGGCCCCTGGCACTGGGCTGGGGCCTGACTGCAAAGAATCCTTATATCGATGGATGGACCCCAGACCGATGTTGTCCCCTCCTCAAAGTTGTGCTGCCCTGATAGACCCAAGGGAGCCCTAGAAACTGACATCAGGAACCTGGACTGGTGGGTTTTCTTTCCCAGGGAAAATGGCCAAAGGATGTGCCCAGGGGCCCCTGGCCCTGGGCTGGGGCCTGACAGCAAAGAATCCTTATATCGAAGGATGGATCGCAAACCGAAGTTGTCCCCATCTCATACTTGTGCTGCCGTGATAGACCCAAGGGAGCCCTACAAACTGACATCAGCAACCTGGACTGGTGAATTTTCTTTCCCAGGGAAAATGGCCAGAGGATGTGCCCAGGGGCCCCTGGCACTGGGCTGGGGCCTGACTGCAAATAATCCTTATATCGAAGGATGGATCGCAGACCGAAGTTTTCCGTAACTCATAATTGTGCTACCCTGATAGACCCAAGGGAGCCCTACAAACTGACATCAGGAACCTGGACTGGTGAGGTTTCTTTCCCAGGGAAAATGGACAAAGGATGTGCTCAGGGGCCCCTGGCCCTGGGCTGCGACCTCACTGCAAAAAATCCTTATATCGAAGGATGGACCCCAGACCGAAGTAGTCCCCACCTCAAACTTGTGCTGCCCAGATAGACCCAAGGGAGCCCTACAAACTGACATCAGCAACCTGGACTGGTGAGTTGTATTTCGCATGGAAAATGGCCAAAGGTTTTGCCCAGGGGACCCTGGCCCTGGGCTGGGCACCTGACTGCAAAATATCCATACATCGAAGGATGGACCCTAGACCGAAGTTGTCCACCCTTCAAGGTTCTTCTGCCCTGATAGACCCAAGGGAGCCCTACAAAGTGACATCAGGAACCTGGACTGGTGAGTTTTCTTTCCCAGGGAAAATCGCCAATGGTTGTGCCCACGGGGTCCTGGCCCTGGGATGGGTCCTCACTTCAAAAAATCCTTATATCGAAGGATGTACCCTAGACCGAATTTGTTCCCTCCTGAAACTTGTGCTGCCCTGATAGACCCAAGGGAGCCCTACAAACTGACATCAGGAAGCTGGACTGGTGAGTTTTCTTTCCCAGGGAAAATGGCCAAAGGATGTTCCCAGGGGCCCCTGGCCCTCGGCTGGGACCTCACTGCAAAGAGTCCTCATATCGAAGTATGGATTGCGGACGGAAGTTTTCCGTACCTCATAATTGTGCTACCCAGATACATCCAAGGGAGCCCTACAAACTGACATCAGGAAGCTGGACTGGTGAGTTTTCTTTCCCAGGGAAAATGGCCAAAGGATGTGCCTAGGGGCTCCTGGCACTGGGCTGGGCCCTGACTGCAAAAAATCCTTATAGCGTAGGATGGATCGCAGACCGAACTTGTCTCTACGTAAACTTGTGCTGCCCTGGTAGACCCAAGGGAGCCCTACAAACTGACATCAGGAACCTGGACTGGTGAGTTTTCTTTCCCAGGGAAAATGGCCAAAGGATGTGCCCAGGGGCCCCTGGCACTGGGCTGGGGCCTGACTGCAAAAAATCCATATATCGAAGGATGGACCCCAGACCGAAGTTGTCCCCTCCTCAAAGTTGTGCTGCCCTGATAGACCCAAGGGAGCCCTACAAACTGACATCAGCAACCTGGACTGGTGAGTTTTCTTTCCCAGGGAAAATGGCCAAAGAATGTGCCCAGGGGCCCCAGGCACTGGGCTGGGACCTTAATGCAAATAATACTTATAACGATGGATGGACCCCAGACCGAAGTTGTCCCCTCCTCAAAGTTGTGCTGCCCTGATAGACCCAAGGGAGGCCTACAAACTGACATCAGGAACCTGGACTGGTGAGTTTTCTTTCCCAGGGAAAATGGCCAAAGGATGTGCCCAGGGGCCCCTGGCACTGGGCTGGGACCTGACTGCAAAAAATCCTTATATCGAAGGATGGACTCCAGACTGAAGTTGTCCCCTCCTAAAACTTGTGCTGCCCTGATAGACCCAAGGGAGCCCTACAAACTGACATCAGCAACCTGGACTGGTGAGTTTTCTTTCCCAGGGAAAATGGCCAAAGGATGTGCCCAGGGGCCCCTGGCACAGGGCTGGAGCCTGACGGCAAAAAATCCTTATATCGAAGGATGGACCCCAGACCGAAGTTGTCCCCACCTCAAACTTGTGCTGCCCAGATAGACCCAAGGGAGCCCTACAAACTGACATCAGCAACCTGGACTGGTGAGTTGTATTTCGCATGGAAAATGGCCAAAGGTTTTGCCCAGGGGACCCTGGCCCTGGGCTGGGCACCTGACTGCAAAATATCCATACATCGAAGGATGGACCCTAGACCGAAGATGCCCACCCTTCAAGGTTCTTCTGCCCTGATAGACCCAAGGGAGCCCTACAAAGTGACATCAGGAACCTGGACTGGTGAGTTTTCTTTCCCAGGGAAAATCGCCAATGGTTGTGCCCACGGGGTCCTGGCCCTGGGATGGGTCCTCACTTCAAAAAATCCTTATATCGAAGGATGTACCCTAGACCGAATTTGTTCCCTCCTGAAACTTGTGCTGCCCTGATAGACCCAAGGGAGCCCTACAAACTGACATCAGGAAGCTGGACTGGTGAGTTTTCTTTCCCAGGGAAAATGGCCAAAGGATGTTCCCAGGGGCCCCTGGCCCTCGGCTGGGACCTCACTGCAAAGAATCCTCATATCGAAGTATGGATTGCAGACGGAAGTTTTCCGTACCTCATAATTGTGCTACCCAGATACATCCAAGGGAGCCCTACAAACTGACATCAGGAACCTGGACTGGTGAGTTTTCTTTCCCAGGGAAAATGGCCAAAGGATGTGCCTAGGGGCCCCTGGCACTGGGCTGGGCCCTGACTGCAAAAAATCCTTATAGCGTAGGATGGATCGCAGACCGAACTTGTCTCTACGTAAACTTGTGCTGCCCTGGTAGACCCAAGGGAGCCCTACAAACTGACATCAGCAACCTGGACTGGTGAGTTTTCTTTCCCAGGGAAAATGGCCAAAGGATGTGCTGAGGGGCCCCTGGCCCTGGGCTGGCACCTGACTGCAAAACATCCTTATATCGAAGGATGGATAGCAGACCGAAATTCTCCATACCTCATAATTGTGCTGCCCTGATAGACCCAAGGGAGCCCTACAAACTGACATCAGGAAGCTGGACTGGTGAGTTTTCTTTCCCAGGGAAAATGGCCAAAGGATGTGCCCAGGGGCCCCTGGCCATGGGGTGGCACATGACTGCAAAGAATCCTTATATCGAAGGATGGATCGCAGACCGAAGTTTTCCCCTCCTCAAACTTGTGCGGCCCTGATAGACCCAAGTGAGCACAGCAAACTGACATCAGGAACCTGGACTGGTGAGTTTTCTTTCCCAGGGAAAATGGCCAAAGGATGTGCCCAGGGGCACCTGGCCCTGGGCTGGCACCTGACTGCAAAAAACTCCTTATATCGAAAGATGGATAGCAGACCGAAGTTGTCCCCTCCTGAAACTTGTGCCGCCCTGATGGACCCAAGGGAGCCCTACAAACAGACATCAGGAACCTGGACTGGTGAGTCTTCTTTACCAGGGAAAATGGCCAAAGGATGTGCTCAGGGGCCCCTGGCCCTGTGCTGGGCCTTGACTGCAAAAAATCCTTATATCATAGTATGGACCCTAGATCTAAGTTTTCCCCACCTCAAAATTGTGCTGCCCCGATAGACCCAAGGGAGCCCTACAAACTGACATCAGCAACCTGGACTGGTGAGTTTTCTTTCCCAGGGAAAATGGCCAAAGGATGTGCCCAGGGGCCCCTGGCCCTGGGCTGGGGCCTGAATGCAAAGAATCCTTATATCGAAGGATGGATCACAGACCGACGCTATCCCCTCCTGAAACTTGTGCTGCACTGATAGACCCAAGGGAGCCCTACAAACTGACATCAGGAACCTGGACTGGTGAGTTTTCTTTCCCAGGGAAAATGGCCAAAGGATGTGCCCAGGGGCCCCTGGCACTGGGCTGGGGCCTGACTGCAAAAAATCCATATATCGAAGGATGGACCCCAGACCGAAGTTGTCCCCTCCTCAAAGTTGTGCTGCCCTGATAGACCCAAGGGAGCCCTACAAACTGACATCAGCAACCTGGACTGGTGAGTTTTCTTTCCCAGTTAAAATGGCCAAAGAATGTGCCCAGGGGCTCTTTGAACTGGGCTGGGACCTTAATGCAAATAATACTTATAACGATGGATGGACCCCAGACCGAAGTTGTCCCCTCCTCAAAGTTGTGCTGCCCTGATAGACCCAAGGGAGGCCTACAAACTGACATCAGCAACCTGGACTGGTGAGTTTTCTTTCCCAGGGAAAATGGCCAAAGGATGTGCCCAGGGGCCCCTGGCACTGTGCTGGGGCCAGACTGCAAAAAATCCTTATATCGAAGGATGGACTCCAGACTGAAGTTGTCCCCTCCTAAAACTTGTGCTGCCCAGATAGACCCAAGGGAGCCCTACAAACTGACATCAGCAACCTGGACTGGTGAGTTTTCTTTCCCAGGGAAAATGGCCAAAGGATGTGCCCAGGGGCCCCTGGCACAGGGCTGGAGCCTGACGGCAAAAAATCCTTATATCAAAGGATGAACCCCAGACCGAAGTTGTCCCCTCCTCAAAGTTGTGCTGCCCTGAGAGATCCAAGGGAGCCCTACAAACTGATATCAGCAACCTGGACTGGTGAATTTTCTTTCCCAAGGAAAATGGCCAAAGGATGTGCCCAGGGGCCCCTGGCCCTGGGCTCAGGCGTGACTCTAAAGAATCCCTCTATCGAAGAATGGATCACAGACCAAAGTTGTCCCCACCTCAAAGTTGTGCTGCCCTGATAGACCCAAGGGAGCCGTACAAAGGGACATCAGGAACCTGGACTGGTGAGTTTTCTTTCCCAGGGAAAATGGCCAAAGGATGTGCCCAGGGGCCCCTGGCCCTGGGCTCGGACCTGACTGCAAAAAATCCTTATATTGAAGGATGGATCGCAGACCAAAATTGTCTGCTCCTCAAATTTCTGCTGTCCAGATAGACCCAAGGGAGCCCTACAAACTGACATCAGCAACCTGGACTGGTGAGTTTTCTTTCCCAGGGAAAATGGCCAAGGGATGTGCCCAGGGGCTCTTTGAACTGGGCTGAGACCGGACTGCAAAAACTCCATATATCGAAGAATGGACCGCAGACCGAAGTTATCACCTCCTCAAAGTTGTGCTGCCCTGATAGACCCAAGGGAGCCCTACAAACTGACATCAGCAACCTGGACTGGTGAGTTTTCTTTCCCAGGGAAAATGGCCAAAGGATGTGCCCAGGGGCCCCTGGCACTGGGCTGGGGCCTGACTGCAAAGAATCCTTATATCGATGGATGGACCCCAGACCGATGTTGTCCCCTCCTCAAAGTTGTGCTGCCCTGATAGACCCAAGGGAGCCCTAGAAACTGACATCAGGAACCTGGACTGGTGGGTTTTCTTTCCCAGGGAAAATGGCCAAAGGATGTGCCCAGGGGCCCCTGGCCCTGGGCTGGGGCCTGACAGCAAAGAATCCTTATATCGAAGGATGGATCGCAAACCGAAGTTGTCCCCATCTCATACTTGTGCTGCCGTGATAGACCCAAGGGAGCCCTACAAACTGACATCAGCAACCTGGACTGGTGAATTTTCTTTCCCAGGGAAAATGGCCAGAGGATGTGCCCAGGGGCCCCTGGCACTGGGCTGGGGCCTGACTGCAAATAATCCTTATATCGATGGATGGACCCCAGACCAAAGTTGTCCCCTCCTCAAACTTGTGCTGCCCTGATAGACCCAAGGGAGCCCTAGAAACTGACATCAGGAACCTGGACTGGTGAGTTTTCTTTCCCAGGGAAAATGGCCAAAGGATGTGCCCAGGGGCCCCTGGCACTGGGCTGTGGCCTGACTGCAAATAATCCTTATATCGATGGATGGACCCCAGACCAAAGTTGTCCCCTCCTCAAACTTGTGCTGCCCTGATAGACCCAAGGGAGCCCTAGAATCTGACAAGAGCAACCTGGACTGGTGAGTTTTCTTTCCCAGGGAAAATGGCCAAAGGATGTGCCCAGGGGCCCCTGGCACTGGGCTGGGGCCTGACTGCAAATAATCCTTATATCGATGGATGGACCCCAGACCAAAGTTGTCCCCTCCTCAAACATGTGCTGCCCTGATAGACCCAAGGGAGCCCTAGAAACTGAGAAGAGCAACCTGGACTGGTGAGTTTTCTTTCCCAGGGAAAATGGCCAAAGGATGTGCCCAGGGGCCCCTGGCCCTGGGCTGGGGCCTGACAGCAAAGAATCCTTATATCGCAGGATGGATCGCAAACCGAAGTTGTCCCCATCTCATACTTGTGCTGCCCTGGTAGACCCAAGGGAGCCCTACAAACTGACATCAGCAACCTGGACTGGTGAGTTTTCTTTCCCAGGGAAAATGGCCAAAGGATGTGCCCAGGGGCCCCTGGCCCTGGGATGAGCCCTGACTGCAAAGAATCCCTATATCGAAGGATGTATCGCAGACCAAAGTTGTCCCCACCTCAAACTTGTGCTGCCCTGATAGACCCAAGGGAGCCCTACAAACTGACATCAGCAACCTGGACTGGTGAGTTTTCTTTCCCAGGGAAAATGGCCAAAGGATGTGCCCAGGGGCCCCTGGCCCTGGGCTGTGGCCTGAATGCAAAGAATCCTTATATCGCAGGATGGATCGCAGACCGAAGTTGTCCCCATCTCATACTTGTGCTGACCTGATAGACCCAAGGGAGCCCTACAAACTGACATCAGCAACCTGGACTGGTGAGTTTTCTTTCCCAGGGAAAATGGCCAAAGGATGTGCCCAGGGGCCCTTGGAACTGGGCTGGGGCCTGACTGCAAAAAATCCTTATATCGAAGGATGGACTCCAGACTGAAGTTGTCCCCTCCTAAAACTTGTGCTGCCCAGATAGACCCAAGGGAGCCCTACAAACTGACATCAGCAACCTGGACTGGTGAATTTTCTTTCCCAGGGAAAATGGCCAAAGGATGTGCCCAGGGGCCCCTGGCCGTGGGCTCGGGCGTGACTCTAAAGAATCCCTCTATCGAAGAATGGATCACAGACCAAAGTTGTCCCCACCTCAAAGTTGTGCTGCCCTGATAGACCCAAGGGAGCCCTACAAACTGACATCAGGAACCTGGACTGGTGAGTTTTCTTTCCCAGGGAAAATGGCCAAAGGATGTGCCCAGGGGCTCTTTGAACTGGGCTGAGACCGGACTGCAAAAACTCCATATATCGAAGAATGGACCGCAGACCGAAGTTATCCCCTCCTCAAACTTGTGCGGCCCTGATAGACCCAAGTGAGCACAGCAAACTGACATCAGGAACCTGGACTGGTGAGTTTTCTTTCCCAGGGAAAATGGCCAAGGGATGTGCCCAGGGGCACCTGGCCCTGGGCTGGCACCTGACTGCAAAAAATCCTTATATCGAAGGATGGTTCGCAGACTGAAGTTGTCCCCATCTCATACTTGTGCTGCCCTGATAGACCCAAGGGAGCCCTACAAATTGACATCAGGAACCTGGACTGGTGAGTTTTCTTTCCCAGGGAAAATGGCCAAAGGATGTGCCCAGGGGCCCCTGGCACTGGACTGGGACCTGAATGCAAATAATCCCTATATCGAAGGATTGTTCGCAGACCAAAGTTGTCCCCTCCTCAAATTTCTGCCTCCCAGATAGACCCAAGGGAGGCCTACAAACTGACATCAGCAACCTGGACTGGTGAGTTTTCTTTCCCAGGGAAAATGTCCAAAGCATGTGCCCAGGGGCCCCAAGCACTGGGCTGGGACCTGACTGCAGAGAATCCTTACATCAAAGTTTGGACCCCCAACCGAAGTTGTCCCCTCCTCAAAGTTGTGCTGCCCTGATAGACCCAAGGGAGCCCTACAAACTGACATCAGCAACCTGGACTGGTGAATTTTCTTTCCCAGGGAAAGTGGCCAAAGGATGTGACCAGGGGTCCCTGACCCCGGCCTTGGGCCTGACTGCGAAGAATCCTTATATCGAAGGATGGATAGCAGACCGAAGTTGTCCCCTCCTCAAAGTTGTGCTGCCCTGATAGACCCAAGGGAGCCCTACAAACTGACATCAGCAACCTGGACTGGTGAATTTTCTTTCCCAGGGAAAATGGCCAAAGGATGTGCCCAGGGGCTCTTTGAACTGGGCTGAGACCGGACTGCAAAAACTCCATATATCGAAGAATGGACCGCAGACCGAAGTTATCCCCTCCTCAAAGTTGTGCTGCCCTGATAGACCCAAGGGAGCCCTACAAACTGACATCAGCAACCTGGACTGGTGAGTTTTCTTTCCCAGGGAAAATGGCCAAAGGATGTGCCCAGCGGCCCCTGGCACTGGGCTGGGGCCTGACTGCAAAGAATCCTTATATCGATGGATGGACCCCAGACCGAAGTTGTCCCCTTCTCAAAGTTGTGCTGCCCTGATAGACCCAAGGGAGCCCTAGAAACTGACATCAGGAACCTGGACTTGTGAGTTTTCTTTCCCAGGGAAAATGGCCAAAGGATGTGCCCAGGGGCCCCTGGCCCTGGGCTGGGGCCTGACAGCAAAGAATCCTTATATCGCAGGATGGATCGCAAACTGAAGTTGTCCCCATCTCATACTTGTGCTGCCGTGATAGACCCAAGGGAGCCCTAGAAACTGACATCAGGAACCTGGACTGGTGAGTTTTCTTTCCCAGGGAAAATGGCCAAAGCATGTGCCCAGGGGCCCCTGGCCCTGGGCTGGGGCCTGAATGCAAAGAATCCTTATATCGCAGGATGGATCGCAGACCGAAGTTGTCCCCATCTCATACTTGTGCAGACCTGATAGACCCAAGGGAGCCCTACAAACTGACATCAGCAACCTGGACTGGTGAGTTTTCTTTCCCAGGGAAAATGGCCAAAGGATGTGCCCAGGGGCCCTTGGAACTGGGCTGGAGCCTGACTGCAAAAAATCCTTATATCGAAGGATGGACTCCAGACTGAAGTTGTCCCCTCCTAAAACTTGTGCTGCCCAGATAGACCCAAGGGAGCCCTACAAACTGACATCAGCAACCTGGACTGGTGAGTTTTCTTTCCCAGGGAAAATGGCCAAAGGATGTGCCCAGGGGGCCCAAGAACACGGCTGGAGCCTGACTGCAAAAAATCCTTATATCGAAAGATGGACCCCAGACCGAAGTTGTCCCCTCCTCAAAGTTGTGCTGCCCTGAGAGACCCAAGGGAGCCCTACAAACTGATATCAGCAACCTGGACTGGTGAATTTTCTTTCCTAAGGAAAATGGCCAAAGGATGTGCCCAGGGGCCCCTGGCCCTGGGCTCGGGAGTGACTCTAAAGAATCCCTCTATCGAAGAATGGATCACAGACCAAAGTTGTCCCCACCTCAAAGTTGTGCTGCCCTGATAGACCCAAGGGAGCCGTACAAAGGGACATCAGGAACCTGGACTGGTGAGTTTTCTTTCCCAGGGAAAATGGCCAAAGGATGTGCCCAGGGGCCCCTGGCCCTGGGCTCGGACCTGACTGCAAAAAATCCTTATATCGAAGGATGGATCGCAGACCGAAGTTGTCCCCATCTCATACTTGTGCTGCCCTGATAGAACCAAGGGAGCCCTACAAACTGACTTCAGGAACCTGGACTGGTGAGTTTTCTTTCCCAGGGAAAATGGCCAAAGGACGTGCCCAGGAGGTCGAAGAACAGGGCTGGGACCTGACTGCAAAAAATCCTTATATCGAAGGATGGATCGCAGACCAAAGTTGTCCCCTCCTCAAATTTCTGCCTCCCTGATAGTCCCAAGGGAGCTCTACAAACTGACATCAGGAACCTGGACTGGTGAGTTTTCTTTCCCAGGGAAAATGTCCAAAGCATGTGCCCAGGGGCCCCAAGCACTGGGCTGGGACCTGACTGCAGAGAATCCTTACATCAAAGTTTGGACCCCCAACCGAAGTTGTCCCCTCCTCAAAGTTGTGCTGCCCTGATAGACCCAAGGGAGCCCTACAAACTGACATCAGCAACCTGGACTGGTGAATTTTCTTTCCCAGGGAAAATGGCCAAAGGATGTGCCCAGGGGCCCCTGGCACTGGGCTGGGGCCTGTCTGCAAAAAATCCTTATATCGAAGGATGGACCCCAGACCGAAGTTGTCCCCTCCTCAAAGTTGTGCTGCCCTGATAGACCCAAGGGAGGCCTACAAACTGACATCAGCAACCTGGACTGGTGAGTTTTCTTTCCCAGGGAAAATGGCCAAAGGATGTGCCCAGGGGCCCCAAGCACAGGGCTGGGACCTGACTGCAGAGAATCTTTATATCGAAGGATGGATCGCAGACCAAAATTGTCCGCTCCTAAAATTTCTGCTGTCCAGATAGACCCAAGGGAGCCCTACAAACTGACATCAGCAACCTGGACTGGTGAGTTTTCTTTCCCAGGGAAAATGGCCAAAGGATGTGCCCAGGGGCTCTTGGAACTGGGCTGAGACCGGACTGCAAAAACTCCATATATCGAAGAATGGACCGCAGACCGAAGTTATCCCCTCCTCAAAGTTGTGCTGCCCTGATAGACCCAAGGGAGCCCTACAAACTGACATCAGCAACCTGGACTGGTGAGTTTTCTTTCCCAGGGAAAATGGCCAAAGGATGTGCCCAGGGGCCCCTGGCACTGGGCTGGGGCCTGACTGCAAAGAATCCTTATATCGATGGATGGACCCTAGACCGAAGTTGTCCCCTCCTCAAAGTTGTGCTGCCCTGATAGACCCAAGGGAGCCCTAGAAACTGACATCAGGAACCTGGACTGGTGGGTTTTCTTTCCCAGGGAAAATGGCCAAAGGATGTGCCCAGGGGCCCCTGGCCCTGGGCTGGGGCCTGACAGCAAAGAATCCTTATATCGAAGGATGGATCGCAAACCGAAGTTGTCCCCATCTCATACTTGTGCTGTCGTGATAGACCCAAGGGAGCCCTACAAACTGACATCAGCAACCTGGACTGGTGAATTTTCTTTCCCAGGGAAAATGGCCAGAGGATGTGCCCAGGGGCCCCTGGCACTGGGCTGGGGCCTGACTGCAAATAATCCTTATATCGATGGATGGACCCCAGACCAAAGTTGTCCCCTCCTCAAACTTGTGCTGCCCTGATAGACCCAAGGGAGCCCTAGAAACTGACATCAGGAACCTGGACTGGTGAGTTTTCTTTCCCAGGGAAAATGGCCAAAGGATGTGCCCAGGGGCCCCTGGCCCTGGGCTGGGGCCTGACAGCAAAGAATCCTTATATCGAAGGATGGATCGCAAACCGAAGTTGTCCCCATCTCATACTTGTGCTGCCGTGAGAGACCCAAGGGAGCCCTACAAACTGACATCAGCAACCTGGACTGGTGAATTTTCTTTCCCAGGGAAAATGGCCAAAGGATGTGCCCAGGGGCTCTTGGAACTGGGCTGAGACCGGACTGCAAAAACTCCATATATCGAAGAATGGACCGCAGACCGAAGTTATCCCCTCCTCAAAGTTGTGCTGCCCTGATAGACCCAAGGGAGCCCTACAAACTGACATCAGCAACCTGGACTGGTGAGTTTTCTTTCCCAGGGAAAATGGCCAAAGGATGTGCCCACGGGCCCCTGGCACTGGGCTGGGGCCTGACTGCAAAGAATCCTTATATCGATGGATGGACCCTAGACCGAAGTTGTCCCCTCCTCAATGTTGTGCTGCCCTGATAGACCCAAGGGAGCCCTAGAAACTGACATCAGGAACCTGGACTGGTGGGTTTTCTTTCCCAGGGAAAATGGCCAAAGGATGTGCCCAGGGGCCCCTGGCCCTGGGCTGGGGCCTGACAGCAAAGAATCCTTATATCGAAGGATGGATCGCAAACCGAAGTTGTCCCCATCTCATACTTGCGCTGCCGTGATAGACCCAAGGGAGCCCTAGAAACTGACAAGAGCAACCTGGACTGGTGAGTTTTCTTTCCCAGGGAAAATGGCCAAAGGATGTGCCCAGGGGCCCCTGGCACTGGGCTGGGGCCTGACTGCAAATAATCCTTATATCGATGGATGGACCCCAGACCAAAGTTGTCCCCTCCTCAAAGTTGTGCTGCCCTGAGAGACCCAAGGGAGCCCTAGAAACTGACAAGAGCAACCTGGACTGGTGAGTTTTCTTTCCCAGGGAAAATGGCCAAAGGATGTGCCCAGGGGCCCCTGGCCCTGGGCTGGGGCCTGAATGCAAAGAATCCTTATATCGATGGATGGACCCCAGACCAAAGTTGTCCCCATCTCATACTTGTGCTGCCCTGGTAGACCCAAGGGAGCCCTACAAACTGACATCAGCAACCTGGACTGGTGAGTTTTCTTTCCCAGGGAAAATGGCCAAAGCATGTGCCCAGGGGCCCCTGGCCCTGGGATGAGCCCTGACTGCAAAGAATCCCTATATCGAAGGATGTATCGCAGACCAAAGTTGTCCCCACCTCAACTTGTGCTGCCCTGATAGACCCAAGGGAGCCCTACAAACTGACATCAGCAACCTGGACTGGTGAGTTTTCTTTCCCAGGGAAAATGGCCAAAGGATGTGCCCAGGGGCCCCTGGCCCTGGGCTGTGGCCTGAATGCAAAGAATCCTTATATCGCAGGATGGATCGCAGACCGAAGTTGTCCCCATCTCATACTTGTGCTGACCTGATAGACCCAAGGGAGCCCTACAAACTGACGTCAGGAAGCTGGACTGGTGAGTTTTCTTTCCCAGGGAAAATGGCCAAAGGATGTGCCCAGGGGCCCTTGGAACTGGGCTGGGGCCGAACTGCAAAAAATCCTTATATCGAAGGATGGACGCCAGACTGAAGTTGTCCCCTCCTAAAACTTGTGCTGCCCAGATAGACCCAAGGGAGCCCTACAAACTGACATCAGCAACCTGGACTGGTGAATTTTCTTTCCCAGGGAAAATGGCCAAAGGATGTGCCCAGGGGCCCCTGGCACAGGGCTGGAGCCTGACGGCAAAAAATCCTTATATCGAAGGATGGACCCCAGACCGAAGTTGTCCCCTCCTCAAAGTTGTGCTGCCCTGAGAGACCCAAGGGAGCCCTACAAACTGATATCAGCAACCTGGACTGGTGAGTTTTCTTTCCCAAGGAAAATGGCCAAAGGATGTGCCCAGGGGCCCCTGGTCGTGGGCTCGGGCGTGACTCTAAAGAATCCCTCTATTGAAGAATGGATCACAGACCAAAGTTGTCCCCACCTCAAAGTTGTGCTGCCCTGATAGACCCAAGGGAGCCGTACAAAGGGACATCAGGAACCTGGACTGGTGAGTTTTCTTTCCCAGGGAAAATGGCCAAAGGATGTGCCCAATGGCCCCTGGCACTGGGCTGGGGCCTGACTGCAAAAAATCCTTATATCGAAGGATGGATCGCAGACCGAAGTTGTCCCCATCTCATACTTGTGCTGCCCTGATAGACCCAAGGGAGCCCTACAAACTGACATCAGGAACCTGGACTGGTGAGTTTTCTTTCCCAGGGAAAATGGCCAAAGGATGTGCCCAGGGGCTCTTGGAACTGGGCTGAGACCGGACTGCAAAAACTCCATATATCGAAGAATGGACTGCAGACCGAAGTTATCCCCTCCTCAAAGTTGTGCTGCCCTGATAGACCCAAGGGAGCCCTACAAACTGACATCAGCAACCTGGACTGGTGAGTTTTCTTTCCCAGGGAAAATGGCCAAAGGATGTGCCCAGGGGCCCCTGGCACTGGGCTGGGGCCTGACTGCAAAAACTCCATATATCGATGGATGGACCCCAGACCAAAGTTGTCCCCTCCTCAAACTTGTGCTGCCCTGATAGACCCAAGGGAGCCCTAGAAACTGACATCAGGAACCTGGACTGGTGAGTTTTCTTTCCCAGGGAAAATGGCCAAAGGATGTGCCCAGGGGCCCCTGACCCCGGGCTGGGGCCTGACAGCAAAAAATCCTTATATCGAAGAATGGATCACAGACCGAAGTTATCCCCTCCTCAAAGTTGTGCTGCCCAGATAGACCCAAGGGAGCCCTACAAACTGACATCAGCAACCTGGACTGGTGAGTTTTCTTTCCCAGGGAAAATGGCCAAAGGATGTGCCCAGGGGCCCCTGGCACTGGGCTGGGGCCTGACTGCAAAGAATCCTTATATCGATGGATGGACCCCAGACCGAAGTTGTCCCCTCCTCAAAGTTGTGCTGCCCTGATAGACCCAAGGGAGCCCTACAAACTGACATCAGCAACCTGGACTGGTGAGTTTTGTTTCCCAGGGAAAATGGCCAAAGGATGTGCCCAGGGGGCCCAAGAACACGGCTGGAGCCTGACTGCAAAAAATCCTTATATCGAAGGATGGACCCCAGACCGAAGTTGTCCCCTCCTCAAAGTTGTGCTGCCCTGAGAGACCCAAGGGAGCCCTACAAACTGATATCAGCAACCTGGACTGGTGAGTTTTCTTTCCCAAGGAAAATGGCCAAAGGATGTGCCCAGGGGCCCCTGGCCGTGGGCTCGGGCGTGACTCTAAAGAATCCCTCTATTGAAGAATGGATCACAGACCAAAGTTGTCCCCACCTCAAAGTTGTGCTGCCCTGATAGACCCAAGGGAGCCGTACAAAGGGACATCAGGAACCTGGACTGGTGAGTTTTCTTTCCCAGGGAAAATGGCCAAAGGATGTGCCCAATGGCCCCTGGCACTGGGCTGGGGCCTGACTGCAAAAAATCCTTATATCGAAGGATGGATCGCAGACCGAAGTTGTCCCCATCTCATACTTGTGCTGCCCTGATAGACCCAAGGGAGCCCTACAAACTGACATCAGGAACCTGGACTGGTGAGTTTTCTTTCCCAGGGAAAATGGCCAAAGGATGTGCCCAGGGGCTCTTGGAACTGGGCTGAGACCGGACTGCAAAAACTCCATATATCGAAGAATGGACTGCAGACCGAAGTTATCCCCTCCTCAAAGTTGTGCTGCCCTGATAGACCCAAGGGAGCCCTACAAACTGACATCAGCAACCTGGACTGGTGAGTTTTCTTTCCCAGGGAAAATGGCCAAAGGATGTGCCCAGGGGCCCCTGGCACTGGGCTGGGGCCTGACTGCAAAAACTCCATATATCGATGGATGGACCCCAGACCAAAGTTGTCCCCTCCTCAAACTTGTGCTGCCCTGATAGACCCAAGGGAGCCCTAGAAACTGACATCAGGAACCTGGACTGGTGAGTTTTCTTTCCCAGGGAAAATGGCCAAAGGATGTGCCCAGGGGCCCCTGACCCCGGGCTGGGGCCTGACAGCAAAAAATCCTTATATCGAAGAATGGATCACAGACCGAAGTTATCCCCTCCTCAAAGTTGTGCTGCCCAGATAGACCCAAGGGAGCCCTACAAACTGACATCAGCAACCTGGACTGGTGAGTTTTCTTTCCCAGGGAAAATGGCCAAAGGATGTGCCCAGGGGCCCCTGGCACTGGGCTGGGGCCTGACTGCAAAGAATCCTTATATCGATGGATGGACCCCAGACCGAAGTTGTCCCCTCCTCAAAGTTGTGCTGCCCTGATAGACCCAAGGGAGCCCTACAAACTGACATCAGCAACCTGGACTGGTGAGTTTTCTTTCCCAGGGAAAATGGCCAAAGGATGTGCCCAGGGGGCCCAAGAACACGGCTGGAGCCTGACTGCAAAAAATCCTTATATCGAAGGATGGACCCCAGACCGAAGTTGTCCCCTCCTCAAAGTTGTGCTGCCCTGAGAGACCCAAGGGAGCCCTACAAACTGATATCAGCAACCTGTACTGGTGAATTTTGTTTCCCAAGGAAAATGGCCAAAGGATGTGCCCAGGGGCCCCTGGCCCTGGGCTCGGGAGTGACTCTAAAGAATCCCTCTATCGAAGAATGGATCACAGACCAAAGTTGTCCCCACCTCAAAGTTGTGCTGCCCTGATAGACCCAAGGGAGCCCTACAAACTGACATCAGCAACCTGGACTGGTGAATTTTCTTTCCCAGGGAAAATGGCCAAAGGATGTGCCCAGGGGCCCCTGGCACTGGGCTGGGGCCTGACTGCAAAGAATCCTTATATCGAAGGATGGACCCCAGACCGAAGTTGTCCCCTCCTCAAAGTTGTGCTGCCCTGATAGACCCAAGGGAGGCCTACAAACTGACATCAGCAACCTGGACTGGTGAGTTTTCTTTCCCAGGGAAAATGGCCAAAGGATGTGCCCAGGGGTCCCTGACCCCGGCCTTGGGCCTGACTGCGAAGAATCCTTATATCGAAGGATGGATCGCAGACCGAAGTTGTCCCCTCCTCAATGTTGTGCTGCCCTGATAGACCCTAGGGAGCCCTACAAACTGACATCAGGAACCTGGACTGGTGAGTTTTCTTTCCCAGGGAAAATGGCCAAAGCATGTGCCCAGGGGCCCCAAGCACAGGGCTGGGACCTGACTGCAAAGAATCTTTATATCGAAGGATGGATCGCAGACCAAAATTGTCCGCTCCTAAAATTTCTGCAGTCCAGATAGACCCAAGGGAGCCCTACAAACTGACATCAGCAACCTGGACTGGTGAGTTTTCTTTCCCAGGGAAAATGGCCAAAGGATGTGCCCAGGGGCCCCTGGCACTGGGCTGGGGCCTGACTGCAAATAATCCTTATATCGATGGATGGACCCCAGACCGAAGTTGTCCCCTCCTCAAAGTTGTGCTGCCCTGATAGACCCAAGGGAGCCCTAGAAACTGACATCAGGAACCTGGACTGGTGGGTTTTCTTTCCCAGGGAAAATGGCCAAAGGATGTGCCCAGGGGCCCCTGGCCCTGGGCTGGGGCCTGACAGCAAAGAATCCTTATATCGAAGGATGGATCGCAAACCGAAGTTGTCCCCATCTCATACTTGTGCTGCCGTGATAGACCCAAGGGAGCCCTACAAACTGACATCAGCAACCTGGACTGGTGAATTTTCTTTCCCAGGGAAAATGGCCAAAGGATGTGCCCAGGGGCCCCTGGCACTGGGCTGGGGCCTGACTGCAAAAAATCCTTATATCGAAGGATGGACCCCAGAACGAAGTTGTCCCCTCCTCAAAGTTGTGCTGCCCTGATAGACCCAAGGGAGGCCTACAAACTGACATCAGCAACCTGGACTGGTGAGTTTTCTTTCCCAGGGAAAATGGCCAAAGGATGTGCCCAGGGGCCCCTGGCACTGGGCTGGGGCCTGACTGCAAAAAATCCTTATATCGATGGATGTACCCCAGACCGAAGTTTTCCCCTCCTCAAAGTTGTGCTGCCCTGATAGACCCAAGGGAGCCCTAGAAACTGACATCAGGAACCTGGACTGGTGAGTTTTCTTTCCCAGGGAAAATGGCCAAAGGATGTGCCCAGGGGCCCCTGGCACTGGGCTGGGGCCTGACTGCAAAGAATCCTTATATCGATGGATGGACCCCAGACCAAAGTTGTCCCCATCTCATACTTGTGCTGCCCTGATAGACCCAAGGGAGCCCTACAAACTGACAAGAGCAACCTGGACTGGTGAGTTTTCTTTCCCAGGGAAAATGGCCAAAGGATGTGCCCAGGGGCCCCTGGCCCTGGGCTGGGGCCTGACAGCAAAGAATCCTTATATCGCAGGATGGATCGCAAACCGAAGTTGTCCCCATCTCATACTTGTGCTGCCCTGGTAGACCCAAGGGAGCCCTACAAACTGACATCAGGAACCTGGACTGGTGAGTTTTCTTTCCCAGGGAAAATGGCCAAAGCATGTGCCCAGGGGCCCCTGGCCCTGGGATGAGCCCTGACTGCAAAGAATCCCTATATCGAAGGATGTATCGCAGACCAAAGTTGTCCCCACCTCAAACTTGTGCTGCCCTGATAGACCCAAGGGAGGCCTACAAACTGACATCAGGAACCTGGACTGGTGAGTTTTCTTTCCCAGGGAAAATGGCCAAAGGATGTGCCCAGGGGCCCCTGGCACTGGGCTGTGGCCTGACTGCAAAGAATCCTTATATCGCAGGATGGATCGCAGACTAAAGTTGTCCCCACCTCAAACTTGTGCTGCCCTGATAGACCCATGGGAGCCCTACAAACTGACATCAGCAACCTGGACTGGTGAGTTTTCTTTCCCAAGGAAAATGGCCAAAGGATGTGCCTAGGGGTCCCTGGCCGTGGGCTCGGGCGTGACTCTAAAGAATCCCTCTATTGAAGAATGGATCACAGACCAAAGTTGTCCCCACCTCAAAGTTGTGCTGCCCTGATAGACCCAAGGGAGCCGTACAAAGGGACATCAGGAACCTGGACTGGTGAGTTTTCTTTCCCAGGGAAAATGGCCAAAGGATGTGCCCAATGGCCCCTGGCCCTGGGCTCGGACCTGACTGCAAAAAATCCTTATATCGAAGGATGGATCGCAGACCGAAGTTGTCCCCATCTCATACTTGTGCTGCCCTGATAGACCCAAGGGAGCCCTACAAACTGACATCAGGAACCTGGACTGGTGAGTTTTCTTTCCCAGGGAAAATGGCCAAAGGATGTGCCCAGGGGCTCTTTGAACTGGGCTGAGACCGGACTGCAAAAACTCCATATATCGAAGAATGGACCGCAGACCGAAGTTATCCCCTCCTCAAAGTTGTGCTGCCCTGATAGACCCAAGGGAGCCC